>NC_049207.1:36919950-38119950 GCF_013347855.1 Anguilla anguilla
CTGTACTGTACTGAATTAGAATTGGGATGGCAGGTATGCCATCCCGCCAAGTTACGCCTTGGCGGGGGCATGCCCCCATACCTATATAGCACCGAGAGTTTGGCACGTTTCAGGGTTCCCCACAGAAATAACCACAACAGCCACAGACACTCAGCCCTTAAAAACATTAAATTCTGTACATTCTGACCCCATTTCAACAGACAGAATTCATAAACAACTTCACATGTCCACACAATAAAGCCCCAAACTAAGGGGATTTTGCGTTTTCTCCTTCTTCTTCTTCTTCTCTTTCTTCTTCTCATTCTTATTTTTCCTGCCGCCTATCCCACTAACAACATGTCTCCCCATTGGACATTTCACTGACACCAGCCAAATCTGCCCTACACGACCCAATCAAAAACGCGCATACACATGCAAAATACCCATACATTTTTATTCTGAAACATTTCCTGTTCAAACAGCTAGTCTGCCTGTGGCCTAGTGGGTAAGGTTACAGTCGTGGGAACATGGGGTAGTTAGTTCAAGCCCAGCTTGGAACACGTTTCTTTAACCTGCTTCAACCCTCACTTATAATTGTCTACTAGCCTACTTATCAATTATTGCTTTTGCACCATATTTACCCGCCATTCACCGTTCAGTTATTAACCGGCTACAATATTGCTAAGCCACATGGATTCAACGGGAGCTCTTCTGTGCTTACTGGCCTGTGTTCTTTAAAACCACCGGCAGGTTTGCTAATGATATTTCACGCATTGCATAGCTATGGCATTAGCTAACGAAGTCACGGCAAATGTATTCCTTTCATTAAAAAGTTACACCAGTTCACCACTGTGCCATTTCTATTAACTATATTTCTTCACTTGGCTACCGTACAAAAATTTCGTATCAGCAAACGCCACGTTTCTATTTCTACATTCATGTTACCTCGCTCTGTTCTCTATCTAGCCACATACGCTACAAACAATTACTACTTATGTACATTCTGCAACTCCGCAGTTTGAACAGCTAATCCATCCGTGGCCTAGTGGGTAAGGTTACAGTCTTGGGAACATGGGGTCGTATGTTCAAGCCCAGCTTGGAACACGTTTCTTTAACCTGCTTCAACCCTCACTAATAATTGTCTACTAGCCTACTTATCAATTATTGCTTTTGCACCATTTCTACCTGCCGTTCACCGTTCAGTTATTAACCGGCTACAATATTGCTAAGATATATGCATTATGACTTACCGTCTGTACGTTCAGTTTTTGACCGGCTACAATATTGCTAAGCCATATGGATTCAACGGAAGCTCTTCTGTGCTTACTGGCTTGTGTTCTTCTTTAAAACCACCGGCAGGTTCGCTAATGATATTTCACGCATTGCATAGCTATGGCATTAGCTAACAAAGTCACACACTGGTAAACCTCACTCACTCACGGCCACCCATATGCATTTCATGACGCAAATGTATTCCTTTTATTTAAAAGTTACACCAGTTCACCACTGTGCCATTTCTACTAACTATATTTCTTCACTTGGCTACCGTACAAAACCTTAATATTAGCAAACGCCACGTTTCTACATTCCTGTTACCTCGCCCTGTTCTCTAGCTACCCACATACGCTACAAACAATTACTACTTATGTACATTCCGCAACTCCGCAGGTTGAACAGCTAATCCGTCTGTGGCCTAGTGGGTAAGGTTACAGGCTTGGGAACACAGGGTCGTATGTTCAAGCTCAGCTTAGAACCCGTTTCTTTAACTTGCTTCGACCCTCACTAATAATTGTCTACTACCTCTTAATTATTGCTTTTGCACCATATCTACCCGCCGTTCACCGTTCAGTTATTAACCGGCTACAATATTGCTAAGATATATGCATTATGACTTACCGTCTGTACGTTCAGTTATTGACCGGCTACAATATTGCTAAGCCATATGGATTCAACGGAAGCTCTTCTGTGCTTACTGGCTTGTGTTCTTCTTTAAAACCACCGGCAGGTTCGCTAATGATATTTCACGCATTGCATAGCTATGGCATTAGCTAACGAAGTCACAGACTGGTAAACCTCACTCACTCACGGCCACCCATATGCATTTCATGACGCAAATGTATTCCTTTTATTTAAAAGTTACACCGGTTCACCACTGTGCCATTTCTACTAACTATATTTCTTCACATGGCTACCGTACAAAACCTTAATATCAGCAAACGCCACGTTTCTACATTCATGTTACCTCGCCCTGTTCTCTGTCTAGCCACATAGGCTACACACAATTACTGCGTATGTACGTTCTGCAACTCCGCATTAAAACATTACATTTAAAATCATGATTCACTCATAAGTATAACTACTAGCACTGAACATGAGAAAAACACATTCGTGCAATAGATTACATTACATTACAGGCAAATAATGTGTGCAATGTTATTTGACCCTCCACTTCAACAACCAACGTTCAATACCGACTGTTATATATACCATTTGATAAGGAATATAAGCTCGCTCATGGTCACTCCATTTACTTCGCACTATACTCCGTGATCATGTCAACCTTCACCTACATGCCCATTCTGCTAAAAACATATTGTTTCAACTACGGAATTTCGTAATTTCATTTTAATTTCTCTCACACTGTTGGTATTCTCTCATATGCAAAGCCTGCTGGGACATATGCGTCTTCTCCTATTCTCCACTATCATGTTTTCCGGTTCTAGTTTAGCAAAACGGCGAAGAGGATTCCTACCTGCAGATTAGCCTATCAAAATGCCTTATAAACCTTACAAACACTAAAAGTGCATCTCCACGAAATAACAGAGAATGGAGCAGGACAGAAGGATAAACCTTACAAACACTAATAGTGCATCTCCACGAAATAACAGACAACGGAGCAGGACAGAAGGCTACACAAGTTGCGACCTAGGGAGTTATAATTCTACGGGCGTGTTGATTACTTTGTCAGTCAAGGCTCGTTGGATGGACGTCAAATCCGTGAGTACATACCATATTCCATCTGCGTTTCTGATGCGTTTACGCTTACGCCACTGCATCCTTTCTCACAGCCACTGTTTTACATATATAGCAAACCGAAACTGCTGAACGGTACACGCTCATCAGACTGTACAGATTCACACAACGATAGCCATAATCCACAACCGTTTCTTGCAGGGTCGCATTTCTCACTCTCATAATAAAACGCTTTGCAAAAAGAACTGATATCTCATAAAAAACACGTTTTCAACGTACAAAAATGCCAAGTTACTAAAAAGTATTGATATCAAAATGACGCCAAGTTACGATACTACAAACAATATAGGCTATCTTGCCTCACCGAAATGACATAAGATGTATCTCAAAGCAATGCTACCAAATATTTCCTCAGTTCTTTCAAGTCACTTGGCCCTGTGTTTTCTAATCTTACCATTTCACAATGCCATGCAAACTTTCTGTCAGATCAAAGAGACAAATATTTCGAATTGCCTCATGGAACACATTGAACATTGTACATTGAAATTAATGTATAAATTCATTAATGTACAGAACTGCTGCTGAGCAACGACAGGAAGCACATTTCTCCAGAAAACATGTTTATACTTGCTTCTGAACTGAATTTGAGTACATGTGCAAGTTATTGTATATTTGCTACGTACAATAAATACTGCATGTAAAACACATATTGTACATACATACATAGAGAACTTCTTTATCCGCATGGGGACATTTCCCTGGCAGCATCTTACATTCACATTCACGAACACACTACCAAGAAACATACTATCATTCACGCAACAGAAAGCCTGGGCAGCGAAATACATAGGCCTACATACCAATACAAATTGGACATACACACACCTATTCAATCAATCTTGACTGTGAGAGAGCCATCCACACATATATTTGGCCTGTTCATGTAGTGCATGCTTATACACAGGGCCAAGTGACTTGAAAGAACTGAGGAAATATTTGGTAGCATTGCTTTGAGATACATCTTATGTCATTTCGATGAGGCAAGATAGCCTATATTGTTTGTAGTATCGTAACTTGGCGTCATTTTGATATCAATACTTTTTAGTAACTTGGCATTTTTGTATGTTGAAAACGTGTTTTTTATGAGATTAGGTTTACCTAGCAAATACACTATTTGTATGATGATATATTTACTGTATTGTATCATGGCAACAGTCTTTATATTTACTGTAAAATTGCAGCCTATTTTGGGACCCCTCAAAAACTTCAAAAAGGAGAAAAAATAAGCAATTTTATACACTTGAATATGTAACATGACCTCATGAGGCCAAAACATATATATAGTATTTTGATGGTTGTGTTTTTAAATTTATTGCACCAGTGTGAGATCAATGTTCAATAAGACCTATTCATATGAGGCCTGTGTGAATCATTTTGATGGAAAAAGTCAGTTTTGAGAAGATAGAACATAGGTTATAGAAGATAGGTTTTGAATGCATGAATGCATTTTGCAAGAGATTTGTGTAGTTTTTGCAAAAGGTTTACTGTTGCTGTGCTTTGTGTGTAGAGTTTTGAGAAATTGAGCTATAGTTTCAGAAAATGTGTTTAAACAATTGAGAAAAACTGTAAGGGGGTGAGAACTAGAGGAGGATGAGGAGGTGCAGAAGTAAGAGGAGGACGAGGAGGTGAAGAAGTTAGAGGAGGAGGAGGAGAAGGAAGAGGTGAAGTAGGATGGGGGAGAAGGAGTGGACATGGAAGAGGAAGGGGAGTCAGGAACACAATAACTGATGAAATCAGAGCGACTGTGGTTGACCATGTAAGACTACAGCACTTACAGTTACTTACTGGTTCTCATTTCAAAATATCCGGATGATACCTGCAACAGTATAGCGGCTCAGATTTGGTTGAACCCGTTGCCCAGCCTCCCTCATGCTCATCCCATGGTTGACAACTGGTACAATAATATGTACTGTACTTTCATAATGAGAAGGATCTATCACTAAAACCATTCAGATGTACAGAACTGCAAGAAAACCAGCGTTTGGTGGAAGAGGTCGACTGTTCACCCCAGAGCAGAAGACCCACATTGTAAATATGGCCATTGCAAATAAATGCATCAGACTCAGAGAACTGCAGGATCACATACTGGCAGATAACACCATATTCCAAAACGTCAACAGAGCGAGGCTCTCTGCAGTGTCTCGTCTACTGAAACGCAATAGAATTAGGATGATGCAGCTGTACAGAGTCCCTTTCAAAAGAAACTCAGACCGTGCAAAACAACTGAGATATGAATATGTGCAGGTAAGCTATACTATCCTATCATTGGTACTGGATCTGGAATGGTGCTACATCATATTGACTGATCCCTGTCTTTTTGTACTGTGCTACATTGTTTTGTCTTGTTTCTTTCAGAGAGTCATTAAGCTAGAAGCAGATGCAGTGCATCATCAAGCTAATATATGTGGACGAGGCAGGTTTCAACCTTGCAAAAACAAGGGGCCGTGGCAGAAATATCATCGGACACCGTGCCATCATCAACGTCCCGGGACAACGTGGTGGCAACATACCAATGTTTGCGGCTATTACAGTTTTTTCCGATTGCTTACACACTGAAAGTGAATGCTTGAACAAAAGCATCAAAACATTAACTTTTGTAACCATGCCTCAAAGTATCTCCGGGGGGCCGCGGATATGCCCCCTCTGGCCGGGAAGTACTCCAAGCCCAGCGCACCGGAGCCCGCCGTCCCGCAGAGGCCCCCTGAGCCGTCCAGAGCCCCAGAGAGGCCGCCTGCTCTGCCCATCGTTCCGCAGGGGCTACCGCCGCCTGCTCTGCCCGTTGTCCCGCAGGGCCCACCTCCGCCTGCTCCGCCCTAAGTCCCGGAGGGATCTCCGTCGCCTGCTCCGCTCTGAGCCCCGGAGGGGCCTCCAGAGCCGCCTCGAGCCCCGGAGAGCCCTCCAGAGCCGCCTCGAGCCCCGGAGAGCCCTCCAGAGCCGCCTCGAGCCCCGGAGAGGCCTCCAGAGTCGCCTCGAGCCCTGGAGAGACCTCCAGAGCCGCCTCGAGCCCCGGAGGGGCCTCCAGAGCCGCCTCGAGCCCCGGAGAGGCCACCTGCTCCGTCTGTTGTCCGGCAGGGGCCGCCGGCTCCGTCTGTTGTCCGGCAGGGGTCGCCAGCTCTGCCTGTTGTCCCGCAGGGACCGCCGGCTCTGCCCGTTGTCCTGCGGGGGCTGCCTGCTCTGCCCGCTGTCCCGCGGGGGCCACCTGCTCTGCCCATTGTTCCGCAGGAATCACCCCCGCCTGCTATGCCCCCGCCTCGAGCCCCGGAGAGGCCCCAGAGCTGCCTCGAGCTCCGGAGAGACCTCCAGAGTCGCCCAGAGCCCCGCAGAGGCCTCCAGAGCCGTCCAGAGCCCTGGAGGGGTCGCCTGCTCCGTCTGTTGTCCCGCAGGGGACGCCTCGGCCTGCCTTGGCCGCTGTTCCGCAGGCGAAGCCACCTGCCTTGCCCAGTGTCCATGCCATGCCAAGTGTCCATGCCTTGCCCAGTGTCCATGCCTTGCCCAATGTCTGTACTTCGCCTAATGCTCATGCTTAGCCTAGTGTTCCCTCGCCCCCTGGTGTTCCCTCGCCCCCTAGTGTTCCCTCGCTCCCCCCAGTGTTCTCGCTCCCCCCAGTGTCCATTCTCCCCCTGGTGTTGTCGCTCCCCCCAGTGTCCGTCCTCCCCCCGGTGTTCGTCCTCCCCCTGGTGTTGGCGCTCCCCCTGGTGTCGTCACTCCCCCTAGTGTTGTCGCGCCCCCTAGTGTCCGTGCTCCGCCTAGTGTTCTCGCCCTCACCCCATCCTTGTTCCCAACCGTGTGTCTGTCTGTTCACCTGCCCCCTTGTCTATTTGTCTGCCCGCTTGCCTGTCTACCTGTTTGCCCGCGTGTTTGTCGGCCAGCATGTTGGCCTGTTTATCTGCCCCCCAGGCCGTCGGCTAATCTGTTCTCCCGCCTGTCTGCCTGTCTGTCGGTGTGTCAGTCTGCATGTTTTTTGTCCTGTTTGCCAGTTTGTCAGTCTGTGTGTCAGTCTTGGAGTTCACCCCTCTCCTTCCCTGTCTGTCTGTCTCTTAGTGTGTCTGTCGGTCTTGCCGTGTGCCTCCCTGCCTGCTTGTCCCTTTGTCTGTCCTTGTAGGTCTCCCGGTGTTGTTCCTGTGTCTGTGTCAGTCCGTTTCTTTGTCAGTGTCCGTCCACCCCAGTGTCGTCGGAGTCCAGTGTAGTGTTCCAGTCCAGTTCCATGTAGTGTTGTGAGTCCGCTCCGTGTCTGTCTTTTGCCCAGTCCTGTGTTGTGTTTGTATCTGTTTCGTGTAGGGTCTTGGTGTTGTTTCGTATGTGTCAGTTTGGTCCAGTCCGTTCCTGTCTTGTTGAGTCCAGTCCCTTCCTGTCTAAGTCCAGTCCGGTGTTCAATCTCGTGTCTTGTTCCAGTCCAGTGTACTGTCTCGTCTCGTTTCAGCCCAGTGTACTGTCTCGTCTCGTCTCGTCTCGTTCCAGTTCGGTGTTTCTGTCGCGTCTGGTGTTTCTGTCGCATCTCAGTCCAGTCCGGTGTTTGTCACGTCCCTGTCCAGTCCGGTGTTTGTCGCGTCCCTGTCCAGTCCGGTGTGTCTGCCTCGTCCCAGTCCAGTCCGGTGTGTCTGCCTCGTCCCAGTCCAGTCCGATGTGTCTGCCTCGTCCCTGTCCAGTCCGGTGTGTCTGCCATGTCTCAGTCCTGTCCAGGTTTCTGCCATGTCTCAGTCCCGTCCTGAGTCCTGTTCCCCGTCTGAGTCCAGTCCCGAGTCCTGTCTCCAGTATGCTCCAGTCCCGAGTCCTGTCTCCAGTGTGCTCCAGTCCCGAGTCCTGTCTCCAGTGTGCTCCAGTCCCGAGTCCTGTCTCCAGTGTGCTCCAGTCCCGAGTTCTGTCTCCAGCTCCTACCCTCTGTTTCACTCCCTCCCCAGGTTGGCCTTCTGGGATGCCAGGAGCCATCCCTGGGGGGGGGGGGGGGGGCTTTACTGTCATGGTTCTGTGTTTTCCCTCTGTCTTTCCTTATTAGGCCGCCAGATGGCGGCACTTCTGTTTTGTGTCCTGCTCCCCCTGTTTAATTGTATTATTGTTTTCAATTGTTCAATTATTGTTTTTTGGTTGTCTCGTTTTCCCTTCCCTCTCTGTGGCCTGATTGTTCATTGTGCCCTCCTGTGTCTCGTCAGTGTCGTGTCTATTTAAGTTCCCTTCTCCCTGACTCAGGTGCTGGATCCTTGTTGGTTGTTTGTTAGTGCGTGCCTCTGATCGTGTTTCTGCCCCGTGTGTTTCCTCCTAAGAGTAGCTTCCAGTGTTTTTGCCCACGTTCCGTTTTGCGTGTTTTTTGGATTCTTGGATTTTCTGTTTTCTGTGTTTTGTAGATTTACTTTGTGTTTTTTGAAGAGTTGCCCTGCGTGGCTGTGTTTTTGTTCTCCTTTGTCTTTCGTTCTTATTAAAAGTAATATTCTCAGTTTGGATTTTCCCCTTTGGTTTTTAAATATTTTTCTCTGCGTTTGGGTCCATTCCCTCACCCACCCTGACAGGAGGCTTACCTCTCAGATTTAGCTCCAATGCTGGATATTGATGGAGCAGGGGCACGCTGATCACCACGCTTGACTGGGGTCGACACAGATGGACCTCGATCATAACGTTCATAACTGAAACAAAAGGTTGTTCCGAAAGTTGTTATTGCTTATCCATCAATAAAAAAACTACTTGTCACAGTTACAGTGTGCCTTGAGACCTAACTCTATAGCCTACATTGAACTGATTGTAAATCACGGCTACATGCAAAGGCTAAATGATGTGAACGCAGCCATAGAACATTTGTTCTGTGGTGAAAGCTCAAAGCGGTCTGACTAAATACACACAAACAAAGCATTTCTGATTTCTACCTCCAACTGTTACCTCAACGCTAAGCCACACATAAAATGCAGGCTGCTTGAGTCATGTTCGTCTGTGCTAAATTAGACAACCAGATAGCCAACTAGTCTGATAGGGTCTAACTTTAGCTTCTATATTTTCTGAGGTAGGCTAATTTGATCCTAGCTAGGTCGCTAACAGAGAAAATGAATTACCCCCGAAACGGTACCGTTCCTTGTTTTCAAACGTAATGACGAACAATCTGCAATTCCACCTGGGGACTACCCCAAAACAATGGTCCACAATTTAGCTAGAGTAGATTTATAAACGTTGTAAACATTATATATTTTTAAACATTAGCGATACCTACCAGTCCAAGAGAAAGAGAGCCACATCTATATCTCCCCTCAGACCCTTCTCTTCTTTCAATGTTCTCCACCTTGGAAAGGCAACGCCGATGGTAACTTGGGTTTTTCCTCGCTGACGGTCGCTTTCCTTTTTTGAGTGTTTGCCTTCATCTGACCGTCAAATTAGTTTCTTTTCTTTGTTTGTTCGACCATAGTAATCGTTTATACTCGCAGTCACAACGCCAGCAGAGACCGGAAAAAACTGTACGCCGCTCACACACAAGTGAGTTGAAGAGCGAGCCTGTTGCGTTAGTTCCGCCTACCCTCTCTGGCGGACCAACCACTGATGGGTGATGAAAAACACGTCACTAACTGTGCGCCGCTTGTGATTTTTTCCCGGGAATGTCACCACAGACACAACGTTTTTTAATCATGAATTATGATAATAATAATAGTATAAATTAATATAAAAATAGGCTCAATCACCATTGTGTTACCTAATGCAGCGATAGATAGTGACTTAAGACATTTATTTTCATGAAAATCTTCGAGATTATTACTTTAAATCTGCGAGGATACAATTTGGTTGGCTATCTAATTTAGCTGTCAGATCACGATGCTGAATGTTTAGGGATTGCTAATGTCCATTTTAATGAGACAAATTAGGCTTAAGGTTGTCTCGTCCAACTGGTTCTCTCAATATCGTGCTGTTGCAAGACGCGAATGCGTACGTTCCGCATTCATAAGTGTATCGTTGTATTCCATGACACTTAAACGGGTGTTTAGGCTTTATCACAGCGGAGAAGGGATTTGATGTAGCCTTCTCCACGTCACTGCTCTGACCTCTTCACCGCGCATGTGATCAGGCATGTGACCACACGACTGAGCACATATGTTGAGGAAAAATTATACCTTCTGCTACGGACATGCTCCGCATAGCCTAGGTATTGGCCTCGCTGTCTCTACAATTGCATGCTCACGCGAATGGCGTTGCGCGTCATCCATTGCATCTGCTCCCGGTTATGGCTGGTTCCAGGCAGCTCTGTAGCATGTACTTTCGCAACTTTGTCAGTTTCTTTAATCGTACATTGCATTTCGTCTAAATAGAGTGCAATACGATGGATTAAAAAAAAAAAAAAAGGACTGGTTCCAATTCCTCTCCTAATATACTCATTCGGTGAGCATATTAGTAATGCAATGTGGCGCTTTAAAGCAGCCCACTGTGCCCAACTGTTAAATAATATTTAAATAGTGACGTATTGAAATAATTCTTCGAACCTTATTGCTTTGATGCCCGCCCTCACCCAGAGTGGCCCTTATGTCAGCGAATTAAGCGAAACTCAAAAACGCGATCGCCAATTGTCTCGGCTTTCGGGACCAGGCTATGCATCTTTTCCAGCGTATCCATTTGGCAGGAGTTGCTTCCGATAGCGCAACGCAAGATTAGCCTTGTCGTGACGCCTGATGGGCAGCAGCAGTAATATGTTCATCCAATCTCTGCAGAATGCATTTCCCCCCAATTTTTAAAAGATGCATAGACTCTTCAGCCTCATATAACTCCGTTCACAAACTGGTCTCTCTTTTAAGGCAAGAGTTTCAACCCCGAA
The DNA here is from genome assembly GCF_013347855.1 of Anguilla anguilla. Classification (NCBI taxonomy): domain Eukaryota; kingdom Metazoa; phylum Chordata; class Actinopteri; order Anguilliformes; family Anguillidae; genus Anguilla; species Anguilla anguilla. The sequence goes on from NC_049207.1 coordinate 36,930,737, forward strand.
GTACCCACTGTTGGAAATTGCATTTCCTTATGCTTCGTGGTTCTTTGTGATCTCACCATGGCAAATATGCTTAAATTAGCTATATTTTGTATACACCTCAAGCTTTTAATCTGAGAAAATTAAGGAACGTGTGTCATTATTGCATACTAGCACTGTTTTCCATCCTCTCCTCCATGACCCGGTACCTGTGGTGGCGCCCCCATGTGAGCCCTGAGGAGCCTTCATTGGAAAAGGCATGACGAAATTTGGTTGCCGTCCGCCTCCGTCTCATTGGCAATGTGGTCCCCATTCCGGAGTTCTACACCACCACTCCTGCTCCAGTGCGGCAACGACAGCAGTGATGGCATCCTCAGTGAAGCTACGGGGCTTTGGACATGTGCTTCTTTCATTCGTTGGCATTGACATAATTTCCGTTCAAAAGCTATGAGCTTTGCAGTATAGGAGCACGGCTGCTACTGTCTACTGGCAAGTACCGGTGTCGCAGCCGCCAATGTTTCCTCTATAATCAGTTTCCTGCTGCTGCTAGTGCTGCTGCTACTGCTACTGCTGCTGCTGCTGCTGTTACTGTTTCCGTTGCTGCTGCTGTTACTGCTGCTGGGTGCTACTGCTACTGAAGCTGCTGCTGCTGGTACTGTTCCTGCTGCTGCTGCTGCTGCTGCGTTACTGCTGCCACTACTGCTGATGTTACTGCTACTGCTGTTGCTGGTGCTGATGCTACTGCTCCTACTGCTCCTGCTGTTTATTGCTGCTGCTGCTGCTACTACTACTGAACGAGGATTCATTACACTAATATGAGTAGTATATTTCCCTCTAATTGGTTTAAATCTCTGTGCTGGGGGGAAATACCAACAAGCTGTTGGTACACATAGCCTAATAATATTTGCTGATTAGTTTGAATGGCCTTGGGCTTACGAGGTAGCTAAGCCACTGACTGACATGCTTGTCACAATCAACAACCTGAGCCGACCAGGGGAGGATGGGTTTCCCCCTTGAGCCTGGTTCCTTCCGATCTGCCACAGGGAGTTTTTCCTTGCCACTGTCACCTTAGGCTTGCTCCTGTGGGGGTTCAGGCCAGGGTTGTCTGTAAAGCGCATTGTGACAACTGCCGTAAAATACACTATACAAATAAATTTGATTGATAGAAGCCAAGGCCATACACGTAGGCATAGCCATCAACATTACAAATAGTATTTTCCCCTGGTTTAATTTTCCTCTTGCTTCAGGGGAAAGGCCAAAAAAGCTTGGTACACATAGCCACTGACCCACAATGCTAGAACGGCCTCGAGCTGACCAGATGAAGGGCCTTCCGGTAGCCGAATGGCGTTTCACATAGTACTTAGTCTCCGGCTGAAGTGATGAATAACAACATGTCGGCGTATGGTTGTTTTGGGGGGTTTTGCTGCTGCCCCCTCCCGGTCTTGTCCATGCATGCTTGTATGGATGGCAATGAGTGAAGATTCATTTACACTGATGCAGTTAGTAGTTTATTTCCCCCGGTTTAGTTTAAATCTCGGCGCTCGAGGGGAAATACCGACAAGCTGTCGGTACACATAGCCTAATATTACATCTCACATAGTATGTTCCCCTGGTTTATTAATTAATAATTCATCTAACTATTGGCCTCAGGGGAACGTCCAACATGCTGTTGGTACACATAACCACTGATCCACGTAAAAAATAGACGGCCTCGAGCCGAAGGGCTTGACTGGACGAAGGGCTTCCTCCAGGTGGTCGTACACATAGTCATCACATCAGCCGGAGACACTTATTAATAGCATGTTGGCGTATGGTTGTTTTGGGGTTTGGCTGCTGGCCTCTCGGCCTTATCCACGCAGGCTGCGTGGTTGGCGGGAGAGCTCCAGAACAGAGCCATACCGCCAAACATAACTGTATTGCCTTATTGTCAATAAAGATCTACTTTGATGACAGTGGTCCTGACAGAAATGAAGCATCGCGTAGTTCTGGCAGGCCACGAGAGTCAAGCGCTCCGGCTGAATCAGCTGATGGCTCAGCAGAGTGATGTTCGCCTATCACAGTACATTCACTTAACAGGGCGATCTACTTAAACAGCCTCCCTCATTCGGCTGCTCCTCCTGCATGCAAGCTGCTGCATGTTGCTTTGTAAATCCCCTCCACCACCCCAGATCCATCCCTGTGTGTCAAGAATTTGCATTTCTCCATTCCTATGTGTTAAGAATTTGTATTGCTCCATCCCTATGAGTTAATAATTGTATTGCTCCATCCCTATGTGTTAAGAACTTGCTTTGCTGCTGGATCTGTTCTGTGTGTACCCCTCTAAGGGGGTTTGGCTGCTGGCCTCCCGGCTTTATCCACGTGGGCTGCGTGGTTGGCGGGAGATCTCCAGAACAGAGCCATACCGCCAAACATAACTGTATTGCCTTATTGTCAATAAAGATCTACTTTGATGACAGTGGTCCTGACAGAAATGCCATTTTGATAAAGGATTGTCAGATTTTGATTGCATGGAGTTTCATTTTGACATAGAAGTGAGATGTTTATCTCCAAGTGTTGTGTCTTATTTGGCTTGTGTGTAGAGTTTTGACACAATGAGCCTAATTCCACAACAAGTGTGTAAGCTATCATCTGGGACAAAGTTATCACTGGGCTGCTTTGGTCCACAGGTCACCCACTTTTCAAAGGCACTCAATCTCCCCCCATACTCTCCGTTCTTGAATCCTATTGAAGAATTCTTCTCTGCATGGCGTTGGAAGGTGTATGTTCGCCAACCCCACCAACGCATACCCCTTCTACAGGCAATGGAGGAGGCTTGTGGAGACATCAATCAGGGGTCATGCCAAGCCTGGATATGGCACTCCAGGCAATACTTTCCACACTGCCTAGCTCAAGACAACATCACATGTGATGTGGATGGAGTCATATGGCCAGACCCACAAAGGCGAGATTTAGCCTAATTTTTTTCTGTTCTTTTTTTCTAACACAAATGTTTTTGTTTTCTTCTACAGCTTTGTTTGAGGAGCGTTAGAATTTTTTTCCCCTTATTTGTATTGATAGTGTGTTATGTTCGGAATACACATCCATACTTTACACATTTGGATACCTGTGTGTATGTGTTTTTACTACACAGAAAAAGCAAAAACCTCAAGTGTTTTTCATTTATACTATCAGTGCATAGTTGGTGATTCATGTGCTTATTCAAATGATGTGTACTATATTGACGCAAAAACACATTTTTTTAAAAGAGTTTGAAGAGTTTTGCAAGAATTGTTTGCTTTTGCAAGAAATGTATAATGTTTTGCTGGTTTGGTGTAAGGTTTTGTGGTTAATGTGTAGAGTTTTGCAAAAATAGCCAATAGTTTCAAAGATAGTGCCTAAGCAATCAGAAAAAACTAACAATAATTGACAGGAACGTTCCCACACTGATGTGTGGCAGTAGCATTTATTTATAGTCTTGTATTATGTTTTAATCTTTGGGAAGTAGCCCACACACATAAAATGTGCAGCTATATCACCTGCACAATAAATTAAACAATGAAACGGTTGGCAACATGGGCAGGAGGCTAATGAAAAATAGATTATAACAGATGAACAGAAATAAAATGAAAATATAAGGTTTAACTTTGTGATTGAATGGAATCATGATCAATTTTAACAGTATCCCCACTGCTTGATGAGGCATACATAGTATACATTTGTCCAAATGAGGAGATGCATTTTTCAGCATAGATGGAGTCAAATAAGCTCATTGCTGAAAAAAGTGATTTATTTTGGAGTGCATTGGGGTTGTAATATGCAATCAGTTTCTTTGCAACTTCTCTGAATGCTTTGACATATTGCCTATTCATTGTTTTGACTGCGTTGTACATCTGCTGAGCCAGTGTTTGGTATTAATGTTTTGTTGTTCAGTAATGTTGTACATTATATGCATCCCAAATTCTGTACCCTCAAAACAGATCATTTCAACAAGCATTTTGTCATATTCTATTATTAACACGAGCTGCGCTCCTAAACTCTTGTGGCACAGCATCAGGCTGTTCACCGCAAGTAATTCTGCATAAGCTGTTCTGCAGATTGGACTGCCCTGCCATTGATTACTTTCTTATAGAGAAATGCCCGTTATTTGGGATCATCCCGTTTTTCTAGTGCACTCAAAATATATTAGTCAAATCGTGGATGACATCAAGCTACCACTCAGGGCTCTCTTGTGCTCTGCTGACAGATGATTCCCCTTGTTGTTCATCTCTGTGCAACAAAACCGTAGTTGTTGTTTTTAATTGTAAATGTTGATCTATTGTTGGTTTGTGTATAAATTGCAAACTGTGTAAAATATATTTGTGTAGACTTGGGAGTAATAGTTGATTAAAGCCTTTCAGGTTCTAGGCACTGTAGCAGTAAAAAAAAAAAAAAGGCCAACATGATGCTGGGATATATCGTCAAATGTATAGAATATAAATCCAAGGAAGTTATATGCGTCTCTTTCAATTCCTTTGTCAGACCACACTTAGAGTATTGTGTGCAGTTCTGGAGCAATCAAATTTTGGTCCTGGTATGAAAATTCCTGTTGATCACAATTTCATAAAAGCTATGAGAAAAACCTTAAGAGGCTCAATCTCTACAAGCTTAGTAAAAGGAAACTGATGGTTGATTTGATTGTCAATCCCTTTTATGGACTTAAGTCTCAAAGTGAACTACAATATATTCTTCAGGTTGAGTTCTTAGCAGCATGAATAGAAATTAGCAAAAGTTAAATTCTGTGCAGCTGATAGGAAGTATTTTTTTACACTGAGAGTAGTCACTGTGTGGAATAGCTTGCCAGGTGAAGTAGTTGAGAAAAAACTTGGCGGGTTTTCAAGACTAGGCTAGTTTGTAGGTAAACCAAGGACTAGGCGCACTTTAGTGGTCTGAAAATGGCGAGCACTGTTGGGCTGAATTTCCTGTTCTCGTCATTATGTTATGTTATCTTATTGAATGTGCTCGCGCAGGTGAACTCAGTCTCTAAAGGACTTCAATGTTTGACATTTACCTTCCTTCCTCTCCATGTGTTAATAAAATGAATTGATTTTATTGGGGTCACAATTAAACACTAATTGTAAAATTATAGATGATTCTGCTAATCAAGTGCCTGTGGAGACCCTATGAGGATATTGATTGTAATGCACATTTAAATCCATATGGACTACATGCTTTCAAAAAAATGTTGACCTTAATTCTGCACTAAAAGATTAAAAAGATAAAGCTCCTAGCTCATTCCTAACTTTATGAATATGACTCCAGTTTTACATTAAACTAAGCACTATTGGAACAGAAAAAGAAGTCATGCTCACACCAGCTTTTACATTAGCCACACCTTCTTCCACTTATCTTTAAAATCTGTACTTCTCAGGCACATTAATATATATTTTGGGGGCTTCTGGTTGGCTTATTTTGTTAAGGCATCACAAAATGGTACAAGGATGAGTGCCATGGTGTCATGGTCTCAAATCCAGACTGTGCCAGTGCCAGCTGTGCTTGGTTGCTCCATAGTGTCACATGCAATTGCCGATTGCTTCATCCAGGGTACAGGGAGGTTCCTTTGGTTAGTGTTCTGCATGTCATCACAAACTAACAACCCCCGCTGGTGGATGTGGCAGCAGTGGATTTCACATTAGAAAGGCCTTCCTCTGTCTCTATGCAAGTTTAGCTGTAGCCCATAGTGCAAAATGAAGCAGATGGGTGACACCACTTTTTTGGGAGGCAATATAAACACACTCCCGTATTGGGAATGGGGTTTATGCATAAACGCACCCGCGGTTGCAGAAAATGGTATATTCCAAATTGGGTTTGGAATTGGACATATTCAGCCCCATTTTGGGTGCCAATTAAAAAAAAAAAAATTAATAATAAAATTATACAACAGAACAAAAATGTATTTACATTCATTAAAAAAAATAATAAAAAACTAAAACTGTATGATGCCCTTGTTCATTTCACCAAATATTTTCCCAAAGGATAGTATGTTTTTTCCTTTTTCTTTTTTAAATGTAAGAAATCTGGATTTTTTGGTCCAAGCAACAAGAATGATAAATCAATCTTAATTTTTTATGAACGGCTGTTAATTTCGTTTCATGAACTGTTTCCCTGATATATCCATTTACACATTAATTACTACAAGCAATACTTACCATGGTTAAATATGCAATACAATCATAGAAGCAATAATTTATTGTGGTACTGCATGGAATCATAATTAAGTCAGACATTTGAGAAATAATGAGGAAATGTTAACACTGATATATAAATGTCTCATTTATAAAGTATTTTTTTTATTCACAATTCAAAAACATCCTGAATAAGTACTGGCTAGTGTACTCAACTCCACACGTACCCCCTAAAGTTTCCCTAAACTTAAGCATCTAACTAATAAACATTACAGAGCTTAATTTGCTTTATTAAGCACTATAAGTATTAACCAAATTTAATACAGTTCTACAATTTTGGTAATGTAGGTGTACTGCAAGAAACCCAACAGCCTGTACTTCCTTGATCCATTGTTTTATCAGATGAATTCAACTGTGAGTCAAGATCAACAAAGTCAGCAATCATAACAAAAACAAATATAATCATCATCTTCACCCTTCGCCATCATCGTGATCACTTATCTTTATCAACAATCTTCATGTCCAAAGTCTGTCACCTGGTGTCCTCCTCTCTCATTTGAACTCCAGTAACAGTTACTGACATTGGTCTGCAACCTAAAGAATGCCTGAATGATTTACAGGTTGGGGCAGTAATGTGTCATTCTTCACCAAGGTACCTCACCTGAATTGAGTCGGTGCATATTCAGGAGAGTGATTAATGCATACTGGACTTCTGTCTATATCCAGTTGCTCTACATTAGGGTGATTGTGCTCTTGCACCAGTTACTGCCAATTACTGAGTAATTAAGAAGCTATCCAACCTGTTGTCCTCCGTTGTGAGATAGGTGGTTCTGGTCTGCAAGCAATTTTCACATTTACCATGAATGTGAAATCAAATATATATTTAGACTGACCTGGTTTCTCCCTGAAGTGGTCTGGAGGTTCACAGACTAGTTTAATCAAGTGAATATTCTCCCCTGAAACACATATTGGTTAGTTCAAATAAGAGTTGATAGGTTCCACCCATGAAATGGATCACAAGGCCTCTAATGCCCCTGCTAAGAGCTGCATTATACTGGGATTGCATTTTAATTATTTAAAAGCTATCTTTGTTTTATTTTGTGGTGACAATGTTCAGGTGAGACACTAAAACTTACCAGCCCATATGCACTCTAATACTGTTAAATTTTGACTGACTTGAATCATAATTTATTATATTTACATCACTTTATTATGCGTCCATTTTGTTTGATTTGTTTTTTATAGTTTTTTTGTCACTATTCGTTCAAGCTACCACACATTTATGTACAGTTTGGCTCTTTGTGACCTGTCAGCATCTGATTTAAGATACATAAGAAAATGCATTTGAAAAATGTACCCATCCTTCATTCATTAGTTTCACTTATGAATCAACTTCTTGGTCACCATTTTGTTTAGCTGCTCAAAGCAATGTGTTGTGGGGCTTTCATTCACATATAGCCTCACTTTTGCATAGATGGATGAATCATTGTATTCTACATCAAAGGGTATGAACAAGGATGGATCATGTTCAAATTTGAATGTTCCTTGACATGGCATCCAGGTACCCCTTCTGGGTCAGAAAGAAATGAGGGGACAAACAAAGAAGGAAGGATGGATGGATTTTTTTGTCAAATATAGCCTGGATCTGTGAACTGCACCAAAACTAGTCAGATTACCAGCTGCTCTGAGTAACTGATTTCAACAAATTAGAATGTTTTGCAGGGGAAAGCAGAACCATTCTGTTTGGTTCTGATTGCTAAATGATCACTGGCTATTCCTCTCAGCACCTCTCTAACAGAGTTGTACACCCAGTTCAACATTGCAATCTCAACAGCATTTTGGACTAGCTCTGTAGTTAAATGGAGACTCCAAAACTATTTTTCTACTTCATCCCTCCACTGGTTTCAGAAGTGAATTGTCCCCCCCCCCCCCAAAGTCTCTTGAAAGTTGAAAACATTAATCTGTCTACAGGCTGCTTCGGTCTGTTGTTCTCTTCAAGCCTTGTTTTTTATGATCTGAAGCCATGTCCTTTCATGACTACAGATTCCTCTGACATCCTGTATACAGTACATCTGTCAGAACTGAAAAGATGTCATCACTAGATCAAAGTAAAGGAAAAAGAGGTCTACATGTGACATCACAGAATTAGCATCTAGTTTTACACCTTGTGGCCACAACCCTCATTTTGATCCCCAAAAACATATGATTGTCACATTTTTGCCTCTAATTAACATGGAATGCCTTGTAACTAGCAGCAGCTCATTATTTTTTTAATAAGATGTACAAAGGAGGAGTTGATATCATTATCTGACATCTGCCTCTGTTATTTGTAACCATTATGCACTTTAAACATTTCTTACTCAACATTAAGTTTGGCTGTCTCTGATGCAAACAAAAAACAAACTGCAAACAGGAAATCCCCAAGGAATGCAAAAACAGTGTTTGATCTAGACCCCATCACTGTGCCACTGGCCCCCTAAAATATCATAAATTACCCACCAGAAATTGATGCATGGGCCCAATTTACTCCTTCCCAGATTGACTGGGGGAAGAAAGAAAAGCCCCTCCTTCCAATGCAGGAGCCTTTTCTGGAACTGAGGAACTTTTTACAAAATAAAGCCCCTTTTCCAGAAGAAACAAGGCCGATATTGGCTCCCAGGGCATGGTTCCTATCCCCCTATTTAGTCTCTGCTTGTGAGGAACGAGTAGTAATGAACATCGCTGATTGGTCAAACTTAATATTCACAAAAATTGCCAAGCAGACTTCCAGCAGCATTTTTAAATACCAGCAACAAAAAAAAAAAAAAAAAAAAACTTCTAGCAAGAGCTACAGAGTACAGCAGTTATGAAATGTCAAGAAAAATCTGAAAGAAAGCCAGACAAAATCATGAACCAACAATAAGCTGCTGGCTATGATCAGTTTCTGGGTGGAGGACAACGTTCAGGGGGAATTTGAGATGGCGAGCTATAACTTATCTTATAGTTTATTAACCCTGTACAGTAATTTGTCCTCAGAATTTGACCCGTCCTAGCTACTTAGGAGCAGTGGGCAGCCACAGTACAGCGCCCAGTGACCCACCCATTCTGAGGCCATTGCCTTGGTCAAGGGCAATGACAGGGGTATACCTACACAAGCATACAGTACATGTCTTTCGATGTGGGAGAAAAACAGAGTACCAAGATGAAATCCACATGAACACGGGAGAAAATGCAGACTCTACACAGAGCAGATCTGGACAAGAATGACCAAAAAATAGTCAAGGGCTAATTTTGACCCCTCAAATTGAACCATGGATCTGTGGGGGTGGTGGAGTGTTAACAACCATACGCAACTACAGTGAATTCAAAATGGGGTTTCTTTAAGTTAACCACCGAAGTGAAAACCACTATGTCTCAGTAAGAGACTTGAGGGGGTAACGAAAAGAAATGACTCAACTCCTAAGGGAGAATATCCCAACACAAAGTAAATGTCTCAGTAGGAGAACGAAACTAAGGCATAAGGAGTGAGTAGAATTTTAGTAAAGACTGCAGTGCAGTCTGGAGAAAAGCTAAATAAAAGGTGCCTCGTAACAAAAAAGGCGTATTAAGAAAAATAAGGAATAAAGCTAAGTGACTAGTAGGACCGAAGTCTTACTACTAGTCAAAACAAAAAGCTATATTCAAAATCCTATACCTTTTGCCTTACCACACTTTTCTCTAAGAGAGCTTTTCACTGTTACCAACTTTCGTGTAACGTGAGTAGACACTAAAGCGAAGATCTCATGTGAGCGTATATAAGCTCTCTCAATCAGGTGCAAACAATTGGTCGTAATCAAAAGCAATCACGGAGCACCCTCAGGCACCCTGAGACAGCTGAAACAGCACTCAGTTTCTTCAACAGGGATGCTGAGTAGCAGATTAGCACGAAACGGCGTCGATTAGCACAACCCACAACGCCGCACAGCAAACTGAATAAGGAACCATGACAGGATCAAACACTGCGTAAAGCAGAGCGAAATATAAATTGAATCGAGACCTTTGTTTTACCATGTGAATTATTAAGTAATTCAGATGATGTTACTTGATGTCATTCACATTGATTCAAAGTGAATGTAATGTGTTTTCACTGTGAATTGACAGTGTTTTGTAAATTGTCCAGGTGCATATCAAAGTGAATAACAAAGGTATACTGTAAATAGGTAGGCTATGTATGAGATGGTGGCATAAATTAAGGATAATAAATCAGTCTCACTAAAGTTTATGTATAATCCTTAAAAACAGACACTAACTATAAATAAGCACTTGAATGAATGAATGAATGAATGAATAAATAATTATTAAATTTACACATTAATAGTTAATCTTAATGAAATCACACTATATATTCAGTTAAGACGGAACTAATATAACCTAAATGATTCAGCTAAGAGGTAAAGATATTTTCGGTGTTCTTTTGATTAGAAGAGGCTGGCTATTCCAAGAGTAATAATACAGATATAATAATACCTCAGTAAACACTCTTAGAAATAAAGGTACACAAGGGTACAAATTCTGTACAAGTAAAAAAACTGTACCTCTAAAGGTACTAGTGACAAGCGATTGTACCTTTCTAGGTATTGAATGGTACCTTTTTTTTCTGGTAAAGGTACAGTTCTGTACCTTTACGGGGTATTGCCACAGTGACAAGCGATTGTGCCTTTCTAGGTACTGAATCGTACCTTTTTTTTTGAGAGTGAATATAATAGTTTATTGAACCAAAAGTACCAAAAAGAGCAAAGAACAATTCACTACCATTATGTACAACAAACTGCAATGACTGATGAACTACTCACAGATGTCAGTGATAAGACTTGGGGCTGGGAGAAACTCAGAAAATCAGTTACATGGTGAAAAAAATGCATTTACAGCACCATGAAAAAATATTTGCCCCCTTCCCGATGCCTCGATTATTGCATGTCTCACACTGCATGGTTTCAGATCTGTAAACAAGTTCAGATAATTTATTAAAATGTATTAATCTAGATGTGGATATTGAGAATATGTATCCACTCTCCCTTGAAAAAGAATGGCTACCCCACCCACCAGACAACAAAGCACATGCTCCAATGTTATATTTTCCAAATTAATACCTTTTTTCCCATAAGCAGGTTTAGAAACTTTTATCTTGAATTTAGTAATTATATGCATGAAATGGCACTGAGAATGTAACAAATTACAACCAGTATGACATGTTATTATATGCTAACTATCCATTTTCCTTGCTGACATTTTCTGGCAAAATTAGTTAAATCGACTAATTTTATAGAAAATAATGAACTTTATTTAAATGAACATGCTTTAACTCACATTATTAATTTGATTAAAATATGGAAATAAGTATCAAAAAATAATGCTGATCTTACCTTCTTTACATATGAAAAGTGCATCACAAACAATAAAAACAGATGCAGCGCTGCTGCAATGTTTGGAACTATTGAGACTCTCCACAGACCACCATTGCACTTGTGGTCTAGGTCAGATTATAACAGGAAAAGGGGTAAGGAAACTGAGTAGGGAATGGGTATTGACAATGATAATGCAGACTAACAAGTAACTCTGGTCCCAATCTGCCTATCATATGCTAACTAAAGCCTAGCTAGTCTTCAATGGCTTGCCAGGTACAGGGCAGCTTTAAACGCTGTGCTTCGAGACACTGTATCTGCAGGCTGAGACCAAGAGACCAAATAGTGTACCCTCAATGTAGATTTAAAATTCCACCCAGAGTCACATTCAAAAATAATAAAGTGCTCCGATTGATGGATTTGCAGTCCAGCTGGGAACTCTAACTAACAGGAGTCACTTATACGGTGGACAAAAGGGTACAATGAGAGTTGAGGTTGAATTGATCAAAACTGAGTCAAACACACAAAATCCACTGGACAGATAATCTAGTAGGGCTAAGGCAAGAATAAAGTCAAACAGAACGAGTCAATGGTCAAACACAAAATCCAATCAGCAAACAAACCAGAAGGGCTAGATGAGAATCGAAAGTCAAACAAAATAAAGTCAAACATGTAAAGTCATCAAAGTAATCACAATCCACAAGAAAATGGTATGAATTCAAAAAGCTACTCTCCACTGGTGATTGGAAAACATTGGCTTTTTCAAACCACGTAACCGGACCCAAGAAATGGCCAATTTGAAGACAAACCGGAAGAAAATGAGTCACGTACGCAGCAGAGAAAAATGTAAACACACCGGTACGACAGAGGTTGTAACACTCTAAAAAAAAGTGGAGCATTGGACACAACGAAGTAGATGCAACTCTCTCTTTCTCTGCTGCTATATAAGAGCGAAAATCACAGAAATATGATTGGTAGTACAGAGTGGACAACTTCTATGGAAAGCCATTGAGGACAAAATTCCATGAGAATGATCATCTTTACATGCCTTTTTTATCCAACAGGGCATATTTGCTCATTCCAAAATATTTAAAAGTGTAACACCCAATAATGCTGCAATAGTTTTTAATATATTTACTTTTTTTTTTTAATTACGTCTATATGTATGTAACTGCATATGTTTCATAGTGTCCAAAGAACATGTATGATATTCATATAGTGAGGTCGCCAAAAACATAATATAATACGCACAGAAAATAATATTCTGATTTGCAAATTTACATTCTCACCACATGATGATAAGAGCTACGTCACTGTTTCGTCTTCAGCTTGTCAGAGTTTATTCAGTATAGTCCACCCACGTGATCTTGGTTAACTCAAAAATGTTGGGAAGTGAGACAAATTCAAGGATCTTAAGGACTAGACATACCACTTCAGAACCTTTTTTATTCTAAGCAGACCTTTTTACAATGCACATGGCGAGCTTTGTCTTCTTATCCTAAAAAAAGACTACATTTTGAATAAGTCTGAATTTCATATTTGAACTATTTCAAATAGGCTAGCTGTATGCTAGGCTTTAGGCTACTTCATTTTACAGCAACAGAAAAGAATGTGTTCAGTTGCAAATAACCAAACCCATCAATCATGTTGTCCTCTCTGATTCGATTTTGAATACATGCATTGGACCTTTACAAGCTGCATCCATAGTTCATATTACATACATTTAATCACAGTTTAGCCTATGTGTATGTAAACTTTTGGCCTCAAGACATTCAAACTCAGTTTTTCACAACTCCGCACATTTCATGTTACCATACATTTTATGTGTCAAGTCAATTAGGGTATCTATTTATTTTATTTCAATAAGAGGTCATTTGAAAATAATATCTAAGACAGATTTATTTCAGCTTTATGTACTATCAGATTTTCTGTCGGTCAAAAGTTTACATACTAACAAAGTGTATTTGGTGGAATTGCCTTTTAATTGCTTAGCTTAAATCAAACACTTGGGGTAGTCTTCCACAAGCTTCTCACAATGCCAGAATTTTTGTCCATTCCTCCTGACAGAACTGGTGTAACTGAGACAGGTTTGTGGGCCTCCTTGCTCAGACACGCTTTTTCAGTTCAGTTCACTAATTTTCTATGGGATTCAGGTCAGGGCTTTGTGATGGCCACTCCAATACTTTTACTTTGTTGTCTTTAAGCCATTTTCTTACAACTTTGGAGGTATCCTTAGGATAATTGTTCTGCTGGAAAACCCAGTTGCAACCAAGTTTTAACTTTCTAGCTGATGTCTGGAGGTGTTGCTTCAGTATTTATAGATAATCCTCCTTCCTCATGATGCCATCTATTTTCTGAAGTGTACCAGTCCCTTTTCCAGAAAAACACCACCACAACATGATGCTGCCACCCCCATGCTTCGCAGCTGGAATGGTGTTCTTCAAATTAAAAGCCTTGCCCTTTTCCTCCATACATAGCGCTGATCATAATGGCCAAACAGTTCAATTCGTTTCATCTGACCAGAGAACACCAAAAGGCTAGGTCTTCGTCCTGGGCCCAGGAGTTCAAAACTTTTTATCTCAATCATGTCACGGTACGGGTAGGGGGGGACCCAAACGCAGAGGGAAAAAAACACAAACTCAAAAGGGAAAATTAACAAAGACTTTACTAACACGACAGGCAAACAAGTAGGGAACAGACAAGGCCACAATGGGCAAAAACACAAACTCAAAAAATAATCTAATGAAACAGAAAACAACAGGAACTCAAAAACACAGGCAGGGCAGAACACGGGAAGGCAGAGCACAAGGGAAGGTCAAACAAAACACAAGTCAGGAACAAAATACAGGCAGGTACATACGGTTTGCAACAAACAGAATTCGGGAACAAACACGGAACCAATTAAACACAATTAAGGAACCAGCACCCGAGTCAAGGGGACAAAGAACTTAAATAGACAAGGGGTAACAAGACACAGGTGAACTCAAAAAACAATCAAACCAGAAGGAGGGGATAACAAGACACAGGTGGGAACAATGATGGGATAACGAGACAATTGAAAACAATCATACAATTAACAGGGGGGGAGCAGGACACAAAACAGAAGTGCCGCCATCTGGCGGCCCAACAAGGGAAACACAGACAGGAAAACAGGACCATGACAAATCAGATCTGATCAGATTTTGAAATCCCATATTTTGTGATCCAGGATCAGACAACTCAGCCAGAGTTTGTCCCGGTATTTCAAAGCAATTCAGGATAGGATCACCCTGATCCAGATTCAGACTTTTCAAGACTACCAGATCCTGATTATCAGTGCTTTAAAGCACTGGAACATTACTGAGAAAGATTATGATTTTCTAACCTTCAAATTATATATAATATTTGGGGGGCTTTAATGGTGTAATATGTAACGTTTTGAGTGTCAATTTTTATGGCCCTACAAATGTAAACAACCTTTTCTTTTTTTAACATCTAAAATTATCTTTTAGCTCTGACAGCTCTTGATACAAGGAATAGCAGTTTGAGCCATTTATTAAGAAGAATATAATAAACCAAGTATATAACTGCACTTGATTTAAATCATAATAAAAAGCCACATTTTAAATAAAAAACAATAAATCTAATAGGGCAACAACAACAACAAAAATTTCACAGACCCTCTTCATTGAAAGGCAGCTCTAGAGCAGCATCTTCAAGGCATGCTTTGATGGAGAAGAGCCTATTATTTGTAGATAATTGTTTGATGATTCAAAATTTAATTTATGATTGATATAATATTTGTTGAGATAACTTTATGATGATAAACTTATTATTTGGTTGAATACACTGTTCTGAGAGGTAGGCTAGAGGCCACTGTAAATGTGACAGAAAAAAGTCAATAAAAATTTTGCAACCATTGAGCCTACAAACAATGTATTATTTTAATTTACAAATTCTACCATCTTTTTTATATTGAAATGTATTTTGAAATGAATTGTATACTACGTTTTGTTCTGGTAATCCACTCTAAATCCACTCTTCTACTGGGATCAAGGTAATCCTGATTTTTTGGATCAAAATGATCCCAATCCTATGTTAAAGTTTTGAACTACGTATTTTGAAGATTTGATCCAGATTGAAGCTAGGATTTGATTACCTGATCTGATCGGATTCCAAAGTGATCCCAATCCTGTCTTTTGCTTTTGAACTATCCATTTTCAGGATTTAATCCAATCCGATAATCAAAATCTGATCAGATCACTTTTGAACTCCTGGGCCCTGGTGATCACCTACAAACTTCATTCTGATTTTTTTATACCAGTCTTGGAGTAGGGGCTTCTTCCTTGCGCAGCAGCCTTTCAGGCCATGGCAATGTGGGATTCTTTTAATGGTGGATGTAGATACTTTGGTACCTGATGCCTCCAACTCCTTCATCAGTTCCTTTGTTGTTGTCTTGGGGTCCAGTTGAACCTTTCGGAAACAAAGTTTGTTCAGCCCTAGGAGTTAATTTGTGCCTCCTTCCTAAACGATGCAGTGTCTGTGTGGTCCCAAAATTTTTTATATTTGCATACAATTGTTTTGTACAGATGCTTGTGGTACCTTTAGTTGTTTGGGAATTGCTCCTAAGGAGGAACAGGACTTGTGGAGGTCCACAATGTTTTTTCTGTGGTATTGGCTGAGTTGCTTGGATTTTCCAATGGTATCAAGGGCAAAAAGGCAGTGGCTCTAAAGGTAGGCTCTTAAATACAGCCATAGGTGCCAATTGACTCCCAATTAACTCCTAATTATGACAATTGGCCAATCAGAAGCCTCTAAAAAGTCATTACATCAATTTCTGGAATCTTCCAGACTGTTTAAAGAGACATGTTAACTTGGTGTATGTAAGCTTTTGAACCACTGGAATTCTGATATAAATATTAAAGCTAAAATAAATCTCTAATTGATTGTTTTAAAATGACCTCTATGTGAAAAAAGTAGATGCCCTAATTGACTTACCAAAAGAAATGTATGTTAACATGAAATGTTAAATGTAATGGAGTTGTGAAAAAGTGCGTTTGCTTTTCTTTAACCTAGGTGTATGCAAATGTTGGCCTCAACCGTATTTCATGTGCCTTTCTCTCCGAAAATCAAAATCAACAAAAGTCTGGACTGAACATGGTGCAGTATGGTCAGGCTAAAATAAGAAGTACAGAATTACGTTTTTTGTTGTGAAATGTGGTCGGGTCCTCTAGGATCTGTCAGCTATAGCTGTATATACTTGAGACCTGGGACCCAGTCCTGCTTGAATTCTGTGTCATATCCGGCATATTCAGTGTCAGGGGGACCCCTGAAGACCTCTAGCATGAACATCGTGATCCTGGAGTTCGATCATCTGCCACTGTTGCACTTTGCTGATGTTTGATACTTATCACCCTTCATTTATTTTCTGTTTCAAATTTTGTTCAATACCTGCGTGTCTAGGGCTGATTCTAATGCAAAATCAATGTGTGGGAAATGCATGTACAACTCCTGTTCTTCTTCTGTGCTCTTTACAAGGCCGTATGCTGAATGTTCTTCTAACATGTTACTGCACATTCAGGTACAAAATGCATCATACTTGGTAGCCAACTGTAATTTTCCATTGTTAATCAATATTGCAAAAAAAATAAAAATGCATTAAAAAAATCTCTCTATTCAAACTGATTTTTAAAATATTCTCTTACTAGAAGTGTAGCAACATCTATGCACCATTATTCAGCGAGCTTGTACCTCCTTCTGTAGCCTAATGGACAAACCTAGCAGCACCTATGGCATGAAGTGCATCTTCAGAGCACGTTTCACTAATTATTTGCTGAACTGGGGAAACTTACTTGGGTTCCATTTAACCTACCCAAACACTAAAAAATTATTCCTGACAAGAATAAAATAAACAATGAATGCTGTGTAATACACAAGTCCTAGTTTATATCACATGGTTATGACAAAGAAATCTAAAATGAACATCATATTAGGAATTTGTATCTTCCTTGACAGGAGCGCAGCAATTTGTTGTACTGCCCATATGCTGCTTTTTTACCACTACAAGCACAACAAGCACCTGTTATAGCACATAAATATGTATATGCAAGGTGCACAATATATATCATTGTGTTGATTTTTTACACTTTAATATGACCAGTTGAAGATTTGTCGAAATAATTCAGGTTAATTTCCCCACATATAAGAAGTTAATCAGCAGCGCCTATCCTGGTATTCAAATAGTAACCCCTCTGGTCACAAACCCATTTCCCTATCTACTTCACCATACTACCACCTAGTGTATAAGGGTGAAAAGACCCATAACAAATAAACAGAAAACATTTTATACTGCCATTCTGTTTATTTTATTAAATAATTTTTGCTTTTACATTTTACAGCAAAATTGAGTCTGAATAAACTTTAAGCCACAGGTATTCGCATTCAGAAATACTGATTAGAACGTTAACATTCTGAATGGAGTTGTTCCAGTGACAGGGGATGCAGACTTTATTTAGTAGTGGGATTGGAGACAGTTCAAACATGGAATCACAGCAGCTAGTCTCCAGGCCCCTCCCTCACTCCTTGTTCATCGCTTTGACAGGTACTCATGTTGGACTTAGGGGAATTTGCTGAGTGTCAGCAGCAAGGAGATTGCTTTGGCACTGAGGTGAGGACCTCATTCTCAAGCTCCAGACGGTCCTCTGCTGCTTGTATCCTACCTGGTAATGGATTAAAGAAGGTAATTTGCAAGTAAATGGTTTTCTGATGCCACTTCTCTAAGTGTTCATGTTTATTGCATGCAATTTCCCACTATGCTCTACATTCAGTAGGGAAAGATTTCAAATATTTCCTATTTATGTCTTTGGATTGAAGATGTGTTCTACTCTAGAAGCATGATAACAACATCAAATCAATGAACAAATATTTGTAGCAATGTTTCAAGTTGCCCCTCATGTAATGCACACCTGCTCCTGTTCAGCAATCAGTGGAGTATTCGACGGGCTAAAGAACTTTAGCCGATCATGACTTGTCAAAATGGTTCAAACCAGCTCTACTCTATCCAAAACGATTCACAGTATAATGTTGCACAACAATCATTCACTTAAGAAACCTGTCATTTGATTATTTAATGCTCTAACCATGTGAAAGCTGTAGTTGTAAAGCATAATCACGTTTAATATAAGGCCATGATATTACACTGAGCGCGGTGCCAGTAGTGTACTTGAAGTTTGTGTTGGTCAGCTCTCCCAGGTACAACAGCAATTGTTGAACCTTGATATCTCCGCTGTTTCAAAACTAATGCCATTTTCAAATGGACTACAATCACCATAGGTTTGCCAAATACTGATTTTGGTATAGCTACTGTAAGTTATGCCATTACTTTCGTGACTTTATGTCAAAAAAAAACTTTTTTAACATACAAAAATGCCAAAGTACTCATGCATACAAAGCACTGTCGCTAGGTCATTCATTTAAACTTGCTAAAGTCAGGCCCACCGTTAAAAGTATTAATATATAAAGTATATTAATCTAAAAAGTGCAACTGAAAATGCATTTGGCTGTTTGGAAACAGCTAAACTATTTAAATTAGAGTAAAACCCGTGTAATAATGATTATGGCAACTTTCATGAACATCGTTTGCAATCAAATACATTTGTATTTTTAAGTGTAAATCTTACCACAAACAGATAAAACTATAAATATAGTTAAACTGCTGAATAATAAAAGGGTCAGCATAAACTTGTAGCTTCTTAAAACCTGCATATAGCCAATTTTACTTCTGATGATAAGCAACAAAGCACTGCTGTTCATTGCCATCACCACACTTGGAGCACCTCCACCTGGAACCCCACGTGGGGCACCTCCACCTGGAACCCCACTTGGGGCAGATGCTGCACCTTCCACGCTGCTCCCCAAAGGCAGGCCAATGTGCGATCTCGTCATAGGGCACATCAGAGCTGACCTGAGAGACCCTGTGATTCTGTCATTCTGCTCTCATTTCTTTAGGGAGGGGGGAGATTGAGAGTTGACCAACCTTGGCTGAGGCCTTGTTCACTGTTTTCAAGAAGTCTGTCATGGACAGTTGGAACATTTTGAAGGCAATTGTTTTTTCCTCGATGAGGTAACAGTTCGTCTTTTACATCAGACAGGCAGTAACAGTGCACAAATAAAGGATGTAACCAAACCGAGACCTCTGGCGTGACCTCATGGGTGTCTCGCAATGATGGACACGCATGTCTTAGCGGTCGATGCTCCCATGGCTTGATTGTATACCACAATCAAGCCATGGGAGCTATACATGTGGTTGAATACATGTATATCTCAAAAGTGAAACACGCTTGTTATCATACCACTTGACAGTGATCGCTCCCTCTGATGACTTATAGTCAAATACACCACACTCTTGCTTTGTCAGAGCCATGTCATCATCTACTGGTGCTCCACCTGTACGGTTTGCCACACTGTGTCCGCACACCAAATGCCCAGTTTGGCTTTCAGGATCTGGAGAAGACTGAAGCTTGTGACACAAAAAAACAACCATAGAACAGATTCTGGTTCTGCAGTTGTTTTTCAGAGAGTGGTTAACCCAGTGAGAGATCTGAATATTGAAAACTGTTCTGGCTTGGTACAGCAGCAGGTCATGGATTATTCCACTGGAGCTTCCACAGCTGAAAATCATAAATGCCCACTTGTGAGGTTTGTTGTTGATATACTGGTGGAGGTTTCCTGTTCCGGTGCCCTTTTGTGCTACCATGACCTCATCCACGCTCTGCTTATTGGTTGGTGGAATCAAGAGACATTAGTCATGCAGCATATCAAAAAGGGGCCAAATTTTGTAAAATCAATCAGGGCTGTTGTTGTTTTGCAGAGCATCATTGAAATGGATGTATCTGTGAAGTGACTGGAATCCTTTTAGATACATTAAATGCCACAGCTGGGAAGCATGAATCAGAGTGCCAGTAGTCTACCAGAGATGGAAAATCAAAAACACCCATGCACAGCAGTATGGCTAAGACATCCTCCATCTGTCTGGGGTTTTGGCGTTGATGGCGGACCCATTCTGGTGGACACTGTCCAGATTTGGCAGGTCTACAATATGAGCAACCATGTCATCTGTGAAAAGCCTCTGGAGAAATTTAAAAGGAGACAAGTTGGAGGGGAATGTGACAAGGGTGTTCCTGGTTTTGGTGTTGCCTTTTCTTTCACACTTCCGCTTTTCTCTACTCTGCTGTGGCTGACAAGGCTCCTTCCTCTACATGCTTCTAAGCCACAACATTTTCCAGTTCTGCTGGACTTGGCAGGTATTCAGGATCATTATAATCTGAATCACTGAGGACCGTAATATCAGATTCCAAGGGGTTTTCAGGTGGCAATGCCACAGACGATTCTGTCTGCTACCAGCGAAAGTCTTTACATCCATCTGATAAGAAAAATATTTTTTAAAAATACAAATGGAAACACTCAGTACAATTTGAATAGGCTGTGTTCTGCCATGGGCGTCACGGTAGTGCAATGGGTAGCACTGTCTAATTGGAGACTCTAAATTTCCCATAGTTATGAGTGTGTGAGCAATAGATTGGCGGCCTGTCCAGGGTCTATTCCCGCCTCTCACCCAATCCATGTTTGGATAGGCTCCAGCACCCCCCGTGACCCTGCTCAGGATAAGCGGGTATAGATAATGGATGGATGGATGGATGTGTTCTGCCACGGTGCAAACCTTCCTATCTATTAATACTACAGTACTGGTACAAATTATGAAAACGTTGTGCTTAAAGAAGAAGTTTATGGCATTTCATGTGCATCTGACATTTCCAAATCTTTTTGGTCCAGTGTTGGCAGTGCTTGGCCCCCTGGAGTCTTTCCTTCTCATTAACAGCACATAGCAAGGGCTTTCTCACAAATACACATCCTTTTAGACCAGCAGATCATAGTTGCCATTTCACTGTAGTCAGGGAAACTGAGTTCTTTCTGTAGTTGTGGTGCAATTTTACAATGGTTTCTCTTGCTAGACAACACAAGATATTTGTCTTCGGCCTTTTGATCTTCCTGGTCTTCTCCAGTTAACATTACTGCCCATGAGCTGGAACCTTCTGAGTGTGTACTGAACACTGCACCTGGAAATCGTAAGTGTCTTTGCAGTTTATCACTTGGAATAACCTTCTTGCAACAATGTTTACCTGGCCTTGCACATCTAAGCTGAACTCCTTTTTTTATTTTTTTATTTTTACCATGTTTCTTGCAACTTTAGTGCCTATTTTACTTGCACTACAAGCTAAAGGTATTTTTTTTTTAAACTTAAGGTAAATAAGATTTCACTCAATCTAAATAAAAGTACTACAGGCGGCCTGATGCTTTTGGTCAGTACTGTAGCTATACAAGTTAGCTTGCAAATAACTTACGGCTAAGCTTGCTAGCTACTTGGCTAACAGTTAATTTCTCTAGCTTAGCTAGCCTGTGGAAATTTCCAAAATTGTTTCAAATGCTTTGACGTGTGTAATATTTCTAAGGACAGACATCTCAAGTTAAGTGTTGTTAGACCATATAGTGTTGTAGACTATGCGACAATGAAAAGTATTGTATTGATATCAGCCTATTTACTTTAGGGGGGTACAGCATCTAGCTTGTTGGCTAAATAAGTTTAAGCCTGCTTTGTTCACACAGACTAACATTAACTAACATAATGGCAGGCAATGTACTCAAATGTCAAATAACCAAACAGCCCATTCAAGATAACAGCTAACTAAACAATTATTTTATTAATTATTTGTTGCTGATTTCTCCAGTTTTGTGATGGCATTTTGGAATAAAGGCTGCATTGAAAACGAATCATTAAGGATGCACCAGTCTTGGCCTGTCTCGTGTGCTGTGATTTAAACGAGTTTGCATGGTTAAAAAGAATTCTGGTATAGAATAACAAAAAACCAAGTTACCAAATAGCTAAGACCATTTCAAGATAAAAAAAAAATAGCTGTAATGTGTGGTCTAATGTTATACCAGCAAAATGTGCGTGTCAATCAAAATTGCATTTAAAGTAGGCTGTGATGAAGGCACTTTCAAGAGGCTATTCACATTCAATCAATCTACAATATCAGTTTATTCTGTCAATAATGTAACAGTGAAATTCTGGGGAGGCTATACAATAGGTGACCTTTTTCACTGTGGGTATTTCCATCATAGTTGCCTGTTATTTTTAGGCCTATTAGCCACAGAAGGCTTGATAACAGGAAACCTGAGACAGTTATCAGGACCTTCAGTGAAATTCTAGGCTACAATTAATACAAAATGAGCTTGTGATGTCTGGCAGAGAAGCAAGGAATAACATTTACAGAATTTAATTAATCATATTAACACTATGATATTAATACATCGCCACATTCTGTGGATCACTAAAGCAAGCCATACAGCACAAAAATCAAAGAGGATTAAATATGTCATCCCACCAACTGCCACTCGACAATGTCAACAAACATGTCAATCAGCATTAGGTTTAACCATAGGGTTTAACACGACTTCATTTAAAACAGATTTTCAAACTGAAGATATACCAGAAGGTTAAGGAAGTTAAAGTTAGTTTATCGTCAATTTGTTGTCGTTCTAAACAAACAGGCCAAATTAGCTGGTGAAGTCTGGCATAGGCAGAGAAGCAACTGAGAAAGGAATGACAAAACATCAAGTTTTATGAATGCAACACATCCACATTCAGTGGATAAGCCAATAGCGCTGGCCACAATCTTTGCACGGCGCTACTGCCTCTCATCAAAGTTGCCAACCAACATTGATAATAAAACTTTATTAGAGAATAGGAAAGTTAACAAAAACATGTCAATTGAAGCTGGGCTTAACACTTTTTACAAGAACTGTTCAAATTGGAATGCAACTGATGACACTGAGAGGGTTACGTTAAGGTTAGCCAAATATTCTGTTGTAAAGTATGCATGTCAGGCGTATTTTCTTTAAAATGTACATTGAGCTTCCCCTTGTATTATCAACAGGTGTGCTGTCTATTTGTCACTAGCTAAAAATTACAGCAGTGGCAATTACATTGTGCAAAAGGGACAAAATGACTACGTTCAAGTGACATGTCACATTGGCCAACCAGAGAGAAAAAATAATGGGCTGTTATAAACAAAAATAAAAAGTGCCATTTTGTGATGGCAGTTTCCTTTCTAGTTCTTATACAGTTCATATGATCAGAACAGATATTCGACAACTGCTACAGCCCTGTATACAGTTGAGGTCGAAAGTTTCCATACACCTGCAAAGCAAATTTACTTTATGGCAGTTTTGAGGTTCCAATTATTTCTACAAGTCTTATTTTTCTGTGATGGAATGATTGGAGCTTAAACTTGTTTGTCACAAAAAAAAACATTCATGAAATTTGGTTTTGTAATATATTTATTGTGAGTTTTCTGAAACAAAAATATACAAACAGGTTCAGAACTAAACATACAGCGCTTCTAATATTTGGTCGCATGACCTTTAGCCATCTTAACCTCAAGTAGACGCTTTTGGTAGCCATCCACAAGTTTCTGTCAAGCTTGTGGTTGAATCTTGGACCACTCCTCTTGACAAAATTGGTACAGTTCGACTAAATTTGTTGGCTTCCTGATAC
Source organism: Anguilla anguilla (assembly GCF_013347855.1). Classification (NCBI taxonomy): domain Eukaryota; kingdom Metazoa; phylum Chordata; class Actinopteri; order Anguilliformes; family Anguillidae; genus Anguilla; species Anguilla anguilla. Next base: position 36,954,805 of record NC_049207.1, read on the forward strand.
GGACTTGTCTCTTCAGCAGTGTCCACATGTTCTCGATGGGGTTGAGGTCGGGACTCTGTGAAGGCCATTCTAAAACCTTAATTCTAGCCTGGTTTAGCCATTCCTTCACCACTTTTGAGGTGTGTTTGGGGTCATTGTCTTGTTGGAAGACCCAGCTGCGTCCAAGACCCAAATTTCTAGCAGATGGTTGCAGGTTGTCCTCAAGGATTTTGAGGTAATCCTCCTTTTTCATGATTCCGTCTATTTTTTGTAATGCACCAGTTCCACTGGCAGCAAAACATCCCCAGAGCATAATACTACCACCCCTGTGCTTGACGGTAGGGATGGTGTTCTTGGGGTTGAAGGCCTCACCTTGTTCCCTCCAAACATATCTCTGGTCATTGTGGCCAAATAACTCAATTTTTGTCTCATCTGACCACAGGACCTTCCCCCAGAAGGTTGTATTTTTGTCCATGTGGTCATTTGTAAACTTGAGTCGAGCCTTAAGGTGCCGGTTCTGGAGCAAGGGCTTCCTTCTTGCACAGCAGCCTCTCAGACCATGGCGATGTAAAACACGTTTGACTGTGGACTTTGATATCTGTATTCCATCAGCATGCAATTCATTGCAGATCTGCTTCTTGGTGATTCTTGGTTGCATCTTGACCAGCCTGACCAATTTTCTCTCAGCAGCAGGGGAGAGCTTGCGTTTTCTTCCTGTTCGTGGCAGTGACACAACCACACCATGCACTTTAAACTTAGAAATAATGGTTTGCACAGTAGATCTTGGTACCTGTAACAGCTTTGCAATGGCTCCGAGTGACTTTCCTGACTTTTTCAAGTCAATGATATGCTTTTTCAGATCCATGCTGAGCTCTTTTGACCTTCCCATTGCAGTGCAGGCTGGTTGTGACTAACGAGCGCTTTTTAAATTGCCTCAGAGAAGTCATCAGCTGTAGTCAATCATGATCACTCACAAGGAGTTAAGGGGCCATGCCACAAAGGAAATTTGATTGTCACAACTTTCTACATCATCAAAATAGATAATTTAAGTTGCTGTATGTTTATTTCTGAACCTGTTTGTATATTTTTGTTTTCAGAGAACTCACAATAAATATATTACAAAACCAAATTTCATGAATGTTTTTTTGTGACAAACAAGTATAAGATCCAATCATTCCATCAAAGAAAAATAAGACTTGTAGAAATAATTGGAACCTCAAAACTGCCATGAAATAAATTTGCTTTGCAGGTGTATGGAAACTTTCGACCTCAACTGTATGTCTACTGTACTTCAAACAACATGTACTCTTATCACTAGGCAGATTGCTGATTGGGAAGGTTTGAATCTTAAATAATCGACCCAGTGGTGACTACATGTTGGTTAAAGGTCAATGGACATAGTAGTTGTCAAAGATCTACGCTGATACACTTTGATGCCGAGCAGGCTAATGTTAGCGTTAGGGTTGATCAATTTAATTTCCTGTCTTTTGAAGCCTTCAGCAGATGCAAACATTTCACTTAAGACATAATAACATAATAACATAATAAGTAATAACATTAACACCCATAATCAACATCATTTAAGCAAATATTTTGTGGTTTTTACAAATCTTTAGTATTCAGGCATTCTGTTATCTCTGGCATCTCTGGTAATTAAGATCACTCTTTCTTGTGGCAATTTATTAGTAGTATAAAATTATACTACATTGGTATCAACTACTTTTTTCACTGGACAAACTAAAGAACATTTTTTTTTCTCTTCAGGAAATCAGTACAGAGTGACCAAACCCATCCATCACAGCATTCTATTTCTCCAGAGATGCCTGGATGACCACTGTGACAAAGAATGACCCGCCCAGAAATAATATACTGTAGGTCCAAGAGCTATGGGTTAATAGAAGCATTGTCATACATAACGATGGCTCTTTTGCCCTGCAAGGGACTGAGCTGCTGAAAAACAGAGATCAAATACAAAGGCTGAGGTGACACCTATGAATTATTTCAGCACACTCCAGCCAAATCTGTCTTAGGTGGTAAGTGATTTAGCAGTTCTTGGGCCAAATTTTCAAGGGAACATGGGGTCAGGGAGATTTGTAATGATCCCACTTAACGCAGACATTTACATTACATTTATTTATTTAGCAGACACTTTTATCCAAGGCGAAGTACAAAAGTGCATATCAAGGTCATTGGAACAACTACAATACACAGGTTCGATAAGGTACAATACTCATTTCGTACAGTTATTCATAGCCAAGAACACAGTCCAGTTCATGCAGTGAACATTATTCTGACCTATCCTTTGCCAAGTAAAACTAGGAGGAAGTAAAGCTACAACATTAGGACGATAATACAAATTGCAATAAGTGCTGGAATGGAGGTACATGTAACACAGAGATCAGAGTAGTTCCATTGTTTAAAACAAGATGGTTTGCATTATCTGCTCAAGATCGTTTACAATTAAACAGTCAAATATACTGTCGCTATGGTCTGAATTTGTAATATCCCTCTGAGTTTTACATTTGTGAAAGCAGAAATTGGACTGGTAACAGCATTATAAACAGGTTGATAAGAAAGACATAATTTTCTTAGCAGACAGCTATATTCTGAGCAATCAATACTCTGCACTATGAGACAATTAGATACAATGCTCCACAGGTTCCTTTTTGCATTTGGAGTCCAAAGAGCTTTTCTGTGAAGTACTAGTTGTCACGGATACCTAAAGACATTGGTGCCCACTGATGTTTATGGTCCAGATTTAAAACCATCTATCTACAATGACCACGAGTCAATGCCAGCTTATTTGATTCCCATTAGATTTATACAAAATGCTTGTGTAAAGAGACAGCTAGCTCACACCGTAAAGATCTATAAGCATTGAAATCCTTCTCCACAGCAATCTCAAATGCAGGTAAAACAGGTTCAATTTGGTGACTGGTCTGTGCTTATGGTGTGTGCTCACAAAAAATTAGGTTCACGGTTTTCTTTATTCTTCATTCACACACAACTGCACAAAAGTTTGGCAGAATATGGAATAGGTAAATGCAGTTATGAACATTTTTTCACAAGTGAAAATGTAGTAAGAGTTATGCTGTGCTGCAGATGCTTTGAACTGTGGCTGTTATTATTTATAATTAATTCTTCATAAATGGTGAAATAAGACCTATAGTGAGCTTTCACTAGCCATTTTGACAGGTACCTTTAATAACAGCTGTTGTGTAAAGTGCAGTAAACTATGCACTTTTACCATCTTAATTGATCTTTTATTTCTAATTTTTAATGTATTCTCGTTTCATGTACCTTAAATGCCTCTATCTATGCATTTATTACTATCTTAATTTATATTTTTAATTTCGATCTGCAACAATGTGAAGCACTTTGGGCTGCATTTCATGTATGAAAAGTGCTATACAGATAAAGTGTATTATTATTCTTATTCTTATTATTATTATTATTATAAACTGTCAACAGGCAGATGTATCAGAGCCCACATGCTCAGCATACCAAGCATGTAAAATAACTGCATATCCTGTGTTTTGCATATTATGCTGCAAGTCCCAATTTAATCCTAATGATTTAGTATGCAAAGAACAGCCTTATTCTTGTTATTTGTATACCCAATGTTATATGGTAGTATTGAGCAAATGCAATTCATTATCAGAAGTCAGCTGTGTGTCACATATTTAGATGTACTGAATATGTAGAATATGTGTGCATTTTATGTTTGTTTCTAACGTTTCCTAAGGGATTTTTTAGCCTCGGTTTTATTTGGGCACAATTTGGGGATGTGGCTGGTGAATACCTTTTTCTTGGGATGGATCAGAACATTGCACTCATGTAGCAGAGTAGCAGAGGTCACTGCCTTGGATGTCTCCAGTCCTGTCAGTGCTGTCACTGTGGAGATCCCTAGCATAATTTGCTATCTGACCAGCAGCTGCGGGCTGGGTAGGTATTAGGTTGTTGTGATGAAGTTCGATAAAGGTTTTCTGGTCCAGTCGGGCATGACTCCAGGGAATTTCTCTGAAAATGTGCCGAGATGTCACACACTCAGGCCGATTCAGTAATGGAGAAAAATGAGAGGAAGACACGATTCAGATCACTTTTTGCCCCCTTTGAATACTTGCAAAAGCACGAATCTGCCCGTGTTTGTTTTATATTCCTTTTTTATGTACAGTCTATGTTAATTTTCTCATATGATTTTTAACAGATGAGAAAATTAAGCATGGAGAGATTTTACTTGTATGGCAATAGAACTAGTGTATAAATGTGTGTAATTAGTCAGACTTTCTAGGATTATTTGTAATAATTACAAATTGATGTCTCACGAGGCCTAAAACAAGTGGAGCTCTTGAGTTCAAAAGTGACTGACCTGAACTGATGTCAGTGTTTTCTCTGAGGAGAACAGACTCTTGATTGGTTCGCTTGCAGCAGTTATCGGCACATGGATACACGTCCCATTACAGTTAATGAATCTTCCCTTTCCCAGTGCTGGGGATTTGTCTTTCAGATCTTATTAAATTGTGATGCATAAGCCTCCACATACTGCATATAATGACATTTACAATAGTGAGTCCTAAATCCTAAGGATTAAAATCTAATTTTATTCATATTGGACAAGTAACAATTAAATTTGTCACTATTTGTTTCACATATACACTGGCCTAAACCCACAAAAGGCAAGTCATAAAGCAAGAGTGTTAAGGAAACACTCCCAGGATGGCTTTTGTCTACAGTCAGGAAGTCATCGAAGGATATTGCAGGCATGACTGACATACAAGACAGGAAGCTGCAGAGGGATGGCAGGTCCCTGGAGGAGGCGCTCTCAGGAGGGAGGCTGGGTCACACCCTGGAGAGGACATGCTGATCACACCAATCTATACCTGCCATGTGCGCTCCCCACATTCTTATCTTCCTCAGCGCAACGTGAGAAAACCAGGTGTACAGCAGCAACAGTCCAAGATATTTTCGATAATGGAAAACAAACTGGTTTTATTTTTAAACTGGAGACGCCGAGTCAACTATGGCTCACCACAGCCTTTTGAGCCTTTATCCAAAAGGCTGCTTTTTCATGGGCATAGCATGAAGTCCGGGACAAATCAGTGGAAATTCCATATCATATAAATGCTAATGTCATCTGTACAGCAGCTGCTCTATGATGATGGCAGACTGTCCCCAGTCTGTTTCGGCACCAGTCAGATTCCTGTCGAGATTTTACCAGCAGTCAAACCAAAAACAATGCCTCACTCTTCACCCAAATTTATTTCGTACAATGCATGTGCAAAAATAAATAAATAAATACATCTTCTAAAGCAGTGTTGAAGAGAACTGGTTGGGCACTGTTTGTTTGGTGGGTGTTTTCTTTGTCACTGTTGGCATTTGGATGGCGCCGCATTTGCATAGTGTGTGCTGCGAGACTGATTGGCACCTGCTGCAGCAGGGGAGCCGGCGGGCGAGAGCCCGTCTCGAGGGAGTCAGCTCTCTTCTTCGCATCACTCAGGGAGGAGAGAAAACAAAGGCCACATGGACACGTAGGAGACAACAGCGCGGGGGTAACTGCGTCACAATGTTATTTCAAGCTGAAAACAGCATATTGTCCCTGGAGACGTCTCCTGGCACATTGAAATACTGTTGCGGTGATAAGTGTAAAGGTGTTGATTGTAATGCAGCACGTTGTAATAGTATATTCACAAATACGTTTCATGTATTTTTTGCAGTAATAGGAGCAGGTTCTTTCTAAATAATACTTTCTGAATTATAAAAAGCGCATCATAGATTTCTAAAATAGTTTTTCTTGGGTTCACACACTTATCTTGGAGAATACAGCCAAATACATTTGAGAGTTTGCCACAGTTACTAGCTACCATTATAAATAAAGCTTGTAAACTGACTCCATACAGCTATTGACATATTTTTTTAGCAGCTTTAATGTCAATGTTTAAAATTAAATGCGTTAAATGTCAATATCAGTAAAATGTCTATATGTAACTGATAAGTGACACTAACAGTAATGCTTCAATTTAGAGCAAATGTCATATATTCTTTTACCCTCTCTAATTTGCTTCAGACTCTGTTTCAGTCCAAAAGGAATCAGCAAGGAGTTACACCTTTTTTTTGCTTCAGGTCTGAAATGGTGGCACATCACCTAGAGGCAGGTCTGCAGGCACACTCTGTCTGGCTGATATCATAGATGAATCTAGAGAGAGAGAAATAAATATCTTGACCTCTGGACATTGACAAAAAAAGACCATGAAAATTGCAATGACAATGGCGTGAAGGAATATCCTCGGTATGTCCATAGCATGTCTTTTTGACAGCTAGGTCTGCCTTTTCAGTGTGTGCCTCAGTAATACAGTTCATAGCAGAAATCACAAAAGCCCTAGAATGCAACCATTATGAAATGTATTTTCCAGTAAACAAGCTATGAAGATGATTTTGTACTCTGAAAATATAACAGACACAGGTATAAGAATAAAGTACTTCAACTGGTGAAAAAAAAATAATAATAATTTTTGAAGCATTAAAAAACCCACTCTCGGTGAGAGCTAGTTAGGAGTCTGGAGGCTACTTACATGTATTTGGATAAAATAATTCCCCCTCATTGGAAGCATAAATACACAGACTAAATTAAGAAAACAAACAGTAGGAAAGAAGGTAAACCTCCATGTCAGGGCTGTACAGAGACAGCCTTTTGAGGGGCAGGTGCTCGAAGTGAGAAAAGGGCACACCCAACTAGAAAAATTTTATGACACACCCTGTTATGGTACAGAATATATTTTACCAAATTGACTGAATGAAAATGAATGACAGCAACAATAACAATACAGATATTATTTTTTTATCAAATCAATGGAGAACTTGGGGCAAAATGGGCAGATACTCGACCACCCGGAGCCTCCCCCTCTGTATCTGCCTCCTCCATGTATAAAAAAGATCACACTGAAACTTTTCAAGCACGTTTTTTTTCATACTGCATATTGTGTTTTGTGCTTTTTTTAAAGCTATTCTCATTTGCTTCTCACCCTCTCATGAGGGAAATAGACTGTCATATACATGAAGAATAAAAAAAATAACGCTTTGGGAATCATATTAAGGCTTTTCTTTGTTAGAAAAGCATAGGCTGGTTTAGAACACAAATAACATCTGCACAGTAAAATAGTATTCAGAGGTTATTGGACTCATATGTACTCTGTTAGAGTTGAATCAACACTGGACATTATAGAGTGTGCTAATAATGAGGGATGGGTGTCTTGTTGATGTTTGGTACAAATGGCATGACAAATGGCGAGTGTAAAGCTGTAATTTGTTGATGTCAAAATGACTGCTCGTCAGACTTTCATGTAAGTTAACCTACTCGGAAGTTGTTTCTGCATCCAGTTATTAAATCAGCACTTTTTTTCTTTGACCTACTGAAGGATATTCGTTCTTAGCACGTCCACAGAGGCCCTCAACATTTGTGTGGTGTGGATAAACCTCAAAAAAGTATGTATTAATATGCTAAAGAGGTATTCAGATTATACATCCAAAAGAACAGAAAAGCATAGAATTACATGCTGGGAAATGTTTTCACTTATAATCAGGAGTGGGCAAATTACAACACATCAGAACCTGTCAGAACCGTATGCATCATGCATGAGTCCTGTCTGTAACGCTACAGGCTGAGCTGTAATAATCCAGTGCTGGGGTGGTGCAATATTTACCCAGTACATGGATTGTTTTCTTTAACCAGAGTATGTTACGTTGAACCCATGATATTGTAGTGTATGATGCAAGAGTTGGGCATTTGTACTTAACAAAACGAAACATAATGATAGAACAGCCTGCTTACCTCATCAAGGCTTGTCATTTACTGACAGACAAGAAAGTATCTAGCACTGCACTGCATTAAGCCTGGACTTAAATACCTTAAGTGTCTCTGAACTATAGGTCCTGGCAAGATGTTCAATATGTTGACAACTTTCATATATTTGTTTTCATCTCATGCACCTCTTTTCACACCACAGTCCACCAGTTAAGGTTGTCATTGGCGGTCGTTGAGTTGGAGAAGGACACCTCATGTGCAGCTTATGCTGGCAGACTTGTGTGACCCAGATAACCAAAGGAGGTTGCTGCTCTGGTGCGGACATCCAGCCAACTAGAATCCCTACCTCCCACGGTAAGGCTATGGCCAATTATGTGCCACCCTGATGCTGGTGGTGACAGTCAGCACTGGCACGATTTGGATTCCGTTCCATATCATGGGGCCCAATCTTGTTTATGGGTGTGCATTAATGTTGATGCTAAAACTGCTCCCACAAATAATTGTGTTTCATTCACGGCATTACATGTGGCTGTGTAGACTGATGGGAGACTTGCATGTTTTGTCACATGAGGGGCAGATATAGAGAAGGGAGCCAGAGCGAGAGAGCCCACTTTGGTACAATAAATGGTGGTTACTACAATCTACTCACTTCATGTGTTTGTTTGTGTGTGTGTGTGTCAAGACAAGAAATCTATATGGAGAGGGGAATCAGTCTGCCCTCTCTGTTCCTGAGAAATGTCTCCAGTTCGAAGCTTCTAGCTTTGTTTGACTGCTACCATGGTAATCTGCTGATCCTTTCCTTTTCACCACCTGGTCCTGTCGGACAGATGCCCTTGAGGCCTGCTAGATAAACAGAAGCTGTTCCCAGCTGTGAAGTCCAGCTGTCATTTGTCATCAGAACTTATTAACTGGTGGCCTTGAATGTCCAGGGCTTTCCCCAGCCGTTTTTCAAAGATCCAAATCTGGATGTTACCCTGGGTCCCTGTTTAAAACTTCTTTCTTCTTGTTATGTGTATTTTGGTTCAGATTTTTATTTTGTAACAGACAATACCTATGGTCAAGAAAGTGTTCCATATGGTAGTTTAATTACACATATACTTTAATAATTATAATTTCCTCTTGAAATGTGCTGTTGACAATTTATGTTGTGTTTATTGCCCAGTAGAGGCTATTTTGAGTTAATTCAGTCAGAGAATGTTGATCAAAATGTAAAGACATGTCAAATGTCACAATCAACAAGTTTAATAATTCAGCTGCCATTTGATGCATTAATAATTTATTACAACAGCCAAACATGGTATTTGCCTTACACCTATTAATCATACAACCATATTTTGCATCACATGAAGTCATCCAATGGTTTTCTTTCCACATGGCTGAGCTGCTCGAACTACTGAGCAGCTGCTGTAGCTTGTAACACCCAAACATCATTGTCTGAAGAAACATGGTTACGGTTAGTTTGAAGAAAAGATTATGAAAGAACTTCAACACATGTGTTTAACAACCTTAACTGAGAATGGTCGTCTGTAACAAGAAACCAGCATACACAGGGTTTCTCAGGACTGAGTTTGAGAAGCACTGGTCTACATGGCTGAACCAGAACACAATTTTTTTTGTGTGTCTCTTGACCAGCAGCCAGTGCCTCACCACCCGGTTCCACAACAACTTCTGATATTTGACCTACAATATGACCTACCAAAGTGAATGTAAAAAACAGGAAACAGCATGTTATGAAAATAGAAATTTGTATGCTAACCAAAAGTTCAGTCAGCTTTGCTCATTAACAGCATAGTCCCTGAGTGGATTTTGGTTGTGGCTCGTGGATAATCACTTTTTTGTGTCGAGTTTTTCGTTGTTCCCTGAAGCCTCACTCCAGCATGGAGCCGCCTGATTTCTGCTCACCTGTCATCTACCAGTATTTGTTTCAGAGGCCACTGAGGCTCTCGGGAGTTTTTCAAAGTAGAATTACATCCCTCTGAGCTAGTTGTGTTAATGAGATTTGTCTGTTGAAAGGTCAAAGATCCCAGTGCATTTTCCCTCCAGCTTCTTGGGATTAACTGCCATCCAAGGGGGCGTATGGAAGAAAGGAGAAAAAGATTAAGTGCTGTGAGTTAATTCAAGCCTTTGACCAACACAATCAAATGTTCAATTTTTTCTCATTTTAAAACTGACATGCAGTATGACATTTTCCCTGAAGAGCCCCAGAAAGACTATAGCTAATTGAGCAGTTCGTCGTGAATGGGAGTTTCCAGAGTGACACACTTTTGGTAGCCACAGTACCTTCATTAAAGATTTCAAAAGTGAGGTACATACTGGGAAAATAATGAGGGGACTATGTACAAAAAGGGCTGGAGTTTCTGCACGGATCACCTGAGATGGAAATATATACCCACAAATTAAGCAGACAGTCTGCACTTAAACCACATGTTCAATGTTTTATTTTAAATCCAGTGTGCTGGAGTACAGAGCTAAAACAGCAAAACTGTGTTTGCATTTAACTGTATATACAGTGGGCTATTTATTAGGTACAATAGCTCATTAATGTAAATAGCCTGCTCCTTCAAAATGTGGCTGCAACTCAATATATAATATGTGGCTGCAACTCAATATATAGTACATGATAAGTGTTTAGTTGTTGCTCAACCAAACATTACAATGGGCAGAATCCATTCATTTTTAATATACATATTCCTTACCTATCTGTGAAACTAAAACTGAAGGTAGAGCACCAGATACCAAATAGTTATTTAGAAATAAATGATCAATGATCATGCACAAATGGCCACCTTTTACCGAGGCGTCGTATGTCTGGGAAAACTAGGGCTAAGAATCTTTTTTTTTTTTTTGTAAGATTACGAGAGCAACTAAAATGTGTTACTCATAGCTTAAAAACAAGTCATCTATGCAAAATAATGGTTAGAAATGCATACTAGTGATACATCTTCAACAGAAGAAAATCACATGTGGGCATATTTTTTCAGCCTTCATCATTTCATGGAAATATGTACACAGCTAATTTGTGGGAATGGATATTACCCTATACTCCTTCATTTTAAAATGATTAATTGAGCTCTATATTGTTATAATGTCTACTTGAATGTGATATGTCTTTGGCAAGCAGAGATCGCTGTTCTGGTTCAGTGTTACAATAGAGAAACCACACTGTTACAGAGTACTGCCCTGTTTTTTTTTTTTTTTAAACACACAACTTCTTAAAGTGACAATCTCAAAGATTTCAGTTTCGTTCTCTATGGCGGTGCCAATGGCGAGAAGCGGTAATTGCAGGTGTGTTTTTGGACCTCACTTCCCATAGATCCAACCGGATCCAACCAGTGTCGCCTGTGTGACGTCAGTCAGTTGGCACGCCAACTATAACACTTACTATTTACCGAATAAAAAACGGTTGTTATAAAAGTAACGTTATGTACATACTCATTCCTTGTCTAACATTAGGCTAACTCAAGATGTCTTTACACTGCCGAGCCGGGTTAAAATGCCATAGCTAACCAGGGGTAGAATTAGTGATGATCAATTTCTGCAAACGTTCTTTATTCACCTTTTGCCCGGTATGAACATCTTTACACTGCAGAGAAGAATTTGCGGGATTCGCTGTGGCTCGTGCAATTATGTATCTTGTGCACAATAAGCAGTCTTTTTCGTGAATGATTGTTGTGTGGTATTTTTGAAACAACTGCCTTGCAAAATGTTACCCCTGGTGTTTCTGGTTTTGCTAGCTAAACTGTTCGAGAATAAAGCTGAGCTGGGTGTTAAATTAGCAATCAGAACAAGAAGAATAAAACAAAAACAAAGGAGATTTCATCAAAAAGGGCATAAAGGCTGAAGGAACATATGAGGAAGCGTTAATAAAATAATAACAATGCTAATCCATACTGCCGTATTCTTTTATTTAGTTTTCTCCTGCATGACGTCTTCAGAAATCAGACCCGGCTCTGCTCCACATACCCCGGCTTTATTCCAATCATTATAATATATTGATGAACTCGATGGCAATGTAAATAACGGTAACGTTAAGACCAGTTCAGATCAATGATTTGCAACGAGGCGAAACGGCTAGTAGCAGAGCCGTTGCCTGCCCTGAGGTTTTAAAAGACCGTCCTTGTCAAATCGCCAAGTGCAGTTTTAGAACGTTTACAATCAGACGCCTTGGAATTTTGCAAGTTGCACCCAGTCTCGTTGCGAATCATTGATCTGAACTGGCCTTAAGTTAGCTACACTGCAACGTTGCAACAAGGTAGCATTGCATTCAAGAGACGGTTTGCGAGGTCGGTACCGGTCGGTAGCATTAGCTAGCGTTTTTTTCTAATTGTTAGCCGACATTAGATTGTGTTAATTACATTAGCTAGCTAGCTAACGCAACATTACCTGATATGAGAGATGGATACTGTGCGCAACGTTGTCTAAACTAATGTTGTCTTTCTTGACATGGTCCGGTAGCTAGCCTTAGCTGTGCAAATAGCTATGTAATTTAGTAAAGTTACATCGTCATTAAATGTAATACGAAATCTACATCAACAAATAATATGATCTCTCATGTTACACAAAAACTTTTTAGGGTTCCATAACTCCCTCACCCCCCCTTTCTCTGTTATTGTAACACATGCAGACACCGGAAAAAACAGTACGCCGCTCACACACAAGTGAGTTGAAGAGCGAGCCTGTTGTGTTAGTTCCGCCTACCCTCTCTGGCGGACCAACCACTGATGGGTGATGTCACTAACTGTGCGCCACTTGTGATTTTTTCCCAGGAATGTCACCACAGACACCAAGTTTTTTAATCATGAATTATGATAATAATAATAGTATAAATTAAGATAAAAATAGGCTCAATCACCATTGTGTTACCCAATGCAGCGAAAGATAGTGACTTAAAAGACATTTATTTTAATGAAAATCTTTGAGATTATTACTTTAAATATATAATAATTTTATATTGGCTTATAGTTGTGAAATGTCACCCCCTCCCTTGCCTGTGTCAAAAGAGCGTTTTCTATTCAGAATTAAGAATAAATAGATTTTATCCATGAAGGAATTCCATCATGATGATGACCTGGTGCACATCATCATTACATCACTATGCTTTATTTGTGGATGTGTCAAGAGTGAGCGTGCACAATTATGCCCACACAGGACTTTTCATTCTAAAAGATTTTGGTTGACGTAACTTTCATACATGATTTGGGGCCAAATGACACTCATTTTGTGATCTTTGCATTCTGTATAGTTACTATTTGAAGAAAAACACAATTTTTAATTTACAAAAATTTGAAGTTACTCACACATACAAAGCATCGTCTACAAGCCATTAATGCAAAGCACATCAAGGCAACATCACGGTCCTGCAGTTTCTTCCTATACAGCATCAGGAGGATTTGACCATACCTGACCACGTACTCCACCCAGATACTAGTCCAGGCTATAGTGACCTCCCATCTTGATTACAGCCTCTACAGATGATTCAGAATGCTGCTGCATGACTTGTCTTCAACCTTCCTAAGTTCTCTCACATCACTCCCCTGCTGAGGTCACTCCATTAGCTACCGGTCACCACCAGGATCAGGTTCACAGTCCTGACCCTCACCTACAGTGCAGCCAACAGGACAGCCCCTGCCTACCTACAGGACATGATTCAATCCCAATACCAGCTTGACCATTCCACTCTGCTCCAGCAGGGCGACTTGCACTCCCTACCATCCGGGTGACTGGTTCTTGCTCATCCCTACCACGGAGCTCCGCCACCCTAGCTCCCCAGTGGTGGAACAAACTCCCTGTTCCTCAACGAACCACTCAATCATTGCCCACCTTTTACCGTAGTCTGAAGACACGTCTGTACCTGGACTAACGATCACTACTCTGCAGGGCACTCCCAATATAGGATCACTCTTATCCTTCTATGTGCCTGTAGCAATTTCATTTGACACATGTACATTCATATAGAACTTATACTGCACTTGTATTGTTATCTTGATGTTGTAGCTTGTTGTCTTGCCTCCTAGTTTGACTTAACAATACTCTCTGACCTAGCCTATGCTTACTGTGTGAAATGGACTTAATGTGTTCATGGCTATGATTAACTGTTAAATAATGAATATTGTACCTTATCGGACCTGTGTTTTTCAGTTGTTCCAATGACCTTCGGTATGCACTTGCAGCACTTATGTTGCTTTTGATGAAAGTGTCTGCCAAATGTAATGTAATGTACATCAAAATGAATCGGACTTTGGAGTTTTCGAGTCATCCAAGTTATTTTCACATACTTGACCATTAATAATACTCTCACTTTCCAAATAAACAATTTACTTTTTATTCCCCCTCCCTCCCCCCTCCGGCTCTAGCTAGAATTATACACTTACAGCTCCTGGCAAAACGTAGGTGCTCATAACAATGCAGCATAACAGCTTGGAGAGACTGTATTTCTTTTCTCCTGCCTGGGCACTACTAGACCAAGCTTCCTTTTGAAAGGAATGTGTGCCCTTTAACCAGCGAGGTTAACAGCTCCAGTCAGCGCAACGACGTCATTCCCACACACAGCCCTTCAGCAAAACAGCTCTCAGCACCCAGGACCCCTCATCGGCCCAGGTTTCAACACTGACAGTCAATTGCGGCAAGTGTAACGTCGAAAAAATTTCTTCTTACTGTGAAGAATCACTGGCTTGTTTACATTTTTGTGACAAAGCAGTGTCATGGCATGGGCATGTATGACTGCTGCTGGAACAGACTCACTTGTCTTTGTTGATGATGTAAAGGAGGAAGGCAGTAGCAGGAGGATGAATTCCAAAGTGTGCAGATTCTGTCTGGCTACATACAAAGAAATTCCTCCAACCTCATCAGCCGGCACTTCATCCTGCAGCAAGACAATGACCGCAAACACACTGCCTATGCAACCAAAACATTCATCAATGGGAAAACATGGAAAGTTTTTGGCCTGGCTAAAACAGTCATTCACCTGAATTAAATCTAATCAAGTGTGAATTTCTCTTGCTGAAGAGGAGACTGAAGACAGAAACTCCCAGAATAACTGAAAGTGGCTGCATTTTCTGAAGGCCTGAATTTTCAAAGAAGATACCAAACACTGGGTGGTGTCAGTAGGTCATTGACTTGATGCAGTTATTGGATTTAAGGGCTACACAACCAAATAATAGACTTCATTTCTTTGATTCCCTTAAGTTCACCTGTTCATTTTGTACTGCTGAAAATGAGGGGACTCAAAGAAAAAAAAACCTTTTTCTGTAAAATGGTAAAACATATACACATGGAAATACCATTCAATCAAAGCTGATTGCCTGCACTATTATCTCATATTCATATTTTGATGTCAAATGCAAATAGGTGAATTGTACTCTGGCCTGTCAATTTTTGCTGCTGATGGGAGGTTTGCATCAGTCAGTGTAGCCTCTGTAGTTTTGCTCACAAAGTCTTCTACATACAGTGGCTTGTGATATTTTCACCTCTGCCCTCTGGAGACTCCTGGTGATGTCACTGACTGCTGTTTTAGGATTTTTCTTCCCAGCTCTTAGGATTCCTCTGTCATCAACTGCAGTTGTATTCCTTCGCCAACCTGTACAGTGTTTATTTCTGAGCATATATATGAAATACCCACGCAATACATCACTTATTGTGTTCCTGTTTTGAGGGTTCTAAGGTGAGAAATCAAAAATGTGCACATATATGTATAACTGAAAACAACTTTTATTTCTTTCAGCCTGTTGGTGAGATGGTGAGAATAAGCAATGCACTGCCAGCCCCTCATTTCTGTATTCATTTCAGTGCTCAAAATGTCCGTATCAATTGCCCTGGTGGAACCCGATTTAGCCAATTAAAACTGCAGCCCCTATCAGCAGTGAATTTCAGACCTCCCTGTCAAACCTATTAATCAGACTCACTCAAAGCATTAGCCAGTCATTACCTCTGCTTTCAATCATAATGACAGAGAGAGAACAGTCCAGCGAAGATGATCACTGCTCTTCATCGTCCTGGCTGGAGAGCCATCACGTGGGTTGGATACAGAACGTGCGACCAGCGAGGCGGCCCCAACTGTGAAATTGCTACAGGTCGGTCTGGCCATTTGAAATTCTGCTCCCAATCCCCCGTTTGTCGCACCCAGAATTTCCATCACACACGGCCCATTAATTAAAAAGGAAGCAGGAAAGAGAAATACCAAAACAGCCCAAATGATGAGTGACAGACAATATTATTTGCATTTCTAAGACCCGCAAAAGAAGACAAAGGAGGATTTAATGGGAAGGTTAGTGGCTTAGATGTGATTTAGATGTGGAATAAATGAGGCCTGTTTTTACATTGTACACTGCAATATTAGTCCACAAAAATGTTTCACTATTCACTCAGTTGTAACTGATAAGCAGTCAGATACTGTAGTTTGATGCGCAGGTTTTAGGTTTTATGTGGTAACTGAACTACTAGCTAAACCTGGTCTTCTGTCAAGCTATTTATTCCTTTTTTTCTTTTTTTTTTTTTAAACTGTGTTCCCTAATCTTTTTTTGTTCCCTAATATTGACAAACAGGGTCAGGGGAATGAATACTTAATGTCAATATCCTTGTTTTGTTTAAAAAATATACCATCCTTTCTTTTTTAAACAGTTGCAGAAAGCTATGTTTACCCTTTTGACAAATGAGGATAAATGTCTGTTGGTTTGTTCACAGGTATCTGGTCTGAATGGTTGGTTGGTTAGTTCACAGGTGCCATTGCTACAGGAATGTCACAGCACCAAGGGCTGTCCCTACATAAAGTAGCTGTTCTCCGTTCATCTCAGCATTGCCATACATCATCTCCGGAGGGAGGGAATGCAAAGAATGCATATTAAAGCTTTCATAAACCTATGGGTCAATTTACAGTTAATAAAGTGCCCTTATTGTCTTTTTGGTTGTTGTTTTTTTATATCTCTGATGCACATCTTTGAAGAATTATCTTTTTTATACTTAACTCATGATTTGCATCTGAAATATCATTAAAAGAACATGCAAACATCAACTGGCCATCTTTCAGACAACAGAAAATGATCAAAAATGATCCAGAAAGCTAAAGATATTTAACAAGTTCTCTGTCTGATAATGGTAATAATGGTAATACATTCTGGAAAATGGTTAAATCTCTGAAACATAACTCCTCTCCCTCTCTGCCCCAACAAATCATGTAACATTCTGGCCCTATTATGGGGGAACAATTGCTATTTTGTTTCAGAGGGCCACTTATGTGACAAATTCACAAATCCAATTGATTCCATGCGGGCAGGGTGTTGACCTTATGAGTAATCAGCTAGATTCATGCAGCAACTTGTCTGATAGTTGGGATCCCCAGTTCTCTTTTAAAGAGTAATTGCTCTCACTGTTTCAGCCTGGCCCCGCCAACTACACAATTCTGAAAAATGTGTCCTGAGGTGGGTGGAGTAGGCGAGTCCATCTCATTTGCATAAAGTATTCTATATGGAAATAATTTGTACAGTAGGCTCATGAAACCCAAATAAAATTGTCAAACAAGGCACTGCAGATCAAATATGAATCAAGATTCAGCCATTACATGGAGTATTTCCCGCCTTAAACATATTTAGCGGACCATTTAGGTGGAATATGAGACAGTTTATGAACATGTTTCTCCGGTTTGAAAAGCATTGGGCAGAAATCAGTCTAGCCAATCAGGTGCCGGCAGTGTTCCATAATATCAAAAAGTAAACAGACAGATTTGTGGGTGGCATCAATTTTCTGACAGGATATCTTGATTGACATCTACATGATGACCTCAAAGGTATTCATATCACAATTGGGGCAAGGCCATAGTGGAATGCAGAAAGCATTTTACAAATGTTTGAGGGCAGCACCAAGATGTTTTTGACCATTTCTTTTTTAATAAACTGATATTTCAGAGATGGTACGCATTAAAATGTGTCATTATATAGTAGGCAGACAAACATGTTTTCAGCTTTAAAACAAAGTGATATAGGGTGTAATTACCCTTTAAAGAGTTACAGACAAGGAGGTAATCAATGCTCAGCTGGCTTCAGATGAAAAAAAAAAAACATTGTACTGCACTGTTCATTGATTTCCCCCAAAGCCTTTGAAAGGTTAGACCATTCCTTGGTGCTGCCTAGCTTTTCATCTTTTGCCCTCGATCAAACTGCCTTTGATTGGTTCCAAAATTACCTCATGGGCAGATCTCATTGTGTATAGTTGCTGACAATATCCAGTCACAGTTTCTTGGAATTACTAAATGAGTTCTGCAGAGTTCAATATTAGGTCTGGTACTTATCCCCGTGTATATTAATATGGGTTCCTCAATAAAGAACTATAAATTACACATTTGTGCTGATGATAAACTGTTGTGTAAACTGCATGCAGATGAAGTGATGAAAAAAAACTTACTAACTTACCTATGAATTAAATGTTTGATTGCTGCATGTATTACAGGGCTCCCTTGAATAAGAGGGAGCATGCTCCCTATGGAACTTGCCTTCTAAATAACAGTGAAATACTATCAGGGTTAAAAGCCATGATATCCAAAGTAGATTATGTGAAGACTTGGTGAACAGATGGTTGGCATCCTAATTTTGATATCCTGATACTGAAATTGCAGTTGTGCTTTTTTTTTTTTACTATTATAGCCAAGCTTGTGCAAATGTCTGATCATCATTCCCAAGGCTGAGCACAGCACAAAATAGGTCTGCAAACATGAACTGTAGGTGGTGATGAGTTTTTAAGAGGTGAGGCATGCAAATGAGGTTGTAAGTGGAGATGCTTGCAGATTCATTGGCCCCCTATTGGTCGATAGCAGAGACTTCAAGAGGCTTTCCTCATTTGCATACATTTCTGCCTACCACCTCATTTGTATTCATCACCACATTTTAAGTAAACTGCATGTTCAATATTGAGCTATTCTGAGTAAAATCTGATCATTCAAAATGATTACTTGTTGGTATCAGGGAGGACTAATGTTATTAAACGGATATATAGCTTTGGGAAGAAGAGGTTTTTCTTTGAGACAAAGTGATGTTCAGTTGTTTTCTGCCTGCAATGTCATACAATCAACCAGCAATGTAAAGTGTTAAAGACAAAATGTTAATGTGGTACGTTAGTGCTGAAATCCATTAAATGAAAAATAAGCTTGCCATATTTTCATTGTGTACAGCAGCACAATTTAAATCTGGATAGCTTTCTATCATGAAAACTGCATGAATAAACCATTTGAATCTTGCTTGTGAAGGTAACTGAAAGCAAAATGCATATACAGCACTGATCCAGGTGGGGAAGAAAGCATTTGCCCGCAGTGGCACAGCATGCGCTATTACCCAATCAGCCCTGAAAAACACCCAGCAGGCTTTCACCACATCTACTCTATTGGTGTAAGAAACGCAATTATAACAGTCGACACCACATCATCAATGCTGACAAATTATTCATACCCAAGTTAATAAATAATATGAAAATCTAACCCAGGGAATGTGTTTTGTTGAATTTCCAAATATTTAACAATCAGCTTTGTTAAAGCTGGTTGTGCTTCACTGTGCATAGTTGGACACTCCCACGCTTATACACTCTGGTCTGTGCAACTCTCAATATATGGCAAGTGTAGAAGAAACCGACCTGAGCATAAGATAACTAAAAATTAGGCTCCATTATCTAACATTGCAAGTCATATTTTATTAACATTTAAATCTGTAATGTTGACACTAATATGTACATTGCATAGATATGTTTAGTAGCAAAATCACTTCAAGAATACCAAGTTTATCTTCAGGAATTAGCCTTTTTCACATTTTATCAGCTAATAGCTTCAAAAGTGAAAGATGAATGAAAAGACTAGCATTGGGTTAGAGGTCTGCAGACCCAGTAGGCACAGCCACTGAGAACCACTGCTCTTTCCCCCAAAAATATTGCCACTTCAGTGCAATGTGTCTTGATTTTTGATATGACAATAGTGTGATGATAAAGTTAGCATCTCAGTAGTTAACACAGTAGCATAACAAAGGGCTGATCAACTAAAAGAACAGACATGAAAGGTTGATAAGAAACATTTATTCGACAAAAATAGACTTTAAAAACAGGCTGATATAAAAATGAACATAAAGCAGTAGATAGCCAGATCAATAGATCTTAGATAGATCAAAGTTAGAAAAAGGGAGATTGACATACTGATATATCAAAAGATGATATTGTGATATGCTGACAAAATCAACTGTACACATTTTTATGCTCTTTTACAGTAAATGACAGTTCCAAATACAATCACATATCCTGAGACATTTTTACATCTGAAATAGTCGTTTACTGATGGTTTTGTGAAATAATTATTTTTCATTAGGCTACCTCAGAAAATTGAGCAGAATTTTTTATATCTACAGATTTATTCAAATGGCTGTGTTCAGTCATTTAGTCTCATGGTGGGAGATAATACAGAGCTATGACAGCCTTGCTTTTTAAATACTTAAATCATCACTTCCAAACACTTCCAAAGACCTTTTCCCCAATTTTTACTTTAGTCTTTGGGCTCTATTTTCTGGAATCAATGGCACAGCCTTTAGTACAGTCCACATGGGTACACAGAATTGTGTTTCAAGATTGGCATTCCCAATAACCTATCATGAACCGCACAGCACTGTCTACTGTAAATAACGGTCCCCTCTCCGTCGCTCTGCAATTGCTCAGCAGCAAATTACACCATAGACCGGGTCAAGTTACCAATCGGGCTAGTGCATGTCAAAATCCATGACAAAAAATTACACTTGGCCAGTGCAACAGCTTGTCACTTGCCAGCTGGAAAATAGACCCCCTTATCTTAGCCTTTCTATTTTATTCTCGTTTATTTTAACATTTTATCATTTTCTGTATTTTAGTCTTAAGTCTTATTCAGATGGAAAGTTTTACGGTAGGAGGTGTGGTAATGTAATTACTACTGGATATCTCGGTTATTATTGTCCCATCAGAATCTGCCATGTCAGCAACTTTTAGACTGAGGGTTTCTGTGCTAGAAAAGACTGCAGCATCTTTCACCTGCTGTTAAATGCCCTGTAGAAACTCCAATGCAAACTGATATTGGTAAGAGGGATGGGTATTGTTAAGATTTAGAAAATGCAAATGCTAAAATGACACTTTTAAGAGACAAAACGGTGCCGGAACTGACACCTTTAAAATTAAGAGCATTAAAACATTAGAAAATGTTTTATTTTTTTGCAAAGATAAAGAAGTCGAATACTTTAATTGTTTTATTTGTTTAAAAAATATTTTATACTTATAATTTATACAGTTTTGCTTTTGGCATTTTGACCGAGTTCAATGGTAGTTAGCTTGCTAATGGTACCTGCTGTCACTGACTGCAAGTACCATGAGCGACAGACTGAGTGTAATGTTAGCTAGCGATGGTGTTTGGCACCAAAATCAGGCATCGAAAGCTGGTGTTTCAGCCCGCTAGGTTCCAGTTGTATGGGAACCATGAGAACGGGAGCCATAGTGGTTTCAGGTACCCAACCCTAAATGGTAAATATTCTGTTATTTCCTATGGGAAATGAGTTTTCCCAGTCCTTTCTCCTGTTTTTTTTTTCTAGTATTGAGGCACAGCTACAGAAGCTATGTATGACTCATGGAACATAGTTGGTGTGAAGACAATGTGTAAATGCCCACCTCTGAGATTTATAGAGTGTGATTGCAGAGAAACTTTATCCCGTCTGAATTGGTCATTTACATTACATATGTCCTGTGATTACAGTTACTTTACAGGCTTTGTCTTGAGAATGTATCCTGTCTGAATAAGGCTTTAGTTACTCCTGATGGGTCTGTGGTACCTTTCAAAAACATTTTCGCTTTTCTTTCTCCTAGTTTGTTTTGATTGTTTTTGCTGAATGGTCATTTTTTGTTAGTTCCTTGTGATCCTTTGTTTTAGTTTTTTTTTTTGTTGAAGAAACATAAAAATAGACTTAACTTCATTAAATCAAGAAGGGCCCATCAAGAAGCTAGTGCATTGTAATTTTGCATGTGCCTGACTGTCTGTTAGCACTGTTGATTAACTCCTGTTTGAGATAAGTAATGATATCTTGGCAGCGACTCAAAACAACAAAATTCAGAACGACTTTCATTTGCCCTTCATTCTGAGTCTACCAATTTGCCCGTAGGAAAAGTCTGAACAGGCCGTCATACTGAAATAATTGAACCCTGAATCCAAATCATAATAACAAGCATAATCGGATTAAGCAAATAATATTTGAAGGGCATTGTCTAAACATGTCTCCCTGCTCACACATTTGATATGATAGTGGCATGTTAAATGCAGAAATGCTATGTAGTGGGGCCCTGGATGTGTCAATTTGTCAAAATGAACACAAAGCCCCAACAATTCTGAAACATAATCCCCTGTGTGAACTGACAAGAAGATACTTTAAAAGGCAGAGCTATCCTCTTGCTTCCCGACAGATAAACAGACACAAAAATACAATTCAGACACCTTGACCCCCCCACCGACAGACACAAACACACACACACACACACACCTTTCAATCAATACTGCAGCATCCCTCTGATCTCTGAATGACAGTCTGTCAAAGGGTATGTTATAAACAGATAGCCTTAGTTGACAAAGTACTGTAAACATGCTATTCCCCAGGGGATCCAAAAATTATGAAACTGAAGGAAATACAACCAGTAAAATGCTGAAGCAAAAAGACCTGAAAATGTGTGTACTCACTGTGTGTGTGTGTGTGTGTGTGTGTGTTTTCATGTAAATGCTTGTGTGTGTTTGCTTATGTGCATTTGATGGTTTTGTGTTCGTTTTTTAATATGTTGTACAGAACTGTCTTATAGATTTATGAATGTGAAGCTAGTTCAATCTGTAAACAAATGATATAATTATAAGCACATATAAAACAGAGAAAGAAATCTGGGGATCATCATGTAGCAATATGGAATGAAGGTCTCTAATGAAAAACATACTGAAAAACAAATTGGCACAAATTCAGTTAAATTAAACTTAATATGTATCCTACAAGGGGCAAATATAACATGAGGGGTAAAAACAGAGTAACTGTCACTTTTTATATTTGTCCTCAGTTGTACTTCCCTTTGCAACCTTCCTGTTCTTGGCTGGTCATAGGTATAATCTGTGGGGATGGGGTACTGGCATTTATAGTGATGTTTGCATCATAAATTTAAGCCTAAATTTAAATGATTTCACCCATAACATGACATGCCACCTATTACACCTACTTCCTATAACATTCTTTATGATAGAAAATAGACATACAACCGAGCTGCAACAATTTCCTTTGACACTTCAGAACAGCAAACAATATATTAGCATTTTTCAGACTAATAAGCAAAATAAGGCTTACTGCTGCGGACAGATACTGTATCTCTCAGCCCCAGACTTACTACTGGTTGCACCTTATAATCTGTATTGTCTACAAACAGTCTTAGAGACACAGACGACCCCTCCCAAATTGACCCATTTTATTTGTTGCTTTATTGTTTCAGTTTTATTAAACTGGAAAACAATAAATAGACATATGGCTTGCCTGTAAATGTTGACGCTTGTACAACCGGTGTCTGTAAACCAAGATATGCAGGTAAATTGTAACATAAATAGTAATTGGCTTAGCAAACTTCCCACAATAGAGAAAATGAACAATGAAAGTTTAATAAAATACTGTTGATAATATTCACTATATTACAGTAAGAGTGGAATGGCAGTGTAGGGTACAGGTTAATCAAACTATTATTAGTAGTGATGTAGTAATTAAATAAATAATAATGGATTTAAGAAGACAACAAACTATGGACTCTGTGTGTAACATAAATAAACCCATTGACTCTTGAATTTGTAAATATTTTAATGGTGATGTGGATTTTGTAATGTTTTGTTTTCTTTAATGTTTTTGTGAGATTTTCTGAAATGTAATGTGCCTGAAAATTTAATAAAGCACTTTTAAAAAGCGTAAATCAGCTGAATCCGTATCAGAGGTGAGGCACTTCAACTGAACTGTTGAGCAAACTGCCCTAAACTGCTTTGAGAAAAATAAAGTTTTAATAGGCCTTAAAATTAATTTCTCAATGCTTGCTATTTTGCAATGTGTCAGTTTGATCAGCAGCATTGGGGTGGAAAGCACTGTCATGACATTGGTTAATATTTGCTGTGTTCCCTGCTCTTTTGTTTTGAAATTTTTCCTGTCAGTAAAAAAAAAATTGTTTTTTAAGTCTAGAAATTATAGGTTTTTAATATTTGGAGAATTCTCTGGAGTTAAGACATTTTTTCAAATATATGTCAGGGATGTGAGGATTAAATAAAATGTTTATTTTTCTGAACACAGATAAGTACCCTTGTACGATGTTCAGCACTCTGAATACTGAACAGTGTTATTGTGTGCTAAACCCCCCTCATAATTAGACTATAATTAATGTGATACAATTTCATAATCATCATTAGAATCATCATTGGAATTAACGATCATAAATTAAATGATCGTTAATTTTGTATATCAACACGGGCTTTCGTCGGTTGATCAAACATTCAATGTTAAAGAGAAAGAATATTACCAGCCTTTTATTAATATACAATATTTATGAACAAGAAAATGAAATGCAGTAATTTTAATCATTAAAGTTAACCAGAAATAATAAAAATACATGAAATCTAGCATCCACGACCTACCATAATAACAGCTGGTCAATTAAATAAGCCAGGAATAATAATGATAACAAAAACCGATGCCATGAATAACAGATTACACACAAAACCAAGAGGAAATTAATTGAGTAAGATGTGAAATTAAGTAACAAAAGGCACCCTTAGCCAGGGTATGAATTATTTAACAGGGTTCATTATTATATCTGGTGACTTACATAACTAAGACAGGAAAGGAGGAGAAAAAAGAAGGGCGGAGAGTCTCCGAATCTCAAAACACCGAATTTGAAACGTATAACTGCATCAATCAATATATGTGCCAGTGTAATATAATGGGTAAGGAACTGGTCTTGTAACATAAAGATCACAGGTTCGATTTCTGAGTAGAACACTGCTGTTGTTTGTACCCTTGAGCATGGTACTTAACTTAACACTGCTTAGGTATACACTCACCGGCCACTTTATTAGGTACAACTGTTCAACTGCAAACTTCACCCGTTAACGCAAATATCTAATCAGCCAATCGTGTGGCAGCAACTCAATGCATTTAGGCATGTAGACATGGTCAAGACGATCTGCTGAAGTTCAAACCAAGCAACAGAATGGGGAAGACGTGATTTAAGTGACTTTGAACGTGGCATGGTTGTTGGTGCCAGACGGGCTGAGTATTTCAGAAACTGCTACTGGGATTTTCACGCACAACCATCGTTAGGGTTTACAGAGAATGGCCCGATAAAGAGAAAGTATCCAGTAAGCGGCAGTTCTCTGGGCGAAAATGCCTTGTTGATGGCAGAAATCAGAGGAGAATGGCCAGACTGGTTCGAGCTGATAGAAAGGCAACAGTAACTCAAATAACCACTCGTTACAACTGAGGTATGCAGAAGAGCATCTCTGAATGCACAACATCTCGAACCTCGAAGCAGATGGGCTACAGCAGCAGAAGACCAACCCGGTACTAGCAAGGCATACCTAATAAAGTGGCCGGTGAGTGTATATCCAGCTGTATAAATGGGTGCATAAAAGTTGTGCTCTGGATAAGAGCGTCTAAATTCCTGTAATGCAATGTAATTCAGGTGATGAACTGGAATCCCTTCATTATGCTAAAAGCCGGAGGCTAGACTGTAAATTTTATGTTCTCTGATGAAATGGAGAATGTGGAATACTGTATTGAAGGAGATTTCAGGCAAGTCAAAACCACCCCCAAAAAGGCTCAGGCCAGGATTTGAACCTAAGACCTTGCTGTGAGGCGACAGTGGTGTTGTATAATATCTCATACCAGCATATGCATACTTTAAATAAAATCATCAATAGCCCGACATATATTATTTACATTTTGTATTTCAAATATAACTGATTTTTCGAAGAGGATCGGGAAACAGATATGGCAGCAAAGCACTGTGTGCCATTATAAAAACTGCTGAGCTTTGGCATGAGAGACTTCTGAACATTGCTAGAAAAATTGGGCTCATAACCTTGTCAGAAGAGCAAGGTCAGTTTTCACACCCCTCTCTGTTCGCTACCATCTTTGCCAGAAGGTACTGGACCCGCACTTCTTCACGGTCTCTGTAGAAGGAGGCACTGATTTTCCTGCGGATCCGCCGGGCATACACCTCTCCCAGGAGCATGATGAAAGCCACAATGTACAGTGCTCCAATTGTCACCTGCAAGGAGGACTCCGGTGGGTGGAGATTTGGCTCACAGTTAGATGGCAGAACCGGGAATGCATAAGAATATGTTTTGTCCATTGTTTTAGGACGTTTGCCGAAGAAAGAGGCCGCATTTCCGAAAATTCCATCAAGATATACCTACAAAAATACAAAAGTAACAGAAAATTATTGTGTTCTGAAGTTCGTGGACTCTTTAAATACATAATGTATTATTGCTATGTGTGCCCTTCAGAACTTTCTTTCTATTAATATGTCTACATAGGCAGGTGCTTAATGCACAATCATCCTCCTATCCATTACACACAGGGGTGTACCCAAATATGCATAATACACACTAATAAAAAATACATCATACTGGTTAGTCTGAATATTGATCTCAATTACATAATTGCAAGAAAGACTAATAAGATTGGCCCATTGTTTGACCAATCACGGCAATACACATCAACATTTAACGGGTATGTGAGGTTCAGGGTGTCTACGTACCTATAGACCCAGTGAAAACTCTCTAAAGACCATGCAGATCAAACATCTGAACTCTTCTTAAATGACCTTTGTGCCATATCATTACAAGAACACGTAATTTGCACATCACTTGTTGAAGTTCTCAGTTGTTAAATATTTACTCATATATTCTCAATTCGCACAGCCACATGGAGTAGCCTACCTGATTGGACAAAGAACTGGGAGACAATGGAGGCAGAGGTTTTATTGGCCAAGTACCACATACTTGTCTTATAGCAATGGGGAATGCCTCCATAAATTGTACTTATACTGACAGGCGGTAACAGAAATCTGTCATTTCCTGGCAGATGAGCTTAAGACAAATTCTTGCTGTCCCTGTATACATTCCCCATTGCTGTGAAAGTCAGGGCTATGCTAATTTTTTTTTGCAAGTGGGTCGTTCCATCCATTCCCTAAATTCAATTGGAGGGATATCCCAGTCTTCCGTAAGTTTGGCCATACATGCTATTACCTCAAGCCTAGTCTAACATGCCAATTAATATGTTAAATTCCCCCAACACCTGCCAGCCAAGAATGGGTAAAGCAGGTCTCCAACATCCAGGTGATCTGCGATTGCTCCATGTGAGGTTACACATGTATTTGCGATTTATCCTGGATCAAGCCATGACTTTATATTGGCCAGCTATGCCATTCCTTCATTCTTGGAGGGGTGGCTGTTAGGGAACAATGGCTATCCATTAAAAGCACGGCTGATAATGTATATCTTGCCTACAACAGTGCATGAATTGCCATTCAATCAAGAACTCAATGAAAACAAGCATAGTAATAAAAAGGACATGTGGTGTAGGAGAACGTTTGCTGAAAGCAGAAGTCGGGATAAGTCAGATGGAACATTACAAAAAAACCCGCAAAAACAAAGATTAATTCAAATTTCACTATTTGTACAATATTTTGACATTTTTTAAACGACAGTGACCAGGTTTCAATACTTTCATCAATTAAAACCCTGCTGATTTCACCTGAAGTTGTTTAGTGACTAACAGTTTGCATAGTTTCGATATAGCATACTAGCTTGCTGGGATTGCTTACCAGGCTAAAGTGAGTGTTAAACCGATTAGAGTTGTTAGCCTCTTGTCTAGACTATTGATTATACAATTGATTGGATTTGTCCAACTCAGACTGGATCTTCATACATTCATTTAACTCAGCTTTAACTTTAGGCAACGTGGTGACATGTGACATCAATGGATACAGATGTTTGGATCAAACAGACATTAGACGGGAACCGGAGAATAACAGTATTGTGAAATATTTTCTCCGATATAGGTACGCCACAAAAAACATAAATGTAATCAATGAAAGACTGTTTGTATCATACAACATGCCATTGTATTGAATTGCCTTACTTTGAGCTAACTTTTAAAGCTATTAAGAATTTTAGGTCTACCCCACGCCATACTTTCTGTCAGATTGCAAAAAGCATTGGTGGAACCCTGCTGTAGCCATATATTCACTGCTTGAGCTCTTTAAACTTGTACACAAGCTGGTCTTTTTCAACAGAGGTAAATCTGTCCTTTCTTCGTAAATCATGCTAAATCCACCATTATATTAGTAACCTGCCAGGGTGCAAGTGCAGGTGGCTTTAGAGGGAATTGGAAACGACACTCTGGTTCATCACATGTAACAGCCAAAGTCACACCAATTATTAATTAATTCGACTAACATCCGCCCAATTGTACATTGTGCCTTACTTTGTGTTGAAATAATCCACTGTTAAGCAGAAGTGTATTTGGACTCGCCCTAAATGCACTTGCACCATGCCCTTTAGACCATGTGTAAGGAATTTCGGTTCTTTAATCTGCCTCAGCATGTTTGGATGTTGACTTAAAGTAGGATAGACTTGCTGGAGATGCGAAATTATGTGAAAAAGGAATTTAATTAATTTTATTTTTTAATTATATTTTAAATAAATTTTTAAAAAATCACAACACCCAAGTGCGTCGGCTTTCTAGTGATAATATTACAATAGCAATATTTGAGTTAAGGGCAGTCTGTTACGCAAAGCCACTTTTTGATTGGTTGTCTGGTTAAGCTTGCTCCCATACGCTACATTGCATTACGTTGAACAACTCACGATTTTCCCGCGCAAGGAGAAGAACTACAGACGATTATGAAGATTGAGTAAAAATATTTTTTTTGCTTTTGAGGGCTAGATAATTGGTCGTAGTTAGTTGGTTATTTCATTATTTGTATTGTTATTGTTTGTGTAACCAGTATTCTAACCTAGCGTATTATTATGCATCTGTTAATCAACGGGTCGCAATGAGCATTATATTAGTAGGCTAAAGCAGGCACAATTAATTACTTGGTGGCGGTGTCATTGTAACTCGTCTGTAATCACGGTAAAACTGCTGAATTGGCGTACCTAAGACTTATTTATACTCATTGTATCATTAATATTTGTGGTGGCTGGTGGTGGCTACTCCAGCCATTAAAAGACAGGCTACATAGCCTATCGATGAGCCGAGTGTTTGAAGATGTATTTTGCTTTTTATTTTATGTAGTAATATATTTTCATATTAAAGGAGTAACATGGTGGTTGAACGTGACACTTCCCAGTTGTCTTTAGGCAACAACAAAACAAATGTGCATAATTATTCAGTCATTTCAATGTACTTTAAAACGTATTTTTCTAAGCCTAAATTTCCCACTATAAAAGTTCACCCGAACCGTCTGGGCGTGGTAATGAGAACTGTCAATTAGCTATGATTGACAGACCGTGCCCCGTTACCATAGCTACCCCCATGATACGCGCTTTCTTTGGGAGACTTTTCACAAGCTAGCTAGCTTAGTAGTATATCAAGTATTGATAGATAGCTAAGGTAAGGACGTTGACTTATATCCAATTATAATGTTTGCTATCTAGCTAGCCAAGTTAAGATAAAAGCACAACTATAACGTCCTCATTAAAGCAAACTAGCTAGCTAACGTTATCAATAACATTGCCTTATGAAAGCAAACTACCTAGCTAGCTAACGTTAGCTAGCTAGCTAAATGAATATAACCAGAAATAATCTAATAGTCCTTAAAAGGCACTCTAATTTAAGTGAACCTAACGTTAGACAAATATTTGCATTAACTTGCCTGTAAGCCAGCGGCGCAAACTATGGGTCTCGAGTTATCCATGGGTTTACGGGGCGTGGAAAGGGGAGTGGTTACTGTGTTCGTGACGCACCAAGTTGACAACTTTCTCAACCGGTTGAAAATAGGACGATAAATTAAAAACGCATATTTCTCCAAAAATACAGAACGGACATATTTAATACTTTACTCATTGTGTTTCTTCAATGCCTCTTGTGCAAATAGCACATAAAACCGAGAAAGTGTGAAAATCACCATGGTACTCCTTTAAGATTATTTAATACTTTGCCATCTGTAAGTAGCTCACAAATAGTTTTAGTTGGTTGTAGTAGCAACATGTTTGTTTCCGGCCCGACAAAACGTTCCAATACGCAGATTCTGGGCCACAATTGGGCTGCATATGTTTTTCTAGCTGGGAATACTTTGTTACGTCATCGTCCCTTTCGGTAGTTAAAATGCCCCCTCTTCGGTACTCTGCTGGCGGTGCAGGTGATGATAACCGTTTGGTTAATGTAGTCAGCCTCAGTATGGATGAGTGTTGATTTTGGATAGAACAGCCAGAGATGTGGAAGTAAGGAAGGGGGTGTCAAAGACTATCAAAATCTAGGAGAGCAGACATGTGTAGCAAAGTGAGTCTGCCCCTTTAAGAAGTGCGTGTTTCAGAAACATGCAGGTTACCCCTGCAAATAAGAGAAGGAAACCCCAAGTGGGTGGCCCTTGTTCACTCCTGGCAGGTGTCTCATGGCGTGTGGCTGGCTTGGAAATCACTTTGTACGCTAGATCATTATTGCAAGCAATAATTAAAGCTATGTTTGATGAAATGTCAATGACAAAGGCTCAAGTTTTAACAATACAGGGTTTTCGTACTCAAGGGACTTTTAATGTTGTGCGAAAACAATATTGTATGACAACCGCATTGTATTTGGCACAGAAGCTTAGCGGTGAAGGCTATTGCAGGACAGAAGAACAGGTGTTTGGTAGGCTCATTGAGCCATACAAGCAGGTGATCTATATTGCTCTGTTTTATTTAAATAGGTATTGTATCCATGGAATGTAATAAATTATAGTATCTTTATTATTTATATTTTAAAGTGGTTGAATGAGAAGTGTTGATGGTCAAATGTTATATATATCTATATATTGTGCTGGAATTGATGTTTTTTCTCTCTCTCTTGTGTGGGTGTGTGTGAGTATGCGTGTATGTCCACAGTGGGCCTTGTCACGTTTTTTTTATTCATATCCACATAATCATTTAACTTGTGTGAATGCCTGAGAATCACCGTGTGTTGAACCTTGGTTTGCTGTGTTTTGTTTTGTTAACAAAGAACAACTGTTGCATCCAGCTTTGATATATCTTGTGACCTTAAACATTCCTCCAATCTACACTCTTGGGCAAAAAAAAAAAAAATGGGCCAAACACAAAATGGCAAAAAATTAAGCTTTTAATGCTCTTAACAACAAATCATTTGTCAGAAAATTAGCAAAAATTAAACAAATGCACTCCTGAGACCTCCTGTGACACTATTTGCTCGTTTAATTTTGCTGCAGTGAACTGTTTGGGGAAAAGCTAGAAGCTAGAATTCACTTATACAGTAGACAAATTAACATAATGTCAAATAAAAGAGTCATGTTTTGTATTTGGTTGCATATCATTTGCATTCCATGACTTCCTGATGTCTGTGACCTATCATCAGAATCTGGATATCGTATTTTCAGGTTGTCCTACAAGCGATACAAAAACTCTTTGCATTTGAATGGATCTCTATGGGAATTGGGGGGGTGGGACTAGATTCAGCTGTAAATTATGCTGATACAGTAGGGAACACATTTGTTGGCTAAATAGTCATCAAGGGTCCAAGGTATCAAATGAGCCTCAAACCATCGTGCTGCTGCCAGATATGCAGTAGATACTACAAGCATTGTTTCTCTTGATTAATTTTCCTGTTGAACTCAGTGGAAAAAATATTCAGGAGAAACAATGCTTTTTTTTCTTCTTTTTTTGCCAAGGAGTGTAGTGTTAAGAAATCTGTTCATTTTTTGTATAAACTTGGCTCTGGTGTTTTACTTAATGTAAACTAAGGTGACCCATGCTACACATGCATACAGAGGTAACAGTGACGATTTGGTTACCTGCCAAATTACCGGTACATTTTTTTTTTTTACCTCACTGGTACAACTGGGAAAGGGGTATAAAGCTGTTTCTTGAACAACACTGCATTATAATTGACCTGCCTTGCTTTTCCCTACTATGTTTCATGTTGTAAAGAAGACTAATTTGTTCTGTTAATAAATTGTTATTGACCTAAACTCAGGAACTACAAGTTTTATTTTACACACGACCAAATTCCTACAGTATGTGCTAATTTTGTTAAAACAGAGACCATGATTCATATTTGTCAGTCATATAGCAATGGTAAGTGATATAACAAAGTACCTTATTATGTAACAAAGCAGAAGCACATAGACTTTGTGTTTGGAACTAAGAAAAGTAAGGGACTATTTTGACGTAAACCAAAAACGAAAAACTTCATGATATAAGTGTGAAACAATAGTATTGAGTCAACATATAGCAATTATCCCCTGTATATATTTCTTATATCATGTTATGGCAATACACTAGTTAATTGTAGAGAAATACTTACCTTTATTTTAACTGTGATGGAAGTGTGTATCTCCGGAACCTTGTGCGCCCATTCCAATAGATTTGTCAGAACAAAGAAGACAAAATGGTCCAGGCCGATAATCACTGCAGATATCAGTCCGTACAAAATTATCTTTATGAAAGAAAACAGGCCTCTCTCAATCTCCCGTCTCGTCATCTTCCACCCAGTACTTTTTACAAACTTCCTCTTGTAATGTATTGGGATGCTGGTCACCCCTTCAGCCTTTAATAGTTCCATCAGCCTGTGTGTCAGATAGATGTTATCATATTTTGGTTCTGTCACATACCTAAGCACATATACCACTGACCCTCCTAGCAAATGGAAGACAAACACCACAGCTATAACTGTTTGTGCCACAATTGAGAAGACATTCATAACTTTCTGAATAGAGGAGATCTTTGTGTTGAACTCTGTGGAAGCATTCCTCAGCTTGTTCTGTAATTCAGTAATATTAGCTCTTTCTTGGAGGTCTAATATGGATGAGGTTTGTTTGAGATCTGGAATGGTTTGGAAAAAGCCCTTCATGTCTGACAGGGTAGAGGTCATCATGGATGTGGAGTTCACAATATTCTGAACAGTCACCTTGCTGGAGCATTGGATCATGTGGACTACGGACGAAACGTTACTCGCCATGTTTGGTATGGAGCTGGTCACTGACATTGTAAGTGCAACTGAAAGAAGTATCTTGCGACCTTGCTTAGTGCCCAGTGATGGTATAATGATAGTGCATGCACAGCGAAATGGGTGGACAAGGTAGAGTACCAGGACCTGGATGGAGCCCCATACCACTGCTACAATGAGGGATGAGTAAGGATCATACTTCAGTGTGAAGGACATCCATGTGTACAGCAGACCTGCAGTGGACACTGCAATTGCAATGCAGAGGAAGAAGAGACCAACCATCTCTTTGAAGTTGCAAGGTGTCAGTTTGCAGTACACATCCCACGTGAAATGCAAAGCCACCTTTGTCTTTCTTAGAAAGGACGACCTGCAAGATACAGAAATTGCACCAGTTAGGAAGGAGGGATTAGGAGGGATGAGTTATTGACTACAAGGCAAGATACCAACAAGTAGGTATTAAGGTATCTGTGTCACACAGGGGTGGCTAGTAGGGTTTAAGCTCAATATATTCTGGTCCATGCTCCAGCAGAGCAGGTGGAACTATTTATTTATATGTTGGTTAACAAACCAACAAAAAACCCATTTATTAAGAAGAAGATGGAATTAAAAATCTGAAATAATATGTACAACATTTTAATGTAGCGCTTTGTAGCATAAACACTAACAGCATGCACAGTAACTAACAACATTATTTGAATAAAAATGTCAAGCAATTTCAGTAAGCCCACTGTATAGTAGTGTAGTACAGTAACCTACGTGCTGGAATAATTTCTCATGGAAAACTTCTAAAATCTCACCCTGCTTATTCTGTGGTAAAAATAAAAGAACGTGAATTAGTGTCAGTACTTCCCAATGTATAGTACAACATACATAAGAAACCTTAAGGATTGGGCCATCCTTCCACACTTTGATCCTATAGTGATCCACAACAGGAACCTGCAATAAATAGACAGTGTTCATAATGACATCATAATCAGCATCCAATTAAAAATAGTTTGTTTTCTAGGACACCATCCTCTAATCAAACATCAATGTGTTCAATAATATTACACATACTCTATGTGTTACCTGTGGGGAGATCTCAAACATGCAGTGCATGCAAGAAGACCAAAGAATAGAATATTTACGAACAGAAAGATGTTTAGCTGGCCACATGAAACATTTGGAAGCTGTGATTTCTGCAAAAGGAGGTGTTACCAAATACTGACTTGACAGGTTGCCAAATTTTTTTGCACATGCCACATTTTAGTATAATCAATTTCTGCCATAAAAATCAATTACATTGCCAGTAAATTAATCTTTATGATTTATGACAAAACTTTTTCTTGACACCATAAAGATGTTTAAAGAATGCTTTTAAAAGTCCTGTGGTGAGCAACATAACATTTCTGAGACCATTTGTAGTACGAAAAAAGGAAAAGCCCAGGTGCTGATGGGTTACTTCACTCTAGTGTTTCTTTTGCGCCTCTACATCATGAAACCTATGCACTTGTTGTACGTCACTCTGGATAAGAGCGTCTGCTAAATGCCTATAATGTAATGTAATGTAATGATGGTCTATATGTTGAATTCTACATACAATTTTGGGACATTATTTCTTTGCCCTTATTTAATATGTTTAAAGAATGGATAGAGGAGAAATGAGCGTATCTATTAAATAGTGCATAATTTCCTTAAGAAAACCCTCTATTATTAGCTAATTGGTGACCTATAATCCTTTTAAATATTTAAATATTAAATATATATCCTGGCTCTAGTGTATGTGAATAGACTGAAAAGGGGATTCAATCAAATTATTAATGAAGACATATTGGTTGTAATGTTCACCTGGTTTTAGACCTCATGGATTATGCATTTAATACTCGGATGCACTCATACTATTCCTTCATTTCTATAAGGCATTTAATGCTAGTGAATATAAATGTTTTGTTGAAAGCACTTGCTCATTTTGCCCTTGGTGAGATATTTCCAAATTTCTTGCTTTTTATTGGCAGTTGTAGAATTGCTAACTATCAAAAATATTAAATGGCCTGGCTTTCAAATCCAATGACCTGGAGTGCAAAAATAAAAATTGTCCCCATCTGGGGAAAAAAACTGTCCCAATACATTTGTGTTTAACTGTGTATACACCGAGTTGTCAATATCAGTCAAGGTATTTCAATCAAGCAATTCATACTACAACACAAAGGACACAATTCAATATAATAAATAATTCTCATTAATCTATAGACAAAATCAGCGTGTTAACCTCTTAGCGCAAAGCCCCTAGTGGTCAATATATGTGACTAAATATTGAATACATATACAAACGTACGATTGGTTTTACGCGTAGTCTCTATCTACTGAACACAGATAAGATTTCATCATTGGTATGTAGGTATTACTGCTAAAAATATTCCAGTTATATACGTTATTTTTGAAATTGAGTTTCTTTAAATAGGTTAGTGGTATTTTATAATTAGGATATTTCACACTGTAATGTAAGCGTTTGTTGGTACTTTAGTAGTTTTTGTGACGCAAGCAACTGTGATGACGTGAGTGTTGGAACATTGCAAAAATGTGGTGGTTGGTTGAAAATTGTTTTCATGTCGTCCCATCCCCATACAAGAAAACACAGTATAGAAATACACATTTAGGTACTGTACCACATTGTGTGACAATATTCATAAGGGGCTCTTTTATATGCTTTATAATGGACAGAAAGCATTTCATTCATTTTTAGAGAGATTTTGGATATGTTTCTGGATCCCAGCTATTTTAGATCACTGTACTGACGGAAAGCTTGTAATTCCCACTTGAAAATGATGAGTCATTTGAGTCAACAGTGAGTTTCTTGAATCAAAACAGTTGATTTGTAGTGAAATACGTAAATATGTTATGATTTACAGCAATGCATAATTTAGACATTTTGGATAGATTTGGAGATGCTGGGTACACTTGCTTAGATGCTTCATAGATCTCAGTAGGTCTACATATCCACCCTTAGATTTTATGAATTTGTGAAGTTTTTGATCCAGGACATGTATAGTTTAACTTGCTATATATATACAATATACAATCGGTATTTCATTGCAAACTAAAAAAAGAGCAAATTCATTTTTGATTTTTTGCCTAGAAAATTGCATTTGTGGCACTTTATTTCTTCCAAAATTATGAATATGAACTAATCTAGTATTGTAAATGGTATAAATGTCTTGCTTCATTTAAGCCATTTTCAATCTCTGTGGTGTTCACATCTGGAGCAATAAAGCTTTAAATAGGGTACCCCCTAAATGGGAAAGGATTGGCCAGATTTGGCATGTGGGCTAAGGGGTTAAACAAATCATGAGGATTATGTAAAACAGCTCTTACCCCAGCGGTGAACAGGTCACTGATTAAATTAGCGTTTCAATGATCAGGTGAAAATTGATGAACCTGTAGTGCTATTAAGAACCTTCTCACTCATGTGAGCGTAGAAACCCACTCAAATAGCAATCTACAATGCATAATTCATGAGCCCCTCCAAAGCTTCTTTTTATTCATATAAGGTGAGTGGGACTTCCTGCTCAATATTTAATGTCAAATATCAGAATGTTTACATGATTTCTATAAAGTGGGTCTGACAAAGTTTATTTGTTAAAACCACAGTGGTTAACAGTGTCTCACAGATAACTGAAATCACACTCTGGGATCTTGGTTCAGTTTCCAAATTAGTGCACCAAGTGACATCTGTAGGGGGAGATTTAATCGAAGTGTATTTTCTTTTGAAAAGGATATTGTACGTGATTCAGTGCAGCACAAAAAACACTAGCCACATCTATATTTAAATGAATTATTTCTATCTGAATGGTTTGTATAAAGTGAGTCTTACAGAGTATATTTGCCCAAAATGTACAAGCCAGTTGGATTAATCCTCTGTATGTGCTCAATAATTTGTACTCTCAAATCCTGCACTGCTGGATGGTGACATTTGAAAATGGCAATGCAATACTCTTTGGAACTGATAACATTAACAATGACAACTGAGTAATAACAGAGGAAATCAGGAAGTGGGAAAATATTTTTTCATGGCACTGTATTACAATTATATCGTAAGATTGACAATGACATCATTATTATAATGATCATAAAATGAGCTATTACCCACAATTTCTGTCAAAACAAGAAATCAGTGATACACATGCTGCAAATGGCCAACATCTAATGAAACAATAATTGCTGATGTTTTATTTTCTGCTAGCTGGTGAGTATTATGTGTTGTCAATAAAAATGGAACCTTGTATATACTATTGGTTGTTCTCGAATATCTAGTTTCATTTATCGCCTTTGAGAGACGGACAATCTAATTTGATCTGGCAAACTCCCTCATACTTCAGGCAATATCACATAGTGATTAAGTGGCCTGCTCTCTGTTTGACCTGAGCTAGGGATTATGTCTGTTTCTCTCAATTGTTCCCTCAGTAGTCATAAAAGGAATTTCCTTTTGGCAGTTAAAAGCTATGCTGTGTGTTTTATCTCTGTATACAAACCTGGAGTGTCCTGGTGTGAGCTCTCCTTCAAAGTTTTATTACTAGGGATGAGCGAGTACACCATTATCTGTATTGGCATCTTTATCTGTTCAACCAACTAAATTATCTGTATCCGTATCTGTACTTGGAATGGGCGGGGCTTGAACCGGAAGCCCCTAGTGGTCGGCTCGCCGGCATGCCGAGATTACTAAACTCAGACATTCAGTGCTACTGCAACCAAAGTAAGAGGTAAGAACAGAAACGCTTTGTTTCAGTTTCATTAGCAGGGGATACATGACAACTATGCCGAATACGGAGTTTCGAAGCGCCACTATTGTCGCTCTGGTCGTTCATTTAACACGCACCCCCTCCCTGCAGTCTCATCTGCAACTACACCCCCCACCCATGACATAATGGACAATATTGTCTATCTGGGCATTAATAAAAAATATTCTTTCACCACTCAAAAATCGTATTCCATCATAGCAACAAGATAAACCCGACAATAGCCCTAAGATATGCCAATACAGCAGTGAAAACGCTGCTCACTGAATAACAAAATAAACAAGACAAAGTTTTAAAAAATGATACCACGTCATTCTACAGTCAATATCTGGGACTAAATATTGAATAAATAAACAACCTTACCCTTGCTTTTACGCATAGAGATGTCCCTTTTGAGACTGAGTGGTCATATATTGTCTTGGACAATCCGTTTGTGAAATATATGCGCATTTGTGATGCCTGGGAACCTTCCAAAATAGCTGTGCGTAATGCCGGCATTGTCGCCCTTTTTAGTACAGTCTGGCTTGATTGACAATTCATTTATTCAGTATGTGAGAGTATTTCTAACGATGTATAACACGTCTAATTTTGCTTTAGGAATAGCGTTTTATAGGACAGCGTAACCGAAAATTTTCTTATCGCATTCCCTCTTGTGGTAGCAATAAAAGACTCTGTTATCGTTACTCTGTTTTTTTTATTTTTTTTTATGAACTGACGGTGTGAAGACAGTAGCAGACAGAGCGCGCCAGGTTACAGTTGGCTAACCACAATGTACTGTATGTCTTGTGATTTCAGGTGAGTGACGACATCTAAATGTGCACAAAAGTGATATTGCATCAGTACAGTGGATGTATAAGAATGCTAGGATGTCAATGATGCTAGTAGAGTGTGTGTATGAGATCGCTAAATGTACAAGTTGCGTCATCTAACTTGTGCACCTTTTATTTTTAAATGCAGGCTAAATGGTGCGCAAACACTAGTGTGTTTTATTAAAGGTGACGAATACAAAAATGACACAAACGACTCAAAAACTCGATTCATTTTGATGTTCTGACTCAAATGTACTGTTCTGATTAATTTGAATCAATGATTATGATTAATGAATCAAACTTCCCATCACTACTCTGGAGCAGTGTAAACATGTTCTCCGGGTAGATTAATCACGATTTACTATCTGGAAGTCTGATGGAGGAATACGAGTTTGGCAGAATGCATAGTGCCAACTGTAGTTTGGGGAGGCCCCTTTCCTGTTTCCACATGACAATGCCCCCGTGCACAAAACAAGTTCCATAAAGAAATGGTTTGCTGAGTTTGATGGGGAAGAATTTGACTGACTGCACAGAGCCTTAATCTTTACCCCATCAAACACCTTTGGGATGAATTGGAATGCGAATTGCAAGCCTGGCCTTAATGCCAACATCAGCGCTCAACCTCACAAATGTTCTTGTGGTTGAATGGAAGTGAATCCTTGCAGCCATGTTCCAGAATCTACTGGAAAGCTGTCCCAGAAAAGTGGAAGTTGTTATAGCGACAAAGAGGGATCCAGCATAATAATGCCCATGGTTTTGGAATGAGATGTTCAACAAGTACATATAGGTGTGATGTTCAGGTGTCCACATACGTTTGGAAATGTTGTGTAGAGCAATAAACTAAAAACTATGTTTTAAGTTAAATTTTTGTGTGGCCTCCGGGAGGTGGAGACACTCCCATACAACTAAAGATTTTGACTACGCCACTCCCAATTATAAG
Organism: Anguilla anguilla; assembly: GCF_013347855.1. NCBI lineage: Eukaryota > Metazoa > Chordata > Actinopteri > Anguilliformes > Anguillidae > Anguilla > Anguilla anguilla. The sequence continues at coordinate 36,994,293 of NC_049207.1, forward strand.
GGTGGGAGACCCTAGAAAGGTTATTGGGTGAAAAATGCCCCACACAGGGATAATGCAGGAGACGAGATGGAAGCTGATACAAGGGAATATATATACTCTCTTTATTAGATCATTCACGAGAACCTTTAAAACATCATACACAAATTATCAATGGCCATGGGCGGGCACACGCCCGGCAAGGCAAATGTGGCTAGGACATACAGTACTTCGGACAAATAACGGTACACACTCTGAAAGTTAATCCTGATATGTAACAACGTACAGAGTACCATAAATCTCATCCAGCTTACAGTGCAATAGTTCAATAGAGAATTTGTAAGATAATCACACAAAATGTCTCAAAATCATCAATACAAAAGATATTTCACCGCACCCAGGGTTAAGAATGGTCACGCCATCAAAATTATATTCAAAATGAGGGTTTACCATAGAGTATGTCAGGTGGTTCACTACAATCAGTCCTTCCGTGAGTATTGCATGCAATCAAATATTAAATAATTGGTTCTCGAAGAGAACTATTGCACTTGCCGAAGATTTAATGTCTCGCCAGCACTATTAGGGATATTACTCTTATCTTAGAGGATACCCAGAAAATAATATTGCACTTAGCCCGTTCACTAGAATACCTATGTCTATTCAATGCACGTTGCCCATTCACTAAAACGCCTACCCTGCCTGTTGACTGCACTTCGCCCATTTACTAGAATGCCTAATATGTCTGTTAAATGCACGTTGCCCATTCACTAAAAAAAAAACCTACAATAGCTGTGGATTGCACGTTGCCCATCCAAACTACACCATTTTAAGCGAGAATATAAAAAATAAAAGAAACTACAATTCCCCATACCCATACAACCAAGGTGCAAGGGACTAAATCTAATTCTATACACAATATGACAGGGAGAAAAACAGTGGCCACTGACAGAACTAGGCTGGGTCCTTGGTTATAAACGTCGACAACTTCAACAGTATTTAAGAAGCACTCCTACAACAGAGTATTGGTGCGCTTCCAATGACTTGATTCACTAATGTGCTTCCCCCCCCCACCCCCCACCCCCCCCTCCGGCTGGGGCCTCATGCCGCAAATAGCCAGCTTCGCAAATTCTTGTTGGGCGTATATTAGCTATATCGCTCAGAACCAGATGCAACAGCCGTATTAAATAGGCAAGTCCCCTGCACGTAAGCCAATTCACACGCACACAAGTAGCCAAAAGCACTGTTTCATTCCCACGCTGGATTCAAGCACTTCCATACAAACGCAAGCTGCCGTGTCAGAACGAAATTCTCGCGTAACCTTATAGGAACCGTCATTCTGTCCATTCCCAGTCCCGATATCTCCCAGGTTCTAAGGTCCTACCTGTTACATTTGCCAAAAAGACAGAATTAAATTCATCAGCCCTAACACAAACATCAGCCTGTTCTCCATCAAAGTGTATCAAAACAGATCTTTCACTATTGCTATAACCGTGTAGGTCAAACAACATGCTCTCACAATTGGGCAGATTGCTTAAGATTCAAACGTTCTCTCACTGTGAATAATTCATATTTAGAGTTGCGCTCTGTACAGTGTATTGGCTATTTCTGATATTAAAGCTGGAGCCGTCAATGAAGACAAGTGAGCCAGTATCTGTGTTAAATGCCCAAATCATAACATGTTTCAGTAATGAGGGAGGGGGGAGTGCTTTGGATCTTGGACAGTACCTATTGGCCTCCATACTTGCTCTTGCCATCACTCTAATACAAGTGAATCTATCTCATTTATCCCAAGACCTTTTTCCAGAACTCTGCGGGCTCTTTTAGGTGCTTCTTAGCAAACGGTGACCTGGACTTCCTGTTTTGCAGTGGTAGTAGTGGTTTTCATTTTGCAGTGTATTTCTTTGTATTTCTGTTCATGAAGTGTTTTGTGGACAGTAGTCACTGACAGATCCACACCTGCCTCCTGAAGAGTGTTTCTGACATGTTGGACAGCTGTTTGGGGTTTTTTCTTCATTAGCCACTTCTGTCCTGTTTTTGATAACTGAGCTCTCTAGTGCTGTCTTTCTGTTTAATGGTGTTCCAAACAGTTGATTTTGGTAAGCCAAATTTTTTGCCTATGTCTCTTAGGCTTTTCCCTGTTTTTTCTTATTTTTCAGCCTCCTAATGGCTTCCTTGACTTTCATTAACACAATATTCACAAATGGCAATAACAGGCTCAAATGGGCTTGATTCTAGGCATCAAAAGATTAAAATCAAGACTTGATACTGAAAGCTAGTTAGTTAGTTTTATTTAACAAGTTGATAAAGACAAAGTCTTGCATTGTCAAGGATATCACAATAAAGTTAAAAACAAATTTCTATTGTGGTCCTCTACGATAAGCAGCTCTCTTATATCTGGATTAAAGAAGCAATTTAACATACCTGACCAATCAGAAACACCTATGAAGCCACTTGCCTCAAACATGATGGTGCCCTGAAATGGGTGGACTATGTATAGAAAGTGCTGTAATTTCTACATGGTGAAACAAAAGTTTTTGTTCGTACCCTTTAATAAAAGCTGAGAATAGCCACTTTAACAACACATGAATTGTAATTTGATTACAAAGCTAAAATTGTGGAGTGCAGAGCTAAACCAAGGAAGATATCTCTGTCCCAAACATTTTGGAGTTCACTGTATTTTCTAAAATAAGTGCCTTTACACGTGACATACTGTCTATAAATACTGTATAATATTCAGATTAGTGTGGAATATCAAAAATGCATATATTTTATATTCAAAACAAATATAGTACATTCAATAACTGTATGGATATTGCAATTAAACAATTCACAGTATAATAAAAAGTAGTGTTTTAAGGAGATTGTTCTAGAACACATTTCATCCAGTATACAAAACAGTGGACATATGGACAGTAACAGCTAACACTTCCAATATTTTCCTCAATATGTGACTCTGATCTCACTATCACAAGCCAAGTAATTATTAGCCGATTTTAGGTTTAGCTGGGAGTTTCGTTGCCTTAAAAAGTAACGACGTTGCCACATTTTTTTTTAATTTTGACATTGGGCTGCTCTAAAGTAACTTCATCAAGGTACAGTACTTGTATTTGGCCGACCTCTCTGTGTTTACACCTTTAATGGAAGTGGAGAGAATATGCACATTCTTTGTTCAAAAAAGAAAAACAATGTGTTAGAATTTTTTTCCACATGACTGTTCACAGCTGTCAATAAAATGAGACTTCTCTTGTGAAATCATCCATGGATGGCTAACGGGTTCCTAACAGTATCGTCTGCATATTCAATGAAGTGGTGCTATTCTTGTTGAGCTCTAGATTAGTGTATAATGCACAGAAGACGAGTGAAAGGACAAACCCATGAGGTGCACCTGTATTAGCGTGTATGCAAAAGCACATCGTAGAATTCAATTTAACTTGCCATCTTCTCTCTGATAGCAAGTAATTTATCCCTCCCTGGGTTTCAATTCACATCCTAAACTAGCAGGTTTGTGTTGTCATGTATACTGTAGGTAATCCTTGTATAGAAGCACCAAGATTGTATGCATCTTTATCTATATTGATCAAATACTCACCGTGAATATGAAATTAGAAGGGGGTGGAGGGTGGGAGGCTGAAGTTATAAAAACTGCTGAGGATTATGGATATCATGCATATGTAAAACAAAATATATTAAAAACAAAATGTATATGTAAATGTACATGCAAAAAATGATTTTATATCCACGATGATCTGCTTAAACTGCACTTACCCCAGTGATGAGCTGTTCAGTGATTAAAATGGGTGTGATTAAGTGCTATTGTAGTGCTAATGTCTCAGGTAAAAATACAGGGACCATATGATTGTTTTTTTGTGGGGTGGGGGGTACTGAAGTAGAGAGGGATGAAACATTCTGTTGAAGGGTTTTTAGGTTTTTGAAAAGTGGTGGGAGGCTGTAGGTTTAAATTTTATGTTTTATGGAAGTCAACAGATACTTTAAAATGAACCCCAACAAAACATTTTTAGACCTACATAAAAGATCAAGTCAATAGCCCATACAAAGCTGGTTTCTGATTGTGTGCAAAATCCAAGCCACACACGTGTGCGTATGTGTGTGTGTGCGTGTATGCTTGCCAACAGTAGCTATATGGTATTATCCCATAGGCTAAGTTTACTTTTTTAAATATTTGCCATTATATATTTGACTATTTTTTACATCATATAAACAACAAATGTTAGGCATCTGTGCTGGCACATCAAGTTGAACTTTCTGACCAGTTTGTCCTGGTCTTTGTTACAGCCAGTCTTCTATGCAGTCTTTTAGGGCCACAACCATCAATTAACACAACATATGGTTTAGTGTCAGGAGATGTGACCAAGCAGGGAGGGGATAGTCAGTTGTCCTGAGGGTACGGATCAGAGAGATCTGACCAGAATGTAGGGTTTAAAGATTGACTGGAGGTATTGGGGTGATGTTCCATAAACTGCCCTACTTCCTACATTTTAAACTTGATGCAAGCTGTAGCAAGTAACTGTGAGATAAGTGAAGTGAGATAAGGACAGTTACAGTGTGATAAAAAATGCTAAATGCCAAAAATGTGCTTATTTAGTGTGAGGTATGACTGATTTATAAATCCTAATAAACATGGTTGTTAGCTAATCTAAATACTACTAAATACTAGTAACGCCATGAGCACATTTGTTACAATGCTTCACCAGAGAGAAAAAGACATGCGTGCGTGTTGCGTGTGTATTTAGTGCTTCATGATGAAGGCCTTGTGCTGCCGACTTCACACAGGGCCACGCTTATGACCCCATATTTGGGATAAATTATGTTTCTCCTTTCCCTGCCAGCCTAGTCTACTTTATTATTTTTATTTCCTGGAGTTTGCCTTTTTTTGGTTTCAATTTAGATTACAAAAATTCACAGATGTGTTCACCGCACTTGAAAGTGGCTCTAAAAATAAAAACTGTCTTCTGTTTTTCTGATTTGCGCATGGTTTGATAACGAACTGAGGTCCAGCAACACATATTCAAAAAAGCTAAATGTGTATGCCAAAAAGAGGAAACCAGGGTGAAATAAAACCTTGAATTCACCCTTTTGTTTTGCAACCCAAAAATGCTGCACAATGTTAGTCTGTGCCCCAAAAAATAAACAGCTAAAAAAACAAACCACTTCTTTTGTCGCTGCCAGAATACCATATTTCTCTCACAAACTCCTCAACCTCTCTTCCTCAGTCAAGAGTTCACTGTTTTCTCTCAGAATAGGATTGAGTGACTGTGCTCAACCACTGGCATAAATCTTTTACGCAGTCATTTAGGGCCACAACCATCCCTGGCCCTAACATGTTGCAGCATTTTGCTGCCTACTGATGCTACAACACATGCCTGAAAATAAACTATGTTGTGTTTGTGCATGTGTGTGTGTGCGTGCGTGCATGTGTACGTGTGTGTGTGTGATGTGTAAGACCCTAATCCTAACAACACAAAACCAGCATTGTAGCTTCAAATAAGGGTGCTGTTTTATGCTATTCTTCATGACTAAAATGTGCACACCTCCCAGCATATGTACAATAAATTATTTTATTTATTTTATTTTTTTTTGATGGGGGAAGGGGATTGGATTTAATCTAGTTGCATGCCCTACTCATCTTGGAGTGGATAGTTATCTATTTGGATTTTATCCAGAATGACTACTGGAGCTTTCTTTCTTTTTTGAACAATATCAATATTAGTGAAATATAAAGTTAAGACATTATAGCCTAATTGCCTAATTATTAAAATGTGTCAATCGTATGCACTTACATTTATTGTACAAGTACTTAAAGACAAGTATATACTCTTAAAACTGCAGAATCCATGCTTTTGGCTCACATTGATCCTGTATAGGTCATTCAATACAGTCTTTCATTTCAAAGCCCTTTGATTACATGCCCTACTTGCCATGTGCTCAGTGAGCTACTTCTAATCAGTGGGATTGTTTTGATTGACAGCCAACCTTGTTTTTCAATAGGCAAAATGGGGAAATGTGTTTTTTTCTGAAGTATCATAAATCACAAACCACCGCCTTCTGCATTGCCGGAGTCATGTTGAGAGCCAATAATAGATTCAGCCTGTGAAACACAGATAATGAGCTTATTTGCATTAGACTTTCATGACGGGTTTCTGCAGTAGACAGTATCTCGGAACAACGCACCATAAGCAGCCGTGTGCAATCAACCTGTTTGCAGTGGTAAATATATCTTTTTAAAATATATAAACGTCGCACAAATTTTTAATTGAAAGCATTTGGTTGCACAAATTTTGAGATGGCAAGTATGTAATTTACACATGATATTGATAAGTCATACTTAGTCATACAGTACATGCATTGTTCTTAAAGCAACTGGATTCTCCTCAAAAACATTTTCAGAAACTAAACAATCTATCATTATAAATTTAAAACAATGGGTAGATATGTGACAATTCAGGGATCTTGAGCAGAGCAGATATTATGTCTTGCTCTCTTTCAACTCAATTTTAAAATCAATATGCCAATATATGCTTTATTTTCCTGAAACCCATTGTGTAAATATTGACAACCCCCTAGGTAGAAGTAGCATTGTGATCATGACAGTAAAGCTATACACATGTATTTTGTAGAACTGATCATATATCTGATGCATGTTTCCCTCTGTTTTTATTAGCCAGTATAGGTAGTTATTGATTGTACTTCAGGTTGGTGCTGGCCAGTGGGGGCTGGTGATAACATTTTTTTGGGGGGCACAGTTTTGGGCGGGACAAACAAACTGAAGCAGGACAGCAAAAAAATAAAAAAATAATAATAATAAATAAATCTAAAAACAACACAACACACTGTAATGTTGCCTAAACACTGGCCAGTAGCACTGCTTGCATATATTTTGCCCTCCTTAATAAAAAAAAATAATATGTAGAGATGAAAAAATTCCAATTTCTCCAACATCATCTAAAGTTACCAACAGACAACTGCTCAATTTCTAAATATGGAACTACTAAAGTCATTTTTACTGCCACTGTTACATTCTATGAAGTCATAAAAAGAGTAGGAAAATATTAGCTAACTCCAAGGTCATTTCTAGAGCCTTCTGCTGCCATCTGCTGGACAAAATGTGAATATGTGAATGCTGAAGTTAAAAGGAGGCAACAAAATTCACCAACCCATGGAATATCCCAGGATTATCGTAGCTCTCACTCTCATCATGGCCACGCAAAGCCAACTCAAAGGCTTTACAAAATTTCACACAGTCTGTTATTCTGGATAGGATGTGTCGATTTTGTCACCTATTGGTCGTGCCTTCTAATGCCAATCCTGTAGCCTTCATCTAGCTGTTCAGCAATGCTAAGCCTGTCAAAAAAGTTTAGTCTCATACTATTGTCTAGATGGCTGTGGCTACTTTTGTGCCGTTTGCATTTTTCAGAAAGATGTTATAGCTCTTGTACCCTTGTTGTTGTCCACGACGTTTCGGTGCCGACACTTTGAAATAGCAAACAGGGAAAGCAATCAAAGGCATTACTTACACCACATCCAGCTAGCCAACTCCATTTGTCATGACAAGAGCGGGAGAAGCCCCGGGTGTAGGCTCATCCTCCATCACTTGCCTGCTGCTGAATTTGTATATCGAGTCGGTCTGATCCAGGCTCCTTTATCCTCCTTTTTTCTTCCAGTGAACGCATTGTGAAAGATCATTTTTGTAAGGAAATAACCAAATTTTCTTTTATTTCCGCGGTTCCACTTGAAGTTGCCATCTCCGGAAAGTACCAGTCAGCTAGCTAAGGAGCAGGAGTGACAGTCGCGCATCCGTAGTTATATTAATGGTGGGTGTGAACATGAAAGATATGAGAATCGTCCAATCACATTAGATCAAAAAACTTAAAAACAATAGCAATTCGCTGCCAATAAAAGTAGGAGTGTCTGGAGCTGCGCCCCGTGGAAAATCTGAAGCAACCATTTAGAGAGCAGCCTCAGGTCACCTGCTTGCCAAAAGTTGAAGGACTTACATACACACTCATTTGGCCGGTGCCCTTCACCCAGGAAGTGTATGTATTCACACATAAATTAACTAAACACAATTTGATTTTGCAACCAATTTTTAATGAATGCTGAGAGGCAGTGACAGGCTACCAGGTGCATTGTACGAGTAAACTATTTTTATTTAATAATTATTTTGCATTTAGGGGGGCGGCGCCCCAGCGCCCCGCATTAAAGGACCGCCACTGGTGCTGGCTGTTAGCCATTCTCCTAGAAGAGCTGGAAGCTTTGCATAATTAATTGAAGAAGGGAATTTATTTACACATTTGGAAAGTGTTTTTTATTTATTTACTGTGGATCTGTTACAGTAGTACCCATGGTATGGTCTTTTATAAATGTTTACCATCTTAGGTATATCGTTAGGGGCATTGAACAGTCAGGTTAACCATCTTAGTTACATCCACAGGATCATTGCAGTCATTAGCCTCTTCATTAGACTCTTAGCATCTTATTGTTGTATCATGATTTTGCACATTTTGTGCTATGCAAGATTAATGCAGACAAATACAGGTCACAAAATATGGCATTCCAACACCGCTCCAAACACTCCACAGTGGTGCACTTACACAGGCCCTTTAAGCAGCTGCAATAATTTCCAGATTAATCTCAGGTGCGCTCAATTACCAGGCATGCCATTCCCTCCAGTGACCCTGGGTGGAGCCCACAAAGTTGCAGATTTTAGTAGTGTTCGATAATTAATACAAATTGGTTAATACACATGGAGGTCTCTATTTCAGTGCTCTTATCGCATGGTCTAAAGCACATGGTGCAAGTGGAGTTTTGTGTTTACATTAGTCTCTGCTGCATGTGCCTTGTTCATCTGGTTCATCATCTGATTGGCTGTTTCCGTCTTTACTTGGTTTTAAAAGTAGTCATTTGCCATTCACCAGTGAAGATTAGCTCTTCAAATTTGTGCTGTGTACTTGTGGATTATAATTACTTTCTTGACTTTAGATGTTTGACCTTATTTTGTTTCTACTTTTGATTCTCGTCTAGCCCTTCTGGTTTGTTTGCTTTCCCCTCTGCTCACCATATAGTGACTCCGGTTAGGATAATTTATGAATAATGTGTAACCTTACATGTAGCACTGTGCAACACCAGGTGCTGTGGGCAATTTCATTTATTAATTAGCATGACTAGGCTTGAGATAACGGCATGTATAAACTGGATTTACGGCAAATTGGAATATGCCTCCAATTCAAATTAGGGGATGCTGGAACGACCCACTTGTAAAAAATAAAAAAGTAGCACAGCACTTAATTTCACAGCAATAGGGAGTGCATAGAAACAGCAGGCATTTGTCTCCAGTTCATCTGCCAGGAGAAGACAGATGTTTGTCGGGATAAGAGCTATTTAAGCCAATGTTCCTCTTTGTTCCAGAACAGGTATGTGGTCCTTGGCCGATGGACCCTTCCCTACATCGTCTTCCAATTCTTTGTCCAATATTTAACGACTACAAAGTTCAACGTGATGTTTTGTTAAACATCCATGGTCTTGTAATTATGTGGTACAAACTCTTGTTTAATAATCTGCATGATCACTTAACAGACACTCTCAAACTCACAAATCTGTTTAAATACTGATGTATATTGCCATGATTTATCAAATAATTACCTAATTTTATTTGTCATTACTGCGCTTATCTAATTCAGATTGATATTATGACTAACCATTATACCTGTCATATGTTTTATTTGTGTATATATTGTAATATACACAATAATAATCATTCACATTGTAATGTTGATATTTTTTGTGTGCATCCCTGTGTGTAATGGACGGAGTGTAGCACAGTGGGTAAGGAACTGGACTTGTAACCGAAAGGTCGTAGGTTCGATTCCCGGGTAGGACACTGCCGTTGTACCCTTGAGCAAGGTACTTAACCGAAATTGCTTCAGTATATATCCAGCTGTATAAATAGATACAATGTAAAATGCTATGTAAAAAAGTTGTGTAAGTCGCTCTGGATAAGAGCGTCTGCTAAATGCCTGTAATGTAATGGATAGGAGGGTTTATACTGTATGTGTTGTGTACCCGCCTATGTATCAAAATGTATCAAAATAGCAGAATTACCTGCCAAGCTGCCCCTGCTGCATCAAAATAGCAATATGCCAACAATGTGCCTGATCACATCTCATTTTAAGTGCAACCGGCCCACATGGGTGCAAATTAATTTGCTATTTAAATAATGTGGGCACTGGATGGGAAAATGACAACTGCATCGGTCTGAAACTAGCCAAGTGTATATTAGAGTTAACGGTGAATTTGGAGACACCCTCTTATTTCATCAAATATTTGAAGTATTCAAAGTAATTATACAGAACAAATTGATATTTCAATTATGGATTAATTACTTTAAAATAGTATTTGAAACAATCATTTGAATTATTTCAATTATTCCAAATGAAAGTATTTGTTTGATTTACCAATTATTTATAAATACCTCAAATAAAACAAATTTGTCTTCCTCTGTTTATTTGAAAATATAAAAATATTTTAAATTAAAATTTTATTAGTATCTCTATTTGACTCAGGTCTGGACATCACATGACACTGGGTATCTTCCCTGGTGATGCTCTGCTATTTGTTTCTGCATTTTGCCTTCAGAAACTGTAACACATGTTCAGTTGAATTCAGGACAGATGACTGGTCAGTCAAAAACATTACACTTTTTGGCCCAGTGTACACACTTCAGAAATAATCCTGCTGATGCCATCAGCCATCACACCATCAATAAAGACAAGTCAGCCAGTTTCAGTTGCACCCACACATGCCCAAGCCATAACACTACCTCCACTATGTTTCACAGATGAGGGGGAGGGGGGGGCTGTGTTAGGGATCATGAACACTTCCATTCTTTCTCCACAATGTCCTCTTTGCATCACTTTGGTACAGGTTAATACTTGTCTCATCTCTCCATAAGACTTTGTTCCAGAACGTTATAGTTTTTTATGTACTTTTTTCCAGGATGTAGGCACATCTCTGCCTACATCCTGGAGGGTGTCCTTGATTTGTTCGACAGTTGAAAAGGGATTTTTCTTCACAACTGTAAGTATTCTTCAGTCTTCCATTACAGTAGTCTTCTGTGGTCTACTAGATTGTTTGCTATTGCTGATCTTACCAGTGCCTTCTTGCTTCCTAACAATGTGATTTTGACAAACCCAATGTTTTGGCTGTCTCTTATCAATTTATTCAGATTTTTCAGCCTGATTGACACTTATTTGGTCATCAGAGACAAAAAAAAACAGGTTGCAAATGCAAATTCCACTTGTAGAATCAACCTTTTCTTAGCTTTCTTATGCATGAACTAATAATGGAAAAATACAGAGCTGGCCAAGACACAGCTGAGCAGCCAAATGGCCAATTACTTTTGCTCCCCTAAAATGGGAAGGGCAGGGTGGGGGGAGCTATGTATAACAAGGGCTCTAATTCCTACATGGATCATTCCGTATGAATGTAAACACCCACAACATAAAGTTGACAGGCAATTTAACCTCATTGAATTGTCATGTTTGAGATCCAGTGTGCTGGAGTACAGAGCCTAAACAAAAAATTGTGTCATTGCCGAAATACTTTTGCATTTAACTGTATATCTCTGACAGTGAAAAGGAACTGATGTGTATTAACTGGCCTGTTAAATGCCTTTTCAGTTCATTTTGGAATATGGTCCCATTGTTCCGGAATTATACATATGTGGTTTAGATTTCATTCACAATTTGATTGACACTAATTGGTAGGTATGAAGCAGCGCTGATCTGAAAATGGTTTATTTTGAGTCATTAGTGTGGAGAGCTTCAGGACCATGGTTGAGAGGAAGATATTTTTAGGGCATTTTGGATTCAAATTCAGTTTTGGATTTGAATAAGTGGGATTTCTGCAGTAGTAGTGTTTTTACATATGCAAACATAATTGATGTTGGATTTTCCTCCCATGTAACGTAGTCTCGCCGAGTTAGTGGAATGAATATTCATTTTTTTTTTTTGCGTCATGGACTGCATGACACATTTTAGGAGCACATTTCTGATTGGAATGCTTTTTGGAACAATCTTTTTGAAACCAATCTAATTCACTAAAAGCCTGGGGTATTAATTTAAAACAAGTTGTTAAGGGTGGGCTTGTCTAGAGAAAAACAATATGAATATAAATAATAATAATAATCTGGTTTTCTGGGATTGAAGCTCTTTTAAACGAGTACAGAATAACCTTTTTTAAAATTTAGTGTCAGGGCCCACTTCAGTGGGTATTTCCCCAACAAACCAGAGAGTAACAGCAGAACCAGGTCACGGAAAAAGATCGATCTGGAATAATCTGGATTAAATAATTGCATGTATTTTAATCCTCCACCACCAAGCGGTCCATAGAGCCTCTAGTTCTAGTCGTTCAGTCATACAATAAATTGCGGCAATCATCTCAGTTAATCATTCAATTGCTATTCAATCAGGCACTTCAGAAGAGTGACAGAGCAACATTTCTGTTTGTTGACTGTTATCATATGTTGTATTCAGTTTCATAAATAAAAATGTCCACTAAAAACACCAAAAAGTAGTAAATATTTATTTAAAATCAGCACTCTCCACTTGTGTTAATATTATATGGCATAAAAAATAAGGCAAGCTGTTCACAGCAGGGGCATGTACTGCAAGTTAAATAAACAGGTGTACCTGTAAATGTCATACATTTAAGCAAATAAAACACTGTAAACTCTGTAGTTAAATGTTGCCCACTTTAGCTGGTTGACTGTCCATTCTCTCATTGTCATGGTTCCTTATTCCGTTCGCTGTGCGCCCTCGTGGGCTATGCTAATCGACGCCGTTCCGTGCTAATCGGCTACTCAGTATCCCTGTTGAGGAAACTGAGTGCTGTTTCAGTTAACTGAGTGTGGTAATATTCTGGACCGCCTGAGGGTGCCCCGTGATTGCTTTTGATTACAACCGATTGTTTGCACCTGATTGAGAGAGCTTATATACGCTCACCTGATATCTGTTCTTCACTTTAGTGTCTACTTACGTGCACGAAAGCCGGTACAGAGAAAAGCTCTCTCTTAGAGAAACTGTGGTAAGAAAAAGGTATAGGATTTTTGAATTTAGCTTTTGTTTTGACTAGTAGTAAGACACCTGTCCTACTAGTCATCTAGCTTTAATTCTTTATTTTCCATAAACGCCTTTTGCCTTCCTCATTTACAAGGCACCCTTTTCTTTTGCTTTTCTTCAGACTGCACTGCAGTCTTCCTAAAGTTCACTCACTCCTTACGCCTTAGTTTCATTCTCCTGCCGAGACATTTACTTTGTGTTGGGATATTCTCCCTTAGGAGTTGAGTCTTCTTTTTTTTATCCCCCTCCTTAAGTCTCTTTCTGAGACCTAGTGGTTATTCCACTTCGGTGGGTAAACTTTCAGAAACCCTTTTTGAATTCACTGTAGTTGCGTGTGGTCGTTACCACTTCCCCACCCTCACACTCATGGATCAATGTTGGCATTGTTGGTATTTCAATCGATCTGGGTGTAATATTTGGTCAGTTTTTCTGTTATTTTGTTTAAAAAAAAGTAATACATACAAAAAAACATGCTGTGAGCCTGTTATGCCAATGTTTAATGTGTATTATTTACAGCTAAAGTTTCTTGCAGGTCTTCCAGCTGAGTCTTCCAGCTGAGTCTTAAGCTCTCTTAATGAACCAGGGCCGAATATTTTGAATGGTACTCTGCAGCAATACACCATGGTGCCCATCTGGTTTAGCAAAGCTCAGGAGGTCTTCCAATGCAATAGTCTCTCAGATCTTTTTCACATCTAAACATGTCATTTAGACCCTGTTTACACTTGGTTTTAAAATGCGTCTTCGGTGATCGGATCACAAGTGGACAGCGCTAAATACTAGTGTAAAGGACCACCAAGATGCATTGTGATCCGATAACTCAAACCACTTGTCGAGGTTGTCTGGGACGCATTTGACCACATATCTTTTGTAGTGTAAACGCTAATGCGTCCTGATGCATCCCCGACAAGGACATAACAGGAAAATACGTCATCAATGCAGGACGTTGTGGTTGTTTTGGTGACAGCGCGCCAACGCTCAAAAAAATGGAGAGGAGCACTGATGTACGTGTTTGGAGTGCAAGTGAAACCAGATGCCCATGTATATTAGTTCTTGAAACATTTTTGTTTTCTTAGCTAGCCCGTGCGAAACAAATCTGGTGCTTGTCTGGCGACAGACTGACAATAACTGTGTGCGGGGCCCTTTGACCTTCTAGCGAAAGTGACGTAGGCAGTAACAAAATCTGAACACAAGTGGTCAGCTGAACACCTTGGAGACGCATGATAGACACGGGTGTGAACGGCGATGTGTCTCGGCTGTCCACTTGTGTTCGGATAACCGAAACGCATTTTAAAACCAAGTGTAAACAGGGTCTTATTGCAATACACTTTTTTTGAAAGGACATTTGCACTAACAAGTGCCTCCATTAAATACACTTTAAAATCATGCTGCTATCCATGCCAAAGTCCTTTTTTGTTTTGCTCTGATGAACACCTAATAATTAGTCCCTAATGGTATAATTAGTCATGTTTCTGGGCTGATTGCCAAACAATTACTGAACTTGGAAAGCCTACAGGGAACCTGGAGTATAATGCATTGAAATTCATGTTGACAGCCCAGTAAGTTGCTTTCTTGATTATTTGCATTATTTCTTGATTATTTTTTTATTATTTCAGGCCATAGCAATAACATACTTAAATATGCAACGCAGATATTTTAGGGTCTAAAAATAAAAAAAGTTCTTTAAGATAAAGACAAACTGACTGAATCATATGTACCCTGGTATGGATAATAAGTACTGATTTGTAATGTAGGGCCCATAGACAGTAAAAACAATGCTATGTTTAGACCGATGCTTAACTGTAACTGTTCACAGACAGCAGTGATATAGTTGTGCTGGTGTAAGTTGTGGAAATCAGATCCCTTTATTAAATTTAGTCTTATATTAGTCAAAGGTCAGGAAAAAAGATCATATGATTTATAAGGCTTTGTGAAGGGTATGGAAATAACTGCACATGGTCAGCCATGTATGTATCGCCTTATCAGTTACCTCTATAACTGTTCAGCAATAAATATGTACATCTCTGACTGGTATAATGCAAATGCTGCTAAAATGAACTTTAATATTTCAGCTGTGGTGGATGTTTCTTTCTCTCTTCCCTCTTCTCAGTCCTTTTTCTACCGTTCTTTCCAGCCCACTCTGTATCCCCCTCCCCCCCCACCACCTAATCCCTCCCGCATCCCGCAGGCATAGCAATTTACAGCTAAGGTAGGCCAGCAGACACATTTTGGCTATAACAACAGAGCAATTATTAATGCTACTACCCTGCCTGAGGCTTAGCTGACCTACAGCTAATGCATGTTGAGTATAAATGCTCAGGTATGACTGGCAGGTTAGTGGAAACAGCTTCATCCTGAGGACTTACAACCAAGACACACTGCCTGGCCAAAAAAAAAGTTGCTGTTTGGATTTTTTTGGACAATGCCCACTGTACGAGCCTCTGGGGGCAGTGTTATGATCTGGGGTTGCTTCAATTGTCAGATCTAGGCTCAGCAACATTATGTGGCAATAAAATGAAGTCAGCTGCGTACCTGAATGTACTGAATGACCAGGTTATCCCATAAATGGACTTTTTCTTCCCTGACAGCACGGGCATATTCCAGGACGACAATGCCAAGATTCATCGGACTCAAACTGTGAAAGAGAGGTTCTGGGAACATGAGGAATCATTTTCATACATGAATTGGCCACCACAGAGTCCTCACCTTAGCCCCATTGAAAGTCTTTGGGATGTGCTGGAGAAGACTTCAGTGTCGTCAATACAAGATAATGCAATTCTGGACGGAAATAAACGTTGTGATGTTGCATAAGGTTGTTGAAACAATGCCACGATGAATGCGTGCCGTAATCAAAGTTAAAGGCGGTCCAAGGAAATATTAGAGTGCGACTTTTTTTTTTTGGCCAGGCAGCGCAGGTCAATAGCAGCACTACTGCCTGACTGAATTATAATATTATTCAGATGGAGGCTCTGAGTCAAGAGCGGCAGTGTGAGCAGTTCTTCAATAAACACACGGGTTATAATACAAAACCCAAGAATACAATAGATTACATTGTAATTACATTTTAAATAAATGCACAAAACAGGCATAAATGTATCAAGTGACACATGAGATGCATTTATGAACAGACTTTAGCTATTCCTTTTTGTATTAGAGAACAATGTGCTGTAAGCTTGTGGACATACATTTATAATACATGCACTGTGTAATCAAACTATCTTTTAGAATGGGATAAAATAACACCTATGACATGGTTTTTAGAGATGTCTCTAAATGTCAGAGTAAATGTGAGTGCAGTTAATAAAGCTATCATGACATAGCATTCAACTAGATTATTGACATAGTAATTTGTAAATCAGTGTTGTGACACCCCTGCCATAGTGAGCCTGCAGATTGGATTGCAATATTAGTTGTGTGATAACACAAGCTGCAGATTATGTCAGAGCAACACTGTCATAGTGATGAATTGACATGACACTTTATGACAGGTATTGTGTCATGGGAATGACACTTCCATGTCATAACGACCACTGTCAAAATCATCTACCTGCCCTTCTACCAAATCCTGGGCCCTGCTCTAGAAACAAGCATGAAACCGTCTAGACTCACAGCTGAACTTGAATTATAACTGATATAGCCAGGGCAATATTTTCACTGGAGACTTGATACTGCCTTATAACTTCAAAGTCCCAGGTCATTTGTGGATGGTTGAAATGGATTTTGAAAAGAGACACTTCATGCTACAAGCATGATAACGGCAATGACTGTGCTGTGAAGTTTAGGTAGCAAACAACTGAAGCAAGGCTGAATCCTTTTGATGGAATGTACATAGAAACTATACGGTCAGATTGCATATTTTCAGTCACTGTGCTGTCACTGTGCTGTGAAGTTTAGGTAGCAAACAACAAGGCTGAATCCTTTTGACAGAATATACATAGAAACTATACGGTCAGATTGCGTATTTTCAGTCACTGTGGCCAAGCGGAATCGATAACGTTTAAGAAAATATATAACATTAAAAGATTTAATTCAATGTTCTACTGGGAGTTTTGCCGTTTATTTTCCAAATGAAATTGCCTATTCCTACTAAACGAAGCACCACCTGCGCATGCATCCTACTAAACGTCCCTCTCAGGTCGTCCATTGGTGAGTGAGTGAGTGACCACAATTTGCCATACATAGCCCACGGCGCCAGTTACTGCACGCCCTGGGAATAATGGCCATGCAAGCTGAAAAGCCAGCAGCCGTACCTCCATGCACTCTGCTCCTGCTGAATGGCTGAAGCTAAGCAGGTGTGGGCTTGGTTAGTACTTGGATGGGAGACCACCAGGGAATACTGAGTTGCTACTGGAAGTGGTGTTGGTGGGCCAACAGGGGGCAATCTTCCATCTGGTCAAATAAACCCCAATGCCCCAGTGCAGTGACGGGGACACTGTGCTGTAGGAGATGCCGTCTTTCGGATGAGACGTTAAACCGAGGTCCTGACTCTCTGTGGTCATTAAAGATCCCATGACACTTATCGCTAAGAGTAGGGGGTTCCCCAGATCTGGCCAAATCCCAGATCTGGCTCTCGCAAACTTGCCACTAAAACCATCCCCAGATTTAATTGGCTAAATAAATGTTCTCTCCCTCTCCACTTTCGCTAATGTGTGGTGAGCTTTCTGGTGCAAAATGGCTGCTGTGCATAACCCAGGTGGGTGCTACACATTGGTGGTGGGTGTGGTGAGTTCCCCTTCACTGTTAAGCACTTTGAGCATTTGGAAAAGTGCTACATAAATGTAAGGATATTATATATAATGAAAAGCTAATTGGTGCCAGTAAATTTTTCAGCTGCTGTCTAGCATACAAACCCAGTGCCCCCTCAATACACCAAGACTGGTAACTTTGTGAGAGCAATTACAATTATGATGCAGTGCAAGACAATATTAACAGTCCAGAAGGCAGTGAATAATATTTTTGCCCAACTAATCTTCATAATGAAAATAAACAGGTTTATTTCAGTTGAAGTCCATTGTAAGCTCAAAACATTTGGAATGATATATTCAAAAGGCCTCCCTACAAGAACAAAGGCAGGTAACCCAGGGCAATTTCCCAAATCCAACTGCAATAACAATGAGAGAGGATTGTATTTATAGTTAGCTAAGTAGCTGCTTCATGTCATGGTTCTTAGTTATCTTTGCTCATGTTACTATTGCATTATGGACTAACAAGCTGACTCATAATTTTCAAGTTAGCAAGCTAACATTAATTTACCAGCCAATTTTTTTATTGTA
The DNA here is from genome assembly GCF_013347855.1 of Anguilla anguilla. Taxonomy (NCBI): domain Eukaryota; kingdom Metazoa; phylum Chordata; class Actinopteri; order Anguilliformes; family Anguillidae; genus Anguilla; species Anguilla anguilla. The sequence continues at coordinate 37,012,672 of NC_049207.1, forward strand.
TTATTGATGAATGGAAGGACACAATTTATTTTATAAAGATAATTACAAAACTACAGAACATACAGTGGTTTAGGGTTTCATTTGGTGCTGCCGCCCATGGAGATGTTCCCGGCAGAGGCAAATTTGCATATTTTTTTGTTTTTCCACAAGAACAACTTGTTGTTCACACAACAACCACCAGGTAGCAAATGTCAGCACTCAAAACTATATCTGACAGTTAACGTCTCGATTGACTCTAATTTAGTATTGCTAAAGTCGCCGTTTGAGAATTGTTTAGGCCTATGCGCAATTCAGTTTGCTATCAAATGATTAATGGAAAAGAAACAGCCATCTCGTCACATGCATTTATTGTAAGCTCACACCAGATTGATTACATTACATTACATTTATTTGGCAAATGGTTTAATCCAAAGCGACGTACGAAATGGCATACCAAGGGTCATTGGAACAACTACAAAACACAGGTCCGATAAGGCACAATACTCATTTTGTACAGTTACTCATAGCCAAGAACACATAAAGTCCAGTTCACACAGTGGACATTAGTCTGACCTAACCTATGCTAAGTCAAATAGCCTACTATACAGATCATACTATACAGATAATATTTGCTTTTGCTATTAGTTTTTTCTTTTTTCTTTCTTTTTTTTTGTATTAGTTTTACATGCATAAATAAGCTATGGCCAAATTAATTAAACCTTTCATTTTTTTCATATAAGATTGTTCCAAATGAAATTGCCTTTGTCAGTGAGATAAATGTATCCTTTTGCAATGCTGTAAAACAGCATAACATAATCTTGTTCACAGGTCACTACATTGTCTGACAATAATAGGCTAAATGGAAGTTTTAATATAGTAATTTACAGTAAGCTAATGGTAGTAAAAATCGAGCATAATTTATCCAACTCGATTCAGTTATGAACATAATTGAAACGGGTAATTACTACTGACATTTGGGTTTTCTTTTTCAAATCAGTAAAGAAATACAGGCAGTTTGTGCCATTTTTCTCGACAAAAACCCCAGAGGCATCAGGTTTTGGTGTGAATGTCTCGCTCTCTCCTCTGGCATACATTTGAGCTTCTGAATAACTGACGCTTTGATGTGAATTGCTTGAATTGTCTTGCACATATAATCACACAAAATTCATTCATTACAGTCCTGTGATAAATCTGATAAAGACTCTAGGGTGGGGATGAATACTTGTGGCAATTGTAGTTATAGAAATTATGGGTTTAGTACTCTGTGGGGATAAAACCTCTGACATATTTTCAGTTTTTAACTGAAATGGAGACTTTGAATGAACTGATTAGACTACATGACATCTGCTGAAATGTAGGTGATTTGTATGCGGTCCCTGCTCATTATTACTGAATAAATTACTTAAAAATACTGAACTTTGTATTTCTTTTAACCATTCCTTTTCCTTTAGTGTGTTGACCTGTTGTATTTTAGCACTTTTCTCAGTGTGCCAGTAGTAGGGATACATTTTTCCCTGGGCCTATATACCAAAAACACTATAAATTTGAAATGCATTTGTTGGACTTTATTCAGTTGTGTACTTTATCTCAAGAAAATAGTTTTGCATCATATGGTCTATTTATGAAATTAGGTTGCTTTGGGAGCAGAAATCTATGCGGTAATGTTGGACGGTACCAGGAAGTAATGAAAAGACGGCCTTTCTAATGTTAACAACACGGGTTCCTTTTGATTCACAAATGAGTAATCAGAGACATAAATCCAACAATCTGTCATCAAAAGCTGATGAATATTGTTACATTAGGCCATCTATTGCTTGAAGAGATATATACATAATGGGGTACCTCCTTTTCTAGGTTAATTAAAAAAAATTAATAGCTTGTTGAGTTTTCAATCCCATAATTTTAACAAGACAAATGGAAAATAGGAATTTTTTTAATTTATTTTTTTATTTATATATTTTACAGTGTACAGACAAAGTCATTACAAAAAAGTGCAGTAAAAAAGCACAGTTATAAAGAGCATGGGTAAAAGTATCTTTAAATGTCCTCAGACATGGAAGAACTGTCTGGGCTTCCTCGGGAGTTCATTAAACTGCTCAATGAACATGCTGGTCTCACATTCACTGAAGCCAAGAAACTTCTCTGCTAAAATGTTCAGCAAGTATTCTTGCAGAAAATAATGGTTGTTTGCTTCAATACGATTTTTAAAATTATCCGTTGCCCTCGGCATGTAGTCATTGGGGGGAAAGGCATCATTGAGTCTTTTTTTTTGTCATCAGCATGAACTAATATTTATTGTCATTTGTACAAGAAACCTAAGATACGTGTGGCTTTACTCATATTTATAGGCTATGGGATGCAACTTGTAATGAAATATGTACTCAAATTTTACATTTCGGTTTTATTATGTATGTCTTAGTTTTAAACCTAGTGGCCCTGAAGCTTCAAATTTCCACTGCAGTTGCGGACTCGACCAGGCTCATGTCTCCTTTTTCACCATAATTAAAAAAGCATCTATTCGTAAAACTAAAATGCTTTAGGCCTATTCCACACAGTAGACAAGACCTTGCTGTCTATGGCATACTATTCAGTTCAGAAGACCCTCCTTGCAGCAAAACTTTGACTGATAGGAATTGAACAACCAGGATGATGACAAGTGAGGTTAGCTATAATTTGAATCACACTTCATTTCATCAATAAAAATCCTTTCTGAAGTCGTTTTCAATGTGCAAAAATGCCAAAATACTCACACATACAAAGCACTGTCTATAAGTCCTTAAATCAAACTGGCAAAATCTAGGTCTGTTATTAAAAGTATTGATATCAAAATTACGCCAAGTTACAAGAAACAATATTGGCTATCTCACCTTACACAAGTTAAACAAGCTGCATACCAAAGCAATGCTACCAAATGTTTCCTAAATTGAGTAATTTGGCACTTCTGTACATTGAAAATGTGATTTTTCATCAGATGTCTTATTTACCATATCACTACTATCAAATAAATCTACACTCTCACTAGGCTCATTGTCCTATCAGTTTATTTCTAATGTGACAACTTCTCATTCTAGAGCTCAATTGATACAGAATAAACTCATGAAATATGGGTCTTATTGTCCCATAATTACGGGACATAGATATGGATGTGCAGGGTTAAAAAAGCTTGCATATGCACTGTAGGCCTACTTCGTCTGTTCTCTTTGAACAATCTATATCGTCCATATAGTGTGTCCATGGAGAAAACCAGGGGATTAATTTGGTCTCTAAATAATCTCCGCCCTGCAAAAACACCCCGAGCCCCTGTGGGACCCTGCCGGAAAGGAGATGCCCTTTTCTAAGTTGATTGGTCAAGGGGCAGTGCTTTTACATGTTTCAGTTCGATAGCCTAAACCCTGCCCTGGACCAGGTTAGCCATGCAGCGTAAGTTCCCATGGCGATATACCCCGATTTAAAGTGTCATCTTTGTGTCAGCTTCGTGATACCCAGGGTTCAAGATTAAGTTAAATCACTAACCCCGTAATCTCACTTTGTAGTACACCCCTCTGGTCAAGCTGGTCTAAACTGTGTTTCGACACTTTTAGCTGTTCAGCAGCTGATCAGCCTATATAGTCAGCTAGTCCACCAGTTTGACCACCAGCTTACTCTACCAGTGTAGTCAGCTTTGTCCAGCTAGAGACCAGTTTTAACCAGTCACAGACCAGCTATGACCAAATATAATTGGTGAAAACACAGCTTAAGCCTGTTGAAAACCCCAGCAAGTTTTAGCTGGAATTTGCACCAGGGATCTACCAAGTTCATGTGTGACAACTTTTATTAGGTAATGTTTGCTTATTTGCACTGTAGTTAGCCTGACATTCCTAGTCTGACTACCATATCAGCTCACCAAAAGATGAGGGCAAGTGTTTTTAAAATGTAAGTAAGTGATGGAGTTTAAGTAAATAATTCATGAATTTTCCTCATTTTTCAACAGTGCTCCAAATCCCGTATTTAGCAAAGCTCAAAAATTGCTTGCTTGCGGCTGTCCATCGTTGCCGAAGATAACGTCACTTCCTTGGGGGGTGGTTAGTGGAGTGTTGTGGCTACCACTGCTGACGCCGGAGCCATTGGAGGTGGCTGTGAAGCCCAATCCTTGACCCACATGTCCTGCCACAGCTGGGGCACGTTGTGGCAGGGTCTGGCGATGCTTGGGGTTGTTGCGCATGGTGATGTCTGCGCTGTCATTGCGCTTCTCTCTGGGACGTACATTTTGATTCAAGGAGACCGATTACAGAGTTCACGGATGCGGTCCAGGCTCGGCGGTCCATGGCGGTTGCTTCAAGGGCCCCTGGCTTTATTTCACACTTCTTAAGTGACTCTCTAAGATGGTCCTTGTACCTCCGTTTTTGGCCTCCAGGTTTCCTGCTGGCTCCCAGGAGCTGACCATATAGGGTCTGTCTTGGGAGACGATGTTCAGGCATCCTAATGACGTGCCCAACCCAGCGGGGTTGGCGCTGCAGCAAAGTTGCTTCCACACTGGTTGTCTGGGTACGTTGGAGGATGGACGTATGACATATGCAATCCTGCCAGGTGACTTCTAGGATGCGCATGAGGCACTTGATGTTAAATTATTCCAGCTGGCGTATGTGGCGTCGATAGGGGGTCCATGCATCGGCACCGTACAATAAGGCGGAGACACAGACTGCTTGGTAAACTGCTACCTCTGTGGACAGCTTTAGGTTGCTGCTCTCGAAGATGCGAGAGCACAGTCTGCCATAAGAGGAGGAAGCACGATTGATTCGAGCTTGGGTGTCGTCATCAAAGCTCAAAAATAACAAGCATGAGCTAGCTACAAAAAGGCAATGCAGATCAAAACGGCAATGCATTATAATAGATAAATGATAACAGTTTAGACACCCCATCCTCCATTTCTGTCTCCCAAACCCTTATGTTGCAGGAGATGGTGAGAGGCTTCCAACAATGAGTTCAAACCCAGATAAAAGATAATTCTTTTCAATTTTGCCTTTCTGATAAGCAGATTTCACAGTGAATGCACAACATTTTCTCTACTTACTTTTTTATCCAGCAAGGCTGAAGTCCTCTCACAATTTAAATGCCATCACTGTATTAATATGAGGTTTCAAAGGGGAGAAATGCAGAACACAATGTGCTTAGATGAAAGTTTGATTAATTAAACCACATGACAAAATTCTTAAGGAGTCTTCATATTAATCCTTTCTTTCTGGACACTGATTCCAACTTCAAATAGGTTTACAGCAGTGGCTTATAAATTACCTCAGGTATTCAAAGTGTTCTTAGAAGCCTACAGTTTTTTATTGTCTTTTATTTGATGTAAGTCTTAAATGTTGAGTGTGTGGTTTGTGCAATAATACATAGCTTAAAATGATACTTGGCAGTATGCATTGAAAAATGTAGCAATATGATGAGAAAATGGGGCCCCCAACCCATACATGTGGTGAACAAATTTTCTAAAGACAGATATCCAAGTCTTATCTTTAAGGAAAAAAATTCCAGCCACGCTTTGTAATGTTTTGTCTTGGACCTCTACTGGCCAAAAGAAGGTAAAGAAAGGATGTTCACAACAGTCAAGATAATTATTCATGAGCTGCTGGGTGGCTCAATTCGTTAAGGCACAATGCTGTGGTGCATAGATGAGCCTGATAGTCGCAGATTGAATCTGGACCATGTCAGTAGCCTCACGGAATGATGAGTAATTGCCAGTTGTATTGCCCAGGGTATGGAAGGGTTCAGGCGGATAGAGGTTTGTTTTTCATCACTATCTAGCATCCGTGGACTGCATGTTAAAGCTGTATATGAAAGGTCTTCTTACAACTCTACTCTATGCAAGCCTAGCTGTAGTCTGTGGTGTGAAAAGAAGCACACTCACAACATTGCGTGTTTCAGAGAAGAACTGCAGTTGTGTAAACTCCTGAACCAGCATTAGGGTTCATGCATGAATGTGGCAGCGATTGCAGGCAGTTGGCCCTTCCAAATTAGATTGGGATAGACCATTTATTGGAATAGACCATATTGACCATATGGAATAGACTGCAGGTGGTAGAGCCTTCTCCTGCAGAGCTCCACTACTTTGGAACAAACTCCCAATCGACTTTCGGACCACGGAGACCGTTGCCAGTTTTAAATCTAAACTTAAAACTCTTATTTTTAACAGTTAGGGGGTGGAGTGACTCCTGTTTTCACTTATTTATCTTTATTTTTATCCTTTTTTTATCTCTATCTCTCTTTTATTAAGCTTTAGCCAGATGTATGTTTCCAAATGACTTATTTTAAACCACAATACATTGTTTTTTCTTTTTCTATACTCATATGTACACATGGGTATTTCTCTACCTGTACATGTCAATGTATGTTAAGCACTTTGTGCTGACTCGGTCAGAAAAAGTACTATATAAATCTGAATGACTTGACTTGACTTGACTATTGTAGCGGGGTCTCAGGCCACTGCTGATGTCATACAACACGTTTGTGCAATTGAATTCCACGTGTTACCGATATGAGACAACGCACATTGTCACATCCTCACAGCTCAGACAGTTTTTCTCTGACTGTATTATTATAAGAACCAGTCTGTTAGGTACCTAATTATCTTTAATATGCTGGTCTTAAAAGAGCAGTGACATGAAAATGACTGTTACAATTTTAAGTAGAGAGGAAGACAGAAGTTATTATTTAAAACCAATGTGTTTCAGCAATAGTTGGTTTTAAACCTCAATAGCACTCTTCTCCATTTCAAGTGAAGGAAGAATTTTTTCAGATTGTTTCTTTTATACACACCGTGATAGTTCACCGAAGTAGCATAAGAGTCCCTTATATTCATTCAGGTCTTATCTGTAACAGGTTTAACATACAGCATAAGTTCATACCTCATATTTATTAGTTTCTACTTTAGCATAGTCCTGTACATACTGTATGTCCTTTATCTGAATAAATAAAAAACACCCAATTGTCTGCATTTGATATTTTTCTTTCATGCATTTTAAAGCTACAGTACCTGTGACTTACTATGAAATATTACCATGCATTTGCATCTGGAGCAGTGCTGGAGTGGTAAGGGTGGGTAAACTCTGGGCCAGGTCATTTTCCACCCTGTCACACACAGCTGATGCTTCTACTGGGCTTTACATGGCAAGTCTATGCCACCAAACTAGCTGACCCTCTTTTAAAACTGACAGTTTAATTACTATTCATCTCAGGGCTGGCATCAGTCCCTTCTTCAGATAAATTCAGACACTTGGCAGGATAAATTCATGTCATTTCCCATTAAATCTTTTAGTACTAATTTGCTCAAGTAAATTCTGTCCATAAGTGTTCCTTCAGTTCACTCCTCTCTCAAAACCAATTTCTTAATTCAATCTCTTTTCAATATTAATTTTAAATTTTTATCAATAAAATAACACAAATCCCCTAAATTATGTAGTGTCTGTATTAAATTTACATAATTTACATAAGAAGATAATACTAAGGGAAAATAATCTATATGCAGTATGAAAATGAATATTGCAAATAATCAACAGTATGAATATGAATATTGCAAGTAACCAATGACTGACAATAGAATGATTTTAAAAATCTATATTTTATTTCTTTGTTATTTTCTACGTTTCTGTATATTTTCAATGTAAAAAGGTGAAATTATCATTAGCATTTTAATTTATCATGTGTAAAATTAGTTTGAACAGTCTCTGAAACCAAAAATGGTTTATTCACAGATGGTACAATTGTATATGAAACTGTGGCAGAAGAACAAAACATGCTTACCCAAGCATGACAACAGCAGGGGAATCAAAGGGTTCATGCAGTTTTAACACAGTGTATTATAATTAATTAATTTAAGCCACTAGGCCACTAGCATTGTTTAAATTGTTTTAGCAATAGCACATCTATATTTCTGTTCTTTCACACCGTGGGCATATTACACATGAAAGTACAGAATCCCACAAGCTAGTAGGGCAGTTTAGCCAACAAGCTAGCTGGTGGACATCTAGTCTTTAGATTGTCATCTTTAAGAAAAAGACAATATCATCTGTATGACCATAGGAATGTATCTATATAAAAACACAGCAGTTAAAATTCCTAGTGCTTTTAAAAGCTGGGCTTTTAGTAAAAATACTGTCAGAGGATTGTTGATCTAGGATCATGCAATTGGTAACAAGGTACCGGCAGTTGGCAAAAGTGATCCTAGATTAGCACCCCTAAGAATCTGTCCCCAGATCTATAGTATGATTTCTATTAGTAATATTATACAAGGAAAGTTATATATAAGTCTAAAACTAACTAAAATCCAGAGGCAGTTGTATATGTTCTCTATAAAAAGGTTATGCTTAGTGGGGCTGCATGCATTTAACAACATATTAGTTAAAACAGCAAAACACACTCTCCATCTGTTTTACCTGTTGTTTATGGGACACAGTGGTGCATTTTGCCCCCTCTCATGTCTTAATATGGTGTAGAGTCATAAGTGCTTATCTGTTTGGTTAGCGGCTGGTATATGCCAAGTTCTCATATGAAACAGTAACAGACTCAATAGACATTCTTCTTCTGGAATGTGTTGTACTGTAGCCGCTGCACTACCCCTATCTTTAGCTAATTGGCTAACACTGTTGTCAGTACACCTGTTTGTCACCAAAACACATCCACTTCGATTTATATGGATGTACATTTTACATTTTATAAAATCTCTTTCTTCTCACAGTCTGGTGTCTGGTGGACTCACAGAGCCCTATGTTACTCCCATTTGGAAGCAGCAGGCTGTGACATTTACAGAACAAAGAAGAATAGAGACAGGAAATAAGTTCAAATGTCAAAATGCTGTTTCACTTGGCAAGATACCTGCTGCTCTTTTAACACTTGGGCCACGCATTGTCCTTAGGCACCTCATCAGACTGTCTCTGAACTCTGGTTTATATTCTATTCGTTTTAAGAACAAAACAGTGAATAAATAAATTCAGACAGCTACTAATGCAACATGTAACTCAAGCAAGGATTAGGATAAAAAAGCATTAACACCATGAATGTAGTTTTTAAAACCAGTTTAAATATAATTATACTTGTATTTAATCATAATTATATTTAGTTATCCAGTTTCCAGTGATATATAGTGTGTCAAAATGATATTTTTTGTTTATATTTGTGTCCTGTGGTACCAGCAGCTGTGAACTTTAGCTTCCTGTATCTCATTGATAACAATGACACTTTTTCAAACATTCATTTTTAAAATTGTAGGGGAAGGCTGCCACCTATTGGTGAACTGCTAATATTTACAGATTGACATCAACAGTTTAACAAAAATGTATATATTTTTTTTTTAAGTGACTAATAATTCTGAGTGCCGCAGAAGCAAAAATGTGACATGACATCACACTGTAGTCCCTTGGGCAAAGCCTCCTGTCAGGTGAGAAGTTCTGACCTTATGAAGTAACCACCCACCTTAGTCATATAGCCTTTTGAAGTGAAATACTGCCTAATTTGCATTCTACCCTTTGATATGGTGGCTGTAAATTGCAGTTTGAGAGTGAATGGGGCTTGTGTGTTGTATCATATGGGTAATGTTGATGGCATGTGATAACATACCTGCTGTGCAGGTTCGGGCACTTTCCAGACAGCCATTCTGAGCTGAAGCCATGTATGAGAAATATGTTTCAATTTCCCGCAATTAGACACTTTTCTCCCTGTGCACGGAACTTCAGGATTTGTGTGGTCTACCAATTGGTAAACTGGATCGCTGTCGTTTGCCATTTGTGAAATCTTCTTTCATTGTGTGACTTTTGTCCTCTGAGGGTTTTAACAGCAAACTAGAGCACACACCCGTATTATCTTCCCCTGATTAATATTTACACAAAAAACTTGTGTTGTACCCTAGCCCTCATGCCCGCACTGCCTACTTCTGTTTTGTTAAGAACAAGCACGAAAGTGTGGTTGGAATAAGCATGCAAACACAAACAACAGAACTCCTTTGATAAGAAGCCCTGAATCAAAACATCACTTGTTCAAACGTATTTTATTCCAGCTAAAAGATTAAAGGAAGTTAAAGATTGAAGTGAAACACTGAGACTAATTGTGGATGTGTTACACCAATTGTGGATGTGTTCCCTATAAGTGCATGGCAAATTTCCCATAAATGCAGTTTGAGTAAAGATTTAGATAATCATATGGCCACATAATTTTGAGCAGGTACTGAGATTGAAATGGAAGACCAAAGGACCAGAATACACAGACCATTTTGTGGAATGAATTTTACTGTTTTTCTCATTCCTCTTAATTTCCCCTTTTTTCACAGTCTTTGTTTTTGAAACCCCTCTCAGGCAAATTGTGATTTAAATTGCGGCCTATTGTTTTGCTAATTTGGTGTAGTTTCACCTGTAGGTATTTAAGTGCTGTTAGTCACTCGTGTTTCAGTGTGCATTCATTAGTGTTGTTGTTGACTTCTACTCACGGTGTTTACATAAGCATATCATTTTCTTAATTTTTTTCAGCTGTTTGTTAGTTAGAGAACATAGTTGAGTGTATTCACTTGGTTGCACTTGTATCGTTATCTTGATGTTGAAGCTGGTTGTCATGCCTCCTAGTTTGACTTAACATTACTCTCTGACCTAGCCCATTCTTACTGTGTGAAATTGACTTAATGTGTTCATGAATATGAAAAACTGTTACATAATGAATATTGTACCTTATTGGACCTGTGTTTTGTAGTTGTTCCAATGACCTTCGGTATGCGCATATTGTACGTTGCTTTGTATAAAAGCGTCTGCCAAATATATGTAATGTAATGTAGTCCAAATCCATGCTAGATCAAGAAACAGAAATACATGCTATTAAGTAAAGTAAGTTTCCAGAAAAACAAATGCCTTTGCTTTTGTTCAATGAACCAATGAACAGCAATTTCTCATTCTGTCTTTTATGTGGAATCTAAATAAAGTATCATGCCTGGAGAAGGGTTGTATTCCCCATCAAAATATCTCTTCTTTTATGGTTGAGGAAGTGTGACCTGCTGATGCATGCTTAAGAATGTTCTTGACACTTGGGTCTATGGCATGGACACAAGATGCACCAAGCAATTACTCTCTGCTCTGATACAGGTGTGGCTGCTGAAGGTGTAGGACAAAGAATAACACTGGGAGCATTTAAGAGAAATGGGGGAAAAAACAGAATCAATATTTTTGGGCAGATTAAAACTTGAGCCAAACCAATGATGAAACAAAAACCCTGTATTACAGTGTTCAAACGGTGTACACCTTGTCAATGGCCCACTAACAATAACTCACAGCCTCTGTTCCACTTTCAAGAGCAATCATAATCATGTTCATAATCATGTACATGCATATACTCATTATTGTTGCCAGGTAATAAGAATTGAATCAATGCTTACCTTCAAAGTTATACTGAGAAATTCCAGAGCAGGAACAATGCTACTACTTTTTGGTCTTTGTCAGTTGCACGTTAATATGAAAATGTCTCCAGTCAGAAGGAGGGGAGGAAAAAACTTCCTGTAAACACTCTTATGTAGGAGAGTGTAATGTATAATTCATGAGACATTTAGAAATGATCTCATTGTTTCCTGAAGTTTCGAATACTGTCCATTGATTGGTCATGTTTTATGGCAAACCATATAAGGTGTAGAAAACATTACTTGGTTTCCCCTTTTCAATAACCAGGCAATTTTTAGACAGAACTTGTTCTGTGTGGCAGCAGATATAAACTCACAATTTATGCAAAGCAGGTATTCCTCAGGACTTCATGATGTTCGGAGGATAAAAAGTACAGTAACAGGTGAGTAGGCGTGTCACTCAATTTATGTTCATTTCTGCAAATGAAGCAAAAAAAAAAAAAAAAAGCTAAATATCACCCTGGCACTGTCTTTTAGTTTTGCTGTTGCGTTTGTTGGTCTGTGTGGCAGCAGACAAGTTCCCCTAAAAATACCACAGCAGCAATAGCGGTGATGTTGCAGAGCATAGCCAGGGAAGATAATCAAGGCATCAACAGATGAGGCTGATTGAAGGGAGCTAACTGGGATGCAGTCCACAGGAGAAATGTGCATACAAGAGTGTCATAAGCAAATTCAGTTTAATTTCCTCTGATTAAGACTCAAAAATATTATTCCTCATATTATACAAATTATTGTTTTCAATTGGCTTATTCACATATTCATTATCGTAGGCAATAAACATATATCCTTTATTTCCATACAATTGTCGTGTCTATGTTCTTTCACAAAGTTGGGCTCTACAGACGTGTAGAATTTTGATTGGTTGTTGAACTCAGTTGTTCTGAATAAATCGGACCAAACCTCACTATACAGGTCTGGCTAATTTTCTTTGTATTTGACTTTATTTTTTAGGCTACTTAAACTATTTGGATTCAACAAAATGGACCTATACAAATTTTGACTGAGGTTTCAAAACTGATAACTCATTTAGCTACATGGTTTAGCCTTCCACATTTCAATGCTTGTATTTCAAAACGTTACATGCAAATCCTGCAATTTGAAGAGTGCAAATAAAGTGGGTTTGCCAACAAAAAAAAGTTGGTTCTTCCCAACAACACCAACAAGCATAGGAGAATCTCTTGGAATCTAAGAAATTGATAAGCAGTTCCTCCAGAGACTATTGGGTAAAACTACATTAGGGATGCATATAATTAATAATTTTGTATTGGATAATTGCCTTTTTGACTCAAATAGTATTTGGATGTTCATTTTTTAAAGATTTTAGAATGATGGAATGGGATGAATATTGCATACCTCTAATAGAAAACACTCAAAAATAACTTCTATAACTGTTAAAAGGACACTTTCAGGGGTCTTTGATATGAAGTGTGCCTAAGGCATTTGTATGAGCATCTGCAGTACAATTTGTGAACCTATTCCTGAAAGGGTGTATTCTCTGAAAAGGGTGAAATAAATAAACATTTTAAAAATAGATCACACACTATGAGCGCAGGTTGCACAGTTAAAACCACAGTCCCTGCTGTGCTAAATTGAGAGGGATGAGAGCAGTGTATGGAGGAGGACTGGGCTTCTTCAGAGGAGATCTCCCATTACTCCCCAGGTCACTTCAATTCTGCAACATGGCCTTTTATCCAGTCAACAAACTGGCAGACTTTGGTGAATTTGGCTGGCTGAGAGGTGGGTGGGGCTCGGAAACTTGATGCCACTCCGTAAAGTTCCTTCCTCCCATCGTGGACACATTCCAAACCTCCACCAAAGTCACCCTACAAAGGAGAGGGATAAATATTAAGCCATAGCTATTGTGTTCAATTGTTAGAATATTAATCACAAAAAACTATGTTTTAAGTGAAATGTTTACATTTGCAGAAAGCCGCAAAAGACAGGAAATGCAGCTGAAACGCTAACATCAGCCTGCTCTCCATCAAAGTGTATCAGCACAGATCTTTTTTTTCTCTGGGAGAGCGTAACGCGCACAGAGGTTCACACTATCTCCCCCAGATCCTCTCCCCGCTGAACAGGCACCCCGACCAACCAGTAGGAGTCGCTAATGCAACGATCAGGACTCATAACCTCACTGGCTTCCCACCCGCGAACACTGCCAATTGTGTTCGTAGGAATGTCTGACCAAGCCGGAAGTACCGCTGCCGGGGATTGAACCCGGGTTTCTGTGGTGGCAGGCGAGTGCTTATACACTACCCAGACGGCCCCCGTCAGCACAGATCTTTGACAACTGCTACAGCCCTGTATATGTCTACTGGTTATATTACACAGTTGAAGGAGTCTCCATCGCCCCCAGCACAGAATTTGTTGGGGGTGACAGGGAGGATGGTGTCCTCCATAGGGCACTCAGCTCTGTGGGTGTCCAGACAGTCCAGGTGGTCAGGGAAGAGTGGAGTGCCAGGGGTTTTTCCTAGATGAATTGGAAGGAATATTGGTGTGCTTTTCAATGTCACAGCAATGCAGGACAGACCGATCAAGACCATTTTTCCCTCATTACAGTGGCTAGCAATTATAACATATTATAGGCTACAATTATTGTTCAAAATACATTTTATTTGAAATAGATCTATGTTAATAGCTCGATTTGTCCAAAGATGAGATTATTGTCGTTGTCCCAATATACATGACTCAGAAAGAATCGATTTATTGACCGGAGGTGTGTCTGACGAAGGCTTCTTATAAATCCTGCTTCCTCCAATTTTGTCGCAACTTTTTTGAATAGTTCGCCATTCCGCGTTTTTCTTCCATCCATGTATTTTAGGATATTTAACTCCTTTAGTTAGCGATAGCATGGAGTTGGTCTCCTTGTCCGTCCAGAAATGTGTTTTGTTTCACCATGATACTAGGGAGGGCACAACGGAGCTTTATGTCGCCAGCAGTGTATGCGTGTGAGCTCGACTATGCATTTCTCACAGAAAAGGTTGTTTGTCACCTTTTTTTAGTTCATTACAGTGGTGATAGACGTGACAATAATTAAGTGGTACTGTTAATTATTATTGTTACCACTTAGCCTTTATTGATTGCCGTACAAGGTTAATGTGAAGTAGCTAGCACAATCAGACAGCACTAACCCATAAAAATGTACTTTGAATGGTAGGCTACTTGTTCAATCGAACGGTAAATGTGAAAAACATTCGATTATAGTCAGCGGCACCAAAATTTTCTGTCACACCCTCAATAAAGGGCAAAAGTCCCAGTAGAAGATTAAATTAAATCTTTTAAAGTTATACATTTTCTGATTCCACTTGACCACAGTAGTTACTATGTAAATTACGGAACATGTGCAGAATGCCTAGCCCAATTTTTGGCCTATTGAAGCGTATACATGCCATAGTAAATCGACTCCCAACCGCATTATCTAGGTATGTTAGCCCGACTTTGAAAAATTTTAATTAGTACGATTTCAGTCGGACTACAAAGTTTACATGATTTTAAAAGTCCAGTTTTAGCCAGACTAATACAATAAATCGACTTTTTCAAGCATCATGTAAATCCACTGAGTGACTCATATAAACTCAGAAGAGTTGATTTAACAAAAACATTGTGAAAACATGACTGTGTGTGATGATTTTATAAATCTACATTTTAATCCAAACCATTCCAGCGTTTTGTGGTGTGTTTTTATCAGTTACTGACCACTGACCTTTTGGAACAGTCCACCCATACACCCCCCAGCCGGCCAGGAGACACTGCAGCATCGTTGGAGGCTCGTTGTTGACATCACATCCTGTTGGCAGGCCAATGATTTCAATGGTGTTGCTGGGGGTGATGGATTCTTCCAGCTCCACCAACATGATGTCGCTGTCAAGAGTTTTCCTGTCATATTTATCGTGCTTGATGGTCTTGCCCTTGATGACTTTCCAGGATGCTGTGTTCGACAGGTCCTGTGTGCCGATGACCACGCTCAAATCGCTGACACGCGCGCACACACACACACACACACACACACACACACACAATTTCAGTATTGTTAAGCAGTGTAAGAATATGTTTTCATCTGCCTTAAACCGTTCTCTCAACAGTTATCACTTTTCAACTTTGCTGTTATTCACATTATTCCACATGTATTTCAGTTCAAAAGTATGTGCAAATGAACTGTAGGAAAATGCAACTGTTCATGAATAATTATGTAAAACAGGTTCCCCCGGTTTTATTTTCACACATTATGCACTATAAATAAAAAGTTGATATAAACATCTTGTCTACCTACACCAGGTAGTTTTTTGTAAACGTTTAGTTACACATTTTTTGACTGCACTTGTTGGCACATGGTGTAATAGTCAACATTGTCTATTTGCATAAACAGTTTGAATTATAACAATCTCTGGTTCATTTTCTGAGAAAATAACTTGTATCCAGTGTGACTTACAGTACAGTGCTTTCATGTTATGCATTGGCAAAAAGTTTAGAAAACAAAGTTTTAAAACTGTAAAGCAAAAAGCTAGTAGCAGCTGTTCAGCTTTGAAACGGGGACAAAATATTACATTTCATTTATGTTCACTTTCACTTGTTTTCATTTATTTTGTTTAATAAAGAAGTTGTTATCAAATTTTCATCATTTTTCATGTTACATTTTGGATGACCAATAGTACTTGGACAAATTACCATAAACTTCAATAAAGCAGTTATACTCAGTACTTTGTTGAAAATCCTCTGCATTCAATAACTGCCTGAAGTAGTCAACCCATATATATCCCCAGATGCTGGATGCAGCAGATGTTTCTGTACACTCCAGAATTCATTCAGCAGCTCCCATCAGCAGTCACACTATCAGTAAAGACAAGTGAGATCCAGTGGCAGAAATACATGCTCAATCCATAACACTACCTCCACTGGGTTTCACAGATGTATTCCAGTATTTTACATGTGATGCAAGTTTAACTGACAGGCCTGTAGTTTCCTGGATCAGAATGGTCTCCTTTCTCTTGCTCAGTTGTTCATGCCTGACACGCACTTCCTGTTTGGTGGAGGAGAGTCTGCTTCGCAAATGTTATGCTCTTATTTCTTCTGGCAACGTCCTGTTGGCTGTAGCTGTGTCAGGGAATTGTGTTTCCAGGTTCTATGATCTCATAAGTGCCATTTGTAAACATGTACCCCTCATTCCTACACCAGGTCAGTAGCCATGTGTTAAACCTCCAAATAAAGCATTGCATCCCTCTGCCTCCACATTATACAGGTAGAATTCCAGAGAATGCTACCATGGAGGTTCCACTCCTAATCTTTTCCACTAATTCCACAGATTTGTCCTGCGGAACCTAAAACATACCCTTACCTATGTCACTGGCCCCAACATGAACTATGACCACTGTATTCCTCCGTGCTCTGACCAGGAGCTTGTCGGCACTCTCCAGGAGATCTCCTAACTGGGTACCAGGAAGGCAATACACTGTATGAGACTCCTTGTCGAGCAAACAGACTACCCATCTAATGTAATTGAGGCCCCCAATCCAAATCCTCTTTTGACTCTAATGACTCTAATCAGTGCAGCCCTGTTAAGATAAGCTAATAAATAAGTAGAATTAAGTACGTTGATAATTTTATTTACAGGAGGTGAGTCTTGATGGGCCTGCAGTAGAGGAGGTGTATGCAGTGCTATAGTTGGAGGAGGTGTCTGCAGTTGAAGAGGAGTGGTAGGTTGTATGTGCAGTAGAGGTGGAAAGTTCAGAAGGGCCTGACCCATGTTCATCAGAACTGGTTGCAAGGACTATTTATATCCTGTTTGTGCAAGTTCTTCAACGAGGGCCTTGTACTCTTTAAACCACTTCCCTGCTGCCTCCAAGTTCCTCTCAGCTGCCCTGGTGTTCAGCTGATCTTCAGGGTGGGGTTTCTTTTCAGGAAGCCTTTGAACCAGTAGAATTGGGCTTTTTTCTTAGTCTCAGAAAATCCTGTGATGCCATTAGCCTTAGAAAAATCAAAGGTAAGGAATTGAACGTGACTTTTTGGAAACAGGAATTCTCTTCACGAGAGCAGGTAGAGGATTTGGGACAGCTTTCTCTGATTCTCTGGGAAGACAGGAATTCCTGCTTGCCGTATGGAGGGAACCCTACACCGCACACTTGACATGCCCCTGTAGTGTTGACTTGAGGATATTCCATGCCCTTGCTAGGAATCTCAGTGTAGGTTTCTGCTCCAAACTTGACTAGCTCCTTTTGCTCATCTACATTGAGCAAAATGTTATTGTTTCCTCAATCCAATTATTTTATTCATATTCTGCTCTTCTTAACTTGTTCTCTTTCCTTCACCTTCTCATAGGTTTTGTATTTATCATGCTTTCCTGCCTAAACATCCTTCCATGATTCCCCCGTGACCTCCCTTCTCAGCTCACACAAACAAAGTATTTCTTTCTCTCCTTGCCTTTCCTTGACTGTACTATGGGTATAGGAGCCATTTTTTCTCTAACGTGGCATAGAGTTAGAATGATAAAGACTAAAATACATGTAGATCTCCAAAGCATTGTCCCAGTTTTACTATGTTCATCAAAAGTGGGACGGTTCTGTATTTGGCTTCTTTAATCAGATTGTTATTGGCAGATTCTGCTAAATCTCCAACTGGGAGAATTATTGATTGTGGGACTAGAGCATTTGTGATGATTTATTCGGCAGAAAAAAAGGAGAACAAACTCAAAATAACCCAAGTTTGGGGCTTCATTGGCTGTACGTGTGAAATTTGCCAATTCTTCATGTTTACATGAAGTCAGCAGGAGCAGAAGTTTATGTTCTAAAAGGCTGAGAGTCTGTGGTCATTTCTGTAGGAAACCCTGAAAAATTCCAAACTCTCAGTGCTGTATAGGTATGGGGCATGCCGCCCCACCAAGTTGTAACTTAGCAGGATGGCACACCTGCCATCCCAATAGCAACAATTGTCTGGAGCCTCACATCACTTTTTTAGGATGGGGCTGATAAAGGACAGTTTTATCACAAATGGTTTTGACAAATGGTAAATGGTAAATGGACTGCATTTATATAGCACTTTTATCCAAAGCGCTTTACAATTGATGCCTCTCATTCGCCAGAGCAGTTAGGGGTTAGGGGTTAGGTGTTAGGTGTCTTGCTCAAGGACACTTCGACATGCCCAGGGCGGGGTTTGAACCGGCAACCCTCCGACTGCCAGACAATCGGTCTTACCTCCTGAGCTATGTCGCCCCATGTCGACAACAGTCAAGAAACATTTCTCCAATGGTATCAGTTGTGAGAACTACTATACAGCACAAAGGCTAACTGCTATGATTTCATTTCTAAATTTAAAGCACACAATAAATACACACTGTATAGCCAAAAAGACGTGGACACCCAAATTTCTAAATTTATAGCACACAATAAATACACACTGTATAGCCAAAAAGACGTGGACACCTGACATCCAACATCTCATCCAAAATAATGGGCATTAATATGGAGTTGGTCCACCCCTTGCTGCTATAACAACCTCCACTCTTCTGGGAATGCTTTATACTAGATGTTGGAGCATTGCTGCAGGGATTTGCTTCCATTCAGCCAGAAGAGCATTGGTGAGGTCGGGCACTGAATAGGCAATTAGGCCTGGCTCACAGTTGGCTTTCCAATAGATCCCAAAGGTGTTGGATGGAGTTGAGGTCAGGGCTCTGTACAGGCTAGTCAAGTTCTTCCTCACTGTTCTTGACAAAACCATTTCTATATAGACCTCGCTGTGTGCCCAATGGCCACTGTCTTGCTGAAACACGAAACACAAACTTTTGGGGAAGCACATAATTGTCTAGAATGTGATTGAATGTTGTTTATATTTATAGTTTCTTCACCCAGTGTTTCTTTTCTGAGTGAAATACTTCTTAATATTAACCTTTGGATAAGATGAAGTCTGCTCATGAGCATAAATATCAGGAAAAGGCTTTGTTTCCTGGCCTCACCTTTTCTGTGGGTCATCACAGTGAGCTGCAGACAAAACCCACTTTCGGTTGATGAGGGACCCGCCACAAAACACATCATGTTTCTGATTACATGGTGCTCGGCAGAGGCCCACGTGGTAGAGAGCTTCATTTGCCCGACACTGTCTACCATCTACTATCCTCTTATGGATTTTCAGTGGAGTGGAGACTGCCAGAGAGAAAGGAACACAGAGAGAAAGAAAAAAAGAAAGAAAGAGAGAGTATAAGAGAGAGAGAAAATCATGTATACTGAACTAAGGGAAACAATATTTTAATATTTTTCTGATTTCAAAGAGCCTTTTTAGTCAATTACAGTTGAGGCCAAAAGTTAACATACACTGTGATAGAAAAATTATGCTTGTGTATATGTTAATGAGAAATTACTGGTTGGGGAAGAAGACCATGTCCAAAACATAGCTTGCACGCAGGGTTGGGTGGACACACTAACCACAAGATTTTATCTTTGATGCACACACAGCTTTTCAAGACCCAACCCCCTATTAAAAAGGGAAGTCCCTGAGCTGTGACTCAGGACATTGGGTAAGAGTTCCCATGTATGCTTTTGTTTGCAAACATTAAAGCTTGAACTGAACATTGCGCGTTAGTCTCTTGACTCTTCTCACCTATAGTGGATACAGATTAAATTTCCACCACAACACCTGGCTAAAGATATTTAAACTTAGTTTTTCACAACTCCACACATTTCATGTTACCATACATTTCTTTTTGCAAGTCGATTAGGGCATCTACTTTGTTCACATCAGAGGTAATTTTAAAACAATCGATTAGAGACAGATTTATTTCAGCTTTAATTCACCATATCAGAATTCCAGTGGGTCAAAAATGTACATACACCAAGTTGACTGTCTCTTTAAACAGTTTGGAAGATTCCAGAAATTGATGTAATGACTTTTTTTAAAGCTTCTGTTTGGCCAATTGTCATAATTAGGAGTTAATTGACACCTGCAGCTTTATTTAAGGGCCTACCTTTAGAGCCACTGCATTTTTGCCCTTGATACCATGGGAAAATCCAAGCAACTCACCCAAGACCTCAGAAAAAAATATTTTGGAACTCCACAATTCCGGTACCTCCTTAGGAACAATTTCCATACAACTGAAGGTACCACGAGCATCTGTACAAACAGTTTTGAACAATTTTGAAACAAACTTTGGTCTCAAAGGTTCAACTGAACCCCAAGACAACAACAAAGGAACTAGTGAAGGAGTTGGAGGCATCAGGTACCAAAGTATCTACATTCATCATTAAGAGGATCCTACATCGCCATGGCCTGAAAGGTGCCCCTACTCCAAGACTGGCATAAAAAAGCCAGAATTAAGTTTCCCGGTGATCACCAAGGCGAAGACCTAGCCTTTTGGAGGAGTGTTCTCTGGTCATATGAAACAAAAATTGAACTGTTTGGCCATAATGATCAGCGCTATGTATGGAAGAAAAAGGGTGAGGCATTTAATTTGAAGAACACCATCCCAACAGTGAAGCATGGGGGTGGCAGCATCATTTTATGGGAGTTTTCTGCTGGTAACGGGACTGGTGCACTTCAATAGATGGCATCATGAGGAAGGAGGATTATTCAGAAATAATGAAGCAACACCTCAAGACATCAGCTAGAAAGTTAAAACTTGGTCGTAACTGGGTCTTCCAGCAAGAAAATGATCCTAAGCATACCTCCAAAGTTGTAACAAAATGGCTTAAAGACAACAAAGTGAAAGTATCGGAGGGGCCATCACAAAGCCCTGACCTTAATCCCATAGAAAATCTGTGGACTGAACTGAAAAAACATGTCCTAGCAAGGAGGCCCACAAACTTGACTGAGATACACCATTTCTGTCAGGAAGAATGGGCAAAAATTCTGGCAAAGTATTGTGAGAAGCTTGTGGAAGGCTACTGGTGCCTGCCCACGGCAGATGGGTTCCGCCTCTGAGTCCGGTTCTGCTCGAGGTCTCTTCCTGTTATCAGTCAGGGAGTTTTTCCTTGCCACTGTTGCCCTAGGCTTACTCTTTGGGGGGTGGTTCTCTGTAAAGCTGCTTTGTGGCAAAGCTCCTTTGTCAAAAGCACTATACAAATAAAATTGATTGATTGACTGATACCCCAAGCGTTTGATTCAAGTTAAGCAATTAAAAGGCAATGCCACCAAATACTAACAAAGTGTATGTAAATTTAGATCCCCCTAAAATCTGATATAGTAAATAAAAGCTGAAATAAATCTGTCTCTTAGCTATTATTTTGAAATGACCTCTTATGGAAATAAAGTTGATACCCTAATTGACTTAACACAGGAAATGTATGGTAACATGAAATGTGTGGAGTTGTGAAAAATTTAATTTGAATTTCTTTGCCTACGTGTATGTAAACTTTTGGCCTCAAATGTAAAAACAAAGAACTACTCATCAACAAAACTTAAACCAAAAGAACTGAAGTCATATCAATTGGGTCATATCTGCAGTCGGAATTCGCCACTGCGGAACAGCTAGTAGTGAGTTAGTAACTGGGCTCACACATTTGGCTGCCAGCAGACTCATACCACAGATAAAAAGGGTGATTTTGAATGGACAGGTTAATTTTTAGATATTATGGATATTATGATATTTAGCTTCTACAACTACTGTAGTTTCGTAGAATATCTGAAACAATGATCAGAAACTACTTAAAATAGTTAATTCTGATGTTTATATACCTGTAGTTTCATTTATACCTGGCACAAAGTTAGCTGTAATGGCAATTTAACAAAATTAGATATTTCCTGTATGAAAAAGGATTTTTCCAACTGAACTTATTGATGTAGCTACCAAATCTTACCTGGTGCTACTTAATCAAAACAGTTGGTAATTTACCTAAGCTTTTTGTTGATATATTTTGTAATTTATATTTTATGTGGTATTTTATGCAGAAACTTAAGACTTAATAGATCCTGAATAAATTACCAGTTCAAATGAATATGAACATGAATAAATTAATAAACCGCCCTCTGTAAATTAACAGCTAAAGCATTATTCAATGCAATGAAGCTGTAAAATGAACACGGGAGGGGAAAAAAACTTAACTAATATGCAAATTGTGGTCATTTTAATTATTCATGAGATCATTTGCATATGCTCTTAAAAAATAAATGAAAGTCATAATACAAAAACTGTTTGCATTTGTGTCTGCAAAATATAAAATGTCATTTTGATTGGAGCAAATGCATTCTTTCCCCTGTTCACCTGTTGTACTTTCCCTTGCACTGTCTCATGCAGAGGTGTCTGCATGAATCTGCTTCATTCAGCCTATTAGAATTTGGGATAGCGAATTTTGCAGGTCACCAAACTTTTTACATTACTGTATTTAGATTGTGTAAGCACAGATACACACACCCACCTCGTCCCAATAGTTGCTTCTAATCTTTTCCTTCATGAGCATTGATCTAAAATGTAACAGTATGGTGCCAACACTAGTTGGCTTTATCCAGCAGGGCTGGGAATGGGGATGAGGGGAGTATTCCCTTTTCCTAGCTATCCAGCTAGGATCAACGAAAGTTTCCAACTTGTTAGTTAACGTTAGATCACCCACAGAGTATGGCAAACTAGCAAAGCAAATTAGTTAGGTTCTACACCTTGCAGCACGCTAACATAACAGGAGAAATACAAGGCTAAAAAGTTGTCAAAATTATCCAAAAACTACGATCTCAGCAGACCTACCTTCTAGCTAATTTATTCAAACACCGAGGGAACAGTCTCACAGTTACACACAGCAAAATACAGCAGCGTTCCAGCATTCCAACAAAGAAAAAGCGTTCTGAGTGCAACATTAATTTTAACATAGCATTTCATTCATTTAATGCTATTTAATTAAATTAGCCAACCTACCAAGAGACCCAAGGAAGAGAAGAATCGTAAGATTTCCTAAAAGTATTTTGTTTCCCATGAGCATCTTGTTGGAATTGCTGTACCTGTAAGTAGCCTATCCGTGTGATCTGCAAAGTCCGACTTCTTTCCTGTTTTAACCTCTCACTCCTGTGCAAGGTTTATCGGACAACTGCGGTCACGCTATCTGCACTTTGACCGAAGCTCGGTCAAACTACCTGGGCTTTCATTTTTCTGTGCGTGTCTACATTGCTCCTTACGGTAAACTGTTTGTGACGCATGCACCTTGGGGAGAGTTCCCACTCGCACGTTCAATCCTCCTAAATGGTCATTCAATTTCATATATGAAGTTCGTCGTCAAATTCCATAAAATAATTACATCAAATTATATTCGGAAACTCCACTAGATTCTTGAATATCAGCTTCCCAAGTATCCATGTAATGACGTTTGTGCTTGTTTTTACCGCAGGGCTTTGGAATTATGGGATTTGGAAAATTCACCATAAAGCCAAGTCTTAATCACAATAATTTACATACAGTGGGCTCCAGAATTATTGATAAATATGCACAAAAATGCTAAAAAATTGCTAAACTAAAAAATAATACAGTTATTGACATAAGATTTATTTTCCAACATGTGTAAACTAGTGTGCTTGATTAATGATTCATTGCAATCAACCAAAGTCTTTCATTTTTTAATTTAAAAAAATATTTCCCCAAAAAACAGGTTCCACAATTATTGGTGCCCCTGGTTTAATGCTTTGTGAAAACACCCCTGGCAAAGATGACAGCCATGAGTCTTTTTCTATAATTTGTGATAAGTTTAGAGAACACATTTTGAGGGATTTTTGACCATTGCTCCATGCAGAACTTTTCAGTATCATTGATATCTTTGGGTTTGTGCTTATGGACCCCCCCTCTTCAGTTCAGACCACAGGTTTTTGATGGAATTAAGTCTGGAGACTGAGATTGCCATTGGAAAACATGGATGTTGATTTCACTTAAGCATTTTTGTTTAGATTTTGATGTATGCTTGGAGTCATTGTCCTGCTGGACAATCTACCTATGACCAAGTCCTAGCTTCTTAGCAGAGACAGCCACATTTTCTGCCAGAATTTCCTGGTACTTCATTGTGCCATTGATCTAAAATAGTGCCCCGGGACCACTGCCAGCAAAACATCTCCAAAATATCAATGACCCACCTCCATATTTGACTGTAGGTATGAGGTGCTTCTCCTGTATGCATTCCTCTTTTGTCGCCAAACATGTCGATGGTATGTATGGCCAAAATGTTCAATTTTGGACTCATCTGACAATAGCACTCTGACATAAAACTTGCTGTCAGTGCTGACAGCCACACTTTTAACATGATCAAGTTGCCATGGCGAGTCTGCCCTGCTGGACTGCTTGGCCCCCTCATCGCTGCTTGCAGCTATATTTATTTTACGGAATTTATAAGAGCATGTATTGAATTGAATGGCCAGTTTGGACAATTGAAAGTGTGAGCTGAAACTTTCCCTGCTCAACATTTGCGTCAGAAATGGATTGTCGTAAAGAGCAATGTAGACGCACACAAAAATTTAAAGTGTAGTTTGACCGATCTTTTTCAACGTGCAGATGACGTGACCGCAGTATCATACAGAGGTAGTTCTATTCACTGTGGTTTAAGGCGGGGTTGTGAGATAAATGGATTATAAATTATTGCAGGTGAGAATTCTGCTCATACAGGTTGGGTGACATCCCAACAAAATACAGGCTAAGATAGTTTTGCTCCACAAAAATTAAATATAGCTAAATGATATTGTTAAATGATACAAATACCTAAATATCAGCCTACAATAAAGGTATACCTACCTGTGAAACAAATAGGCCTACAATAGGCCAAAGACATGCAGTTAAACTCTGTATACTTCTTTGATTAAATGTCAGGTTGGTGTATGACCACATTCCCTTAAAGTTCAGCGAACTGGGGTTCTTTCACAGAAACGTTTTAAACAAAAAATAACTGTTCACATACTCACACATTTATGCATTCCATACAATTCAACACTTAACTGTTATTCATTTTTTATAACGATTGCGTCAGATAACTACAGAGCCCCCCAAGGCACCCATAGGTGAAAGAAATATCTCAGCATGGAGGCCCGTACTCTCGTTTTTGTGATCCGTACATTAAATTTTGCAATCCCTGCATTGGGTTTGTCAATGCGTATGGTCAGTTTTGCTATTTTTCCTCACCATCATGCTATAGGTCCATTATTTGGCCTGTTTTGTAATATTCGGCGATTGTACCCACCCCCTCCCCCCATGCCGTTATCCCCCGTAAACTATGCCCTTGCCTCAGCTGAATTAACCTGCCCTCTCTTCAGAGATGAAATACTAACACATTGTGACTTAACTTGACAACATTTGAATCTTAATCAGCAGAGGTTATCAGCATTAGCACTAACTTCATTCCAACTGAACGAGAAATTATGCAGTAGCCTATCTCAACTAACTGTCCAGAGGCAAGGGTGGCACGGTGGTGCATTATGCAAACACACACACACACACACAGACAAGGCAAATTTGATAATTGGTCACGGGTCGGAGAATTCTTGTAAGGCACTGTTGCTGTATTGTAAAGTTGTGAATGTGTTTCTACTGGCTACAGTACAAACCTGAAATGTTCCCATTAAATCAACAAACATGGTGGCACCCTAATTTAGGACCAAAATAAGTTGGATCTCATCCCTCTCCATCTTCTCCATTTACTCATTTCTCTCAATGCATGACTTCACCTTGATAGTTGACAACAGGGGTTGAACAGAAGCCTATTTAAATGTGGAATATTCCACAGCGTGGAACACATTCACTCCACAGACGTAGGCTTACACACTGCCATCTATTAGCTAAATGTGTCACAAAGTTCATAGAGAAAGTGAGGGAGGCCGTGGCTCATCTGTGTGGGATCAGCTCCCTGAAGTCTGTGTTTGGGTTTACCCACAAACACTGACATGCATCTGTGCTCTGCACAGATAGTGCTCCATTATGTAAAAACTAGCCCCTTATCTTTCAAACTGCCAAAGTCCTTTAACACAAAGAACATGCAGTCTATATGTGCAACATTCAACACTGTACAACCACAGTGGTTGTACTGTAGCAGCAAAATATTAGTACTCTGCTTGTTCACTTCACTGCAGTAGAGTACCAACCAAGAAATCAAAAGGGAGGAAGTATGATCTAGACAATTGGTCCTGGTACAGCATTCTTTTCTTGATAGTCTATCCAAAAACACATAGCATTATTGCAACCCACAATGTCCAAATAAGTCCATGCTTCCCTAACTTCATGCAATGTTTTAGGTTGCAAGTTTATTTATTTATTTATTTATTTATTTATTTATTTATTTATTGGGGGTGTGGTTAGTAGTTGTATACAATAAATCAGCCAAGTTTATTGTTCATATTACAGTTGGAGCACTATTGCCTCCGAGTATTAAACAATTCTTTAAAGTATGCTTAAACTTCACTTTTAAACGTATACTTCCAAATATATGTAATTAAGTTGTACTTTAGTGTACTTAAAAATGTATATTAAATTGCATATACTTAGTGATATTTTAGCGTACTTATAAAAAAAGTACACTTTATTTTTTATCACTGGATAGCATACTACTTTGCTGCAAGTGTACTTTAACTTCACTTGCCTAAGAGTGTATTGTAGGATACTTATGAAAAGTGCATTTTATTTTATTCCTGGTAAATTATAGTAATAGTACACTTAGTGAAAGTATACCTTATTTCACTAATTTTAAGTACTTTACATTAAATGCAAATACTTTAGTATCCTTTTGGAAAATGTACACTTTAATTTCAGGTTTCAATCCCAGCTGAGTGCTCTGCAATGGAGTGGTGACCTGTCCGGATCTGTTCCTGCCTCTTGCCCAATGCATGCTGCGATAGGCCCGACCACCTTTCAATTAGTATACATAAATGTACCTTAAGTTTGCAAAAAGTGTCCCAATTTAGTACACTTAACTACTAAATTAACACGTGTCCTAAAAAAATTTTTTTTTTAAGTGTACTGAAAGTATACTATTTTTTCGCTTTGGATGTCTTCTCTGCTATCCGGTCTCCCTAACTTTAATGATGTTACTGGAGAAGACCATGATGATGGGAGATAAAAGTAGTCGTCTGTGTGTAACGCAAGGCAATAAGCAAATGATCAAAATATACGATTTAAGAATATAAATTCTCATTGTACTGTATGTAGGCTACAAGTGAAATTTTAAACGTCCAGAAATTTGCATGATGAGTTTAAATTTCCTGCTTTCCACAACCGTCGCAGACAATTACATCGGTATGAACTGGACAGAAAACGACTTTCAATTGTGCAGTTATGACACTATATTACTAGTCCTTGCAGTAAGCCTACCTGCTGTACACAGTCGGTGCAACGTGACCAGCAGGACGTAGCGCACGGGAGGGCTGAGCTTATAAGAAAAGCGGACGAAGCGAAAGTAAAGAGGGCTGGACGAGAAGAGGGCACGGATTCCCTTGGCTTGTCCTTAGTTTTACAAGGTGAGAGACATCTACCGTATTTTATGTCGTTAAAGCTTTTTAAGATTGCATAGGAAACATTGAAATTGTAAAACAAGATGAATACGTATTTTCAATGAATCCACAAAGTTTTTCCTATTTATCTATTGCCAGAGTTTCTTGTCTGACAATTCTGTCATTTGTTTCGTAGTCCCCTATAAATTAAAGCAGTTCAGGTTTTACTCACTATAGCATGATCATGACCTTCGAAAAGGATCTCTGACTGAACTCGGATTGGCACTGGTTGATACTTTCTTTCAACCACTTTTTTGTTATTTTTCATTTTCTCTCATAATTTAACATGTAATTTAGACCGTTACAAACGACGCTATTGTTATTTTTGGGGTTTATCCACATTTCACACAAGTGTCGTTTTGAGGAAATAGTTTAATTCTTAAGCGTACATAAAAAGGAAGACCGTCTTATGTATTCAATTACACATTACCACGTGCAGAAACCAGTTTCAAATTTAATAATTGAGTTCACTAATTAGCTTTCTCAATTGTTTTTAAATGTGTGCGTTTTTGTTTGTGTGTTTGTTTGTTTGTTTTTTATTAAGAGATGGGCCTAATCATTGAGAGATGCGCTATGTAAAACCAATGTAAATGTGTAAAGATAATGTCCTTTAACCATTCAAAATACTCTGTCAACAAGCACGGAAGGACAGGTTTTCTGAGGCTGTAGTGACCTACAGGTGTAGAGGACGGTCAGTTAGCATATTAACTCGCATTGTTTTGTAGCTGGGATCCTGTTTCAGGATGTCCACGCCCACTTGTGCTTCTGTTCAGCTACCTATTCCTATCAGTATTGTGCAAAGAGTTGAATTATAATTTTTTGCCTTCATGTACACATTCATATTAAAGAACATGTCTGAAGAAGTGCTTGACAGTGGAAAAGAACCAGCTCACTAGAATCACGCTGACAGTACTGAGTACAGGAGTTCTCTTGTTAAACTTTGCTCCTTGG
The DNA here is from genome assembly GCF_013347855.1 of Anguilla anguilla. NCBI lineage: Eukaryota > Metazoa > Chordata > Actinopteri > Anguilliformes > Anguillidae > Anguilla > Anguilla anguilla. Next base: position 37,041,416 of record NC_049207.1, read on the forward strand.
CACTGCTCAAGACTGGTTGCGCAGCTGCTTGTTCCTTTTGAGTGCTATTTAGGTGCATGAGGCCTGCTGTAGTGATTCAGAATGAGAGACATTTTAACCTAAACAAAACCCCTCTGTGCCTCTGTTGTTCTTCTGTTGGATGTGGGAGAGGCTGCTTGAAAGTGAGTGAAAACATCTGTAGAGGAAAAGGGCTGTAGAGTCAAACACAAACACTCATGTGCTGTTGGGATGGGGGACAATAAGGACAGCTATTCCCACAGAAGTGAAAGTGCAGTGTCTTCTGATTGTGGAATTCTCTAGCCTTTGCTGGTTCTGTTCCAGCTGAGGTCTCATTTAATTGGATGACTGACTTGATTGAATTCTGACCTTTATTAAAAGTTTCTGGAGAGTTATCTACCTGTTTTAAGAGCAGTTTTTTGCTCTTTGAGAGAAACACATCATTGAAGGTCATCAAGATAAGGGCTGCACTGATCCCCTGGACATTATTATGTGTAAAGAGATTATATTACGGAAGTACACGAATGTGGTAAAGTATGTTTCTCTTGCTGTGGAGGCTGATAAATGTTATGTTCTGTTGTGAAATCTCAAGCTCATTAATATTTATGCAGCTACTGGCAAGATCCCTGTTACTACTTAAATGTTCCATCAACATCTACTAAGTTACTAGTTGGATGTCTAGTAGTATTTCCATTATCTTATGGCTTTTTCCACTTATTTCAGTGTTAGTATGAGCAAGTAATCTCACCCAATCTTTTGACTATCCATTGAAGTTTTAATGACTCCCAGTAATATAATAATTACAATTCCAGAAGGTCACAAGGAATGTTTGTAGTCTGTGGGTCTGAGTATTTAAAGTATAACCCCCCTGCTGTAAATTCATTTCTGGTCTGTGTTTTACTACGCTACCTACTGAGGTCCGGCAAATCACTTGGCTACCCTGTTGGTCTCCTGAGCGCTGTATGACTTGTGCCTGCTGTTGAAGGACATTAGACAATCTACCAAGTTGACACCTTGCCTTCTTTAGGCCCAAGGGCGCCACTGCTCTGCAGCTGCCTGCATGATTTTCCATTAACTGGGTACCCGCCAGTTTATTTGGCTGCCCAAGCTGAAACTTCTCCCTGTAGGTGCTTGGCGAGTGGGTTGCTGCTTGCTTGCTGGCTGCTGTGCTGCCAGGATTTTTGCACAGTGAGTTCTCAAGCTTTCTCCTTGTGTTGATTCTCTGTTTGGAGTTGTTGTTTGCTTGTGTGTACCAAATTCATAATTTGGTTCAGTGTCCATTGTCTGCCAAATTAGTTAGACCTGCTGTCTGAGTTTTTTGCTCTTTGTTTTTTGTTGTGATCAGATTAGCATGAATCTGGTCATTTTTCTCCTCTAACTTTGTAGTCTGCTAAATCATGACTCTGTGACTTAGTTTGGTTATCGGACTTGGATTCCTTCTAGCTCACCTCCTCTCTGGTGGCTCATGCTATGTCTGGTTAGTGTATGGTAGCAATCTATCGGTAAATGAAACATGAATTCCAGCTTATTTTCTCATTAGCATATATCAAGCACAATATGTTGTCTTTCTGAAGCTAACAAATTTACAAGGTTTGTGCATTGCATGTTTGACTGCCCCCTTCCTCTTGTGCCTCCGAAATCTTTTGCTTGCACAGTCTGAGTCCAGTGTCTCTAATGATATGACTGGTGCTTACATGGTCTAGACTTCTAATTGTTCTTTGGCTTTTAGTTTCTCAGAATATTAAGACGAATCCTGGGCCTGTTACTGATTTTGGTGTTCTGTCCACACCTGCTAATTTTAAGATAAGAAATGGAAAAATGGTATTGGTCTCCTGCACAAGAATGTGAGACGTCTCATTCCTAAATTGGGTCTTATTAATGTTTGGGTCCGTATATGGTTATAATGTCTTTAGGCCAGTCAGACCTAAAAAGGAGGGAGAGTTGCTATAAATGTAAATTCTAAATTTAATGCTATGATGATAAAATATACAAAGATACCAAAGCAGTTTGTTTCTTTCTGTTAAAATTAATTAAACTAATAACTCTCATTTCACTGTGTTAGGCTGTTATAGCACTCCTTCAGCTTCAACAGGTGCAGTTTTGTCCTTGCCTGATTTATTGGCTGAGTTTAATGATAAGGTGTTTGTGTTCATGGGTGATTTAAACTGGGATTGGCTAACCCCTGTTTCTGATCCCGTCAAAAGGTTGAACTTTTGTGATTTAATTTAATCATGGCAAATTTGAAACAGTATCTTCTGTCAGTGCTTAGCGATGCTTGGTGTAAACTGGTCTTTATGAAGAAAGGCACCTGCATTGATGCAGTTGGTTGGAGTAGAAAATGATCATTTTGCATCTGAACAATGTTTGGAAAGATTTTCTTGTCTCTGCCTTGCTTGGGGTCAACCTCTAGCTGGTTCTAAGAAATATGGCTTTTTTCAGAATATTTAGCTGTTTCTCACAACTTTTTGGAATGCTTTGATGCATTTTATATTTGTTTTGACTGTGCGGTGTGTCTGCCAACTCAGTGTTTAGCATTCATTTTTTATTTTACATTTCATGTATTCTGATTTCTCTAATCTCAAACCAGTAGATAATTTCAATGAGGCTTTAGCCATGTTCTGTCATTAACATGAGCTATGCCACTAAACTCTTGTCACATAAACCCTGAGCTGCACCAGGATTGCAGTATTTGGTGAGATTTCCATCTCACAGAAATTGAAGTACTGGGGATTGTACAGCACAGCTGAATGCCAACTACCACAATTCATTTCACATGGTTCGGGTGGGAGTTTTATTTGGTGGGCCTGAACCTTGCTCCATTATTGTTATCCTTAGAAGTTCTCTTGTAGCACAACTTTTTGATTGGACAATGCTTAAATCTTTTAAACAACTGCCACAAGTTTGTTTTGGACATATGCAACTTCTATATTAACCTATATAATAGAATTCTTAGAATAGAATTTCTTTATTGTCATTGTACTGGTGTGTACAACAAAATTCAGGCGCACTGCCTGAGCGGAGCTCAAATATACAAGATAAAACAAGGTAATACAAATATAGAAGATAAAAAAAGGAATAATAAAAACTCTACATACAGCTCACACTCGTGCACTCACGTGCACACACTCTGACACACATGCACACAAATTCACACGCGCATACCCATTATGCCTACTTATGCACAGAGTACCTGACTGCACAGAATAAATATCAGTATTGCACAGAATAAATATAAGTATTGCACAAATAAATATGAATATGAATAAATATTGGTATTGTACAGTATAAATATTGTCTATGGGGGGCGTACTTTCAGTGCAGAGTTCAGTGTGGTGATGGCTTTGGGGTAGAAACTGTTCGTTAATCTTGTGGTGCGCGCTTTGACGGACCTGTAGCGCTTTCCTGAGGGCAGAAGGACGAACAAGTGATGGGCGGGGTGATATGGGTCCTTTAAGATGCAGGATGCCTTCACGCAGGCAACGGGAGCTATAGATGTCTTCCAGGGCAGGCAGATGTGTGTTGGTGATCTTCTGTGCTGTGTTGATGACTCTCTGCAGAGCCTTCTTGTCAGCCGCAGAACTGTTGCCATACCACACTAGGATCCCATGTGTCAGGACACTCTTAATGGAGCAGCGGTAGAAGGACACTAGCAGCTGTTGTGGCAGGTTGACTTTCCTGAGTGTTCTTGGGAAGTAAAGCCACTGTTGTGCCTTCTTAACCAGAGAGTTTATGTTGGTTGTCCACGTGAGATCTTCTGAAATGTGGGTGCCCAGTGTTAACGTGTGCATACGTGGCACTCAATAATAAATAAGCTAAAAGAATACTAATTATAGTATGCTAACTATAGTATGTGTGCATGCATTAAAGCTATACAAATAAATAACAATATTTAAGAAGTTCATCTACTGTATATGTAAGTATAGTATAGATGTAATTTCTTTTGAAACTTCAGTATAGAGGTAAATGATGAGCCAACATGTATTGGTTCATGTTTTGTCAGTAAACTACATGTGGACCAGTGTTCATTAAAATAATTTTTAGGTTTATATCTCTCTCTCTTTCTCTGTATTCTGTTCAGCCTACAGGTTATGAAAACACATGCATCTTTGGGGACTTCTAAATACCAAGCTTCCTTTTTTCTATAAGGCCCTATCTGTCTGGGGGAGAAACCATTGAATACAACATGCCTGAATAGATTGGACACATTTACAGGTGGATTATGCACTCTTATTTAGTGTCTCTATTTTTTGCTCATGTGTAACATTCAATATCATTTGTGCAGCTCGAAATGGAGGACGCAGAAGACAAATTTTTCAATGGCTACCTGAGGCGCAATATGGCAAAGATTGTGACTACAGTCAAAGTGAGAGAGCTTGTGCCGCATCTTCCTAGCCTCACGCAGTCAGACCGGGTAGGTACTCTGCAAATGACCACCAATGTTCCAGGTACCAGTCAGATAGTCAGTTCCAGCATTACCACTGCGATTGAGTGTTGATAGACTAGCTATGGATGTTCTTCAACCATGCCCCCTTCGTGCATATTCATAATCAATTCAACAAATCACACCATTATGTGCTTCAGTTTATTTCTTGTTCAGCACTATTTGGTCTGTTCTCTACAATCCAAGCTATGTTGTACTTTAAACAAGTGATCAGAATGTAGTTCCTTGTTGAAGGCTATGACACAATAATTGGAAAATCTAAAACCTGCCACCTAAAGGTTTGTTTTGGCACTTTTATTGCTTTCGTTTTTCTTTGCATCAATTAATGAAAATGTGTGTAGTACTGTAACTTATTATTTACAAGTTTTTCTAAGATATTTCAAAACATGAAGAATTATGGGGGCAATTAAAAAACAAAAATTACGGGTAAAGTGCACAGCACTAACTATTCAATTTGATTGAGTTTACAATAATTTATTTGAACAGATCTTCTTATTTTAACTTCTCTAAGTTCTGTACATGAACAGTGTCACAGTGCCATTGGTGCATATCTGTATCTTGAAGGAGAATATTGAGGCCAAGCGGGAAAGCACAGGCAACTACAATGCCATGCAGCTGCTCCTCAGCAGCCTGAGACACAAGGATAACTGGCTGGAGGAATTCATCTCTGCCCTAAAGACATGTGAGCACAGTGGCTTTGCCAGCCAAATCCAGGAAGAGTACAAGTCTCTGAAAATCCAGCCCAGTAAGTCCCTGTTTACTGCAGTGTGCTCCGGCTCTTCCAGAGTAATTTCATTGATGCAAAACACAAGCAAGGCTATGTCCAAGTTTCAAGCGCAAACACTGAAATTTTAATGATTGAAATATTCTCCCTCTCTCTCTCTCTCTCTCTCTCTCTCTCTCTCTCTCTGCTGTGTTCTGTTCGGGGAGACATTTATGATATAATTTGTGTTTTGTTTTTATTTATTTTTTCTTTCATATGTTTGTTGAGCCATTAACTGTAATTTTTTTTGCCTTTTTTGCTTTTTTGTGCTTGCCTTTTAGGTTGGTTAATGTTCTAGTGTTTCCTTTTGGTTTTCTTGCAATGTATTCTGCCTTCCTCCCAAAATATGGCTTGCCAATTTAGTCTAATCTGACCAAAAAACAACACGTAAATGCTTTTTTTTTTCAAATTTGAACCGTTTGAACCGTTAAATTTAAATTTGAACCGTTTCTTGCCATTTCCACACCAGGACAGGGTGGCATTTGAGCCTGATCTAGGCAGTGACTGTGTGTTACAATACACCTACCTTCACCCTTAGATGTGACAAGATTAAGGCTATTCAAATGATTTTTTATTCACTTCTAAAGCAATCCTTGAGTTGTTTAGTGCACAAAGACTATTTGTGCACTATTCAACCGTGTGTGGTTTTGATAACCATATATACATTTTGGCTTTGACAGAGTGAAGTAAGTTGTGCAAATCAGTAAAAATGTATTCCTATTAAAACTGTAATTATTTCAAACTCTGATGCAATAAATTGTGAAACTGGGCAGGTGTCTGAATACATTAGCAAGGTAATGTATATAAAACCCTTATTTATAAATGAGAATGATTTGGCATATCAAGTGTGAGTCTCCTCTTCTCCTGTAGATGTCAGTGCTCTTGCTCCCATGGCCCCTATGTCTGGTGGAACCCTTCAGCCTCCGCTCGACCTCAGCACCGTCTCAACCCCTAAAATGGATGAGGCCGTAGATGTGGCCTTATCCCTTCCCCCTGAGGCTGCCCCTGGTGATGTAGTCTCATCCCAGAGCCCCGCAGAACCCGCTGCCTCTGTGCAAACCCATACTACTGAGGACATTGGAGCTGTGACCCCAACATCTCACATCTCCTCACCTGCAGTACCTTCTCCAAGCCCTCAGGTGCCAGCAGTGGAACCAATTCAGGATGCCAATCCAAAACTACAAAGTGCCTCTGATAAATCCGCTGACACCTCCAAGTCAAGTGTTGGTCAGGCAAGCTTATTCCTTTCCTTTTCAAAAATCATAATGTTTGTGGTCCAGTTGGGTAGTTTTGGAAAGTAACTGAATGAAAGAAATAAATCCAAACTTCAAAACATGTAAATTACTCTAGATCAAAAAATCTTGAATGGCAAGAAAGCAAGAAAGGATGCAGTAATAACAATAATCATAGGCAAATCATCAAGCAAAATTTAACGAATCATCAGTAGTCTCATACTGCATGATCGTTTCAAGGAAAATTTCTCCTAAATTTAATATCTTTGAATTTTCTTTATTTCTGTATTACTGAAGGGTTATAAACATGCGATGCATGATGCTAGCATGTGCCATTAAAGATTGTATTATTAAAGCAGTTGACCATTCCTTGAAATAAAAATGAACTTTAAAGTAACTGTAGATTTATTACATTTTTGTTTTAGTAGTATCTGTATAAATTATATTACAAATTGGTTTGTCCTATGTTACCTTCTCTGCAACAAGCTAGAATATTAAGCTAGAATCATATATATTTTTTATGCTTGACATGTTACCATAACGTGGTCACTGAAGGTGCTGTCTTGTACTGTAACAAGTTGTTTGTCACGAGAGATGTCCTGTGTAAAAAATTGAGTTTGTTTACCAAAAATCGTTGGTCTTTTAAAATTTTATAGCTGATTATTTTCTGCCTGTGCAAGGGAATGCTATATTGTAGGATGCTTGTTGGCATGGGATTTTAAGGTCTGGTCTTGTTTTTCCCTCAACTTTGTTGTGTACATCTCGGCCGTACAATTTGAATTCAGTTATTTCCTCTTAATTAGGGCTAATGAGTTCTGCCTGTCACAAGCATATGCACACTTTATAGGGAGGGGTGTTGCATTGTTGGTTTGGCTTTATGTGAAGCCTGTGCTCTCTTTGTTATGTACTTAGTCTTGCTGTGATATTGATTTAAAAAAGAAAAACACCTTTTCATAATTCTGTTTTTTTAATTTTTTGGACTTATAAGGCGGTGGAGTTGTAATAGTTCAGACGATGCCTGTATTGTAATTAGGAGTGCAGTAATGTCATAGGATAGCTCCAAGGAGTGCTAGAGCGGGGCGTAGTGCGTGTGGAAAATGTATTCCTGAAAAACCTACCTAGTCAGCCTACCCCCTTTTTCACAGTCCTCCTACGCCACTGATCTGGACAGATAACCGTCTATCAAGCTAGCTAGTGACTGGTTAGATTGTTACATAACTACTTACAAAAAGTTATATACTTGTTAGAAAGTTTCCCAAATATTTTAAGACTGGTGATATATGGTTTGTTTTCTGACTCCAAGAAGCTGCTGCTCTCAGGGCCAATCATAGCAGCACCCTCATCTCTTCTTGTGTTGCCATGACTTCAGATTTTCCACATAAACGAAGGTGTCAGTGCTATCTGAAGCCACTGTGAATTTTTATTGTCTTTCACACTCTTACACTTTCCTACCAATGCACTCTGGCCTAGGGGACTTATGTCCTCATCGAAATCATATATTAAATCCTATTCTTCCTCAGAGAGTAGGGGTATGTGCCTGAAGGAAAACATTTGAATTATTTACCCATTTCATGCTCTAAATGCACGTTGCTTTTTAGGAATTTACTGGCTCTTCAGAGTTGGTGTGGTTGCCCCAGTGGTGCATATATAGACAGATATCTCAAAACTTAGTGTTTAAAATGTTTGTTTAAAATGATTTTTCACCATATTATCATTGGACATACTGAATTAATGTCAAAAACAAGTTCCCTTGTAAAATAGTGTACTGTACAACCAAGTAGTGCATTCAAAAATGAACTGTCATTAATCCATAACTTTGCATCTATACTCTTAAAGGTTTTGGCACAAGGTCTGCATTTAAGTCCAGTGTTGGGGAGTCCAACTGAGGAAGTAGCTGGAGTCATGGCTTCTTTGACTGAACAAGATGTCACAGATGGCCTCATCTCTCCGTCCTGTGTGGGAAGAGCCTCAGCAGGTGAAGAAGTGTGCTCCAACAAGCCAGTGCTGCTGACCTCCATCCACAGTGTCCAGGTGCACCAGCCCTTCGACAGCCCGTCTACCTTTCCACCTATCCCAGATCAGGGTGCATACTCTGATGACACTGTCAACCTGGAGTGTAGCTCCAGCTTGTCACACCACACTTCTGAAAGTGTCAATACAGAGAATATAGCCCTCAGTGATGCAAAGAAGGTTTCTCCTGGTGATGCAGAGAACGTAACCCTCTGTGATGCAAGGAAAGTAGACACTGGTGAGGAAAGCAGCATAGCCCTTAGTGATACAGAGAAGGGGGCTTCTGGTGATGCAGAGAGCTTAGTCCTCAGTGAAGCGGAGAATGTGGCCCCTGGTGATGCAGAGAGTATAGTCCTCAGTGATGCAGAAAAGGTTGGCCTTAGTCAGCCAAGTGGTGTAACGCTTAGTGACACAGAGATGGTGGTCCCTGGTGACACACAGAACGTTGCCCAAGGTGATGCAGAAAGTGAACCCTTCAGCGAGATTAATGCAGCAAGAGTTGCCCCTGAGGAATTTAAGAATGTAGCACTCTGTGATCCAGAGAGGGTTGCCCCTGGTGATGTAGAAAGTGAAGCCCTCTCTGATGCAGAGAGAGTTGCCCCCGGCTATGCAAAAGGTGTAACTTTCAGTGAAAAAGAGATTGTTACCCCTCATGATGTAGAGGGTGTATTTTCTGGTGAGAAAAGTGCAACTGGAACTGCTGTAGAAAGTTTTCAGCCTGAGAATAAGAACACTGTTATCCCTAGTAATGAAGATGGCATTGGTGACGCTGACAGCACTACCCCTGAAAATCGACAGAATGTTGTCTCTGACAAGGACAAAGTTGTCATTGTTAATGCAGAGAGCTTAGTAAGTGAAAACGCAGAAGCTGTTCCTTGTGATAAATTAGAGGGCAGTTCCCTTGAACACCCAGAGAGCAGAGCTGAAAAAAATTATTGTTACTCTGCCCACCCTGACATCACCACATCCAGCCACAATCCAGAGAGTGTGATCCATGACATTGTAGGACCCAGCAACACACAGAATAGAGCTGCAGACATCATGGAGAATACTGCCCCCGATAGCATAGAGAGTGCTCCCTTCATAGCCCTGGAGCCCACAGATCCCCACCTACCCCAAAATGTGTTGAAGGAGAATGACTGTGGCATAGCCCAACAGGAGATCAGCTCACCCGATGCCCCCTCCTCCAACCACAACTCAGAGAGCTTTTTCCCTGGTGAGGCAGATAATGGGGTGTCTGGTGAGGGGGATAGCGGGGCCCCTGATGGGAGAGACAGTGTGGACCAGGTTGATTCAGAGAGTGGGGGCCCTGCTGAAGGACACAGTGAAGCCTCTTGTGATGAGGACAATGGTGACACAGAGAGTGAGGCCCCTGGTGAGGAGGACAATGGGGCCTCAGGTAATGTAGATGATGGGGCCCCTGGTGGTAGGGACAACGGGGCCTCGGGTGACAAAGACGGTGGGGCCTCTGGAGGTAGTGGGCCACCAGGAGGTACAGACTGTGGGGCCCCTGGAAATGGAGATAGTGGGACATCTGGGGAGGGAGACAGTGGGTCCTCTAAGAAGGGAGACAGTGGTGACCCTGGAGAGAAAGATAATGGGGCCCCTGGGGATGGAGGTAGTTACACTACTAGAGAAGCTGACAGTGGTGGACCTCAAGGGGAAGACAATGGAGAATCTGCAAATAGAGACAGTGGAGTCCCAGGAACAAGTGACAGCATGATTCCAGGTGAAGGAAAAAGTGGGGGACCTGGAGAAGGTGACAATGTGATCCCTGGAGAAGGAGAAAGTAGGGAACCAGAAGTGAGAAACATTCGGGGCCCTGGAGAAGGAGAAATTGGGGGACCTGCTGGGGGAGACAGTGACACACCAGGTGGCATAGTCAGTAGGGTTCCTAATGAGGTGTGCATTGTAGTCCCCAGCTGTACAGAGCTGCCTGAAAATAATACAGAAGGGAATCAGGACTCCAACCATCTTGAGGCTAATTTGCCTGCCTCCTTGTCCAACCACATCCCAAAGAGCATTGTTCCCAGCGATGTGGAGAGTGCAACTGAGTCAACACACAAAGAGCTGACGGATAATCCGTATAACTCTACTCACCTTGAGATCAGCTTACCCACCTCTGCTTTGTCCAACTACAGCCCAGAGACATTTAGCTCCAAAGACGTAGAAGGTAGAATTTCTGGAAATACAGAGCCACTCCACCTTGAGACAGAGGAAAACCACTGTGACGCCTTCCACCTTAAGATTGGATTGAGTTCTGAAGAATCATTCTTCCCCAATGCAGACAGTGCATCCCCCAACAACATGGGTAGCCAGAGCCCTGGTGACACAACCTCCAACAAGGAGACAGTAGAGAACCACCGCAGCTCCACTCACTTGACCATCAATTTGACCTCTCCTGCCTCACTGAACAAAAAGCCAGACAGTGCTGCCTACGTTGATATGGAATCACACATCCACAAGCCAACAAAGAACCACTGCAGTGCTCCCTGCTGTGACATCACTGATGAGCAAGATGTGGACAAGAAGAAGCTCTGCATGTCTGAAGATCTGGCTCCCCAGAATCACACTGTGTCTGGTGAAACAGCAGTGGGTGTTATCACAGAGAAGAAGCTAGAGGCTTTTCCAGAGCAGGGTCAGCTAAACCAACGCAGCCCACTGGGAAACTACTATGTCCCTGCTGCTGTGGTTGGAGTGGTTGCCGCAGCCATGCTGTGGCAACTGAAGAAGTAGTGGTAACTGCTGTTAAACACATGCTTATTCTCTATTCTCTATAAAGCACTTCAGAACCAGCTAAAAGAGTAACTTCAAGAAGGACTGGGACCAAACTCAAACTCAAGTGAGGCCATGTGCACAAAATGGCCTAAAACACCTAGCATAGGGCAACTCCTAGAGGGCCATAGTGTACAGGCTGCGATTCCAGCCAGGCATAATTCCTCCCTGATCTAATTAATTGCTTGGCTTAGTTTCCCTCCCCAGTACTCTGGTTTAGCTGTTTTAAGTAGAGTTGGAAAGCCTGCTGGGATGCAGTCCTGCAAGTCATGAGCTGAACTGAATACCTCTGAATACAGTTAGCATTCCCACCCTTCAGCCAGTCCCCATAGGAGCTGGACCCCCTGGGATGCAGTCACAGAAACTTTTTGCATGGGGCCTGATCCTGGTTTGATATACACACAGTCAACTGATATTTCAAGTGTGTTATTCCCTACACATTCTGGCTTGTGTGACTTCAGTGGGGACACGACTGATGCACACGTGAGGTGGAGACTCACTGAAAAGAAGCTGTCCCATTGACATTAACTCAAGTGAATCCTGGCTTGAGATTAGCATGACTTTTATCTGGTTTTATCTAAACACTCTTTGCACACAGGAAAAGATGCAATTGGTGCAATCTATCAACTAACATGTGAAATTACAGCTCCGTGGTTTTTTTCCATATAGGCAACAATGGTTTTACATACAATTCAGACAAAAAGATTCAAGTCGTGCCATTTTATTGAAACTTTTATGTTCAAATTACTAATATTAAGATAAGTTCATAATGACATACACATTTTAATAAATAATTTTAATGTCACCAACTAGTACCAAATAGCCCTTTTGTGGCTATTACCTCTTTTCCCTCTTTGACACCATATATTGTGCTTACTGCAGAATTAACTAGCCATTTACTTTTTATGTGGATATATTGCAGTTGAGTAAGGGTAGGGTTTATTGCATAATTCTGCCAACATCTAATGTGCATGCTATTTAATCATACGTTTTTTAAATACGTATGACACAGTGTCGGAGAACATAATAGGTGAGAAAAGAAATGCTTACACTGGAAAACACTAAAAGTCTTTACAGTAATACAATAGAAAATAAAACTTCCAGGGTAAAAGTGAGTCCACTTCCAGAGTGGTCCACTTTTGTAAGTTGCATTAGTTAAAAGTATCTGCTAAACAACTAAATTGTTAATTATAATTGGCCCATTAGAAACTAGTCTATTGAGCAGGAAGTGGTCCCCCATGATGTACATATCTGTACTTATCACCCATATTTAGTTTCTATTTGACCATTGTAATGAGAATGTATATTTCTGGCTTTACCCATAGAAGGCTTTTGTGCAGGCAAATTGATTGTTTCCTTGAATTACCCTGGAACCTGGAATCAAACAATGACAATATAGTCTCATTTTGATTATACATATATACATATATAATTGTGATATCACTGATGAATCATTCTATATAAAATACAAACATTTGATTGAACCCATTTGTAGTTACAAAACATTTCCTGATGGTACCAGTCTAGATTTTTTACCTCTTTGTGAGTAAATTGACCCGGAGAAAAGTGCACTTTCCAAGTCGGTCTGAATGTGCATATCTCAGTCTTCAATGACACACATGCTCATGCTCCTCTCCATGTGTGCATTCTGCTCTCCTCACAAGCTCCCTTTAAGCACAAAACTCTGAATGTGCTTAAACTATTATGGTTTGCAATTTCAGAATTATGTAGACTTTGAATGCTTATCACGTCTCAATAAGCCCAGTAATACATTGGATTCCAACACTGCAATATCAGAATGTCTTCCACTTATTAATTTTGAATGTAGCTGTAAAAACCTTCCTGTAATTGCAATCATGGAAAGCATATTGGCAGTTCATTTGGTCAATACTGCTATAGTTGTTGATTACATTGTTACTTATAATTTACTCAGTGATCGATTGTGATGATGATAAATATCACAATTAATTATTAAGCAGTTTTTTGTGATCATATGTACATATTAAACTTTTAAACTATTGCATGTTAGACCTTAAAATCATTTGTGATTATGTAAAAAGAAAATGGTATTAAACTAATGGAATATGAATAGAATCAATAGTAACACAGAATATCTACAGGGTAAATGTAGTTTAAGACTGGCCTAGTGGTTTATCTTGTTACTTGTTTTACTTATTTAAAAAATCAATAAATTGTAGTGTGCATATATCAGTGAGAAATGAAATTCTGTCATGTTTGTGTACTTTTAATTAAATCTTTTATGAAAATGACTGACAAATTAAGAAAATCCCCTCTAGGATTAGTTTAACGTAGTGTATAGAAGCAAAGACAGATATATTCTATATCTACTTGTACATATTTTTAAAAATGTATAGTACTTAGTATTTTTCCTTACAAACTGTCTCATGGAATGTATAATCATATATAGGGGTACAGCAACATACACAGTGTGAAGGGTTAATGACCAAACAGAACGGATAATCCACTGTTGCTGTGGCATTAGTGTAAACACGAGGGACATTTCATATGTTGTCAAGGAGTCTTTGTACCAGTCCCTACATCCCTTGGGCAACCTTGACCTTTAATTTCTGATAGTTCCTCTGCATTTATTTTCTGTGTCCATAGTCCTGCCACCTTCCTTATTTTATAATGTACTATCAATAATTTGCTTCTGAAATAACTTCAATGATGAGATCAAAACACATCAAAAATAAAATCCACATGTTCTGAATGAGTTCCGACTGTTGTATGCTATTCTTGTTTTTGTGTCATTTGTGTCTGTGTTGTATCAGTTTCTTTTGCAGACCTATAACCTTGAGATATTCAGCACAAATCTTCTTTGGCATAACACATCCAATGTGTAATTCCAAGCAACTAAGGCCAATATGCAGGCAAATACATGGAACTGCTCACTGACATAAAATTAAGCTGTGATCCTGTGAAGTGTTCAGTTTTCCAAATTTAACTACACCACAAAAATGTCGTTGTTTATTTAAGAATACAATAAAGTACTGTATATCTTACAAAATACAATGGCCTTCCACTACAAAGGTGCCCCATTCTGCTATGCCCATTTAACTGATGCAGTGTGTCGATAAAATACTTTTAGTACTTGTTCATCTGGGGTTTTTCCCACAGCACTTTTGGGTTAAATCACTCTTCTCAATAATATGTTGATCCCAACAAGGCCGACTGTAGAAGGCATAAAATTATTTAGTTGGCAGTAACATGTTTGTCAATGGAAGGCTGTTAGGGTCATAATTTGTCTGGGATAATACATGTAAGAAATATCTATTTAAAAAAAATAATACCTTTATATGTTCCAGCCCATCGGACCACAGATTTTCATACATTGTATGTAGTGACCATAAACTAAAACTGAGGTACACATGTTGTGAAAAAGAACACATTTAAAGAACACAACACGGTATGCACTTGTTGTACATCGCTTTGGATAAAAGTGTCTGCCAAATAAATGTAATGTAATGTCTCACATATATTTCATGATCATGACAACTGACATTTGTGAACGATACTGTGAGACCAAAAGAGTGCAACCTAACAGCATGACTGAGGAGATAATACCCAGATTAACAAGCATCACAGGTAGCAATACTAATTTCAGTGTATTAAGACCATGCTAAGATCTGTCTGAATGTTTTCAGTAGAACTAGAGCTTTATATTAATACCCAATAGCATGCTTTGCCTCTGAACACAGCGTAGTGTGCAGAGGGGGCCACCAGAGGGCACTGGGACACTATAGTTCAGAGGTGGGACAGCAAGGGCTGTTTCCGCTTCTGGTTTTCATGCCAACCCCTGGCCTTAATTACTTAATTAGCCCTAATATCTACACCATCGTAAATTTCAGCTATATTTCATGATAATTGCATGCATCACAGACAAAGATTTTTCCTATGTCCCTGTATGAAGCTCTTTACTGTGATCTAATCTACGAGTGAACCAGTGTATATAACCAATTAGCTCCCTTAGCCAGGGTAAATGGTAGAAACAAAAACCTGCATACGCACCAGCCCTCCAGGACTGGAATTGCACACCCCTGCTATAGTCAATGTCCTACTGCTGGGACAGTGTATACTAAACTAAGTGTACATATCAGCACACTCTGGCATAACTCAGGATGGAAATGTAATGTCTATGATATCAGTAAAGTAGAAGTGGAAAAAGGCACAAGGGACGGGGCTTTAATGCCTGTATGTCAATTAAACTGTGACTGGAATAACAATATAGGAGTGAAGGGGAGATTTAGTGTCAACACAACCCAGCTGTCATCTCCTTAAACAGATACAGGCAGGCTGACCTGGAAGGCCATTGAAGTCAAGGAGAGCACTGGCAGTGTGACTTCTTATATTTATTTACTAAACTCCTGTCAGATCTCCCAATGCCAGTGTATTCAATGCACAGACAGAGACTACAGCCTGGTGAAGGACAAGTAGCCCCACCCCTCCTTGCTCTGCTGATACGCAGACAGTGGTGGGAGGGCTGTGTGCAATAGACACAGCCTGCTCACGAATGGTCTTGTTTATGCTGTAGGGCAGAGGCAGTGCATGATTTTCACTCTATTTTGAGGGAGAGTGGGGGGTTTGTGCTTGTAAAAATGATAACATAATAAGGCCTGGGGTATTTGCTCTGCTGGCAGACAAACATGTAGCTGCAATGTGTAACCTGATATCCAAAGCTGTAGTTCTCTTGGCTGGAGCATCTGTGAAGAGGGGTGGGGTGGGGTGGGTTAGGATACTCTCCTAGGGACCATCAGGGCCACTTCCTCTTCTCATGGACTCCCTGTGGTTTCCTTGCTGGTGGACAAAAATTTAAAAAATGTCTGTTTTCACAAGTTTTCACTTTGGAGTTGGGTGACGTACTCATTGCCCTGAAGGCTTAACACCTAATCTACCAGGCTCTTAGTCCAGGCACTGATCAGTTTCCCACCTGGACTACTGTAACTCCCTCATTACTGGTCTCATTGCCTCTACCATCAGACCTCTGCAGCCTAACCACAATGCTGCTGTTTGCCAGCTGTGCAGCCTCCTCAGACTCAGCCATGTCACTTCCCTTTTCATCTCCCTCCAACTGCTATCTATATTAGCTTGCATCAAATTCAAAGACTTAGTGTTTTTTATTGGGCCACTAAAGGGACTACTCTGTTATATATTCAAAAGTTCATCCAACCATATACATAAACCAGCCAGGCGTCTTCGTTCTGCAACCTCTGTGCAACTGGTGCCTCCTCTCCTGCATGCTTGCACTTCCATTTACATTACATTACATTATAGGTTCTTAGCAGACGCTCTTATCCAGAGCGACTTACAACAAGTGCATTACAAAACTCAGAGACAAGCGCTTTACAACATTCCTGCAAGAGAGCTACAATAGGTATAACTTTGCTTAGGTATAAGTGTGAATTGTACACCCTATTTTTTTTTTTTTTTTTTTTTTTTTTTTTTTTTTTAGAAAAAAAAATGTTAGAGGGTAGTGGGGGGTGATGAGGTGAGATGTAGCTTGAAGAGGTGAGTCTTCAGTCTACGTTTGAAGACGGCCAGGGTCTCTGCTGTTCTGACTTGCAGGTCATGGCTCTTATCTGTTCTGGTCCCCAGTGATGGAATAAGCCTCCCACTGTGGTCAGGACAGCAGAAACCCTGCCCATCTTCCAATGCATACTGAAGACCCAACACTTCAGACTGCATAATGGCTCCCCTCTTTAGCTATCCCCTTTCATCTTGTATAATGTTATAGGTACAACAGTATAAAGATTTATCTTTATTGCAGTATTTACTTTGTTTACAGTACTAATTGTTGGTTTGTGTGGTTAATTGTACACGTATTGATTACAAAGGGGCCTTCTATGCCATCTTGGTGAAATAACACTTTTGGGTTCCTGAAACTAACACTAAGGTTGTGTATGTAGGTCGCTCTGGGTAACAACGTCTGCTAAATTATTGTAATGTAATGTATTATGTCCTAAAACTGGGATGGATGCATTAGTCTGCTGTTTTTCCCTAATAAATTGTAAGATGTTTGATGTCATCTCTCAGGGATATGTAGTCCTCCAGACTGTCATTCCAGACTGTTACCTGCTATTGTTTCTTGCCAAGAAGACACTGATGGGAGAAACTTTTCCTGCATAATTTTTTATTTGTAATCAAACAATTCTCATGTGGTTATGTGCACATTCTCAGCCTTCATTTAAGGGCATTTTTACACACTTTGGCTTCACCATGTAGAAATTACATATTTTGCGGAAACACCTTAACGAGGAGAATGGGCAGACTCGTTCAAGCCAACAGAAAGGCCACAAATTCTCAAATAACAGCTGTTTACAACAGTGGTGTGCAAAGGGCATCTCTGATGGTCAAATCTTGAAGCAGATTAACTGCAGCAGCGGAAGACCACACCCGGTTCCAGTCCTGTAAACTAAGAACAGGAAGAAGATGTGGCTACAGTGGGCACATGAGCACCAAGTGGATGATTAAAGATTGAAAAAACACTGCATGGTCTGACAAGTCACAAGTTTTGGTGTGACAAGCAGATGGTAAGGTCAGAATTTGGTGTAAACAGGTGAATCCATGGATCCATCCATTCAACGGTTCAGTTTGGTGATGGTGGTATAATGGTGTGCACATTAGGCCCCTCAATGCCAATTAAGCATCATTTGAATGCTACAGGATACCTGAACGTTGTTGCTGAGAATGTGCATCCCTTTTATGGCCACAGTCTACCCTTTTTCAGCTAGATACTTCCTGCAGGATAATGCATCATGTCACAAAGCATGTATCATCTCAATCGGGTTCCATGGACATGACAGTGATGTCAGTGTACTCAGTGCACCTTTTTGAACCCATGCTGTGAATAATTCAGGCTGTCCTGGAGTCAAAAGTGGGTCCTACCTGGTACTAGATAGGTGTAACTTTGTGACCTGGCACATTACAAAGAACTGCTGCTCACTAGATTTTTTTTATCACACCATTAACTGTAACTCTAGAGCCTGTAGTGCTTGAAAATGAAAGGAGGTCAGCTGTTTCTCAGACATTGGAACCACCAAATCTGGCACCAACAATCATACAATGGACAAAGTCACTTAGACCACGCTTACATGACCCATTCTAATGTTCGGTAAAACAACCACTAAAGCTCTACACCATGTCTGCATGGTTATATACCTTTACTGTAAATGCAGAGACAGTGGCACATTTCTGTTGTTTTCGCTCTGTACTCCAGCACATTGGATTTGAAATAAAACAATGAATGTGAGGTTAAAGTGCAGACTGTCCACTTTAATTGGAGGGTATTTACATTCATATTGGGTGATCCATATAGGAATTATCTTTTTATCCATAGTCCCCCCATTTTAGGAGAGAAAAAGTAATGGGACTTGTGGCCACATGATTCCCTGTTTGGACACATTACCATTAATGAGCAGATGTACCAAATAAAGTGGCCATGGGTGTATGTATACCTGTTTCTGCATATATCCAACTGAAAAATATGTATAAAATACTATGTATTCCATCATGGATAAGGGCAATGAGAGATGTGGGATCCCCAGGCTGTTAAAATCCATCTAATTTTTATATAGCAATACTTTAAAGCAATCTTTAACTAGCCTTCCAGCACATTTACAGTACCTGACTTTGAGAAGTAAATGCAATTGTTAAGACTTTTTATTCATAAACTCCCTTTTTTTGAGTATATTAAGTAATACTTCCTTTTAGCTGTTAGTCAAAGTTCAGACCAAACCTTTTCATTATGATGAAAATACAGATGATACTGCGTCATTTTTGTGAAAAATAATTTCACCTGACTGACCTTCTAAACCAGAGATTTTCAAATTTGATCCTTGGACCCATTGGTTTTCATCACTTTCATAATTTCAGCTGCTGAATAACAATGAGCAGTTAATTGTCCTTAATTATTCCTTAAGTCTACTGAAGGATGCTTGTTCCTCCTTTCGTCACAAATAGCAGTGTATGACATGAAATATCAATATTCCACATTCACATCCAGGACTTTCAGCCAGTCAGGGCAACAAACTTTCTGCATTGCGCTGTACTATATTGATTGCTTTAGAAAGATGTTACATTTCAATTGATTTAATTATTAACTGGCAGTGAAATCAACTGGGTTCTAAATGATAGTCACTTGATCACTGAAATGTGTGTATCTGAGGTAAAAAAAAAAAAAAAATTTTTTAAATGGTTCGAATGACTGAGAAAATAAGATCGAGGCAAACTTGGACGAGGACCAAGTTTGAAAACCAGGGTTCTGTACCAGGGGTGCACAACAAGGCCCAATGCATTTCAGGATTTTGTGCCAACTTCTGCTTTTAATCATTTAATTTGCTCAATCACAGTACAGTGCCAGAGTAGTTTACAGTGATGTCATAAAACGAAAACTAAGGTAAAGGTCGGAACAAAAAAACAGTATTTAGACCTGCCCTCCAGGGCGGGAGCAGTGCATCCCTGTATTAAACGCTACTTTTTCATGCATAGTCCTATGTGAGCTTAGTATTTCCTAAGGAAGTTTCCTTTCTGGACTTAATAATAATCAATTTGTTCATGCTGTCATTTTGCCGGATGTGACCACCAAATACAGCTCTAAAAATCACTCAACCGCTTAATTCTACACCTACCCAACTAAATTCATAGAAGCAAATACCCAGAAACACTGCTATCTGACCAACTTTCAGACACTTATTTCCATGGATTTACGAAACAGCATTCACTTTTATCATCGTTTTAGCTAACTTTTCCATCTTGTCATGAAAGGTGTTCCTGTAAATGGAGTGCGTTCATTGGTGTAGAAAACGTCCAGAACCTGAAAGGGGATTGGTTCATATCGCCTTCAATGAAAGCTTACTGCGCAAACTGTGGCAAATGAGGTTCCATCTTGGTAGTCTTGTAAACAGAAAGGCTTAGAAACACGCCTTTGCTTTGGTCAAAGCAAATCGTTTAGGAACAGGATGTTGGAGACAAATTTGTTTGCCTTGGATTCACATCTAGCGTTATTTTTTTCCACTATGGAGTTTAACGATGGTCATTACGATGATGAAGCCACCGAGATGGGAGATGAGGGACAAGTACGGAGTGCCGCGGCCGAACCGTTCATACCAAGATGCGCTAGCTTGCTATTTAAATCCGAGCTACGTGACCTGGAAAATGAATCATGATTCTAAACAGATGAAGACAGATTGTTTATTTTTTTGCAAATAATAATAGTAATAATAAAAATCACGATATTGTCATTCAGATTGACATTTGGAACATCAATGACAGAAACCGAGCTTTTACTGTTTGTGTTCATAACATAGGCTGTACGAGATGGCTAGTACGACCGAGCTAAATCACACAGCCCGATTTTACAGTCTGTGTCTTCCATTTTTGCACAAAATAATTAGACACAGTTCGTTGTTGCAGATAACAGCAAAAATCAGTAAACAAATGTCATTTTGCGGGTTGGGCATTTAAATTATGAATATTTGGCATAGTCTAACGTTAGCTTACGAGTTAGCATGTCAATTTACACGAGCCGTAGGCTATATTGTTTGCGAATGCGTCATTCCTTTTATTTTTTAGGTAGTTAGCTAATAATACAAAGACACGTAGTTTACTGTTTTAAGATGAGTTTAGAACAAAAATTCTATTTATTATGGTAAGTTCCAGTAGCGCTAAAATGTTTGTCAAGTAGATTGGGTTGTATTGTTCAGGTGTTTCCCCCCTTTTTGTTGATGTCCACCGAAGGGGAAGGGGGGGGGGGGGGCTAGTTTCTCGGCAAGAAACAGCAGGTAGGCTTAGCAAAATTAATAACATTTGAAACGAATGACACAATTAAAATATTTCGTATTAACTGGGACACACTATAATGTATACCTGGTTTAAACAGTTTGGCTAATTCATCCTGTATGATTAGCATTTTGGTAACAGGCTTTCAACGTTAGGCTCTTCAAAAGATTTTTTTTTTTTAAATGGTAAAATTACAAGACAGCTTCTGTCATATCCTGTCCTGAATTGAGTTCCTGTTTTTTTGTTTGTTTGTTTGTTTCAAAAATATTGACCTATTTGTAATACATTTAACACATTTGCCTTCATGTCATGTTGAACTAACATTTTTTTTTTTTTTTTTTTGTCTTGTTGACTTTGAAAACTGGGTGAGCAAGAAGGCACATTATCCACCTAGAGAAGTTCTCTGACACCAACAACCTGGTTCTATAAGAGTTTGAGCATAGAATGACAGTTCCTACCAGGTGGAGTACAGTGCCACACAACACAGCGCAGATGTAGGCCTCAGGACAACCTGTCCACTATTTTATAGAAAGCATCTCAGAATATAACCCACCACAAAGCAATTTACTTGCTCTTTGCTTTCAGCCTCTTTACGGTGCTGCCTTGTAGAATCCATATCAAGCAGCATTGTACAGGGCTATGACAGCAGGGAGACCCACTCCTCTGTGATGTCATTCTTGAGGCCTGTCCCCTCTGTGACATCATCATTGATGATCATGATTTACCTTTGTAAAACCAGAGCCGCAGCCGAGTACGTTTTCCACGTATAAAAATGCCAAGTTACTAACACAGACAAACCACTATCTATAAGTCATTACTTCAAATCTAGGCCTGCCATTAAAAGTTTTGATATCAAAATTGTGCCAGGTTACATGAAACAATATTGGCTATTTTAGCTCACAAACATTAAACAAGCTGTATTCCACAGCGATGCTGCCAATGTTTCCTAAATTCTTTCAAGTAATTTCACCCAGTGTTTTCTTAATCTTACCATTTCAACACAATGGGCATCATTCACCAACCATTCTTAAGAAGAATTTTCTTCTTAAAACCCACTTATGCAATTTTCACGAAGATTTTGACATTCACCAATGTTTTCTTATTTGGGATTTGTTCTTAGGTAAGAACAGAATCTACGCACACTGAAGAGCACACTTACGCACATTTGAGTGCTGACATGTTTGTGCAAAATAATTGGTTATTGCGTTTTCTTCACAGTTGTATAATATAGGATTTAAATTACAATCATATTTTTATAATTTATAATATTTTTTAATAATTATTTTCATTATTTTACAAAGCATTAAGGTGCCAGGTTCCGCCTCAGAGGGTGGTTGCCTCAGCAGGAGTTAATCTGTAAATAAATGATAAAAATCAAACCATTGTAGTGACCTTTTATTTTTGGGGTTTCAATTATACAATGTTTGGTCTATACTGCAAAAGCAAATGTTTAAATTTTGAATACAAACTAAGCACTTAGGTAACACTTTTTAAACACATGGACATGTTGAAGAGAACACTGCACCGGGTGACACCATCAGAGGGGGGTGACAGCAAAATGACTGGCAATAAATTTTTTGTTCAGCGACGAGTTGAAACAGCTAGTTTCTCCGATGCAGTTTACTGCCGGTTGATTTAATTAGCGGTATTAATGTGAGGAGAAGCGCTTTGTCGTTTGAATGCATAACACGCAATTCCTTGCGCCCAATCCCACCTTTTTTTTTTGCCTCAGATTTGACATAAAACCTTTTTTTTTTTTACTTCATCAGTTGTGCGCCCTTCTCTGGATACAGCGTTCACTGAATGAGTAATAGCATCCCATGCATCTTTTTTTGGTGTTATTTTATATCCACTACTGACGCTACTAAATATGACAGGTCGTTTGCTGTTCACTTCCTGCAGCAGTACCTCCACTTCAGAACTACTGAAGTTTTTCTTACATTTGGAGTCCGGTGCTCCGCCATCTTTAGATTTTTGTTTGGGCATTCTTGACTTCTCTTTTAGGAGGACAATGGGATTCATCATTATAAGAACACGGGTGCGAACAATTCTGCGGTTTAAGAACACGTCATGAATCTGACGTAGACTTTTCTTAGGACCTTACGCAAGAACAAATTTAAGAAAAAACTTAGGAAGATATTGGTGAATGAGGCCCACTGTTCTCATTCAAACTTTGTGTCACATCAAATTGTCTAATAACAAAAGTTGCCTCATGCATGACACTTACATGACTATATGAAACTTCTGGTCAATACCTATAGAAGGGATATTCCTCCAGAAAGATATGTTTATACTTTGTTGTCAAGTTCATTTTACAAAATGTATGAGTCCTTGTATGCTTGTGATTTCAAATAAATACTGAATTTATATTCTAATCTTAATTCATCACATCAACAGAAGAGATTACTGCTCGCGGGTCTAAAAAGATGCTTGTAGATTGGTGGAATCCCCCACACTCTGTGTCCCGACAACAGTGGATCCTCACTTATCTTGATATTATTTCTATGGAGGTATCAACAGCTCGCATTCATGGAGCTAAAGGGAATACAATTGAGGCTTGGAAGGAAGCCTATCTAGCTGTCAAATCATTGGTACAACCTACAGAGTGAGACGGTTATATATTTAGCAATGCACCTTTGTTCATGTATACTAATGTACACCACTCTATACTGTTTATTGTATGCATTTAGTTTTATTATCATTGTTTTATATGCCACCATTTCAGGAGGAGGGGGCTTGTCCTCCTCTTTTTATTTTTTTTTGTTTGGGGTGTTGCGGGGTGGGGGAGAGGCACAGACATGTTATCCTATTATGAACAATTTTCTCTGTAATGTATGCCCTACCCACTCATTTTCTGAAAAAAAAAAATTGTTCACAAAAAAAAATAAACAATACTGAATTTACAATAAGTACTGTACATACATATATACACACATATTCAATACACTGGCGGACTGGGGGGGGGGGGGTTGCCCCCCTTGCTGCCCCCATGGTTGAAAAAGCGTCGCAAGAAAATTTGATAACGTGTCTTAATGAGTGCCCTTCTAATGTTGAAAACGTTATACAGTGCCCTATAACGGGCCATTACAATGGTCTACACTTGACGTTCCCTATGGGTACCCTGCCAAAGGAAAAGGGTGCCGTTATAAAGTGCCCTCTATGCCGCCCCTACATGACAGTGTCCCAAAGGGTGCCCTTTCCAGTAGAGAAAATGGGATGCAGTGATGTATAGGGTACTCCTCAGGTGAGAAAACATCATGAAGTGCCCAATTAGGTGCTCCTCTAATGGAGAAGTGCCCCTCCAGTGGATAAAATGTGATGCAGTGCTGTAAAGGGTGTCCCTACATGCGTGAGAATGTGGGGAAGTTTCCTAATGGATTCCCCTCCAGTGGAGAAAACGTGATGTGGTGGCATATAGGTGCCCTTACAATGGGATAAACTTGAGGTTCCCTACAGGTGCCTTTCTGATGAAAAAAAACTCATAAAGTGCCCTCTTAGATGCCCTTCCAAGTGAGAAAACATGATTCATCATAGATTTTTGCACGCTGGTGGGGCCCCATGTCGTGCAGTAGGTGCCCTTTTTATTTTTTCGCCCCTGCCCTTCAAACGGCCAGAGTCAGCCACTGATTCAATACTTAATTATCCCCCTGGGGACATTTCCCTAGCAGCACGTAACACATTCGTTCACATTTATAAACAGACTTTTATACCAATACACATACGATCATTCTTAAATTACATGAAAGAATTTAGGAAACATTGGGCAGCATCACTTTGGAATACAGTTTGTTTAATGTGTTTGATGCTAAGATAGCCAACATTGTTTTATGTAACTTGGCACAATTTTGATATCAATTCTTTTAATGGCAGGCCTTTAACTTAACTGGGCATTTTTGTATGTTGAAAACGGGGTTTTATGTGTTTTACTCAGCGTTGCCTGTCGCTACCGTTGCTAAATATATCGCTTGGCTGGTTGTATGGCGTGTTTTGTTGGCTCAATTAATCACAGGACACATACAAGCGCGTTACAGTCATACGTATTATCTACTATTCAGTAACGTGTTTGCTGTAAGTGGGGAGTGGGTAGTTACATGCCGGGGTCTGAAATCGTGTGGCGCACCGCTGTACACAGTTTGGTTAGCCGAAAGGCATCGGTCAGAACAACCACAGATGAAACCAGTTGCTACTTTAAAGGGACCCCGACGAGTAGCAGTTGCACGTTAAGGCTATACATTCAAGGATCATTTCAATAGTTCATAACTGAGAAATGCGTTGCGAAAGCGTTTGGTCTCGCTACTCATGAAGATTAAATAATACATCCCCTTCTGAGCGCGAAACGGAGAGAGGATGTTGATACATATCAACAGTTCTCTGTCATTGATGATAGTTTCGCTACTGAAAACAATGCGCAGGTTGAGGTACGCGTTCTGAGTCATTTATCCTTTTTATGGTTACAATAAAAATTGTAATACGGAATTATACTGCTAAAGACGATATTATTCTGCAGAACGAGCGCACGGCCTTCCGGATTCATCACAAGATTATGAATGGGTTCGTTTTTTCACGAGTATCCAACAGACTTTAATGTCGGATGTTTATTTACACTGTGAAGGTTGTGTGCAGTACGGTGATATAAGTTAATACGTATCAGTGTTGGGAAGATCATGTTATAAATTATTTTATATGTTGAATAGTTTTAGACATGCTGCCCTGTGAAATAGGCCTGCCACATTAAACGCAGTTCCGCTCTTCTGCTACAGCGGTGCGTAAAAGACACTGAGACAGTAATTTGCAACGAGAAGAATATTTCTTCGGTACATGCACATTCATTCATAATTATTTTGGTGAAGCCGAAGTACAAGCAGGGCAACCATAGATTAAATCAGTTCTTAGTTTAATGCGATGTACACAAGTACAAGCTGTGATGAATGGAGTGTACCTGCCACGCCCACGTAGTTTACCTGCCATGCCCACATAGCCTAATTTAGCGCACCTGGATGGACGCCTAACTGAGTGCACCTGACTGGACGAATTGCCCTGCAAGAGAACAGGACTGAATTAATAAAAGAGGGACTCTTTCATGAGGTGAGGGTGCGCTAAAACTGAAGAAAGCTAGGGGCTCTGCCGTTTGTGAAAAGGGGTTGCAAAGATCGTAGACTTGCACGGAGACCGAATTCCTCGAACTGCACAGATAAGTGTTCTGCGTTACCTGCCTTGAGTCGCTCAGATTGCTCTCTTCTGTTTTAATCTATTATTATGATGTTTTAGCTTAATAAACTGTATTAGCAATATCCTTATTTTAGCATTTTATTGGTCATGGTACAGCTTAGCCCTTTGGCCAGGGTTAACGGCCAGTCCCCACCCCTAGCTGCTCAACGAGGCCCATAGTTGAGGCAAAGAGGAGGAATAATTTAGGCCACCTTGATCTGCGTATTGTGTGTGTACCAAGTTGCCATCTTATAATAATAAATTATTTTGTGTATTTACTAAACTGATTGCCTGGACCTTGTATTGTTGTTCGCATCTCTCCATTGTCATAAAAGAAACGGCTCGTTGCAAAGCTTAACATTAGGACTATATACTTTCAGGGATCGTTTCTTTCGACTAGCTTATAGTTTATTACTGAGAAATGCAATTCGAAAGTGTTTGGTCTCGCTGTGTGCGATGACTAAATTATGCATCCCCTTCTGAGCGCGAAGCGGATGGAGAATATGAATATATAGGCTATCAATCGTTCTCCATCATTGATGAAGGTTCCGCTTCTGTGAAGTAGGCGGAGGAAGATGATGCGTTTTGATTGGTCAGCTTATTTATGGTTACAATGAAAAAATCATAATAGGAATAAACGAACAGATCTTTTAACAAACCGTGTTTATGAGAAAAACATACTGACTGTCAAGGCCCTTTGATTCGACTACATGGGATACATTTTTTGTGTAAATCTACTACAGCTGTGTATCGAAATCAATGTCTCCTCCCCACGTTATGATATTTACCTACAGAATATTAATTCCAAATTAATCATAAGATTATGAATGGATACTCGTGGGGAAAAAAACGAGCCAAGAGACTTCGGAGTGTAGGTAGCCAATGTCCGTTATAAAATATTTAGGCTAGATTATGGACGTTGTGTGTAGTACGGTGATACCAGCTAATAAGTACCAGCGCTGGGAAGATCGTGTTTTGAATTACTTTATATGTTAAATAGAGTTTTAGATATGCTCTGTGAAATAGGCCTGTCGAATTGCATGCAGTTTCTCTTCTACCACGGAGGTGCGTAAAAGGCACTGAGCTTTGCAACGGGAAGAATATTTCTGCGGTACATTCACATTAATTCAAAATTCGTTTGAAGTCGAAGTCCATCGTGCAGGGCAACCATAAATTAAATCAGTTCTGAGATTAATGGCGGGACGTACACAAGTACAAGTTTAAAATTAAGATTATGCTTTCGGGGATCGTTTCTATAGTTTGTAACTGAGAAATGCGTTTTGAAAGCGTTTTGCCTCGCTACCCACGACGACGAGGTCAAGCATCTCCTGTGCGCGATGTGGGTGGAGAATATTGATTTTTTTCAGCGGTTTTCTATCATTGATGACCGTTCCGCTTCTGTAAAAGAATGCGGAAGAATGGGATGCGTCCTGAGTGGTTAGGCTGTTCACGATTTAAATTAAAAAGCGAACAAGACAGGGAATATATGATCTGATGAAAACACATTTTCAACGTACAAAAATGCCAAGTTACTAACACATACAAACCACTATCTTTAAGTCATTACTTCAAATCTAGACCTGCCATTAAAAGTGTTGATATCAAAATTGTGCCAAATTACATGAAACAATTGTGCTGGTTTATCCAGGCCTTGAACTTCCCAGGTAGCCCTGATTTGTCCACTCCCGTCAGCCATGACTCCAACTCCTTGCTGGTTCTCTAGAGTGATGTGGTGTCCTTCATGGTGCAGTCAAAGACCTTGCATAGGCTCTTGAGGATCCCGTTTACAACCTCATCACATCAACTGGAGCCACTCTCTCTCCTTGTTAGCTGCAGGCCATCGTAGATAGAATCTATGCACACTAAAGAGCACACTTACGCACATTCGAGTCCTGACATGTTTGTGAAAAATAATTGGTTATTGCGTTTTATTCAATTCTACAGTTGTATAATATTATAGGTTTTAATTACAATAATATTTTGTATCATTTATAATATTTTTTTATTTTCATTATTTTACAGAGCATTAAGGTGCCAGGTTCTGCCTCAGAGGGTGGTTGCCTCAGCGGGAGTAAATGATAAAAATCAAACCATTGTAGTGACCTTATTTTTGGGGGTTTCAATTATGAAATGTTTGGTCTATACTGCAAAAGCAAATGTTTAAATTTTGAATACAAACTAAGCACTTAAGTAACACTTTTTAAACACATGGACATGTTGAAGAAGGGAACGTCACTAGGGGGTGACACCAAAATGACTGGCAAAATGCAGCGACGGGTGTACTCCGATGCAGTTTACTGCCGGTTGATTTAATTAGCGGTATTAGTGTGACGAGAAGCGCTTTGTCGTTTGAATGCATAACACGCAATTCCTTGCGCCCACTCCCACCAGTATTTTTTTTTTTTTTTTTTTTTTTTTGCCTCAGATTTGACATCAAACCATTTTTTTTATTTCATCAGTTGTGCGCCCTTCTCCGGATACAGCGTTCACTGAACGAGTAATATCATCCCATGCATTTTTTTGTGTTATTTTATATCCACTACTGACGCTACTAAATATGACAGGTCGTTTGTTGTTCACTTCCCGCAGCAAAACCTCCACTTCAGAACTACTGAAGTTTTTCTTGCGTTTGGAGTCTGGTGCTCCACCGTCTTTAGATTTTCGTTTGAGCATTATTGACTTCGTTCGCTCAACTTTTATTTTCGATTGATGTGTGTGCACACGGCCTACAGTCCAATGCCCTTTTATGGGGATTGGCGGGGCGTTTACCTATGCTAATTAGGAACAACTGGCACACGCTTTACACTTACGAGGACAATGGGATTCATCATTTTAAGAACACGTGCGAACAATTCTGCGGTTTAAGAACACGTCGTGAATCTGACATAGACTTTTCTTAGGAATTTTATCAAGAACAAATTTAAGAAAAAACTTGGGAAGATATTGGTGAATGAGGCCCAATGTTCTGACTCTGTGCTTGGGGTGGAGCCTGAGGTTCCCGGCACTGTGAGGTGACTCCAGGTCTGGCTCCTCCTGCATCTCACCAGGTATTGCTCCTGTGCGTTGCACCACTTTCTCTCCACTCAAGCATCTCATCTTGTCCAGGCGGATCTTCAGATCACGTGGGTTTTTTTCAAACTATGCCACATAAACATACGGCACTCATGGTCCATACTCTGTTATCTTGGGTCGTTGCCTGAGTGTCTGTCCAGTTGGGATGCTCATCCTCCCCCCCTCTCAGGCACCCCTGGGGGCATTTCTCTAAGGGTTTCCATAGCTTGTTTGTTGTCCTTCTCGGGAGCTGCAGTTTCTGATGCTAACCCTCCCTGCCCCGGGTGCCGTCTCTCCGAGCTGTCCGCTGTCACTCCAGCTGTCACCACATTATTCGTGGTAGTCAACCAGCCTGTTCCTGGACATCACTGGCTAAGCCAGACTGGACTAGTTCATTTCACACATTTTGCAATGCACTTGGACACATCATCAGTGATGCAACCTGGGGTCATGGGGTGTTTCAGGTCTTTCAACAATTATGCACCCTCACCCAGGTGACCCAGCCAGAGTTGATCAGGCCCAAGCTTGTGTCCATGTAGCATGTATTGTCCACGAATCCCCCCTCTTGATCCACAGCCATTTGACGCCCTCTCTGCAGCCTCAGTGGTGTTCTTGATGGCTTTCCTGCTGTGCAGTCCTGTAATGCTAAAGTGTTTGAGGGCCCTGTGGAGAGACTGGCCTGCAAAGCCTCTGCAGCCCACCTCTATGGGAACACATTGTGCCCTCCATCCCTTCCTCCGGCACACGCCAACCAGGTCCTCATACTTGGCCCTTTTCCTCTCATAGGCCTCCTCCATCTGGTCTGCCCAGGGAACAGTCAGCTCCAGCAGGACCACATGTCTTGATATTTCAGACATCAGGACCATGGGCATGCTGTCCCACCAAGGTATAACTTAGCGGGATGGCATACCTGCCACCCCAATCTATGGCTCTGGGTAAAACAACATGGAAAACAGCACTCCTCAGTGATGTCATAAGTAATCAAGCCCCATTGTGTAGGATGATTTAGCTTGGAAATCTGTCACATTAGTTATGTTTCTAATGTAGCATTGTATCAGGCTATGATTTGTCAATACAGTGGTCTATCCTCCATATAACTTCACCATTAGTCAAGAACAGTTATTGTTTTTACAGACAGGACCAATGGAACGCAGCGCTTGATGTAAGGACAGGATGTGAAAGTTACATTAAAGCTGCTTGGATGCCTAGACACGCATTCACCTCATTGTCTTCTGCTTGTATTCCCCTCCACGATTCTGCTTTCCAGCTCCACATTTCTGACCATAGGTGAAATCATGCCTGAAAATTATTTTATTTTTTCATTCGGTTAGCAAGCGCATACGGATTCTGTTAATAATCAAGGCTGAGCAGGAAAAACGGATTGTCAGAAGGTCCACTCCGGGATCTTCACTTCACCTTATTCACTTTAAATTCCCCTAGAGGGCGATGCAAGCACAGCCCTCACTTCAAGGGTGTGGGCATTGTGACATACGACAATTAATGCTAATTTATCTAAAACGTATGCTACATCTGCAAACATATGGTCAAAGAAATGCATTTTGAATTGGATGATGAAGCTGCTGAACGATTTTTATTTTATTTATTTATTGTGCATACGAATGGTTTTATCAATTATTGGAACAATAAATGTAAGAACAAACGTGACCATTTATTTCTCAGGGCAAATTAAGTTATGCATCAAATTGCGGCTACGAGAAAAAAAACTGTTGGGAATGTCGCAGAGGTTCACCCACACGATGAAAAGGGTAGTGTTCCTCCGGAATGCCTGCCCTTTTTATAAATCGTGCAGAAGTGTACGCAGTCCCGCACCCGACGCACTGAAACACCAGAGGAATTCCTTTCCAGTTGGAGCTGAATCCACGCTGCATAGCGGGTCGTCCTATTGAGATTCGGCACATCAATAAGCTACCTCAACTCCAACAACCAGTCTGAAAATTACTCGACATATGCACCGGGTTTTTATTTTATTTATTTTATTTTTTTGCTAGGTCACTGAATTTTTCCCCCCCAGAAATCTTAAGAAGAAAGAATCCGTCGTGACGGTAAGTGTTTTAGTGGTCATACAATAAACAATTGGCATAGGCTAATATGATAAAAGTGTAGGCTACTTTAAAGTAGCCTAGTTTAGTCTAAAGAAAGTCTTGTTACGAAACGGTAATAATTAAATGTAATACGTTTAATGGCAAGACCGCTGCATCACAATGTTACGGAATGACACACGTGACAAATTAGTTTTCGAGAAATTATTCTCAGTTATACACGATAAATTTCTTTCTCGCTATGCAAAACTCGCTGCTATACACAGGCGACTAAACTTTGGGAAGTTTAACAGACGGTCTTAATTATTTTGCCACAATCTGGTAAAGTTGTTCAAGTTTAGTGTGCACTTCTTGCTTAGGGCGTCGTAAACTCTAATTAATTTTAATTACGTTGAACATCGTTCTCAAGTAACACATATCACGTTTGGCTATTGTGCTTGAAATTATCATTGGGAGGTCACGTTCCTGCACTTCCTGATATCTAGTAGTGTTCATTATTAGTACCAC
The DNA here is from genome assembly GCF_013347855.1 of Anguilla anguilla. Classification (NCBI taxonomy): domain Eukaryota; kingdom Metazoa; phylum Chordata; class Actinopteri; order Anguilliformes; family Anguillidae; genus Anguilla; species Anguilla anguilla. The sequence goes on from NC_049207.1 coordinate 37,073,255, forward strand.
ATGTTATAGGCCTACTTACAATATTCTCACTGTTCTCCCATTCTACTTACATAGGCTACAGTTTGACGGAAAATGTGCCAGTTTTTCTGTAGCTTTAACACACACGTTATTTCTGAAATTTCAGCGTGCATAAGTGCGTTTGGTTTTGAGAAGCATTTTCCCCCAAACAACTTTACTAAAAAAAATTCTTAATCTGATTCATCTTAAATACTTAATGCTATTATGATCTAGAAGGAAAAAAATGTTCTAATGTTGACATTATAATCTTTGAAGAAGCCTTAAACAGGAATTCATTGACCAGACAGATCATCCCAGAGTTGATTTCAGCACATAATACAACCACAATTTGCCTTTGAGACCTTGCATGAACAGTATATTTGGGCCATATCAAATTACATCTGGAGGAGGCTTGAGGCTTATGAGCTCAAATATGAGGCATATTTGAGGCATCAAAAATTCTGTCTTGTTTCCGATTACTTTTTTGTTGCCATTGTTTTTGTAAAGTTGAAGAATTAAATTCTTTTGTTCTGGAAAAGTGAGACATTTGCCAGGGGTAATTGTATTAAATTTGAATTACTGCATGGATTCCATATGGAGCTATAGTCAAAGGTGACAAATGATTCTTTGTTTCAGCTGGATAGCATAATGCTTATGGTATTCCATAAGATCCAGAGATTCCAAAAATCATCAGACTATGTTTCCCACCTCCCTTTTAATCAATATGGCCCAATTCCACTGTAGGATTAAATCCACACTAGCTTTCTTATGCCCCCTTTTCTCTGGTAGTCTGTAAACAGATTAATTCATTATACCCCTTTTTCACTATAGATCTGGAACCAGGCTGACTCATTATCAACAATTCAATAGTAAAAACTGAACTAGACCAAAATCAATGTACCATTTTTTTTACTGCATTTCTATTACAGCCGAGTTAATTCCTTTTACACCTGTTCCATTATAGAGCTATTTTGCATTGAACTACATACTTGATTCCCTCTCTTGTACTTCTGCTGTACAATCATACTATTTATATACCACTACAATGTACACCTATGTTTTAATTATTAATTTTTCACATACAAGTATGTGCTGTCAGAATTTTGTTTTATATCAATTATGGCATTTAAATATGTTTCCTCATATGTAATTATGAGAGATTACTGTTCTTATTTGGGGAAGAAGTAGCTCTGATATAGACTTATATTGATTATTATTGCCAGACAGCTGATGTCACTTCTCCATAGCGGTTATTGCTCTTACCAGTCTTAATCAGCTGCTGATGTTCTCCTGGTACCAAGGGATGCATGTGATTCGACCTCTGTGGCATGGTGGTACAGGGGTGTAAATTAAACCCTCCTCCATTGAATCCTGCCAAAGTAGCATCGTGCTCCAGCTCAATTCAGCTATCCAACACTAATTTCCAGTTCAAACATTACATTCTCACAATTGCAGTAACACTGTTGTGGAGCCATGTTTATGGGCACATCATCATCACATCATAATATTGGTCAAGTATTTTGTCTCATTTGTCTTATTTTTAAATTAAAGCCAAGCTGCTTGGTATATACACGGTCTGTTTTTTATTTTTAGTATTAATATGTGAATAACAGACATCAGTAAGCTGCTCATTTCTATGTACAGTGGTCTTGATATATACATTTTTATCATCACTTTCAGAATTAATAAAGGTTCTGTTTTTATTGATTTTATATGGACTGGTCCATCCGCTGTATCAAAAGTCCCTCATGGCTGATCTTCATATGCACTGTGGTCTTTAAGACACGATGCACATTCCTTCAAGTTTTTTTTTGTAGGCCTAAAAAAAAATTAAGTTGTTTTAGTTCCACGTAGGTGTTCTAAAAGGTCAGTGTGGTCTCCAGGTCATCTCAGGAGAGTATCTTCATTAGTTTGTGGTTGTGTTGTGAGCAGGTATTACCATCCTCGGAATTTCCAGTGTCAACCTTTCTCTGCCAAGAAGTACAGGCAGTGGAAATTCTTCTTTGAAGATACCCTGGAAAAAATAATAATTCATGAGTTGTACACAAATAATGTCCAGTACACATATTTTACTTGTGCAGAGAGAAATTTAAACTAACAAAGTAAAATAATTACTAATTCAGCTAAAGTGAGTTAATTTTATCATTTCAGTTAATAGAGACAGTATTTCACTGTTGTGTACATTTTTATTTCCAGCTTGAAATTAATGTAAAAAAAAAAAATATTAGTATATATGATCAAAAAATGTGACAGACCACCTCTCATGTAACCTAAATGTGGAATCCCAGCAGACACAGTTTCAATAGGTTTTTCAAGTTCACCAAGTCTCTCATAATCACATTGGGCTCATTCACAAAACCTTTCTTAAATTATTCTTACTTTTGTTCTTAAAAATGTTCCAATAAAAACACAACATGAGATTAATGAGACATGTGCAGACCTTTGTTTTTGTGCTGTCAGCAAGGTGAGGATTAATTGAAAAATGTTTTATTTTTTTCGAAACTAAGCAGTTTTAACCATTAACACCCTCATTTGAAGTTCAGCACTTGGCATACCAAACACAAGTGCATCAACAGTTTAAACACTTGACTTATCTAACATGTAAAATATATTTATTTGATTTCATCTGGTAATTATTATCTAAGATATCAATTACCAAATGCCCACTTCCAACTGTTACAAACTTCTTCTTTCCAAGTTGCCCCCCAAAAAACTGACTGACTAAAAAAAAGGCTTCATATTTTATGTAGTGAAAAAGAGATGGGGCAGGGGCATGGACACCCCTCTGACACACAGACTCACACACACATGCAGACACACATTCACACCTCAGATGACCCCCCAGTCCCTGCCCTGTCTTATCTTCAGGTTATGCTGGCCAGGTGTTTTTAAGCTTCCTATGGCTGAGAATGGCCAAATGGTGAATTATGTGTCTGACAGTGCATATCCCAGGTGTATGAGATGATGAATGCTGGCTGTTTGTAAATTCTATACGCAATCCTGTTCATGTGATCTGTGAAACAGCCATGAACAAATACAGATGAGAAAAACATTATGAATGCTGAAATGTTCTGGGAGAAGTTCTTACACACAGTTTATGATCAAATGTGATACACATGTTTTGTGAATGAGGCCCATTGTCTGTCCACTGTCCCACTGTTCCAGGGCTGTGCACACTCAAAAGCATGGACACGAGGAGCTTGGTGTGGTGGCAGTGGTGGAATGTGGCTGTGGTGCTGTATTTATGGGTTTGGGTACCTATGTGCCTGAGCCAGGCCACCCCCTCCCCCCAACAGCAAGGTGAGAAGCTGAAGTTCCGGCTGGCAGGCTACCCCCGCAAACACAACGAAGGCCGTGTGGAGATCTTCTACAAGGGCGAGTGGGGTACCATCTGTGATGATGATTTTACCCTGGAGAATGCACGTGTGCTATGCCGACAGATGGGCTTTGTTGGTGCTACCGGTTGGAGGCACAGTGCTAAGTATGGCCCCGGGACAGGTGAGTGGGAAATGTTGGTGGGGGTTGTTGCATGTGAAAAGAGACATGCCTGATGGTGTAAGTGGAGGGATGCTGGGTGTAGGTGTAGATGGGGATGGTGTAGGTATAGTTTGCTGGACAATGGAGGGAGGAGAATGCTCGGAGGTGTAAGCAATTTACAAATGAACCATGTAACCAACATTTTGAACCAAAATACCCAAGCATCAGGATTCGGGAAGATGTAAGCAGAGGGAATACTGGGAAGTGTTGGCAGAGAGAGGACACTAGCTTTAGGTTCATCCAATCCCACCCCTTCCCAGGGAAGATCTGGCTGGATAATGTCCAGTGCAGCGGCACTGAGAAGAGCATTGAGTTCTGCCAGTCCCGAGGGTGGGGCAACAGTGACTGCACCCACGATGAGGACGCAGGTGTGATCTGCAAGGATGAAAGACTGCCAGGCTTCATCGAGTCCAACATCATTGAGGTAAGAGAAGCAGAGTGCTGGATGGTGTTTGGGCTTTTGGTGGGTGTCAGCTCCTCAAGCAGCGTTTTGCTAAAACATCCTAGGCTGAGTAACCGCTCTGTTTCACATAGCCTCAGTTTGGTTTTGATTATGGCTGGAGTCTGGAATAGTCCAAAGCTTGGTGCATGTTGTTCTGCTAAACACTTTACTGTAAAAATACAGTTTTTTTACGGTGTACTTGTGTTCTGTGGATAAGTATGAACAAGACTAAAACTGCAGTTCTAGGCAGTAGTGCACCAAATGTCCTGAAACAGGTAGTGTCCACTGGCTCTGATTCTGGTTCAGCTTGAGCTTTGTCACAACATGGTTTATCTCAGGGCAGGTTGATTATGTTCTGGCTCAAGAGGCATCCTATCTGAAAAATATACAGAAATTAAGAAACAAAATCCTGGCCAAAATTCCCAATATATTTGGTTGGCCAATTAATCGTTTTAAGAAAAGATAAAAGTTGTCAAAGAATGAAAAGCTATCTGGGAAAAGCAACTGCACTGAATTGCAACATCTGAGGTAAATTACTCCCTGTCTGCTCTTTGGAAGACCATTAAGACAATACAGACTGCTACAGTATATGCTGACTTCTGGAGTCTTCAGTGTTGTGACAACCTTTGAAGAAATCAAGGGCAAGAGTATAAACTGCAATGATTTCTCTGCCCTTCAAAATGGATTTTGGTTAAAGAAGAAATCATCCAGCTAGTGAATATCGCAATGTTATTATTGTGATTTATCAATTTCCTGCTTGGATTTATGGTCATATAAACAACATGGCCAAAAGTATGTGGACACTTGACATCCAACATCTCATCCAAAATTATGGGCATTAATATGGAATTGGTCCACCTTTTGCTGCTATAGCAACTCTTCTGGTAAGGCTTTATACTAGATGTTGGATTATTGTTGCAGAGATTTGCTTCTATTCAGCCAAAAGAACATTAGTGAGGTCGGGCACTGATTGGGAAATTACGCCTAGCTCGCAGTTGGCTTTCCCATTGATCCCAAAGGTGTTGGATGTGGTTGAGGTCAGGGCTCTGTGCAGGCCAGTCAAGTTCTTCCTCACTGTTCTCAACAAAACAATTTCTATATGGACCTCGCTGTGTGCCCGGGGCATTATTTTACTGAAACATGAAAAGGCCTTCCCAAAAGTACAGGATCTTCTAGAATGTGATTGTATGCTGTAGCATCATGATTTGCCTTTACTGGAACTAAGGGGCCTGGCCCAAACTATGAAAAACAGCCCCAGACGAAGGGGTGTCTAGATACTTTGGTCCTATAGTGTATGTATGGAGAAATTATGTACATAGCCGAGAAATCCTGTGCAGACTGAACCAGTTGCTTGCCATTGGGTGGTGTCGCCTTCATTTAGTCAACATGGATCACAAGGTATGATCTAGCAGTGTTAGGACAACACGTACATACATCAGAAAAACATACCTCGTCAGAAAAACTGATGAAGTTATACATTTTCTGATATATATATTTTGGATATTGTCTGAAGCAATTTATCTTAAATACTTTACCTTACACATGAGTACAGTGGCAGTGACAAGCCCTGAAATTAAACATTTGGCCCTTGGAATGCAACCTTGAGGTCCTGAAGTGGTATGTCACTTTATATGCAAATGCACATTAGAAATCACATGTTACGTGTGCTATATTTTATAATTGGCATTTGCGTTGTATCACTAGGGATCACAATTAATTTCTGTACTATTTCCAGGCAATGGTATGATGTCCATGTCCATTCTTAAGAATGCTTCAATACTAATATGAAGAGATGAACAAGGCTGAAGGCTGAGAATCACTAAGCAGACACTTTTCCAGACCACCCGACAGAAGCATTAGTGTTAGTGTCAGGAATTCAAAAGTGCAATATCACCTAGAAGGCACAGAAGGCCTATTTATAATTAATGTGTGTAATATATAGCATTTTATATTTGTACTATATAACACTTGTACTGTTATTCCATTCTCCATTTGACTGCCTTGTACCCATTGACCAAGCTTTCATGAGAAGCAGTGAATGGGGAAAAAAAAAGGAATTCCTTTGATTCAATTCAAGCAGCCTGCGGTCTTTTTTTGAAGGGGGTGGGGGCATGGGTAGGGTAGTCCTGTAAGATTAACTCCTCATAAATAGACAGGGCATGGGCTTGTAGGGCAAGTGTCAGACAGCACTGGGAAGATTTGATGACTAGGTAAACAGTCTGCTTCCGTGAATCAGATTTATGCTTGCCTTGGCGCAACTGCTGTGGTCAGGGCTTCCACCCTGAAAACTCTAGGAGGAGCTTGCACAGTACCTACTTATGCACTACCAACATTTGGGAATAAATTCCCTGCATTTATGTTATTTTCAAGCCATTGGCTGTGAAAACTGACTATAAAAACATGACATTTTTACTTTCAAGTTAGTTGTACTTTGTGGCTTACAGTAAGTTTCACTTTGTAGAAGGTAATCACAAATCAATATGAAGGCTTTTAGCTAAAAGCTTCTCTTCCAGTTACAGAACTTAGAGCTTGTGATATGGTTTGCTTCTGTAAAACGTTTCTACACTCGTCTACACAAAATGCGAATTTAATAGTTCGATTTTGCGAACTTATAATTTTGCTTTTTTTTTTCTTGTTTTATTGTGTTTGTTAGGAGGCTCAAGTCAAACTATGATCATTCTTGATACCTGGTGAAATGGTTACAACCTCTGATTAACCCCATTGAGAGCTGGCACAGGCAGGGCTAATGGTTAAGACTGACATTGTCCACACTGTAATTGACTGGCTCCTCCTTCTCAGATGCAGGTGGATGAGAATCGCCTGGAGGAGATTCGGCTGCGCCCTCTGTTAGACGGAACAGCAAAGAGGCTGCCCATAACAGAGGGCATTGTGGAAGTGAAGTACAAGGTGGGCTGGGCCCAGATCTGTGATGTGGGCTGGACGTCTAAGAACTCCAGAGTCATCTGTGGCATGATGGGATTCCCCAGTGAGAAGAAAACCAAGAAGAATCTGTACAAGTGAGTGGAAGAGCTGGGCATCAGAGGGGGTACATTGCAGAACATTCTGTTAACCTACCACAAACTCAGCTCTGCATTCCTTCTGTCTGGTAGGTAGAGTGTTGTTATAAGTGCATTGTAGCACTGGTATTCTATTATTTCTGTCAGTTTGGAGTATTTTTGTACTCTACCCCATGCCATGTAAGGAGAAGTGGCACTGCTGTGTGAAACACAGTTATAGGAATGCAGTGGATGGGCCTGAAGAGCATTCAAATGTGAATGGCAAGATAAACCTTGGCTTGTGATTGGTCAACTCCTTTAGTGACTGTGGTGGTCAGCTCAGGAGGAAGTCCTGACCATCTTCTGTGGAACCTGGATGCTGATATGCATATACTTTTTATGTTAAACATGCAGGAGTTTTTCCCAACTATGTAATTAGGTGTCATTTGTATAGCTTTTAAGCAGGGTTTTGCATTTGTTGTACTTTGGGTATCCATGATAGCAAATACATTTAAATATTTTAAGTGTGTTTTCGTGTTTTTCCTCATTGGGTTGTCTTGTTTTCCTTGGCCTGTGAATTCTATTGCATGCCCTTTGCTATCCATTTCTATTTTCAGTGTTAAATAAATAGGGCTAGGCTAGCTCAGATATTCTTGAGGATGTGTGCTTCTGGTAGAATATTCAGATCCAGACAGCAAACTTGATTTCTTTCTCTTCTATTTGGCAGCCAGGCAGTTATTCCCTTACATGAACTGATATGTCTAATTTGCTTCTAACCACAATGGCATTGTTTGTCTGTCTGCAAATGTCATAAATGTTTTGGTTTTCCTGGTTTTTTTGGGTAATGAAAAGGATTATTTATATAACTGTCATCACTTAAATGGTCTTTTCTAGTGAACTAGGGAAAGTGGGGAAAGCTATGTATATGAAAACCAAGATCTTGGCACGCATGATTCATTTGCTGAATTTAGGCCCAAGAGGGAGAGCTTTCACACTGAAAAAACTTCATGAATCATTTCATCATATGTAAGTAGAGATCTACTTACCTAACTTTTGAATATTCTTCCCTAAATAGTGAAAACAAATGTACTGTTATTGAAATTTCTCGATTTCTCTCAATTTCTTTTTACTTTTGAAAATAAAAATAATAATTAATTAATCAATCAATTCTCAATTCCCAAATAATATGCTCAGCTTTCTTAGCATTATTATTTTTTAATTATTTTGTTCTAATTCCTTAAAATGTTAATGGTGGTTGGAGTACATATTCTGTGTATTGACCAAATACACACACCCAGCACCCCCTTTTCCATGTCTGCGCATTTGACAACAGGAAGGAAGTGTGTATCCTGGAAGTGTGTGCATTTGTTAAAACTTTCAAGAAAAAGAATGTCTGTGGTTTTCTATACCAGTATTCATTCATACGGGTAAGCAAAGGAATGCCTCTTTATTGTCTTATGTGGTTTATTTTGGTAGTGTGAAATATTTAAAACTTAAGGGAATCAAATTTTTGGACTCACACGCGTTTCTGTATGTGACCAGGTGCTTTTAATTTTTAACACACCAGTATAGCATTCAAGTGATATATGGTGTGTCATGATGAAATTGGTGCTCAGGCCAAAAGAGACTTTCATAAAAGGCTTCTTATGCAACCAGGAATATTCAGATGTGAAACTCAGACTTATGTAACTATGGAGCTGAAAACCTTATGTGGGCTTAAAAATGGAGGCTATATACAGAACTACGAAGACTGCAGACATGCAAGCCCCCAATTCATACACTTCGTATTCTTGATCTTCTTCATCTCTATTAGAAATAAATGCTATAATATAGTGAATGAAGGTATATGCTGTTTTGTCATAGCTATGTTAGCAGACAGCCTTCCATCAGGCTTTAAATCTTTTCCATATGCTGCTGTTGATCCAGGTGCCAAAAGTAAGGAACTGAGGAACTAGTGTGAAACTGAGATGGTGTCCGGGGATGCAGAACTGTGGTCATTTTGGTCAGACATCACATTTTTGTTTTTTTTTCATTAAGATTCAAGTATTTTAGAAATGCAGTCTTTTTAACATGCACGTGAAAATTACTTGTAAACACAAATGTAATGAAACAGGGCTTGAGGAAGGGGGGGGGGGGGAGCATCTAAATGAGAGGGCTTTGAATAGTAGCATGTGACTGAGCTGTGCTTCAAACTTTGTGCATTTATTCAAGAGTATCAGACTGCCGGTAACATACACCCCTTAATATTCTATTCAAAAGCTATACAGAAGACATGATCTGTTTTTGATTTATTCATATTATATATTTCATGTTTTTTGGTTATGACAGAATCCAGACATTAATAGTATTTTTAAAAATAGTAGAAAACGGTTATACTTAAGTTATACTTAAGGCCTGAATATATTTTGTCTTTTGCATGGGAGGGCGTTCGTCCCTCCAGTAACTCCCAGCAGTTCTGTCAGCACGCTTTATTGTGGAGTATATTTATTTTTTATCATAATTTTCTCAAACCCAAACGTTTAAATAATCCAGTTACCGTATTGCAGTTCTGTTTGTGACATTTATAGTTCATTCACAGCAGAATGAGTCACCCTAGAGACTCTTCTTATGGTTTATTTTACAGCGGTTCACTTGTACAGAAATTCTATTCAGGTAGTGTTGCAATACCCTGCAGTTTACTCTGTGGCATAAAAAAAAGTTCTCTGGAAATATTTGTCATAGTCAAGCCTAGTGAATGTGTTTAGTTGCACATTATAAGCACTCATGCAGATAAAATGAAATAGGTGCCTACATCTGAAAACATTGTTATATAGCCTGTTCATTGAAAACATTTTTCATGAAGCTTATTCAGTCTTTTCTGTCGTGACAGTAATAAGGAGAAATATTTGAATATGTTTCAGATGCCTAATTCAAAACAGATCTGTCAAAACAAAGAAGGGACCATCTGTTCAAATTCTCAGATGAAAGTATAAATATTTTTGAATGTGTTAAATACATATGGATAGGGACCTTTCATACAATTTCACAATTATAAGACTAGACTGTAAATCGGTGATGCAGAGCAACAATGGGATTACCTATTAAACACTTTCTTGCTCAGCAACATACCAAGTTCTGGAAATGCAGTACAGTTATTACCATAATTAATACATTTGTGTGAGTAGGTAGTAGTGTTCGACTGCTTGACTAAAAAAAAAAAAGAAAAAATAAACAATTTTATTATTTCTTATTAATAGTCATTTAGAAGAATCCAATAATCCCAGCTGTATGTAACTGATGTAAAAGAAAAATAGTCTCATCCAAGGCTTTTGGAACCAGGGTTCTTGTTATGTGATGCTGTTGGGAGTGATATAAAATATGAAATGAATAGAAGTACAGGTCCATACAACATAGAACATGGAAGGGACCTAACAGATGTACTTCAGAGGCCGTCTCAGACAAGGATCTGGTCTTTTGGAGAGGCTCTCACTAAATGGAAAAACTTGACAGAGGGCCTGCATCTAGTACATAATGGCTAGACTGAGAGCCATGTAATTAACATTTTTACGCATCTTAAAACTCAGCAGTACCTCTGGGAAAATTGAGCAATAACCTTAGCAAACATATCCAAATGGGGGGTCCCAAATGGAAAGCCTATTTTATAGTTTAGTTATTGTTCTTTTTGTCACACCATCTTATCTTTTAAATAATTTGTCTAAATAAGTTAAAAGCCAGCACTTAACATCAGGGGGTGTATAAAGAATGCTGCTGTGACACTCTTTCAGGATTTGTGGATTTTACATATTTGTCCTTTAACCTGGATATTGGGAAATGATCTGTGTGGGAAATAAAAAAGCAATATCATAAACACTATAGAACTGCAAAGATCTGAACTCCCTTCTTGAGACACCTACTACAGCTTGAGATGGTAGAGAATGATGGGGTTATCTCAGCTGAATATTAAACATTGCTACCAACCTGAATAAAATTGTTCCAGTGAATAGGATTGTTTCAGTGAATGAATAATTTCAATTTTAGACATTTACACACTGCTCCCTTGGCTAATACTAATGAGTTTGTTTTTTGTTTTTTGCAAATATGGCTATTTCTCTCAACTCCCTGTTACTTCAGTGTACTATTATGTCCAGTTTGGGGACAATGACCCTGGAAAGTGGTAGATTTACATAGCCTCTCAGCCACTGATCCACAGTATATTAACATTCAAACGTGCATCTTGAGTGTGTCTGGATTCTGTTACAGGAATTATGCCTTTTACAGAATATCCCTAGGCCTCCATGTATCCCGTCTGCCAGACAACTGTTTTCTGAATACTCATCTGAAAGTAGACTCACACCAGCCAGATAAATGCAAGTCCTCCAGTGTGACCCAAACAATGTGTGTGTGAGAGAGAGAGATAGAGAGAGAGAGAGAGAGACAGAGAGAGAATTTTGAGAATTAAAATATGCAGGGAGAGAGGGAGACAGGGACAGAGAAATACAGAAGGCATGGGAGAAGTAAGACATAGGTGGAGAAAGACAGAGAGGAAAAGAAGCATACACTACAGAGATAAATAAAGGACAGCTGAGAAATGGAGTGCAATAGAGAGAAGGGAGTGTGCATCATAGATATCTTCCTTGGCTCTGTTAGTCGTGTAATTGTGTGCAATACCTTCTGCACTGCTCAACAGAAATACATACGCAGTCTGTAAACTCAATAGCAATTTGTCAATTCTAACAAGGCTCGCTGTCTATAACATAGTGGTTGCTAAGCAAAATTGTATTAAAATCCAATAAAATAGAATCAAATAACTATCTATTTGGCGAACCAAACATAAATCAAACAGTAATTAAATATTTTCCTGTTGTTCTATAAAGCAAGTAGCTCTAATGCCATTAACCATGGTATGAAACATCCGACAGATTAAAGCTGAAACAGCTTGATACATGCTGTTATTGTAGCCAGTTGGCACTATTTTTCTTTATTGAATCCTTATTGCTAGAAGGGAAATGACCTCATCTTGCTAATCAGTAGAGGATGCTATACAATTCCATGCTTTCATGTCTCTGGAGTACTTTAATCTAATTTTTAGAGAGGGTAACCGAGGGTTACCCTGCTGTTGTGAGTCTACTAATTTGTGTGCAGGATGCAATAAACCAACTAGTATCATCCAGGTTTACATGGTATTACACAGTCAAGAAGGCTTTTTGGGCCTTGCTGTGAACACACTGTTCTTGTGCATAGATGGGCCTGGTTTCAAATCCAGACCACATCAGTGCTGTGCAGGCTGATACACAATTGTTGTTTCTTCCCGCTTTGTACTCCGGTACATTGGATTTGAAATTAAACAGTGAATATGAGGTTAAATGCAACTTTAATTTAAGGGTATTTATGTCCATATTCACCGATCCATGTAGGAATTACAACCCTTTTCATACATAGTACCCCATTTTAGGGGACCAAAGGTACTTGGTCAAATGAACACATTCATCATTTTTAGGACTTTTTTTTTTTAGGTTGTAAATCATTTGTATTTGATGACTGCATGAAGTCTGCAACTCATGGACATCACCAGATGTTGGGTATCTTCTCTGGTGATGCTCTGCTGGGCATGTACTGCAACCATCTTCAATTCCTGTTTGTTTTGGGAGATTTTTACCTGTCCTCTTGCTTTCAGCAAGTGAAATACATGTTCAGTTGGCTTCAGGCTGGGTGATTGACTTGGCCAGTCAAGGTCATTTGGCTTGTTGGCCTTGAAAAACTCCTTGGTTGCATTAGCAGTGTGTTAGGGCTAATTGTACTGTTGCAAGGTGATGCGCTTTCTGGTGATTTTTGAGGCATTTAGTTGGAACTGAGCAGATAAGATGTTTCTGTTTCAGATTTAATCATGCTGCTGCTTTCAACTGTCACATCATCAGTAAAGACATGCCAAGCCATAACACTACCTTCACCATGTTTTACAGATATGGGGCAATGCTTTGGCTCCTGCAGTTCCTTTCTTTCTCCACAATTTCCGCATTCCATCACTTTGGCAGGTTAATACTGATCTCATCTGTCTATAAGAGTTTGTTCCAGAACTCTACTGTTGTTAATGAACTTTTCAGGGATCCCTACTGGGATCACCAGATATGGATGTAAATGTCCTGTAGTACATAGCCAAAAGAAAAGAACAAAAATTGTGTCACTGTCCCAATACTTTTGCATTTAAATATGTATTTGTGTACAGAAATATACTGTGAACTTCATAATATTTGGGGCAATGACATTTTTTTTTTCTTGATTTGGCTCTGTACTCCACAGTTTCAGATTTGTAATCAAGGAATCCACATTTGGTTAAAGTGCAGATTCTTTGCTTTTATTAAAGATAATTTTTATACACATTGGTTTCACTGTGAAGAAATTACAGAACTGTTTATATATAACCTCCGCATTTCAGGGCACTATTCTGTTTGGGATAAATTACTTCACAGGGGTTTCAGATTAGACAGGTGTGTTCAGTTGCTTCCTTAGTGTAGGTATAAATGAGATTTTAATATCTAGTCTCAGTTCTAGGCTTTTTATTGCCTGTTATTGGCGTTTGTCAACAGGTGGACCAGAGTTGTTCCAATGAAAGTCAAGGAAGTCATTATGACGCTGAGAAATAAGTGAAGTCCGTCAGAGACACTGGCCAAACCTTAGGCTCACCAAAATCAACTGTTTGGAACATCATTAAGAAGAAAGAGAGCACTGGTGAGTGCAGTAATCACAAAGTTCCTGGTAGGCTAAGGAAGATCTCTGGTTAAGTTGATGACCGATGACCCTTACTATAACCCCTGAACATCTGGCTGACAGATCTGAAACACTCATCAGGAGGCAGGCGTGAATGTGTCAGTGACTACTGTCTACAGGGTATTTCACGAGCAAAGGCAAGATGCAAAACACTAGTTAACTGCAAAAACAGGATGGCAAGGTTACAGTTTACTAAGAAGTACCTAGAAGAGCATTTATAGTTCTGGAAAATAATTATTTTTGACAGATGAGACCAAGATTCACTTGTATCAGAGTGATAGCATGAGCAAAGTGTGGAGCCCAAAAGGAACTTCCCAAGATTCAAAGCATCACCCTCATCTGTGAAACGTGGTGGTGGTGGTGTTATGGTTTGGGCATGAATGGCTACCACAGGTACTGGCTCACTTTCCTTCATTGATGATGCAACTTCTGATAGCAGCAGCAGAATGAATTCTGAAGAGTACAGATGTACCTTATCTGCTGAAGTTCAAGCAAATGCCTCCTGTAGCATCCTATAGCAAGATGATCCTAAACATACTGCTAAAGCAACAAAGGAGTTTTTCAAAGCCAAAAACTGGGAAATTATTGATTGGCCTGGTCATTCAGCAAGTCTGAATCAAATTGAACATGCATTTCATATGCTGAAGAGAGAACGTTAGTCAACCAGCCCCCGAAACAAGCTGGAGCTAAAGATGGTTGCAGTACAAGCCTGACAGGACATCACCAGAGTAGATACTCACCACCTGGTGATGTCTGTGTGTCACATATTTCTAGCAGTCATTTCATGCAATTCATTGCATTATTCCTGCTGTTCAGCATGTATCTTTTGCTACTTGTATATCAAGCCAGCTGGCATTAACATTACAAAAATAGTGAATTCATTTGTTGTATGTTTGTTCTTGTCCCTGGTGTGATTGGTCCATCACTGCATGGAAATTCCTGGATGGAATGCATGGAAACTACTTTGCCATTGGTTCACACTATTGTGAGAGGGAAAAGCCCTCTCTCTCAGCGGACTGTGAAAACTCTGTCTCTCAGGTGGAGGGGTGGAAGTTGAGGGCAGCAGACATAGCACACAGACTTTACACTGTAATTTCACTGCAGCAGTAGAGGTCTCTATAGCAGTGGTTCTCAAACGCGGTCCTGGGGGACCCCTGTGTATGCTGGTTTCCATTCCAACCTCAACAGCAATCCCAGCATTTTAGCAAGCTGTGAATTTTTTAAATTAGGTTCTTTTCATGCTTTAGAGCTGGGGTTCCAGAATGGACCAGTGTGGCTACACACACCTGATTCTGCTAATCAATCACTAGAGTCATTGCTAAGCACCTTGATTAGTAGAATCAGGATCAGGTGACCCACACTGGCCCTTTCTAGATAAGACTGGGGACCCCAGGACCGAGTTTGAGAACCACTATACCTCTATAGGAACTACTGTACAGGAAGACTCCAGGGTGTAAACCCATGTGTACCAGAAAACAGTCCAGTCAGGAGTTCAGGGAAAACATACAGATCTGTGCTCTATTTATCATGTCTGGCCTGGGTTGCTTGCTTTTTATAGCACTAGTATTTGTCTCAGTATGAATCTTCTGTCTGCAGCATTTTCTGGTGTGCAGAATGGCTCAAGTAAACCGCGAAGCACATACAGTATATGTGACTCCTATGGGAGACAAAGGAAACCTCAATATGTTTGATAGACATAACATTTATACATACACACAAAGCAGACCCTCAGAGATACAAACCTCAGAGCATTCAACCTAACATGAATGAAATGAGAAATACCATATTTATGTCATATCAGTCTCCTTATTATCCACCAAGCAAAAATGTGATCTGTAAACAGTGTCACTTATTCCTTTGACATCTATTCACCCATCCATCCATTCTCTAACCTGCTTATCCTGGTCAGGGTAGCAGGAAATGCTGGAGCCTATCCCAGCAGGCATTGGGCAAGGGACAGGAATACACCATGGACAGGTTGCCAATCTATTGCAGGGCACAACACACTATTCGCCCACACACTCATACCTATGAGCAGTTTAGAGTCTCCAATTAATCTACCTGCATGTCTTTGGACTGTGGGGGGAATCGGAGTAAGCACAGGAAACCCATGCAGATACATAAACTGCACACCAACTGGCTTCCACATGTAATAGGAATTATTATTAATTAGCATTTTTCCTTATAATTATCTATGGTTTTCTTCTAGGTTCCCTCTAACCTGTAAAACACTTTTTGTTTAGCATTTTTGCTTACCCACTGCTCATTTTGAGCATGTTAAATCCAATGTAGGATCATTTCTATGGCTTTTATTTTGGGGACAAGAGAAACTATGGCTATTCATAAGAGATTTCCTTTTAGCAAAATCAGACAGACGTAAGTTGAATGGGTGAATACTGTTGAATGATGTTGTATTATACCCTGTCACAGAGGGATATACTGAAATTGCTGATAGACTCCAAAGAATTAAGGTGACCTTTGGATAGTTTATTGGGCTCTGTGTTGTTCATGGTCGACCGTATTATTACTGCTATCGTATATACTAGGTGTTCTGAAAAACTTTTATTCAGGCTGCCAGAC
The DNA here is from genome assembly GCF_013347855.1 of Anguilla anguilla. Classification (NCBI taxonomy): domain Eukaryota; kingdom Metazoa; phylum Chordata; class Actinopteri; order Anguilliformes; family Anguillidae; genus Anguilla; species Anguilla anguilla. Next base: position 37,089,551 of record NC_049207.1, read on the forward strand.
TTACAGAGCAAAAAGTTCATTCTCTTCTCCTGTATATTTCCTGATTCATCGGGGTATGCTTATCATTGCCTCTTAGCAGGACTCCCTGTACCGCTGCAAGGTTTTCCTGCCTTCAGATCACTCTCAAAGAACAGCTGAATTTTCTAGAGGCCAGGAATCCAAACAGGATTAAATGGAGGGCATTCTTTGATGAGTTTCACAAACAGGGCAAGAATCTCTTTCATGAGTGTGCCATGTAACAACATGGCGTGAATGCTACATTCCTAGTTTCCTAATTAGGTTGAGGCATTTTTGCAAAAGTGCTGTTTGACATCAATGTGTGTAGAGACCACATTACATTGTTTGTCAGGCTGAGGTGAACAAGACCAAGCTTAGAACATCTGAGAATTTTCTGAATATGGCTACAGACCTCCAGGATAATGAGTTTTAAATGATGCAACTCCAGTGTTTTCCTTGGAAAATAACTTGAAACAACATGCCAACTATTTTTTATTTTCTGTACAACTGCAGGAAATGGATGTCTAGAGCATTTTAAACAGTTATGTTTATATCTTAAGCTGTAAATGTACTGTGGAGACAGATAGCACCCAAAGAACTTCAACTAAGTGATCCACTAAAATAAATTACTGCATAGGGGTTATCTCACCAGCTACAGTAAATTTACATGCACAAGATGTTTTTAATTTTATTATTAATAAAGGCAGCATATAATGCTATTTTATTGCCTTTAACTAGAGGAATCCATGACACTTTTCTAGGTGACGTGTCAACTTGAACAAAAAGATACAAAACTAAAATATAACGATTGATAGCTTTTCCACGGTGTCTTTAGTGCTGTTTTATTTCACTTTTAATCATTAGAATGTCCCTTGAAAATTTACTCACAGTAATTATTCTGGTACTTTGGCCACAGTCTTGTGAAGTGATTCCCAAACTCCTGTTTGAGCCAAAAAATCTGTTATGTCTCTAAAGACTCACAAATGTGAATATTTTTGTGGATTAACGGTGGACCATCTGCTGCATTATTTTATCCTGAGACCTTCCAACTTTAATTTTATTTTAAAGCATTGCCATTATTTACACTGTCCATTTACGTTAAATACTACCAAATTTAGAACACAAAGAGAGGGTCCTGGCTAATTTGTTGCCACATTGGGAATTAGTGTTGTTCACAACACAAAGACCTATTTCCAACTCGTTTGCGGGTGCTTTTCTGATAATGTTTCTGTCTCTTTTTTGGTTGATTTTGTTTTTGGTTTCAACCAGTAACTCTGAGTGAGGTGTGGCTTACATTAGAGTGAATAATGTATACACTGACTCATTCTAATAAAATAATCACTGGCAGTCTGATGGGATCCCATTGCACACTTGCCATCCAGCCATCTGTCCTCTCAACCACCAGACAACCACACCATTAGAAATCATTTTGACGCATATTGCTGACCGTTCTTTTCTGAGGTCGCTTCATAGGAAGCATATTTGTTATTTTTTTCCATTCTAAATTCTAAATGTTCATTTGAATCATCTGCCCCTGATCTTGACATTGTCTTTGCTAAAACTGGTGAGCAGGTGCTGCACATGAAGGTAGCCTTTAAATTTTAGAGTTTGACTCTTCTGGGTAAATGCTCTGCCAGGTTACAGATTACTTACAGATTAAGGTGAGCCTGCGATATGTAGTGGTATGTCGAGCTTTTATGAATGTAGACTGTGCTTGTACTGACTGTACCCTGGAGTTCCAAAGACCAACAGTCAGCAGGAAACCCTCAGCTCATTTCTCTCAAGTGATTTTCTGTTGGGCTCCTGCAGTCTGCTTTTACACATTGATGGAACATTTTAAAATTGTATGATAAATTAGAGTAAAATAATAATTATATTAATAATGACAAAAATTCAAGACTTATGTTCTGAACATATCCTACTTGAGGTCCTGTGTGGATTTATCCCACAAGATCTGAAATATCATATTTCTCCTTAACTGAATTAATTGGAATGAGCTGCCTTGTGCTTCAGATTTTTTCTTGCATTGAGGTCAATGTCTAAGGTTTTTCTTGAATGGTTTTAAGAGTTTTCTCATTTAAACAAAAAAGAATGTTTTCATAGATGTTTTTGGCAGAACATTTATAAGATTTTCCACTTGCCTTCTTTCATTTCTGTCTGTAATCATTCATATTCTCATTGTCATGCCTGTGTGGTTTATTATTATATTTATCTGTTTAGTCATTGTCATAGTAAATAAGATGCGGTTAGTTTCATGTCCAAATCTCTATACAATGTTTACAGTGTGGGCTCACAAAGTTTCACTGTTTCACTTCTGCAGACAAATCAAAATGAGGGCTACAAAGACAAAACCCAAAGTTATTGGTTCTTCTGCTACCAGGTACTTTCTGAGGGGGAAAACTGAGACCTGTTTTCCCACTAGAGAATGTGTGTGCGTTTCTCTGCGCATGCTTGTGATTTTTGCTTTAGTCTTAACATGACTATTAGTACTAACATTGCTGACACTTTTAGTTGCATGTTTTCTCTACAATGATCTGTGTGTCCAGCATATCAGACAGAGATTTTCATTCCTCTTTCATGGCTCATTATGAATGGCAGATGCAGGCAGCAAAGAGAATGCTTTCATCTGATGCCAACTAAATCTGTGCTTTGGAATGCTTCCAAACATCATGGACAGAATATCCCAGTTGTAACTTTTGTGTGGTGAGCAAATCGACAGAAAAATGTTGAACACCACCTTTCAAAATTTTAGTCCCAACCAAAATTATTCACATTATTGATAAAGAGTGTATAAAATAAACAATACAGGCACTGAGCTAATGTCATATAATATAACAAGTTATCATTTTAGAATACCTTTGTTATACTAAACAGAGAAAAAGATTATAGTCACACTTGAAAAATAAAATTTGGCTAGCACACATCCTTTACCCAGGGCATGCTAAAAAAAATGCATTTGCATATCTCCTTTTAAAGTGGACATTTGCAAAAGTTATTCACATTAGGTGCCATGCTCAAGGAAACAAAAACCTACAGACCTATACCTACAGCCTTCTATCATTGCTGTTTATCTAAATGTTCCTCCTCACATTTCATAGAGGGTGGTCTGAAGGAGTGCAATGAATGTTAATGTCAACAGTTTAATATGGCAAATATAGCACATACTTTCAAAATATATCATCAAACCAAATACCTGTGCTTTGCTGTGGATGAGTGCCCTACGTGCATCAGTCTGATTTCGTCTTGTAAGTTTATTAACCAGAGAATAAATTGCTTACTGATTGCATATAATGCATGTTGACTAGGTACGGTGTCTTTATCCACTACAGCAGACTGATGGGCAAGTTCCATATGATGAGTTAAAAAATGGAACATTTGCATGTTGCATGTTGCATGTTTGGGTATGTTGGAATGTTCTTTCCGAGCTATAATGGCCAGATGAAAATCATATAACAGGGCCTTAGTTTAATGCATGTCAAAAAGCTATATTGTATGTGTACTTGCAACAGCTTCCATTTCTGACTTTTCCTCAAGGAAAATTATTTTGTCATTTTAAAGAACGTTTGTCTTGACATTGACTGTTACAAGGCAATCATGTTCCCTACCTACATGCAGTAAAGCTTTGTTGAAATGGGAATTCTAATTTTCTGTATGTCGGTGTGTGTTTGAAACACAGATGTTAGACACATTTCTATTTGCTGGATGCCTCCCCATGAACTCTTCACTTTAGCTGTCTTCATCAGGAAATGTTTCCTTAGTATTGTGACAGCACTTTCATATATTGCCTTTATTTTTGCTACTTTAGTATGATAAACTTGTAAAAAGCAATTTTATTGATTACTTGTTTTGGAAAATAATACATGTAAAGTAAAATATGTCTTGTCTGTAAACATATCAGTGACATTGTTCTCTAAATATGCCAATAATTTAGAAACTTTGTGGATAAATGTAGTTTGAATTGTTCTCTTGCGAGGACAAACACACAGATTCCGTCCCCATCCAAATTTCCTAATAATTTTTTACCTTTCAGGGAAAGCCCCAAACCTAACGATAGAGCTAAATCTAAGGCCCAAAAGAGAGAGTTGGGGGCAGGCAAAAGTTAATCTGCAATTATGAGACATCAGTTTACCTTGGCAGATCTCCCAGAGCACATGGCGTACTTCTGTTGGCCACTGCTTGCTTTTCCTTTTTCTTTGCTTTGGCCTTTGACCCTTCCCACAACCCCTTGTCTTTTCACCAGAGGACCCTAGAAGATTCAGGCTGGATCCCAATAATTGTTTCTTGTCTGTCCTTTTCCTTGGCCCTTACCCTCATCTACATAAAATACAAATTAAGTTAGAGGATTTGATATGCCTGTATGGATTCAAAAATATAAATAACATCAAAAACATAAATACCTGTTTCATGCATAACTTTGTGTTTTTACAAGGTATATGCTAGCACTGTTTTACATGTTGTTTGTTGCAAAAGACCATAATTTCACATCAGTTCCTGATTTGATAAATAAGATTTATAAATAAATAAATAAGCAAGACTACAAAATGAGGAGGCATACCAGGGGTGCGGGAAGATCTTTTAAAGTGGGGGTGCTGCCACAGAAGTGGTACCGGAATCTTGAATCATTCATCGTTATTTTTATATTAGTTATTTTTATTGTATTTAAATTACATTAAATAATGAAGGAAGCACTGGGTACCATTGCTTTGGATTAGAGCTTGTTTAATTTGTGTGAGTTAAGATAGACAATATTGTTTGTTGTGACTTTTGAAATCAATACTTTTAATGGCAGGCCTAAATTTATCTATTTTTAAGTAATTACTTATAGGCCTTGCATTGTATGTGAGAGTAACTTGGCATTTTTGTACATTGAAAACATGTTTTTGATGAGATTTACTTAAATGGCTATGAATGGTCAAATTGACCTTCATTTATCTTGTCTATATGATTGTATATTTTGATGGCTGCGTGTAATGTTGCAGAAGGACTCCAATATTACATAGCTGCAGACCTGCAGAACAAGCTTGTGGCTGGGTGAAGCCTGCAATTGTAGTACAAGGTTTTAGGGTCTATCTTGTAGTCATGTAGTTGTGTGAGTCGTAGTGAAACCCAGTAGCATTATGTCACCAGTTTCCATACACCTGGTAGGCTACCTGCAGGACCGAATCGCAACAGAGATTTTGGTTCTTCATTTCAGTACGATCTTCGTTTACATCAGCATTGTACAACACTATAGACCCTGTTAGTTTTCCTCTAGAAATGGAAAACTATGGTAAGAAGGGTAGAATAAATTGGTGGAAATAAACAGGGAAATGGTGATGGACAATTTGTATTGATTAGCATTTATAGTAGTTGCAAATATTTAATAAAGGATTTTATGCAGTATAATTGTGCAATTGCTCTTAATTATTGCTTAGCAGGTAATTAATAACTTACAGCCTGAAGTATGAGAAAAAACCAATTGTACTGCTGGTTTCATTGGGCTGTGCTCTTATCGCCTCTTCTCATCTCCCTCTGATGTTTTTTTTTAATTCCTGAAAAAAGCAAACAGTGGTAGAGAATGAGTGAACAAGGATATAAAGAAAGGCATTATGTATTCATATATTACAGGTTTTATTTACACAGGATCAGTAATAAAAGTTACACTTAAACTAAATCCAGGAGGAATAGTTCTGTACACTGAGACAATCTTTCATTATTTTTTAGGAATGAGAATTTGTAGCACATGAACCACAATGTGCTGCTACAAGTGAATTTAGGCTAAATGTGTTGGTCACATGGCAGCACAGTACACTCAACTGAAGCATACAATGAATTAATCTTCTTTCCACTTCAATTATTTTTAAGAATGTAGCTTGTGTTTTTACATTGCCTACTCAGTCAGAGGTGGACTGACCTGGTCTTTTTGAGCCACTGAGGTTTGTTATTACTTTGTGCTTTAGTTGATTACTCAACTGACTCACTTGACCTGGCTTCCTGAGTCTAAATTGATTTTCAAGAGAAAACAAAAACCAACATACTCTGTGGTTTTCCATGTCCTCCAGGCCTGACCATCAGGCTCTAAATGTATGCCAAAAGACGGTAATCTCCATTGCCGTCACAACAGTTTTTATAATAATAATAATAATTATTATTATTATCATCATTATTATTATTATTATTATTATTATTATAATTATTATTATTATAATTATTATTATTATTATAACAGCAACAGCAGCAACAACAACAACAGTCCGTTTTTAACAGTTGGCCCTCCTTTCATATTTTAACCGAACAGAGAGTATAACAGATAATGAAGGGATCTCAGAATGTGCCATGGTGATGGATCATACTCCCTTCCTCCTATATGGCTCGAGCGTAGGCCAAGCTACAGACTGTGCCACAAGTCTCGCCCATAGCTTGCAGTCTGACTTCTAAACCTGCCAACTTCCAGAAGTACAATTTGCAATCTAATAGAATCATTAGAAAAATAAGCATTACTTTTATTTTGTCCAAAACCATTTGTAAAATTAAAGTGTCTTTGCCACAGCCTTTGAATTGATAGTAATGCTTTAAAGACCCTGTGCAATCAAAAACATTGTTTTTAACTGTTATATTGCAGACAAAAAATACAATATTAAGCATGTTTTATTTAGTTGATATTTAAAATACATTTTGTACTGTTCAGTAAACATAGCAGTTATGCCTACATTTTAACCCATCAGCAGTAAAAGTGTTTTTGTCTTTTCCTGTTTGTACATATGAAAATGTAAGTATAAAAAGTTTTGTAGCTTCATCAACACGTGCAGGAAAAAAAGTATTTGCACTGGGTCTTTAAGAATGCAGGCCTGCAGCTCTTTGCTTTTCCTAACACGTCACAAATAAATGCCACTTTCATGACCTGCTTGCTGCTTGACATTAAAATATTATGTATAGAAGTAGTACATTTCTTAGTGTTGGCAACTAAAATCTGGTACTTATCACTTATAGATATTCATATAAGTTGGTGATAATCTTCAATAAAGAAATTATTTAAGTGTCAGAATGGCACAGCTGTTATAGAGATCCAAATACAGTGGTAATTTACCTTGAAAATTGTGAATAAAGAAGCTTTATCATTTTATTTTATGCTTCCTTCTTGTTTTTATCCATATATTTTCTTTAATAGACTCAAGAATTCCAGACAGAATTAATCAATCACTTTATGTTATGTTGTTGTCCAAACTGAATCTGATTCAGTCATAGGACATTTTATGTAGCTTAGCAGTAAATGTAGCATAAAGCATAGAAAATGCCCTGTAACAAATGAACTTATAGACCCACGTAAAGCACTATGCTTGTTATAGCTGGAGGTAAGTCATAATAAGAATCCAGTACATTTGGAATTACATCACTTAAATTTTCACTAACTGTGCAATAAGGGTGAACCAGAAGCCCCTTCTCCAGCATTGTGCCATTCGGAAACAGCCTGTTGGTGCTCTTTATAAACTCTGAACTCCTCTCCCCTATGTCCAGGATGCTCGGTGACCGAGGGCAGGTAAACTACCGCATCCACTCTGTGGCCTGCACAGGAAACGAGGTGCACCTGTCTGTCTGTTCCATGGAGTTCAGCAAAGCCAATGTCAGCGTGCCCTGTCAGGGGGGCAGGCCTGTCGTGGTCAGCTGCGTCGCAGGGCCACAGTTCTCACAGATCTCTGGAAAGAAGCCAAAGATCAAGGTATGCTACATTACATTGCATTACATTTATTTATCCAAAGCGACGTACAATAAATGCATACCGAAGTTCATTGGAAAAACTACAAAACACAGGTCCAATGAAGTACAATAATCATTATGTAACAGTTATTCATTACCATGAACACATTAAGTTCAGTTTATGCAGTAAGGCCCAGTCAGAAAGTTATGGTAAGTCAAACTGGGAGGCATGCCACAACATCAAGATAATGATACAGGTGCAATATAAGTGCTGGATGGAGGTGCAAGCGTAACATGAAAGTGCTACAGGAACAAATTAGAAGGGTACAAGTGATAAGAGCGATTCTAGATTGGGAGTGCCCTGCGGAGTAGTGATAGTCCAGGTACAGTCTGAAGAGATGTGGCGGAAGTTTGGCAATGATCGAGTGGTTCGTGGAGGAACAGAGAGTTTGTTCCACCACTGGGGAGCCAGTAGTTGGGACGAGCAAGAACCATTCACCTGGCTGGCAGGGAGTGCAAGTCCCCCTGCTGCAGCAGAACGGAGTGATAAAGTTGGCGTGTAGGATTGAATCATGTCCTGTAGGTAGGCGGAGGCTGTCCTGTTGGCTGCAGTATAGGCGAGGGTCAGAAGTATGAACCTGATGCTACACCTACACTAGTTACAGTTCAGGTCAAAAGTTTAATACATCTAGACTAAAGATATTCAAACTCAGTTTTTCACAACTCCGCACATTTCATGTTACCATACATTTCTTTTGGCAAGTCAATTAGGGCATCTACTTTGTTTACGTCAGAGGTCATTTTAAAACAATCGATTGGAAACAGATTTATTTCAGCTTTAATTCACTATATCAGAATTCCAGTGGGTCAAAAGTTTACATACACCAAGTTGACTGTCTCTTTAAACAATCTGGAAGAGTCCAGAAATTGATGTAATTTCTAGAAGCTTCTGATTGGCTAATTGTCGTAGTTAGGAGTTAATTGGAAGTTAATTGGCACATGTGGCTGTATTTAAGGGCCTGCCTTTAGAGCCACTGCCTTTTTGCCCTTGATACCATGGGAAAACCCAAGCAACTCAGCCAAGACCTCCAAAAAACATTGTGGACCTCCACAAGTCCGGTTTCTCCTTAGGAGCGATTTCCAAACAACTAAATGTACCACGAGTATCTGTACAAACAATTGTATGCAAATATTAAAATCTTGGGACCACACAGACACTGCATTCAGGAAGGTGGCACAAATTAACTCCTAGGGCTGAACAAACTTTAGTCCAAAAGGTTCAACTGAACCCCAAGACAACAACAAAGGAACTGGTGAAGGAGTTGGAGGTATCATGTACCAAAGTACATGTACTACATCCACCATTAAGAGAATCATACATCATCATGGCCTGAAAGGCTGTCGCGTAAGGAAGAAGCCCCTACTCCAAGACTGGCATAAAATATTCAGAATGAAGTTTGCAGGTGATCACCAGGACGAAGACCTAGCCTTTTGGAGGAGTGTTCTCTGGTCTGATGAAACAATAATTGAACTGTTTAGCCATAATGATCAGTGCTATGTATGGTGGAGGAAGGGTGAGGCTTTTAATCCGAAGAACACCATACCAACTGTGAAGCCTGGGGGTGGCAGCATCATGTTGTGGGGGTGTTTTGCTGGAAAAGCGACTGGAGAACTTCAGAAAATAGATGGCATCATGAGGAAGGAGGATTATCTAGAAAAACTGAAGCAGCACCTCAAGACACCAGCTAGAAAGTTAAACCTTGGTCACAACTGGGTCTTCCAGCAGGACAATGATCCTAAGCATACCTGCAAAGTTGTAACAAAATGGCTTAAAGACAACAAAGTGAAAGTGTTGGAGTGGCCATCATAAGGCCCTGGCCTGAATCCCTTAGAAAATTTGTGGACTGAACTGAAAAAGTTACACCAGTTCTTTCAGGAGGAATGGCAACGAACTCCGGCAAAGTAATGTGGAAGGCTACCCCAGGTGTTTGATTCAAGTAAAGCAATTGAAAGGCAATGCCACCAAATACAAACAAAGTGTATGTAAACTTTTGACCCACTGAAAATCTGATATAGTACATAAAAGCTGAAATAAATCTGTCCCTTAGTTATTATTTTGAAATGACCTCTTATGGAAATAAAGTAAGATGCCCCAATTGACTTAAGACAGGAAATGTATGGTAACATTTGGAATTGTGTGGAGTTGTGAAAAATTGAGTGTCTTTAGCCTAAGTGTATGTAAACATTTGGCCTCAACTGTATAGTAATAAGTACTGAGTGTTACAGTAGAGCAACTTGTTGGATTTTTACAATTTGGTAAAGTTCAAATTTGAAAGTTCTTATTTGCAGTCCTGATAAGAGCATGAATTGAATTTATTAGAGTATAGTCCCTTTGTGTGTAGTCATCAGAAAATGCACCTTCAAACCCACTGCCCTGCATCTGTCAGTCAGACCCATTGATATTTCATATTTTCTGTATATATTTATTTGGCTGTGTTTCAGACAGGGGCACTGTACAAATAGTCATTGTGCATTCAGGAGCAAAGTAGCCGTTTGGGGATTGTTGCATTCAAGTTTACGGTATGTTTTTAAGCATGTGTGACTATAACTGCATTCTGCTATAACAGCAGGTCACAGTGAGGCTGAAGGGGGGCTGGAAGGTGGGAGAAGGACGTGTGGAGGTTCTGAAGAACAACGAGTGGGGCACGGTGTGCGATGACCGCTGGAACCTGCAGTCGGCCAGCGTTGTGTGCAGGGAGCTTGGCTTCGGCACTGCCAAGGAGGCCCTGACGGGGGCACGCATGGGGCAGGGTGAGCAGGACCTGCCGTTTAAAGTGACTGCATCTGGAGAACTCTGTACTTACTGCACAAGTTACAGCATGTTTTAGACTTCTTGAATGGTCTCTGAAGGGTTGTTCAGAATGACTGACTTCAGTATCAGTACTTATAGTTTTTGATGCTGAATGAAGAGATTGATTATTATTATTATTATTGTTGTTGTTGTTAGCTAATGAGAATGCAGTATGTCTATTCTCTAACTGCTCTTGATAACCAGTCAAGTAGCCTATAAATTTAATCATTTAGCACCTCTTAAAGTTCTATGAAGCTCATAATTATCAGACTCTTTGCTAACATTTAGTTTGAGCATGTTTATAACATGCTCTTATTTGTAACTTTTAGCTAATGATTGTTTTGGCTGTAAAATATCTTGTATTGTGTTTCATAGGCCTAGTACTTTATCTTTAGTAACTTTATAGAAACTGTGTCCATATGTATAAAGAAGGCACAATGTCTTAGGATAAAATGGAAAGGGACTTGTCATTCACAAGTACAGACATCAAATGGCACAGTGAGTAGGGGTGGATAAATCTTCATTGTACTTTGAGATGCCTTCAATTTGTTTCACAAAAAAAAGTTTCCTGGGTGAAATGCTCTTTGTCCTTTGTTTGTAATATTAGTTTAAATTCTATTTAGATATAAATGTGAGATGACAGCTGTGAGGTAGAGTAGACTGAAAATAATTTTTCACAGGGCAAGTGGCAGGTGCCCATTATCTGAACCTCAGTGACATTTTGCCCCTACTTGGATTTGACTCTTGGTCCTTTGGACCATTGGCTCCACACTGTGAATCAACCACACAGCTGGGCACAGGTGGCAGGCTTCTCCAGGTGTCAGAGAGCAGAGAACAAGTCCCGTCCCTATACCTCTTTGATTTGTGCCTCAGCAGCTGTTGGAATACCATGGATATGAGAATGTGAAATACCTCACTATACGCATAGACTGGTGAGTCAGCAGTGCAAGAGGAGCACGTGGTGAAATAAAGGGGTGAATGTTACCTCAACATTACCCCATTGGACAAGGAGACAGACAGGACAAATGTGTCGATACAATTCTCAAGTTCAGGAAAGGCAGGCCGCCAGGGTCTACAGAGCTAACCATGGCTGCACAAACACTCTCAGCTACCCGTGAACAGAAGTGAAATATACAGGTATGAGTCAGAGGAGTACAGTCAAAGGTCAAACTGTTTGAAATCAGTTGTAGTTCAGTGTGTGCATTGTTTAATTTGTATATGTAAAAATGCACAATTTTGCTTGGCTTTCTTCTCACCACTTTGAATTATCAGTTGTGCCTGTGAAGTCACTGATGTACTGTCTGCGTCCTCCCAATAACATAGCAGCTCAAGCACTCATCTGTGAGCCAGTAAGCAATTTACTTACTACTGGCCACACAGTACTACACAAGAACTATGGCCAATCAGAGCAGAGGGAAATATATTACTGATTATAAGGGGTAGCCTGATGTTAATTGAGGAACTAATATAGTGTTAACCTGAGGACCACAATATATGCACAAATTATTAATCCATACAAACCAATATCCATGTGAAGCAAACCGATATACATGACAATCAAACAAATATGTGCAAATTACAAACCGATGTATGCGTAAATGACAAATCAATAAACGCACCGGTGACAAACGAATATAGGCGTAAATGACAAACCAACAGAAGCGTCAATGAAAGACCAATGCATATGCATATCAAACCAATACATATGCCAAGCAACCAATACGTTTGTACAGTATATGGATTATTTATTTCCTAAACGGCCCCTCATAACTGCGGGCAGTATAAAACAGAGCCTAGTCCATACTCCAGCTTGACATCAAGGTTATAGAGCCCAGCTTATGGTTGGAGCAAGCATTTATACTGATCAAGATATTTGGGAGCCCCTGGTTTCACTTTTTACTCTTCGGGTGACTAACAAACACTCTTAATGAAAAAGAATTATGAAGTACAGTGTGCAGTGTCTTACTGCATTGGCAGTCCTGATTCTGGGGCTCAAATTCAAGAATGAGAGTGATTGCAGTAAACAGTCTGAAAATATAAAATATAGTCAGTCAGTGCTCACCCTACAACTGTCTATCTTTAGTAAAAATCACATGTCCCTGGCCAAACATCGACATGTACATCACATATAAGTTTTCTTCCGTCAGGCAAACACTAAGTGGGTCCTGAGGTGCTGTGGGCTGTAGGTTCATCCAGGCCATTCTGAGAACCATGTTTAAAGAACATGACCTTTATGCTTTACAAAAAACATTACTGTTTCTTCCACAAGTGGAGACACTTCTCATGGAAAGCTAACCCCCAGAAACGGCATATTTCAGCTTCCTTAACCCGAGGACCGAACAAGGGGACTATTCTAAATTAAGCAGCAGCACAGAACTGGTCTGTTTTCTGCTTCCATTTATACAGACCTCTGTTTATTTGTGCGAGCATGGGGAATGGGGTCATAGATTGCAAAATGCAAAACATGAATTTTATTTTCACATAACCGTTTCTGTGCTGATACACACGCAGTGAGTACGTACTGTACATTACCTTCACTGGCTAACCCCTGTCTACATGGTCCCTTTTCCTAGTAAGAGCACCTCCCAGTAGTGAAATTAAATTCTCACAGTGGTCTGGATAGCAGAATCATCACTGGCATAGCACACACCCCTGCAGCCCTTGCTGTGTATGTGTGTGTGTGTGTGTGGGGGGGGGGGGTGGGGGGGACGACACAGATAGGCCTATAACCGTGAGCTTAGTCATGTTGCATCCAACAGCTGCATCCAAGGTTAGAAATTAGCTAAATATTTACGATATTTAAATATTTAACCAAGATATTTGAGAAAATAAATAATAAATTCAATGTTTAATCTGGGTTTTAATAAAAACCAAGATTTAAGATATAAACTTTTTCACATGGGTGAAGTGGGTGTTTGATCAAATATAATAATTATTTAAAAAATGCCTTGTTTTTCTCAGGTTCCTTGTGTGTAATATTACATCTCATAAAAAACACATTTTCAACGTAAAAAAAATGCCAAGTTACTCACACATACAAGACATACACCATCTATAACTCATTCATTCAGACTGCCAAAATCCAGGCCTGCCATTAAAAATATTGATATCAAAATGACGCCAAGTTACGGTACTTACGACAAACAATATAGGCTATTTTGCCTCACCGAAATTAAATAAGCAATGCAATGCTACCCAATATTTCCTCAATTCTTTCAGGCCATTTTGGTTATAATCTCTGTTCCATAACCATTATGTTACACTGCTGCCCTTGCATTAAAGGGGTGTGTCACCCAAGCTTGGTTCACATGACTCCAGATGATTCCAGATGACCTCTGTATAATCTTATTACTTTTTCAGATGATATTTCACATGCCTAGCCTAGTGTGTTGGGTGGGTATCAGTTCAGGGCTACTTACTCTGGATAAGCATGTACTCGTTGCAGGAAGCACAAACATTGATGGAATGCAGGTTATGGTGGGCCCACCTACTCAGAAAATAGCCTTCTCCTGAACCTTTGTCTGCTTTCCCCTGCTTCAGGTCTTAATGTCTGTGTACGTTTATCAGTCTTCATATTCAGTTTAGCTCAGTCTTTAGTCTCAGGCTTAGCTCAGTGATCTACCAAAACAGACAAAGCTATGCAGAGTTGCTCAGTTCATCTTTGGTTACAATTTTGGGACAGAGGTGACCATTTGTCCTCTATCTCAAATGTAGTTTTGGTCATATTCCTTCTGCTTCTTTCTCTCTTGGCAATTATATTTTTGTGCACTTGCCAAAGCACATTTGCTTTCCCTTTCAAGTTCTATCCATTATAACTTTGCTAATGTGTTTTCAATTAAATGTACTTTTTCAAGCGTGCTGTTACTGTTCTGGGTACTACCACTAATAACAATCTGATTCACTGATTTGCTTGAAAATAGTTTGATTAAGAACTCGAACTGCCCCCACCCCCCTAACAATGCACCAATTCCGGCTCAGCAGTGCTGACATCTGGGTTTCATCTAGCAACATTGAAGTAAATATTTAGTCTGATTGCAGAAATTTAAATCTCTGCAGATTTCTCAATGCATTTTGAACCAAATACATTATTGTTAGATAAGGAATAATGTATTCTGACAGATATCTTAAAATGCATTAAGATTTTTTAAAAACAGTAAAAACAGCACTATTTCAAATACCAGATCTTTGGTGTGACATTTTTGTCATTTCTGTGTTTGTATATGGTAATGCAGCCTACCCTTCCACTATATAGCTTTTTGGGCATGGTGTTTATTGATCATGTTCCATGCAGAGAGTTTACAGTTTTAGTTGTGTTGTGGCGGGGATGAAGTCCTGTGGAGGAATGTCTTATTTGGGTCATGTCTTAACATCTGCAGGACTGGGTCCTATCCACATGAATGAAGTCCTGTGTTCCGGGCAGGAGAAATCCCTGTGGAACTGCCCTTTCAAGAACATCACGTCTGAGAACTGCCACCATTTAGAAGACGCCTCTGTCAAGTGCAACGTGCCTTATATTGGCTTCGAGAAAACGGTCAGAGAGCCACGTCTTGCTCGTTCAGTCTTGCTGAGACTTTGACTGTTAATAGGAGTATTTTAAATGTAGAAATATAGTAGAACTTCATAAATATGAACGAATTGGGAAATTTGTCATTTGGAAATCTGAAATGTTTGTAATTTTGAAAGTTAAAATCATTTCAGTCATTTGTCAGTATGCTACTGTCATTTGAAGTAATGGACCTTAGTTTAAACTAACAGATAATCAACCAGGTAGTAACTCTCATTAGAATGTTCTTTATTTTTTATTTTGCATGGTTTTCAAAATCATGTGTCTCCTTTTCAGTGACTGGCTATCTTTGGCTTCCTTTGCAAACTATATAATCTTGTTCTGAACCTTCTGTTGGCTTTTTTAAATAGTATTTCCGGGTTGATAAGATGAATGCTACTTTCAGTTTTATACCATATGCAATTGAACAGACAGTCTGTATCTCAGAGGTTCTTACCAAGAAAGAAAGTGGGATGTATGCACTGAAGAACAATCTTTGCTTTATTGTGTTTAGCCATTTATATAATTACAAAATTTAAATTGTTTGAAAACAAGTGCATCCTGATGTTAAACCTAGAACAGTGCTAATGGCACTTCACTGCTCGTTGCTAACCTAACAGGATATCTGCAGACAGATATCATACAATAACTGAATCTCAAATGAAAGGAGTCATTTGAGTAAAGTAATCATTAGCATTTTTATATATTCATGTCAACTGGCACCAAAGATATTTGGTCTGAGCCATTCTCCAACTGTCTATATTATTGCTTATTACTGCCACTGTTTTAAAAAAGCAAGCTATAGCATATGGTAACTGCATCATATATTTTCAGGGAAACTATTTTTGTTGCTTCATTTGATTGAATGACTAGAAATGTTTTTCGTTGGACACATCAATCACATTATATACCATTGGCTTTTACATTTAGTAATAGATTACAGTTGACCATCATCCCATGAAATAACCCTGGATCTGTTTCAATTGCTTTTGGAAGCAAAGGTGGCTTTTAAATATATTTATAATGTATGACAGTGGATGTAAGTTGCTGGTTGACATGAAACTCATCTAGGATACCAGAAACGTAAGGGATCTGCATGTCATCTGTCACAGTAGTACTGACAACATGCTCAATGTACTTTTATTAACTGATTAGAGAAAACTAATACTTTGTGGCAATTGAATGGAGAAGGAGGTAACACCTGTAAGAGATGAAAGCTGGCAGTCCTCTGTAACTGTTATAGACTGCAACTGAGCCCTATTTCTCTTTCTTTGACTGTTGGTAATCATTTTCACACAGGCAAAGGTTGTTGTCAGTGCTTCTTCTAAGCTTAACTGTGCTGCATTGTGATATCCTGAGAGATTGCTCCAGTTGCCCCGTCAGTCATTGATCAACTTAATTTGATCAATTAAAAATCTGGAAGTAATGTGTAAAACCATACTGTACAAAATGCATTTTACTCACTTTTAAAAACACTGAATAACTTGATAATGATGATGGGTCACTGGAACTTTCTCCAGGAAATGAAATCAGCACCTGTAATGCATTTGGCTACCCTTCAGTCGTCAAACTGTCAAAATGTTCAGTACCATTTCCGGCTTTCCAGCTGCCTATCCAATATCAAAGTCTTATTGGATAGGCAGTCGCCAAACAGTCTACATTTGAATAACATGCTTACTGATGGTTTGATGGCACCCGTGGCTAACTCCTTCAACCCCCCCGACAGATAAACATCACAGGGGGGCGTACACGCTTTGAGGGGCGAGTGGAACTTCTGAATCCTGACGCAAACGGAACTGAAGGTTGGGGGTTGATCTGTGGAGAGGGCTGGACCACACGGGAGGCCATGGTGGTCTGCAGACAGCTGGGGCTAGGCTACGCTAACGGTGCCCTGAAAGTAGGTAGCCAGGAGTTATCCCCCAGATATTCATACTGCAGAGATTAGCGAGCCTACAGTTACAATACAATTCGGCATAACAGATTGGTACAAAGAAAATGAACCAAAATTAGTCAATATAAATTGGCCATAAATAAATTAAATAATAACTTTCACTTGAAATATCAAAAAAGTTATTTTATATAATAAAATGTGAGCCACGTAAGCCCCCAGGAAAGTGATGGCTGTAGGAGTTCGTCACATGATGTAGTGTGTAATACTTCACCTAAGACCTCAAACCTCATAAGCAGGTAGATACTAACACCTTTTCCCTGTTGGTGAGATGGAAGATCTTTCTCTCAGAGAAATAGAGAGCACATTAATGTTTTCCAGTCTTAGATGTTACAAATGCCTCCCTCAGTGAAGGCATTTTGATGACTGCTTGGCACTCATCCTGTAACTGAACGAGAAGAACTGTTTCTCCTCTGCCTTTACGATCATTATGGACTGCACCTCAGAATGCACCTCCAAGGCTTTAAGTGAGGCTTCTCAGGTGACCGGCTGGCCAAAGTGAATGTGGGGGGGGTGAGAAAGGGATGGGAGGGCTCAGGTCTTTGACACTGACGCCCCGCAGGGCCTCTCAACAGGTCCGGATTGTGGGTGGACGGACGGATTATGAGGGTCGATTGGAGGTTAAGGTGGGGTCCGGGTGGGGCACAATCTGCAGCGAGGGCTGGACCACGCGAGAGGCTATGGTAGCCTGCAGACAGCTGGGGCTTGGCTACTCCCTGCATGCAATCACTGTGAGTAATTTGTGCCCCGCATGCTATCATTGTGAGTAATCTATGTACGGAAAACCAGAAGCATTGCATTTGAATGTTGTGTATCATCACTGCATATAAAGTAGCATGACATCACTGAAAATATCAGAACATGAAATCATTGTGAATAACATACCATCTCCATACTAACATATTTTCCGTACCTGATATCACTGTGTGTACTATACTCACTGCATGACATCACTGCTGTTAAAATATTACCTGCATGCCACAATACTGTATACTTCTAGCATGATGTCACTGTGTAACATACTCCTTGCATGATATCATTGTGTAACATGGTCTCTGCATGAGGTCACTGAGTAATTTGTTGCCTGCTGCATGTCATCAACACGAGTTATCATACTCCCTGTAAAAAAAAATACTCTTCACATGCTATGACCAGAGGAAGTATACTGCCCTCATGCCAAAATAACCAATGGGAACTGCTGATCTCACTGTACTCACCCCCTCTCCAGCCCAACCCCCACGTCCCTAAAAAAATAAATATTGATAAAATTATGTATATATCAGAGTTTGCGGTCGGTTTTTAGCTGGAAAATGTATCAAGGTCTGGCAAATTCCAGTGATTTTGACAAAAGTATACAGCTAAAGAAAAGCTTAAGCTGCACTGAACCTTATAAACCATTCGATTTCAAGTCAGCAGCTGCCTACCCTGATAGACCTGTCCACCTTGGTGAATAGCAAAATTGCTTTTATTAGCCATTAGATTTTTCATCTTTATACAGTATGGGGCGATTCATCTTAATTCAGAAGAAGAATGCTTCAATGATGCAAGATCTGACAGCTGCTTCTGTTGAGAAAGGCACACACACTGCACACACATGGAATGCACGGATACAAATAGTATTTTTTTGACCTAATGCATCCTGCTGTGCAAGACACAAGCATATTTGTATATTTATATATATTAATGACAATTTTTGTTTCCAAAGACGCAAGATTATTTTGCCAGCGAATAAAAATCATGAACTCTGGTATATATCCATCATTGGGTTTGTCATGTTCCCATCCATGTCAAAACCACGATTTCTTACCATGACCTTATAGTGTAATGTCAAGGTAAAGCAATATTTGATAACATTGTGGTTTTTGTTAGATTTCATTGAGTATGTCCTTAGACTCTTAATATCAGAAATTACCTGTCAAAGATTAATCCCCTCTGACCCCCCAGTGCTTATGGTTGTCTCCAAGGAAACGTGGTACTGGGACAGCAGCAACGTGACGGATGTGGTGATGAGCGGGGTCAAGTGTGCCGGGGACGAGATGAGGATCAGCGACTGCCAGCATCACAAGAGCGTGAGCTGCAAAAAGGCTGGAACGCGCTTCGCTGCTGGTGTCATCTGCTCAGAGAGTGAGTGACCAGCCTTCGTGTTTCCATTTTCTTGGTGAAAACTGAAAAATGTCAGGGAAACACTGGGAAAACGTCACATCCGTGCGACATTTTGGTCAGAACTAATTCTGACCTCTTTCCTCTTTCTTTCTTTTCACTGCATCCCAGTCATGGTACTTGAGGGCTGCGGAGTAAGCACATTTAGCATTTTGTATATTAGAATTTTCTGTCATTGTTATGGAGGGTTTTGATTTTAGTTTTAATAAGACATCAGAGGCTAGTAGAAGACTTGAGAACCAAAATGATCTGTTCATTGCAAACATGAATAGTTCATAGTCGATTTCATAGTTTTGCCCTATTTCTCATTGCTTTGAACTTTGATCCTGTAAGTTTTTAAAACCACAAGTAATTTAGGAATGAGGGAAGGTTACAAGGAATTTGTTTACTGTGTTCAGCTGTCCTGTCTTATTTTCCCGACTTTTTACCAGGAACTTTTGACTTGAATCATTGCTGCGAGTTTTCATTTTTACAGGTGCTTCCAGATGATAATGGATTAATTCAGCAAACATATCCACTATTCCTGGATCATTGTGTGTTGGTGCTTTGGTGCTTCATTGTAAAAGAGACTCAACACAATTGCCCTCAGCCCCAGGATTGCCATGATTCCTATTTTACATTACATTATGTTACATTACATTACAGGCATTTAGCAGACGCTCTTATCCAGAGCGACGTACAACAAGTGCATCAGTTCAAAGTGCAGAGGTGCAGAAAAACACACTAGAGTGAAGTAAAGATCGTAGTGCCAGAAGTGACCACATAGATCAGGACTCCAACCCTGTAGGGTAACCTGTTCAGCAAATAAACAAAACAATCCTGCCAAGTAGAAAACTAGCACTGAAATCACATTTGCCTAATCAGAATCAAACAAAACAATCCTGCCAAATACAAAACTAACGAGATTGCATTAGCCTAACTAGGTACATTGAGGTAAATAGAGTAGAGCTAAACTAGAGGCTAGGGAGGGGTGGGGAGAGGTGCAGCCTGAAGAGATGAGTCTTTAGTCTGCGCTTGAAGGTAGTCAGATTCTCTGCTGTTCTGACCTGCACGGGAAGGTCATTCCACCAGCGAGGGGCCAGGACAGACAGCAGACGCGAACGGGAAGTACAGACACGAAGAGGGGGAGTTGCCAAGTGTCCAGAGGTGGCAGAACGGAGAGGTCTGGCTGGTGTGTAGGGTCTGATGATCCTCTGGATGTATCCTGGTGCTGACCCCTTAGCCGCCTGGTATGCAAGCACCAAAGTCTTAAATTTGATGCGAGCCATAACAGGCAGCCAGTGGAGGTCAGTGAGCAGGGTGGTGACATGGGAATATCTGGGGAGGTTGTAGACCAGACGAGCTGCAGCATTCTGGATGAGCTGCAGGGGATATTTCAAATCAGAATTAATTTTCTCTCCTTGTCTCTTTCTCTATTCCCCCCCCCCCCCCCCCCCCCGTCGTTCTGACAGCGGCCTCTGACCTGATTCTCCATGCCCCTCTGGTGGAGCAGACAGTGTACATCGAGGACCGACCCCTGCACATGCTCTACTGTGCCGCGGAGGAGGACTGCCTCTCCAAATCCGCCGCCAAGGCCAACTGGCCCTACGGCCATCGCCGCCTGCTGCGCTTCTCTTCACAGATCCACAACATCGGCCGCGCCGACTTTCGCCCCAAGGCTGGGCGCCACTCCTGGGTGTGGCACGAATGCCATAGGTAAATACGGGGCTCGGCGGTGGCTTGCGAGGGGAGCCAGGGAGGGGTGGCTAGCTTGCCTGTCCCAGCTGCCTGTTTGTGGAGGAGCACTGCATAACTCAACAGCATGACTCGCTCAAAGCATGGTCCGTCCTCTGTCCTCTTTCTGTGGCTGTGAATGTGGTTGCCAGTCAAGCATGTCAGTGAGCTGGAAAAATATCATTTTTATTGTTGTTGTTGTTGCTGTGCTAGCACTGGTGTTGCATTTCTCACTGTGTCTTGAACAGAATCTTCCCTTTGCCCCACCCCTCTTACAGTGGGAAGGGCCAGTTGCAAGAACTGTATTCACCCCCCCCCCCCCCCCATACCTACACAAACAAAAAATATCAAAATAATATCAAAAATTTACTCATATTATTATTTAATACAATACAGCAGGTAAAGAGCTGCAATTAGAAAAATTGCATGCCTGCATCAGAGTGACTACATATTAGAACTGTATATTCTGGACTGCTGGGCATTCCAAATTTAGTGGGGGAAAAAAAATATTGGTTAAAAAATAAAGAAATATATTCACTAATGTTAAAGAAAATCTAAGATGCTGAGTTGATTTCACAAGAATGAAGAGTACACTACATGGCCAAATGTGTGTGGACACCTGACTAAACTATGGCCAATAATATGGAGTTTGTCTACCCCTTGCTGCTATAACAGCCTCCACTCTTCTGGGAAGGCTTTACACTAGATATTGGAGTATTGCAGGGATTTGCTTCCATTTAGCCAGAAGCCCATTTGTGTGGATGGGTGCTGATTGGGCAATTAGGCCTGGTCTCAGTTGGCTTTCCAGTTGATCACGAAGGTGGTGGATGGGATTGAGGCCAGGTCTCTGTTCAGGCCAGTGAAGTTCTTCCACACCAATCGACAACCATTTTTATATGGACCTCGCTGTGTGCCCGGGGGAATTGTCATGCTGAAACAGGAAAGGGCCTTCCTCAAACTGTTGCTAAAAAGTTGGAAGCACAAAATTGTCTAGAATGTCATTGCATTAAGATTAACCATCATTGGAATTAAGGGGCCTAGCCCAAACCATGGAAAACAGCCCCAGACCTAGGTGTGTCCAGATAGTGTATATACAATCATTTGAAAGATTTTGACACTTTTTTGTGAGTACAAAACACACCCAAAAGAGTGCATGTCATTAGCACAGCTTTACTTTGGCAGTATCTTACCATTTGGCATTGCTGTCTTTTGTCACTCTCCCCAGGGGTCTTGTTGAGCATGCACAGTGTCTTTCTCGTCAGTGTTTTTCCCTATAGCATCTGCTGTGGTTGTCTTTCAGTGGCTCGTGTGCTTTTAATTTTCCATATCTGACTCCCCATTGTCTGTTAATGTTTCTTGGGTTTAAAATTTTGTACCTATGAGTCATTTAGACAGCTAAACAGCTTCACGTACATCATTATTGAAATTATTTGAAATGTATTTTATATAAGTGAGAACTTTTGAGTAGCTACAGAAAAATAATGCTAGTACTATTGCTGATTGTGTCCAAGGTCAATGCTGTTGAATTATGTTGAAAGCTTCACCTCAACACATCAGGTCATCATAACATTTCTATAATGTTGCGAAACATCACAGCGATGTTATGAGAACACTGTCAGCTGGACTTCCTCGAGACCCATCTGGTTTCCACTGTCAGCCAAAGTCGGCTCTTTATTTACACCATGCTTTCTGTTCACATCCTGCCTTTAATCTCATTTCATACACGTAGTCACGCTATACGCATATTGCTTATACATCAGTCAGTCTGATTTATACATTTGAAAAAGTTAATATTTGGGGACAGCATTGATTCAGTGGAACTGATTCCAAAGAAAAGATACTGGGAGGGGCTAGTCAACCTTCCTATGTTTAAGGTTTGTCCTTGTGACTAACTGAAGTTTTTATTTATTTATTTATTTATTTATTTATTTATTTACATAACCATCAAGTACGTTTTCCTTTACATTTTAGCATTTATCAGAAATGCTGATAAATGCTAAATATGCTCTTAAATATGAATGTCACCACTTAAGTCATCATGTATATTTAACTGGGAAACACATTTATTTGTAACGTAAGGACAATGGTTTAAATGCAGAACCACAAAATGGCGTCTTTGTCCCTTGCCACACTTTGCAAAGACTGTCTTGATTTGATGCATCTGAAGTTACATTTCACCACACCATTATTGTGCAGTTCGTAAATTAAGAAGACTCTTGGGTACAAACTGGTCTTATTTCTCTTCTATGATTAGTCTGGCAAGATAACATGAAAAGGCATTAGATTTTGCTGGCTTTTCAACAGTGCACAGTAGCAAAAACATATAGATCAATATCAATCAGGACATTTAATTTAAAATGCAGGTTTGCCGCCTTTAAAAAAGCCTTATGTTAAGTTATTATAAGTTATAATGTTGACAGATTACTGAATGGCTTCATGAAATGATTCAGGTAGAATCTGAAAAATGTAAGAGATCACCCTTTTTTTAGTCTTTGTGACCAGTTTTTCCGACATGCCAACCATTAATTAATTAGTTTTACTAAAGTATAAATATAAAGTACCAGTAATTATGTTTGCACAAATTATACAAACAGGTTACAGTATAGTCATATCCCAAAAACCTCATTGACGCAGTAGTCCATTGCCTGTCATTCTAAATCACTGCCCCCTTCTGCTCCTTGAAATGTCTTACAGGCTACATAATATTGTCACTATATTCATGGAAATCATTACAGAAACATTATTAGAAAATGACACGCTAACACATTCATAGGAGTAGGCCCTACTTGTAACTTCCTGTGGAATGTTTCACTGTTTGTGCATGTGTGTTTGCATGTGCGTGCGTGGATGTGTGTGTGTATGTGTGT
Source organism: Anguilla anguilla (assembly GCF_013347855.1). NCBI lineage: Eukaryota > Metazoa > Chordata > Actinopteri > Anguilliformes > Anguillidae > Anguilla > Anguilla anguilla. The sequence continues at coordinate 37,113,304 of NC_049207.1, forward strand.
GTGTGCGTGTGTGTACACGTTTGGTCCCTTAGGCACTATCACAGCATGGACATCTTCACCCACTATGACCTGCTGTCCATCAATGGCACTAAAGTGGCAGATGGCCACAAGGCCAGTTTCTGTCTGGAGGACACAGACTGCCATGAAGGTACTGTAGGATCCTAAGGTTGCAGTGGGGCAGAGGGGGATGTCTTGTTTCTGGAATCCTTCACAGATTGACTTGTCTTTAAATCCCATTTATAGCCCATCCCACCCACTAACGTGACCACTATAATTACATCATTATTAAACAATTCAAGATCAGTCAGTCTGTACAGAATCTACACACTAGCCTGTTGCCCAACCATTCTGTGTATTTTAGGCAGATTCACCAGTATTTATAGTATATGGATTGGCTGGCATGGTTTACTCACTAAAATACAAGCATATTATTTTTATATCAGTATATCTGCACAACCTTAGCAAAACAAAACAGCTAACTTCATAAAAAGCCCTTCAGTCAAAGTTGGAGCTGGGTAGCCTGTCAGTAAAAGTGGGATCGGTGGGACAAAATAGTTGGAGCGCCCTCTGTTGGTAAACCTATCGGAAGTGCCTGAAGTATGCTGGTAACCAAGAACTATTGCACATTTAAGCTGCAAGGAGAGAAAAAGATTTGTTACTTACACTGGGTGTAATTACATGTAAATTATATGTGCTCTGATGCCCTAGAATTGGTCCTCAAACAATTGTATTTTCTGCAATGTCTGTCGAGCCTTGACATTATAAAATCATTATTACTGATTCTGTACTTTACACAAGCTTGCTGCAATTGGATAGGTCTGTATTGATAATGAAATGTAATATCGAGTGCTTGTTTATATAGCATGGATGTAGATACATGTGTCTAAAGTGTATTGTGCCCATGTCACAGGAATTTCGAAACGCTATGAGTGCGCAAACTTTGGTGAGCAAGGCATCACAGTGGGCTGCTGGGATCAGTACCGACATGATATCGACTGCCAGTGGATCGATATTACTGATGTCAAACCAGGAAACTACATATTACAAGTAAGCACTGAGCCCAGAAATCTGATAGTGGTGCAGCAGAAAGTTTGGGGGAAAATTATATTTATACATTCTTCATATGAATACATACTAATAATTTTAATGACATCATTTGTATAGCACATTTTTAACATAGGATGCATCTCAAACTGCTTCAGTGAACATAAGTATAACACAAATGGAGCAAATGGCAGTGTAATAACAGTAAAATAATTATTCCAAAGTAATAGAATGTCAGTGCATCATTTTGTGAATGAAAATGCTGCTGAAAATTCCATCTTAAGCCTGCTTAAATAAAATTTCACTTTTATAAATGAAAGTGGCAGAAAGGCAGTGGAGTACAGCTATTGCAGTGGACTCATGGGCTTGAATCCCATGATTCCATGATCCTCTGAGTGACATTTTTACTGTGACTGGGATAACTAAAGTTACACTGACACAAACTTATCTGTGTTGATAGACTAAAGAGTGTAAATTATTACAGTCAAGGGAAAGTATAGGAGAGGAGGTATGAGATCTAGACTCAAGTACGAGATCACAGTGAGCAGAGTGTTTTTTTGCCTGGGTGTTTGCTGGTTCCCCTCACAATGCCCCTTGATTCCCCATGCTCAGGTGGTGATAAACCCCAACTTTGAAGTAGCGGAGAGTGACTTCACCAACAATGCCATGAAATGCAACTGCAAATATGATGGCCATCGTGTTTGGCTGCACAAATGCCATCTTGGTGAGTAACTTTACAGTGATGGCCAGGGAAAAAAGGGTATACAAGTGATTGAAATGTATACCATGTTAACCACCATAATGGCAATTTGCAAAGACACCGTAGACATAGAAATAGTCTTTAGGGGAAAAAAACATTTAAGAATACCATACAGGTGCCATTACATTTGTGTTGTGTCTTTTTGCAAAAATGTAAGCTGTGAAACTAATTGACCAAATTGAAACATGACAGCGCTGGCTGGAACAAAAGCAAATTTACTTGCCTACCAAATCTGCAGCTTAAGACACCAAGTTTTATTAAGCTCTGTCCAAATATTGTGAGGTTGCTTGTAAGAAAAGGGGGCCATTTCTTCTCCAGAAAATTCTGCTTGGAAGCATTGTTGATAGAAGAATCGTGTGATCATAATTACTGGCGGATGTTTTATGGGTCAAACCAGTGCAAGCCCATCTAAAACTCAATTAAATTTAGTTTAGATCAGTGTAATTCATAGAAGGGGTTCAGTGTATAGGATAATGCTTGTGTTTCACTGGACTGATCACTTGGTAAAACTGGTTCAGCGTAAAGCACACATTTAGTTGCAGCTAAAAGCTGACACTGAGTGGTCTCTTCTTTATCCGCAGGTGACTCATTCAGTGAAGAGGCAGAGAAGAAGTTTGAAAAGTATCCTGGGCAGCTAAATAACCAGATCTCTTAATTCAGCTGGACGTCTTCCTGAGTTATTCTATAGCTTGGAAGTCCGGAGTGGGCGTATTTAAGACCCAGATATGTAGTTTGTGTGGTCTGTGATAGTGCCCAACACTTATCAACTGAATTCAGTTGCACCTCCGACCTGGGACTAACAACCATCAGTCATTCAGAAGTTCAAACACAGAGCGATATAAGACTAGCTGATATGAAATTATAGTTTATTTTTTGTTCTTCTCGCTAAACATGACCCATCACAAATGCTGTGCAATTATTTCACAGTAACCATGTCAGTTATCCAAGTTGTAGTGCGACACTTTGGAATATAAAGTTTTTTTTATTTTTTTTTATATAATTGCCATGCAGCTTTGTATATTCTGAACTAGCTATGAAAAAAACCTGATTTCATAGAGTATGTTCTTATTTTTTTATGAATATTAATGCACAACCAAAATGAAGAATGTTTGTGTGTGAGTTTTATATGAGGATTTTAACCTGTTTTGATTTACAGCTGGGATTGCAATACATCCCTTGGGATACTGCAATGTATTGGAATTTACAGGGTGCATATAAGCACCTCAAGATACCCAACCAGACTGGTGCTGTTTTGTTCCTCATACTTATTTAGTTTCAACGGAGGTACCATTACTATCACGTCTTGGTATTCTGTGGTATATATGTAAACATCTATCAGAAGCTATGAGTAGATAATAAATAATCAATTCATAAATGAAGACAGCTAGTTCATTTAAAAATTTGAATGTTGGACTCAGTAGAAGCAAGACTCTGATGTTGCATTGTGAAACTTACATTCAAACTTCAAATTTGACAGCAGTTGCATTTGTAGTCATGAACACAATGAGGAAAATTACTCAAGGCAATAAGGGTACATTTTGAGACCTCGCTATTACCTTCAGATTCTGACAACACATTTTACATCAATACAGCCCTAATCTGAGCCTTGTATTAATGCTCACAAAAATGAACACGCATGCACTTACACATGCACACACACACACGTTTTCTTGATTTGGCTCTGTACTCCAGTTTCACATTCACATGCGGTTAAAGTGCAGATTCTCAGCTTTTATGAAAGGGTATACATTTTGGTTTCACTGAGTAGAAATTGCAGCACGTAGCACATAACACCCTCCCATTTCCAGGGACCATAATGTTTGGGACATATTAATGTTATGCAAATGAAAGTAGTCGTGTTTACTAATTTGCCACATATCCTTTGCATACATTGACTGCTTGAAGTCTGTGACACATAGTCATCACTAGATGTTGTGTATCTTCTCTGGCGATGCTCTGCCAGACCTGTACTGCAGCCACCTATAGCTCCTGCTTGCTTTGCGGCTAGTTGCCTTAAGTTTTCTCTTCAGCATACCTGCATATGAAGCACATGCTCAGTTATATTCAGATTGGGTGAATGAGTTGACCAGAGAAGAATTTCCAGTTTTTAGCTGCTAAATCTTTAGTTGATTTTGCAGTATGTTTGGGATCATTGTTTCGCTATATCAGATGATGCACCATCCAATGAGTTTGGAGGCATTTGCTTGAACCTGAGAAGACAAGATGATTCTACACACTGTACACATTCTAATACTGCTATCAGCAGTTACATCATCAATAAAGAGGAGTGAGCCAGGACCTGTGGCAGCCATGCATGCCCAATCTAAATACTCCCACCACCATGTTTCACAGATGAGGGGAGAGGTGCTTTTGAACTTGGGCAGTTTCTTTTGGCTTGAATACTTTGCTCTTGCCATCACTCTGATTCAAGCTAATCTTGGTCCTTTTGTCCACAAGACCTTTTTCCATCCTGTTTTACTGCTAATTAGGGGGTTTGCAGCATACAGTGTAGCCTCTGTAGTTCTGTTCATGAAGTCTTCTGCTGACAGCAGTCACTGACACATCTATGCCTGATTCCTGAAGTTTTTTCTGATCTGTCAGACAGTTGTCTGGAAGTTTTTCATCATAATGGTGAGAATTCTTCGGTCATCACCAGTAGAGGACTTTCTTGATCTACCAGGCCCTGAGCTCACCAGTACTCTCATTCTTCTTAACGACAATCCAAACATTAATTTTGGTAAACCTAAGGTTTAGCCTATGTCTCTGGTTATTTATTTTTTATTTCTCAGCCTTATAATGGCTTCCTTAACTTTCATTGGCACAATAACTCTGATCCTCATGTTGACAAATGCCAATAAGTCTCCAAAGGCAATCAAAAGTCTAGAATCAAGGCTAGATACCAAAAGCTCTCTTATACCTGCACTAAGGAATCAATTGTACCGACTTAACTAAGGCAGAAACACGTGAATCCATTTGTCCCAAACATTATGATGCCTTAAAATGGGGGGCTGTGTACAGTAAAAAAAAACATGCTGTAATTTCTACATAGTGAAAGCAAAATGTATAAATACACTTCATTAAATGCTGAGAATCTGCATTTTAATCATATGTGAATTGATTGATCACAAATCTAAAATTGTGTATCCTCCTGAGACCCATAGTAGAATATTTGTTTTTTGAAATTAAGACCAGAGACTCATATCCCCTACAGGGTACAAAAAATGAATTGCTGGGTCTTATATAAATTTTGATTATCCAACAGATTCATTGAATGAGTAGCGTACATTTTACATTCTATTGCTCTCTCTAAATGTAGTTTGATGTCATTTTACCTCATTTTCTGTAGTAGTGTTCCTTTTTGAACTTGAATATCAGTCTTGAATGTCATCCTGTGATTAGTTTCATATCACATTTTGACACACAATACTTGTTTTGGTGTCTTGAGGAAATGTCTCCCATGAAGACGGGAGAACTACCATGGGTGACAAAAGCATCCTACCTTATTTTGTTTGAAAGAGAAAAACAAAACAAAATGATTTGATGAGAATTGTAGCATAGCAGGCCTTTGTAATGTGGAAAAGTCCACTCTGAAATAGTCCATGGTCATTGTATACTTAAGCAGGAATTAAGCTAAATAGCTTCAGTATGTTATATATCCAATAGAACAGATTAATGTAAAGAGAAAGGTAAGCATTGTTAACCACACTGATATTTTAAGAAAATAATATGAAAAAAATCTTGTGATTATGCCACTGCTCATGTTTACCATGAAGTGACTGGTGCTGAGTGGTCTCTGATTACAATACTGTTGTCAGGATTCACTACAAGGAAACTGGGTTGTAAAGAATAATATAATTATATTTTGTTATATTATTATATTATTTTCATTAATGAATGTGGCTAAAGAATCCATTTTTATGCTACTTTTTCGGTGCACGACTTTCAGCTTTGTGAGACCTTAGCATTTATATGAAGTTGATCATTCAGGAAGATGCTAATTCCTTGTCTAAATGTGCATTAAGGCAAATGGAAACAGCTGCAATTTGCACAAAACCTAACTTGGATCTTAGCTGCATTAAAAAGCAATAATTTGGAGTGTCCTGCTGTGTGTCCTTGCTCAGTTTATGTGACATTTTTCAAACAAAAGCAATTTGGATACCCAGTCTTGATGGGTCTTTTGCACTGTTAACATAAATGTGTTTAGCACCACAATGTTAAGTAAATTCACTGCAATATTCTAATGGAAGCATAACCACTCACAACAAAATTCTGAGTGGTATTCAAGCTTCATTATTGCTTTACCTTACATTTTGGTCAGAAAAGGTGGTGCTATGCTATTGTAATCTCAGGTGATCCCAAGCAGAGAGACGTGTGCCCTGTGTAATGTGGAGAATCAGTAACTCGGTAATAAATTGTTCAGTTTGTTCCCCTGGAGAGGTTTACTTCTTTTTACTTTAAAAATCAACAAAACATGCGGTTTGACCACAGGTGCCCAAAAGTTTGCATACTACTGTATGTGCTTGAACAGAAAATGAGCAGATTGAGCAAATATGACATTAAACATAAGCCTTTTTGTTTAAAGAACAAGCTTTATTTGAGATTTCAGTATTTTATTTTTCAATCTATATATCTAGTTTTGCATTGCACCAGTGTGTACAAGGACAGTACAATAAAGCGATACAGGTTAAAGATATGTGCAGTAGCAGAGCAATTTAGCATGGAGTGAAAGGAGAAGTCAAAAAAGTGGCTCACATGATCACTTATTCTGTAAGCATAAGAGATGCCTAACTGGAGCACATCAAATAGGATTTTATGGATATTGTGCACTATCAGGTTTAAGCAATACATTGTGGGAAAGAAATGTATTTAAGATGACAAGCCATCACCACCGTGATGGATCATGTTATTAACAGAGGAAGTACGTGTAGAACTAACAAAGGCCTGACCTTGGCCAAAGTATTACTAATCTGTAGAAGTGTGCACTAAATATAAAACACAAGCAGTAAAAATCTATACACAATGTAAACACAGCTTCTGCCATGCAAACTAGGCCTTTCACAGACGTGTCGCTAAGAATAAAATCCAGCAGGAATTTGGGGAGTTGAATACATGTTTCGTGGCAAAGAAGGGGCGGGACTTAGATGGGAGAAGGGAGTACCTATTTTAATTAAAGAAAGGAAGGGGCTAGGAAATAATGGTTTCTGAGAGTTGGGAGATAATGGTGTCAAGAATAGAACCTAAGAAACCAAAGCGAACAGGTGGGAAGTACCTAAGTTAAGCTCCACAACAGGAGGAGCTGTCAAAAATGGATAAAAAGGAGATGGAAACCCCCGGGGTTTTCAGAGTGTTTGGGGAATGATTGGATGTCTTGTCTTTGAGTTATGAACGATTGTTGTTTGTATTGATCTGTGCAGATCAGCCCAAGTTCCTGTATGTAATTTTTGATTCACCTACAATAAATCCAGTTGCATCAGACTCTGGATTGTGCATAATTTTGAAGAAGCATTCAACAGTGTGGAAGAGAGCGACCCCGGCGTTTTTGGCCCAGGGCGAGGCCTGTTTTTCTCCCCCACAACATGCCTACCAATAAGATCTGATGTGATGTGCAGCTAGTGACAGCTAAAGTGTGTGTAGACAGCATCAGTTCCATGAACTGCCAATGGCCATGCTACAGCACATAAAAAAGATCTGCAAACCCATGTAAAAACCACAGCATTTCACTCAGGTAAGCAGATTTCTGCACTAACGTACCCACAGTGACAAAAAACATCAAATATGAATATCAAAATGTTTATAGTTCACACATAATGCGTTTGTAATACATTGTTTCACAAGCATGCAAATGAGGGGTAAAAAGGCAGCCTTTTTAGGTACAGAATATAAAATTTTACTGTGACTCATACCAGCATCACTTAAAATGTGCAATCTGTTTCAAAATTATGTTATGTATATTCATGTATTTATTTTATTTACAAGTCCATTAGTGTTTAAATTTTTATCCAGTACAAAAAGCCACATTTGCAAAATATTAAAAATGTACTCTCTTCTGTCAATATAATTAAATGTTTTTAGTCAATCAAAAGCTTACAAATCTCCAGTTTCCACACCAATTAATATTAAAGCAATTAGTAGCTGATTATCACGCCAATGTTAGAATAGTGCATTGAAACTGAGTAACGAAAATTCCTGAGGTGCCTAGGTTTAACGGTCAGATTCATCTCAAGCATCTCACTTGAGGAATGTCTCAACACAAGGCCTGATAGTAGTCATTGACAGCAAACTCAAGGCCCACAGCTGGGGCTCATTCAAGAAGCCACAGTAAGTAAATGTATATAAATATCAACAAATATATAAATATCCAGAATCCACTTCCCCTCAGCCTTTTTGATCCACCCTTGTGGAAAGAACATGGTAGAGACAAGTGGCTCAGATATTTGCAGATACTATTTATCAAGCCATTGTCGTTATCCTGTCACTTGATTACAACCCCTATGCATCTGAAGAGGTAGGAAATTGCGTTTCCACTGGAAATACATGAAAACTAAGAAACCAGATGATTTTCAGAAATTTGGTATTGTTAGGCAAGGTCACAGATAAGATACAGAAATGTCAATATCGTCTGTCTTGGTTGCTAATAATATCTGTGAATTAGCACATGCTGTTACTTTTTAAATTATTTGGTAGCTCACTAGTTTGCTGGGAAAATTAGAATAATTTTACAATTAAATGAAACAGGATAAGTAGTTAAAAATCCAGTACTTGACAACCAAATCTGCTTATTCATCCCACAGAATTGCAAATTATACCTCAGAACCGAAGAATGTGTTGTTATGGAATTGGTCACCCTTAATAGACACCGAAAATGGACTGCATACAGACACTACTTCTGTAATACATCTTTTCAGTAAATGAACGCCCAGCACAGATATCAATGCCCACATGGAACACACATCATCTCCAAGATGATTTTTTTGTGTGCAAAGTACTCTTAACGAAAAACACAGGCTGCCTGGATATCTCTGTTATTCTCTGGCCCACTGGCTTCTCTTTTGCCCCATCTTGTTCCCACATTCTTGTCATCTCTCGTGTCACTCAGTCAACTCTGGGGTCATGTGCAGCCTGAGTAGCTCGCAACCTCTCCTCACCACCATGCCAAGGCTGTCGCTGCTTCGCACTGCGCGGTAGACCTCCTCTGCCGTCCGCACCACCGCGTTGTTGATCTCCACCACGACATCACCCGGTTTCATCCCCGCCCTGAAACAAAGGTTCAACACACAGGAGTAATTTCTGAAGTTAGAAATATGAGTCATTCTATAGGTCAGACCTCATATACAGGGGTGGCAGGTGTGATGCATCAGACATACTTCCATAAAAGGAGGAGACGTGTCTCCTCCTGTTGACATAACCCCATTCAGTAGTGCTAGCTTAGCATTTTATGATATGTTGCGCGTTACGGTTCAGGTCCTAACTCAGAGATAAGTTTTTTTAAGCAAAGATTTTGTCTTAGTTTAGTTTACGATAATAACCGTGGTTGTAGCTAATGCTAACACCTGATCAGCTTCTGCTAGAACTGTCTCTGGATGCACCAAATTCACACACGGCCCAAAAGAGGAATGCCACAAAAAACAGACCATGAACTAAACAATACTGATAAACTGTATCCTGAAAATGTAAACACCTGAAAAAACAACACCGTATTGACAACAAAACAGAGGGAACAATGAGGTCTGGAAAATGTAGTAGTCCAGTCCTGCTTGAATTGAACAGAAAAGATACAAGTTGGCACTTTATCTGTCCAATACAAGCGCTGACACTGTAACGCACCGATCGGCCGGGGAGCCCATGATGATCCGGTGGATGAGAATCCCATGGAGGATGTCTGGAAAGGCGGGGTCACGCAGTTTCAGCTCCGAAATGATGCTGGGGAGAAGCAATGGGAAACAAATGGTCACTTCACTGTCTAAACATTGCCCAGATATCTGGATACCAGATCACAATGGAAGACAGCAATGTCACCCCCAGGAGGCATGAGTGTACTTCAAAACTGTGACGTGTCTGACCAATGTTTAGTTGTCAAAACAGAAGCAGAGATGGGAGAAATACATTTTGTGAATGCCAAAATAGGTGGAGCTACCATGCGTTATCTGTGACTCACTGATTTGAACCAATCACTGCTTGCGTAAGAAAGACAAACTCTTTTGAATAGAAAAAGTAGAAAACAGTCAGCATACAGTTGCTTGAACTGCTTTGGGCTTAATGACGCTTTATTCTCCCATCCTCCATCCCTCATTCTACACAGGTCTGCTGCACAAGGGAACTGAACATGACAAACTCCAGCGGGCACCTGTGTCGTTCATAGCAGCTCTCTCTCTTTCTCTCTCTCTCTCTTTCTCTCTCTCTCTCTCTCTCTCACACACACACACACACACACACAAAGACTAAACCAAATGAGATCCACCTGGGTGTAAGCGTCAGCATCATCACTCCAATGTACCGTCGCTTTGCTGCAGACTCTCCCAAGTGAGACTCTAGGTGGTAGTGCGGTGGGGAGGAAAGACAAAAAAATCTTAGTCAACTTTACAAACACAAACAGCATACAATTTAATCCTGCCACACTTTTCTGAACAGATTCCTATTGGAGAATAAAGTATGCTATTCAACAGCAGGATTCCTGACTCCTCTCATGGGGCAGGTAATAATTATATTAAACCCTACCCGCTGTGGGCCCCTTGTGCTGGGATGTCAACATCTCAATTTTCTATAGCAGTGCAACTGAACACCAGGTGCTGCTGACTGCATGTTCTGCAAGTATTTGCTCCGTCCTTGCACTACACCACCAGATTTCACAAATGAGATTACTTCCTGAGTGGCGGTTGCTGAGCAGAAAATAGACAGGGCAGAAGCTCTCCCTTTAAACTGATCATTGGTCTCAACCTGTTTTCATTCATTTTCATTGATTAACAAGTGTGCCACTGATAAATTAAATTCAGGAAAATCAGTTTTAATCACTAAGTACATGTAAGAAAAAAATATACCCACTCTTAAAGACCGTGTTTGCTTTCAATACAACCTTCAATAAAGGATACAAAACCAGCACTTCAAGATTTAAATGACAAAACATTTCATAAATAGTCTCCGAATGAGGGTGCAGAGAACGAAGAAAACATGCATTCGCAATCTTGAATAATGTCAATAAAATGTGCACAATTTTGCAAAGCAAATAAAAATTATTTTATCATTCACCTAATACAAGACTATAAAAAGTTACATTTTATTTGTTTATTCTTTTACAGCAGCAGGAAACAAGACACAGAAACATTTCACACAAATGTTCCCCTGCTGCTGTAAGAGAATAAATACGTGTGGGAACCATGTATTCTGGACAAAATGATGGTATCAGTTTCTCAGTTTATTACCTGCCTAATAGCCTAATTCAGGAGAACTGGCTATATCTGATGATATTGAGTATTTTGGGAATAAATAGCTGTATTGTTAAGGAAATGGAATGGAAAAGACTGAAAACAGATTGAGACCAATGATCAGTTTAAAAGAAAGCTCAGTAACAGCCACTGCTTCCTGGACGAAGGTGGTAAAATAATGAAGAAAGAAACTAGGTGGTGTAGTGCATGGCTGAAGTAAATACGACACTCTGGCCCACAGGACCTGGAGTTGAGTTGCACTGTTTTACATTATTCATATTTCTCTGAAGTGGGCCAAAGTAAATAGGGTTAAACAATAAATGATATTCCATAATCTGACAGTCACTGGGGAAATTAAAAAGTATTAAATCTTTACTGTATTTCCTTACAATTTCTATACATAACATAAAGGGCCTTTCTACATCCTAATATTATTTTGTTATTATAATATCATTACAAAAACAACTAAAATAAGTACTTAGTAAACAGCATAAATCTAGAGCATTAGTAAAAAGATTCATTGTTGTAAACTTTGTTTTAGTTTGAGCAAGTTTACCTGACTTTTTAAAGACTTTATCTGACTATTTTCTATGGCTTTCAAGGATACAGTCACAAAAGCTTTTTGTTCTGCTGTCTACATGAGGGCTATATCCAGGGGTTAAAATTGGGATTTGGGAGGTGGGTGGACCCTGAGATCCGGTGGGAGGTGGGTGAAAAAAGGTACAAACCAATGAATGCCTCAGCTCAAAATAGTTGTATCTTTAATGTATTGTGCACATAATTGTAATTAAGGAAAACAATGTTTTAAAAAGAATGTATACTATTGATGCAAGCTTTTACATAATATATTTCAAGTTTACTGAGTGTCATTAATGCTGAGAATTTTTTTTTACCCACGAAAATAATCGGTCATCCTCCTCTTGTCCTCACTTTTTTCCTCCTTTATCCATCTTTCTTAAACTGGTGAGGCGCAAAACTTTAAACTAATCATTGGTCTCAAACTGTTTCAATTAATTTTCAGTCATTAACAAGCATGCAAACATCTGACTAATCAATTGGAAAGGGAGACAGCTTCTTTGCATTGTGTTAGGGAGATTAAACGAAAAATGCGATTTAGAAAAATCCGTTTTAATCGCTAAGCCGTGGCGGAATCGTCCCCTGATTGTCCTTGAGTATCAATACAATTAATCCACAAAATAGGCTACTCAATACAGCAGTTTTAGCGAGTAGCCTAGGCCATATAGCCTACATTTATTTTCATTTGCAGTACGAAATTGTGCACATTTTTAATCAACATTATTTGCGGATAAATGCACTTATTTCTCCGCAGTCGTATTCATGGCAAATATCTGAAATGCGTAGGCTAGATTGTAAACAAAATTGAAGTGCAGGCTTTGTTTTTGCTGGTTATTCTGAGAGCTAACACGGTAGATAACAGACTGGTGTAACTTGTTTGTTAAGTGTAGACTACTTGTTGATTAAAATGGATTTTTAACGGATAAATTGAATTTATGACTTAATCCCCCTAACATGGTATGAAGACGCTGTGTGTTAGGCTACTTGCCATTTGATTAATCCGATCGTCGGCACATTTGATTATAAAGGAAAATTACTAATGAAAACAGGTTGAGATCAATGATTAGTTTTAAGGAAAGATTTGCGCCCCACCTATTTTCAGCTCACCAGTCGCCGCTGAATAAAACGTTATGTATGTGGGAAATATTCAATCCTAGCTTAGCTGCTGACCAGCAACCTGCTGATTTTGCTTAAGCAATCAAAGTTGCCGTTAATAATAGCCGGCGTTCGTGGGGGCTGTTTATTCACCTTTCTTTAAAATGTTGCATAGATGAAATTACATGTTAATGAAACTACCTACCGCGTCCGCTTCCAATCAATCAAGAAATCAACGATATTTTTCTTTCTTTGCCTGTCTATATAAACGACTGTTCCTCCTGAGTTTTTTTTCTTCTGATTTTGGATTGGTTGAGCGAATAACAGGCTAGAGGGAACACATGGGCTGGAGCCTAAATGGACGGGATTGTCATAGTTATTTGTAAAACTGCCAGTCAAAATTATTTATTTATTTACCAAAGGTGGGTGGACGCCATCCACCCGCGTCCACCCCCAATTTAACCCCTGGCTGTATCAGGAAAAGTGACTGTGATGGTTAGACCAAAAACAATCATAACGGAAGAATGATTGATAAGATAATGAAATGGGGGAATATTGAAGGAAGACCTCCGGGGGTCAGAGAACAAGCACTCACTCTTCCTCTCGGTAGCCCGAGCGAGGAAGTGTCGAAGGTGGTCTGAGGGAATGGCAAAGGAGATGCCTGCTGTCACCTTCATCGTGTTGATGCCAATAACCTCACCATCCTGCAACCCAGATCACACTGTCAGTTTGAGCAGGGGCTAGTGACTCCATGACTGGAGCACTGCCATTCTATATTTTTATATTTTTAAATGGTTAAAAGATAAAAACAGTTATTTAGGGCTACAACTATCCTTTTGGACTTTGGTCAAATCAGCCCTGGACTTCAACTAATAAATCTAAAATCACAAGGTGTATAATTTATGGTATCAGTATTCCTAGTCTATTGCACTTGTTGTACGTCGCTCTGGATAAGAGCGTCTGCTAAATGCCTGTAATGTAATGTAATGTAATATTTAAACAGCTGAATTGATAAATTATGGCATATTTATCACTGGAACTATGACATAAAACTTAATCATATTTTTGTGTATCCCTATTAAGAATTGTGTGAATACATGGTGCTTACCAAGTTAATAAGTGGTCCACCTGAGTTCCCAAACTGCAAAATAACACAACCAGCCATCAATTATCTGGCGCAAACACAAACAATAAAAAAGAAGAAGAAAAACACAATTTCAGACTAACAGAGAGCGTGTCAGAGGACTGGGAACATTCTTTTATTTGGTTAAAAGTTTTATTAAACTTTCACCAAAACATTTGGTATAAAGGAAGCACTCCAACATGAGGAGAGAGGCAATTGTTTGATGAATGAATAGTGGATGAGTTTACACCATAGACATGCATATGTAACTAGACAAGAGCACATGCCATCGGATAACCTAAGCTTGTGAAGCCCCGGAAGTAGGCCTGTACTGTGCATGTTATGGGAAAAACATTGAAGCTTGAATTAAAGTGAATGGGGAATATCACAGTTTTGAAGGCAAAATAAAACTTCCCCGATGGTAATTTGGGATTCATTTAACAGTCATTATGTTTCAAATGAAAAGCGGATTGTTAAAATATGTCATATGTGATAACATGTACATTTTAATAAATATTTTCCCAAAACTTCTGGACTAAAACAACCATTGTTTCACAAATAACAAAGTTTACACACTGAAATTTATGATCAGAAAAAATTGAGAAATGGTTGTTAAGAAATGTATATATTAAAGTATTCATGTACTTTAGTTCCATGGAGTCTTTCAACATCACAGTGAGTGAGTTTTATCACTCTGTTTAAGCTCAGGAACAGATTGATGAATTCACTAATTGCACACGTCTCTACGCTTTTATTTCTTTGGAAAGCACCCTCTTCTGCAGGCTTAATGTTGTAGTTTAAATCTACTACAGTATCCAGTATGAGGACATACTTGTTATGCCTTAGTTAAATGATATGACACTCACGTCAATGGCAGCATCAGTCTGGATGTAGTCCATATTGGAATTGGACAGTCCCAGCTCGCGGCTGCCCCTCTGTGTAGAACTGACAATGCCTGACGTGATGGTGTTCCGCAGGGCGAATGGGCTTCCCATGGCAACCACAAATTCACCCTGTCGCACATCTGCTGATGCTCCCAGGGGAAGTGTGGGGAGGGGGTGCTGGAATATGAGTGCATATCACCTGTTATTCAGTCTCCTCTCTAGTTCATTTTTTTCTGGTATGAAAATGTTTACCGCTTAAATCCCCGGTTACAAAACAGGCTTGCATAGCATGGGGAATTCCAGACACTATGATGTCAACCGAGGCAACACACAGGCAGTGTGAGAGTCATTCCTGCTGAGTCACTGCTTTGTGCCACAACTCAAGCAGATTCACTGTGACATTAGAGGGTTACCTAAACATCTAATCAAAATACAGTTTGTCCTGAACTTTAATTAAGAAATTTAAGCAAGGAATTTTCATTCTGATGACTGTGTAGAATAAATGTTAAATTTTTGTTTGCAACAACTTTAAATACAGAGAGTACTGCAAAGACTAAACCCGATTCCATATTTTAAGATGACACTATAAACAATCCAAACATACAGCAATAACAGTCCAAGTCAAAAATAAATTAATTTGGCTAAAAAGAGAATGAACATTCAAAAATATAAGCTACATTTATGTTAAATAGCTGAACACATTTTTTTTGCATGCTTTTTTGTAATTAAATTCCTTCTCTGTTTTAAGTGAAATCTCTACTATAGGCATTCATTGAAGGAAACTATAGTCAAATATGTTTGGCAGAGTGGCACATTCAGAGTAACAGAAAGTGAAGCATTGCCTACCTGGGCACTGATTTTGATGGTGGCAATGTCTGCAACCTGGTCTACGTCCTGTACGGTGGCATTATATGCCTCCCCATTGGCCAGCCTAACCCGAACTCCCCGTTTATTGGCCACTACATGGGCATTGGTCACAATTAGCCCATCTCTAGTGACAATGAACCCAGAGCCATTTGAGATGGGGACTTCCCGGCCAGAGAAGGGATGCCTAGCATGCAAGAACAACACCAATGCATCAATCAAATTATCTGCAATAGCATTCTTAACAGCATGAGGTAAAGTCTGCCTGATCACTTGCTGATGCTACACAACACCAACAATTACTGGGAACATCTCATCAACAGTATTTAACCATACAGTCATACAGATAGGAATCTATAAAGCAGGGTTCCTATAACCTCTTCCTGGTTTCAGTGTAACCCAGAGACTGTAAAAAATAGGTGTAACCCCTATACTGAAACGTCACAATATGAACACTATTGAGGATTGAGTGCATTTTAAGTAAGATCCTATGTAGCTTAAACATTCTATAACTACAATGTCACAGAAATTAAACAATAAACGAAAAAGCATGAAAGAATGTCGTTTTCGTGTTTACTAAAGCCGGTGTTCACTGAAATTATGTTTTGAATGCGCTTTTATTTTGAAACCCGCCCGGAAGTTACGAGTCACGTTTCACATTGCCGTTTTCTTTGTTATGGTGCTGCATCAACGTGTGTAAGATATTTATCATACATAGAAAGGAAGCCAATCGACGTGAAAAGGAGTGAACTTTCAGTTAGGTAGACTATACTCCTAGCATAGAAACGATATATAGTTGAAAGCATCACAACCCTTGGGATGGAAGTTTAATGTTGCAGCTTAGTGGCGACGCTGTCATAATTTTTTTTCCCGACCGTGAAAACTGGCTGACTTGTTTACATTTTGGACAGATGTGGCTACGGAGTAAATCTGTCGTTGTTTCCGTCGCAGCACTTTCGACACAAGTAATATCGTAAAAATCCTGAAATTTCTTTTTACCGTGAAGAGTGCCTGACCCTCAACCGTCGCGTTTTTTCCCCAAAGATGGTATTTCTAGATAAATAGCCTAAGTTTGCCGCTGTGTTAACACATTTCTACGGTTGCCGGTCAGGCACTCTTCACCGTAAGAAGAAATTTTAGGATTTTTCCGATATTACTTGTGTCGAAAGTGCTGCGACTGAACAACGATAGATTTACTCAGTAGCCACATCTCTCCAAAATGTAAACAAGTCGGCCAGTTTTCACGGTCGGGAAAATTTTTATGACAACGCAATGTAGACTGAAAAATTATAAAATATTAACAGCCCATCAAAAACATTTATCTATGTTATCTAACGTTAAGCTTACAACAGTAGTCAACTAGCTGCCTACACTTTAACTAGATGTGCACGCAGCAGCAAAATAAACCAATGGTAATATTATCGTAATGTTCTAGCTAACTTTACTTTCATATTTAATGGCCAATGTTGTTAGTCAACGTTATATTTTGTACATATTTTGGTGTACGAGATGGCGAGTCTTACCGTCCTATTATTTCGATGTACACAACTGCAGGTGCAGACTTCTCTACAGCATCTGCTATGAAGTTGTATTTGTAACGTGGACCATCGAGTTTAGCTGGGGAAGCGCACTGCGCGGTTGACAGAACCGCTCCAAGAGCAGAACTCTGAGCCGTGAACCTGGGTAGAGTTCTCCAAGTACCAGATGCGGTAGACTGTTCCCGGTCTCGTTGGGAATTTAGTAACAAAGCACCACCAATTCCAATCCCAATAGCGCATGCTGTCGTGAACAACCTGGTCCGACTTGAGCCATTATCACTATCACTTGCTGAAATCACTGGATGTAAACTGTCGTTAATTCCACCAGCTGCGATTTTACTCTCCTGATCACCATGTCCCTGAGTTCGCTGGGGGATTTGAAGCCTCCGATTCCGCGTACATGTCCTCAACAACAGACGATACGTAGAACCCGACATATTCAAAATTGTATGCAGGCTAATAGCTTGGCGCCGCATTCTCTCACTCCGCAACAGACCAGACTGTATGATGAAACCTTCTTGTGATTGGTGGTCCCGTAACGCCTCGACCAATAGCCTCGACACTGACGGTTAATAATAATTATGAGGCAGTGTTACACCCTTCTTTCGTCATGCACGAGGCAGCCAAGGGGAAAACAACGGGAAATCCGCGAAAGTCCTATTAGGGCTGGCTTTAGGCTACTCCCGTTTTCCATTTTGAGTGGAAAGCACCCAAATTTATAAAATAGCGAACCTTCTGTAAACCTCGCCTTGAGAATGGTCTTAAAACGAAAATGTAATTGGGGTGTCTTTCACGTTCACAAGTAAGTTATTACTTCGAAGATAAAAAATAAATAAAAAACATCCGTGAGTAGGCTATAGGCTTAATTACCCGATTTCCTAAACTCCCAACTTTTTTCGACGACTTAAACCTATTGATGAACCCGCTGCTAGGAACGTCGGAGGCATAGGCCGAAGTAAAGGATCAAGGCTAAGTACTGAGTAACAAACATTGATTCCTTGTGTAGAAATAGCTTAATGCGAGCTCATAAAAAGGGGTTTTAGGCAAATTTAATACATTGGCCAACCTAGGCTACTCGACGCTGAAAGGCTGATATCGTGTATGATACTTCCAAGCCAGGAAACTAAATGTTTATATTCCATTAGATAATAGTCTCTTTCCACCATAAAACCTTAAAACAAAACTGTGGAAAGAACTTTTCCTTACAGACAACAGAAATATCATCACCTTTGTGAAAAAAACCAGGAGCATACTTGGTATCCAATCTCATAACCTGCAGAACACAGGAAAACTACAAAAAATAAATACGCAGGCACTATGAAATGTATAGTTTTTATTGGACATCAATACTAGTACCCTACAGCGTGACAGCTGGTGCAACAGTGACATTGAAATAGGATAGAGGACAGTGCAAAACAACAATATTTCATGAGTGGATTGTTGGAAGTGACAGTAAGACACTGGACAGCTTATGCCAGCTCCTCTTCACCCTCTTCGAACTCCCCTTCCTCCTCAGCTGTGGCATCTTGGTACTGCTGGTACTCAGACACAAGGTCGTTCATGTTGCTCTCAGCCTCTGTGAACTCCATCTCATCCATACCTTCTCCAGTATACCAGTGCAGGAAGGCCTTACGCCTGAACATGGCGGTGAACTGCTCTGAGATGCGCTTGAACAGCTCCTGGATGGCAGTGCTATTGCCAATGAAGGTGGCAGCCATCTTAAGCCCACGAGGTGGGATGTCACAGACAGCGGTCTTCACATTATTGGGGATCCACTCCACAAAGTAACTGCTGTTCTTGTTCTGCACATTCAGCATCTGCTCGTCCACCTCCTTCATGGACATCCTGCCACGAAACACAGCAGCTACCGTGAGGTACCGCCCATGGCGTGGGTCGCACGCTGCCATCATGTTCTTGGCATCGAACATCTGTTGGGTAAGCTCGGGTACAGTGAGGGAGCGATACTGCTGGCTGCCCCTGCTTGTGAGTGGGGCGAAGCCGGGCATGAAGAAGTGCAGGCGAGGGAAGGGCACCATGTTGACGGCCAGTTTGCGCAGGTCGGCGTTCAGCTGTCCAGGGAATCGCAGGCAGGTCGTGACCCCACTCATGGTGGCGGAAACCAGGTGGTTGAGGTCCCCGTAGGTGGGCGTTGTGAGCTTTAGTGTGCGGAAGCAGATGTCATAGAGTGCCTCGTTGTCGATGCAGTAGGTTTCATCTGTGTTCTCAACCAGTTGGTGCACTGAGAGTGTGGCATTGTAGGGCTCCACCACCGTGTCTGAGACCTTGGGTGAGGGCACTACGCTGAACGTGTTCATGATGCGGTCGGGGTACTCCTCCCGGATCTTGCTGATGAGCAGGGTGCCCATGCCGGACCCTGTGCCGCCACCCAGAGAGTGGGTGAGCTGGAAGCCCTGCAGGCAATCACAGCTCTCTGCCTCCTTCCTCACCACATCCAGCACAGAGTCGACCAGCTCTGCCCCCTCAGTGTAGTGTCCCTTGGCCCAGTTGTTCCCGGCACCACTCTGGCCTGTAAATAGGTCATTTTATGGTAAGTAATTATACTGACTGTGTGAACTGTTAATTTTACAAGTACATACATTTATTGCAGAGTCAGGACTCTGAATATTTCTGAGCTGTTACTATGTAGACTAGGAGTGCTTAGAATAGGGTTTTTTTCCTTCTGGAACAAAGGTTACTTAAACTTCTCTGTCAGGCCCCAATTTATGAAACACCTACATTAGAGATGTACAGTCTACTTGTGCCTTTCATAGAAATATTTCAGAATTCTAAAATTTTCAATTTAGTTTCATAAATTAAATTAAATCATTTAGTTTCCTCTGTATTTTTCTTTGTCCATTTTGTTTTACATTTTGTGTATTTGCAAGTTAAATTGTGGGAAGTGCTATAGATGTTGTTCTGAAAAGCATTTAATGCACTTAAGTGATCTAGTATCCAGAACACAGTATATTCATTAAAATGATACAAACATTTCACAATTTGCCAAAAGGGCAAAAGCTACTATACTTCATATAGCTTTTCTGAAATTAAATAAGCACTTCGAAGAGGCGTCCAAGGATTGCTTGTAGCACAATGGGGTCAGTAGACCATGGTAAAAGTACTAAATCAATTTAAAAATTAGCACATTAACCATTTCCTTTAACGCAATCGAATGCCCAACAATGTCCTGGAAACAAAAGCCTAGGCAGGTGCAAAATTAATATAATTGTCTAAACCTGCTTTACAGCATTAACCCCACTCACTGGAACTGACTTTAATGCCACTCATTCCACATCCTAATCTGGCCAAATAAAGCCTTGGGGAAATCACTTACCAAAGACAAAGTTGTCTGGCCTGAAGATCTGTCCGAAGGGACCGGATCTCACAGAGTCCATGGTGCCAGGCTCCAGATCGACCAGAACTGCACGTGGCACATACTTTCCACCTACCAGGGCATACAAAGCATCAGAAATCATTCATAGTTAATACTTAAGCAGACATTTTTCGAATACATGCATACAGTACATGACAGTGCCTTAAAATAATTCATCAGTAACATCAAAACAGTTTTTTTATGGAATAATCGTATCCAATCTAAAAATGCTTATTGAAACTGGTGTAACTGGTCAGTCTTACGTGGAATAATTTCAAGAGCTTTAATTTGAGAAGCTGATATGGGATGAAAAACAGATCAATTTAGCAGACCCATCATTACCAAAGGTAAATTTCCCCACCTGAGGCTTCGTTGTAATACACATTGATCCTGTCCAGCTGGAGATCACTGTCGCCATGGTAACTCCCAGTGGGGTCGATACCATGCTCATCACTGATCACCTCCCAGAACTGAAACGATATGACTGGATAATTAGCATGCTGGTTACATCTAGCTATAAATCTGCAAGTCAAAAGAACAAGCTTGCAAATCATAGAATGTCAAGTAACCACAACCCCTCATTCACAGCCAGACTGGGCATGATGATTCCAGATATAGCTAGTTTCAACATTCCAGACGGAACAATATCCTGCGAAACCGATATCAATGCGCCATCTAGTATCCAAAAACGGCAACGGTTTAATTAATCCAACCACTAAACACCAATAGGCAAATAGGTTACGTCAAATTTTTATATTTGAATTCATTACAAAATTCCAATTGACTTAGGTTTTTTATTTTTTATTTTTTATTATTTAATAAAAAACATTTCTTTCGTAATCTGAATGGGACTACTTTCGCCTACGGCTAATTTAACAATGTCTTCAAGATTTTATATTCATTCATCAACTAATAAAGTATACCTACTTCCAGAATAGTAAACTGGGTAATTATTAATGTCTAGTGTCGCACTGACAAAACCCGAAGGACTATCGTATCACGGGCCCACCAGATAGTGCACCCTTCGCTGGAGAACCAGCGGCATCCAGCCGTATCACAACTCAGCGCGCGATTGTTCCAGCGCGGCCAACACCCTTGGATTTGCAGATCGCGGCGTTTCAACATTTTCACGCACTTTAAGAACTTGATACAAAGACTCGGAACGACGTGGCTGCATGAATGAAGTAAATTACCCTGCGGTGTTATTTCATTTTTTAATGATAATTTAAACACCTAATTTATACTGTCATTAACTACAAAATTGACCTACAAAAACCACACAATACATATATACGCATTTCAATTGGCATCTAAAGCATAATAAATAGAACTTTCTGGATATATAACCAGGTCAATGTTTCAATGGATTACGGTCTTCATACGTGTGATTTGAATAAACACGTTCAACAAATGTCATTTTTTAAAGATTTATAAGTACAAACCTTGGCACCAATCTGGTTTCCGCACTGGCCAGCTTGTAAATGAACGATCTCCCTCATTTTTGTTCTTTACTGTGAAAAGCGATCAAATTGTAACGAGATGTATCACCCTTTCACCGCAGCGGTCCCGGGTTTCAACTAGCCTGTAGAGCCACGCTCTTAAAAAAATCCGTTACAATGTATTTCACTAAATCTCCTGACCTCAAGAGGGGTCCCATTGGCCCACAGTTCACTGTGCCCGGTTTATCTTCATTTTAATTGGTATCTGATGAAAGTTCCTCCCCCACATCTCCAACAGGGACGATTCATTGGTTGGCGTTTCGGCAAGACCAAATGGAAGGATGTTATTGGTAGAACGCAGTCCACAAGTGCCGGGCCTGACATCGATCTTGAAAGTAAATTTGTGGCCAGACACGTTTAATGTTCGGCTATAGGGGCCTACTTACGTTCATTCTGGCCAGCTAGTCAGTGCGGAGATCTGCATAGTCTTGCTTGCTGTAACGATAGTTTGTTGAGCCCATTGTGAATGTACGCTAAATTAGGCTAGCTATCGGTAAACCCATCTCATTCAGTGATGACATGGCATTGCGATGATATCCCTTTAATGTTAAGGTAGCCTAATATTTCGGTCTTATTTTGTCGCTGCGAGGCAACACACACATGGCTTATTAGGAGGAGCTAGTCTTTGACAGTTTTTGGTGTAAGATCACAAATGAGTGATTAGATTGTTCTTAAATTAACAATCTAATAATGCTGGTATAGGCCTAACAATCACTACTGGCTGTTGAAAGCAACGGAGTTTGAGAATGCTTAGAATTTTGAAAAACATTCCAAAAACTACTTCCTGTAGCTATATCCGTCCTCCACCGATTAGGCAACGTTTCGTGAATATAATTGTATGCAGGTAGGCTAGCCTACAAAGGGCAACATGTCTGTCACATTTTTACCCATGACCGTAAGGGACATCTATTTATATATTAACAGCTATAGCCTACTGCAGTTCGTAAGTGCTCGAGTTTCAGTCCCGCATCCCTGCAAAAGGTGCAGCTTTACATGCACTGTAAACTGAGTTATGATCAAGGAAGTCTGAATGGTTCGCCCACTGTTGCAAGTGTACCATGTTCAAAGATAAAGTGGTACTACAGCCACAAAAATACGATACGGTTGTCTAACCAGGCCCTTACTGCGGCTACTGCAGTTATTCTGTAGTTCAACGGAAGCATAATGCAGTTAAACTGCAACACAAGAGTATACTTAATGAGTAGTGCATATGAAGTGAATGTGATTTGTAACTACAGTAATACTGCAATTGAAAAAAAACACGTGTACAATATTGCATAATACTGGAGTAATACGATAATAATTACAATCATTACAACTACAGATGGACTGCAGTTATTTTTTGTAAGGGGAGGTCTAAAAGACACTGAATCGCATGGGAAACTATTAAGGTACCTTGCAGTAAAACGCAGGCTCCTGGCCAATTTTAATATTGTATTTATGAATAGCTGTATTGTATGGCCAATCAGCTTCTTTGTCAACGACTTGGCAATAATAAAAGAAAAAAAAAAAAATCACAAAGAATAAACAAAGGAATTAAATGTATGTGGAAATATATTAATGGCATATTGATTTACTTGAAATTCTTTATTCACCTGAGATAATGTCCATGGGATTTAATTAAGCAGCATAGTATTTGAAACGGGCAGAGAATTAACACCTGGTTGTAAAAATGAGAGAGTCAGTTTCATGCATTTACAAATGGTTGGCTTTAATGTCTTAAAAGCTGATACTGTACTTATTCACACCCATCTTTATGACAATAAGGAACCTCAAGATGTACTCCATTCAAGATCGGCCAGGCTGAACCCTGCATATCGGTTTCACACCACTTTTGGACATTGTAAAAAATAACAAGTTTCACGGTCACTGCGTCTTAATACAAACTTACCAAAATAATCTTATTTATAGAGAGAAATGCTTAAAAAGATGCATGCATGGTAACCATGCAAGATATGAAAAAAAAGCCACTGAATTTTCCAGTAGTACAGTATCTCCCACGCACGCGCACACACACCTAACTGAGGTTTACACGAGCATTTCTGTTTGCAGGAATCTGGTCTCTCTCTCTCTCTGCACAGGGGAATGCGAATACAATTCATATCTGTGGCCGTCTTTCTGGAGAAATCCTCTTGTCCGTGCTTGCTGCAGATTCATAGGGCATTTTCCTGATTCAGTCCATGTTTCTCAATGTAACGTCTGGAAAAGATGTGGGGGAAGAACAGTGCTAGTTGAGTACAGTGTTATGGTTTCTTAGTGAGCTGCGGGCAAAATAATGTACCCATCTCTCATCATACATCATCTCAGTGGTCTCAGTGATTTAATGAGCAATTCAATATACAGTCATTGTATTTGAATTGCTTGTATTAAAAAAAAATCATTGGCACGATTGAGTGTGATTGGCACAGTAATTCCCTGGAACAGGGTATTCCCGATTTCTGACCCCCCTTCCTTTCCCAGAGTGACCCTTTTTAAACGTTCTAAAACTTGAATAAGTCTGTTCCATACCGTCGTGCATACTCATACAAGGCCTCTTTCCTCTCCTTCAGGGACATGTGTCTGTCAATGGGAGACTTCCCAAAGGTTTTAGCAGCTGGCTGTGTATAAAAACAAAGCAAAATTACTTTGTTAAACGGAGTAGAGTCAGTTCAGAGCATAGTTAACCTCGAGTAAATAAAATAAAATAAAAATTTCTGTGTGCAATGACGGATAGTTTAGATATTACAGAGGTGTCTGATGACGTGTCAGCTTTATAATGGCTGGTATAGGAGCTTTTGGGAGATCACTGTTTTGGGATATCATAGTTTAAAGCAAAAAAAAAAAAAAAAAAAGCTTGAAGCAACTCCAAAGCAGCTTGTACAGCAATATTCAACTATAATCAAACTCACGCAAGTATCCTGGGGATTGTGTAATGGTGACCCATTAAAAACTGCCTTATAGATTTCTCTACATACACTACATGGCCAAAAAGTATGTGGACACCTGACATCCAACATCTAATCCAAAATGATGGCATTAATATGGAGTTGGTCCACTCTTTGCCGCTATAACAAGCTCCACTCTTCTAAGAAGGCTTTATACTAATTATTGGAGCACTGCTGCAGGGATTTGCTTCCATTCAGCCAGAAGAGCATTAGTGAGGTTGGGTGATTAGGCCTGGCTTGCAGTTGGCTTTCCAATTGATCCCAAATGTGTTGGATGGGGTTGAAGTCAGGGTACTGTGCAGGCCAGTCAAGTTCTTCCAGGCTGATCTCGACAAAACCATTTCTGTATGGGCCGTGCTGTATGCCTAGGGTCATTGCCATGCTGAAACAGGAAAGGGCCTTCCCCAAACTGGTGGGGCACCACAGAAATGTCTATAATGTGATTGTATGCTGTAGCATTAAGTTTTGCCTTCACCGGATCTAAGGGGCCAAGCCCAAACCATAAAAGACCAAGGGGTGTCCACATACTTTTAGTCATATAGCATATACCATGTCTTTCAAGAGAATACAGCTTTCAGAGTACGTGCCAGTATGTGATTTTGGTGAACTAGAAAATGTATTACACAAAACTTTGATCAGTAACTCATGGTCCTTCTACCTAATGGGAAATGTTACAGCATTGGGAATTTCTTTAATATTTAATATCATCCATCCACAGTACAGCAATTAAAAGTGTGAAGTATCATCAGTTTCAGTCAGCTATGGAAACTGATAAGCAAAATACAAAAATGGATTTCTTTCTCAAGGAACTTTAACAGTCATTAGTAAACTACTGCAATGCAAGGTAAACCTCACCACACATTTTGCAGATGAAAAATGTATTACAATTAGTGTTGTCCAAGGAGATGGGATATTTGACAGCTGGTAAAAGGACTGTAGGCCAAGCATACGTGAGTCACCTTTATGATGGAAACAGGTGGGGCAGCAGGGGATTGAGGGCCCCAGGATAATCCTGATGGGTCCCCAGTGGAGGCTTCTTCCAGGGCCTCCTCACTGCACTCCAGCAGGTTGGTGATGGTGGTGTCCACACAATTTGTCCGAACTGCACAAAAATACAAAAACAAAAGAAGGGAATCATTTGAAGGAGCCTCCGTAGCCACCTTCCTCCAATGTTAAAGAAAACACAGTAGGACCCACAGAGCCTAACTGTTATAAAAAAAATAAAAAAAAAATAAAAAAGCCAAGCACATAGTGAATCACTAAAGCGTGGATTCTGCACATGCATCTAGTACTTGGTTTACCCGGAACCTGAGAAGAAACTGACCAAACTACCAAACCATTTACCCCTCTTTCACACATGAGAACTTACAAAACATTCCCTCACCCACTGATTGATATGGACACGTCACTGAAGGCTCAGTTAATGGGCATGGGTCTTAGATCAACACTGCTGTGAATGAGGAAAGCAAGGGGCTGGCTGTTTTTTGGGTTTATTTTCAGTTGTATTTTAGGTTTAACATGCGGTTATTCCGCTACTGAACCGTCCCAAATGACTGGCCTGAAAGTAAACTTTGAGTCACAAACAGGAAGCAGCAGTGAAAAACGGGAAACGACAAACAAATTGTATAGAGATGAAGAAACAAAGCCGTTAATACTCAGGTCCCAGACAGTGACCCTGGATCAGTTCAATGATTTTCTCAAAATGTTTAGAATTCAGCTCAAGGTTAGTCTGTTTCAACCTGACTCCAATGGAGAGCCTGAGCAAGTTTTCAATGTACATAATATTAAATTTAGTGCAGACGACCAATCACAATTACTAATCAAGTACACAGCGCACATTCTAGGGGAGCAGATCCTAGATCAGTTCAAGGATCAGAACTGGAAAAAACTGACAGGAAATGACATACCCAGGTCCCTTGTGATGATGCTGAGTGGGATATCAGGGAGCACCTCCTTCACCTGCCGAGCCATCCCGGCAATTTGGCGGTCCTCTGTCCCAGAACTGGGACCCACTGAACCCACAGGAGAGGTCCGAGGTCTAGCACCAAGATCTGGCAACCAAAGCCCACAATTAAACTCTGTCCAACAACTCTGGTAACATTTTTGTCAATGCTGGATCCAACGAAAAATGCACCTGATTAATTTAATTCAGTGATTTATCATGTATATTTCCCGAAATGGATAAAATTCCAAATGTGAGATTTAAAAAATGTAACTTTATTAAAGCATTTTCTTGGGTTGGTGGTTATAGCTAACGGGTATCCTGGGAGAAAATTTTCTGAGAAAAACTAAGTTATGTTCATATTATTACTGACCACATATTCCCATTTGAATCATGACAACACTAAGTCCAAAGGAAAAGTGCACAAAGAGTGACAAATGTATCAGTTATGTGTATGTGTAACTACACAGATTTACTAATGCAACCGATTGAAACGGCGATAGATTCAGCTTAAGACTATGTTGGATGTATAAAATACTCATAGCCCCTCCTCATTGATCCTCAACTTGGTGTAACTAAGCTGATGGTTTTTCTTCGCCACTTACTCGAGTTTGCTGCCCGAGGCATGACATGTCTTTTCCTTTTGATGTGTTCAGCTTTGTCTGCTTTGGTAAACTGTGTAGACACCACACCCAGCTCAATAGCCAGGAGCTGAAAACAAAGATATAGAGGGGAAAAAATAAAGAAAGACCACAAACCTTTTACATTTCTATAGAGTTCAAAATATAGAGCACAACAGGTGTAAACATGGTCTTCAGATGACGATAGCAAAGGGAAATTGTACAGCTATCACACTCTTGTTAAGTTAGCTGTTTAAGGGTATAACCAGGAAGCCCCCTCCGCCCCAGGCACAAAGGCAGAAATGCTGCTGGAATATTCAACAAGGACATACCTCCTGAACTCTATCGGCAAACTCTTCTGGCGACTCTGGTCGAGACACTGTAGGAAGCCATCTGCAGAGTGGTAGGACAGGGATTGAGAGAGAAAGAGGGAGAGAGAGAAGACCCTTCACCAAACGTACCATCCCCTCCACTGTCTCCCTCAATTGGCACAACAACACTACAGTATTCTCTCAACTGTCCACACTGGAACAAATGCAGGAAAAACTATGGTGTGTGCGTGTGCAGCTAAACCAGAGCACTTCCAGTTCAGACCGCTAACTGGGAGTTGGAGTTAACTGGTACCAACACTTCCTGGACATATTGATGATTAGAGGCCAGTAAGCGCTCTGCAATCTGACTGCTATGCTGCCTTGCATTTCAGCTTTGCTGTTCAGTTTGACCTTTTAGAAGCTGCACAAAAAGAGCACAGCTGAAATTTCACCATGGGAAAAACAGATTACTAACTTCTAGATGGCTATAAATTACTAGCCTGATTTTTCTTTACAAATATGGGACTGGTCAGCCAATCAGCCAGGCAATTGTTTTAGGATAAAGCTGAAATCCATAAATTAATAAAGAATAACTTAAAACAAGAGGTTTAAATGTACAATGAAGTGATTAGAGCCCAGAGAGAAGTCTTTAGTCGGTCTGCGCTTGATGTGTCCAACCAGACATTTTCTCTAGGTTTAATTTTATAGCACTTAAATTGTTCCAGGGAACAATGACACAAACTTGTTGTGTCATACAAGTTGAAAACAACATGGTGACCTACTGACATATTAACAGTGTACCTTTGGTGCAATTTAAGGGACATTATAAATAATGAGAACTGTCACCAGGAAACAAAGCCATGTATTAAAAACATTGATTGCCTTTCCAAAATGTGCTAAGGACAACTTTTTTTTGGCTGTGTCACATGTTGGAAAATGTTCACTTCCAAACAGTTTAATGAGTGACTGAGCTGATAGGATTCCTGTTTCATTCCATAAGAAAATAGAGGTGAAATGTAGGAGAATGAGGGAAGTCACCACATTAGAAAGTCATACATAAAGCAAACTACAGTGCCGTAAAAAAGTATTTGCCCTCATCCTGACTTCCTTTATTACTGCATATATGTCACACTGAATAGTTTTAGATCTTTAGACAAAATGTAATATCAGATAGAGGTTAACCTAAATAAACATAACAAATTTTGAAAATTATAATTTAATTTATTTAATGAATAAAGTAATTAAACACCCATATGCCCCTGCGTGAAAAATGCATTGCCCACCTTTGTACAAAATCAACCAATTAAACTAATTTAATTAAAAAGTAGATTCAGCCGATTGCAGTTGAATCTAAATCTCCCTCACATTGAACCTTACCATCAGAGCAAAGTAATCAGCACAAAGTTTCTACAAGCACACTAAGCCTCAATGAAAGTATGAGGAAAAAACATTTTGAAATCTATATAAATATCAGTGCGGAAAGGGCTACAATGCAATTTCTAAGGCTCTCGGGCTCCCCGAACCACAAAGAGCCATTATCTCCAAATGGAGAACACTTGGAACAGTGGTGAATCTTACCAGGAGTGGCCAGCTAGCCAAAATGTCTCTAACGGCACAGCAACAACTCATCCAGGAAGTCACAAAATATCCCACAACATCATCCAAAGAAGTGCATGCCTCT
The DNA here is from genome assembly GCF_013347855.1 of Anguilla anguilla. Taxonomy (NCBI): domain Eukaryota; kingdom Metazoa; phylum Chordata; class Actinopteri; order Anguilliformes; family Anguillidae; genus Anguilla; species Anguilla anguilla. The sequence continues at coordinate 37,142,954 of NC_049207.1, forward strand.
CTAGCGTCAGCGTAAGTTAAAAGTGGAACTTTTTGGATGACAGTGGTCCCATTTTGTCTGGCGTTAAGCAAATACAGCATTTCACAGTACGAACTTCATACCACCAGTCAAATATGGTGGTGGTAGTGTGATGGTGTGGGGATGCTTTGCTGTCACAGGACCGGGAAGATTTGCTATTATTGAAAGAACCATGGATTTTGATCTGTACCAGAACATTCTTAAGAAGAATGTTGAGTCATCTGTCTGTGAGCTGAAGCATAATTGGGTTACGCAGCAAATCAATGATCCAAAACAGTAAAAGCAAGTCCACACTCAAATGGGTGAAAAGAAAAAAAAAGAAAAAATTAATGAAATTTCAGTGGCCTAGTCAAAGTCCTGACTTGAACCCAATACAGATGATGTGGCAGGACCTGGAACAGTTCATGTTTAAAAACCTACCAATTTGCCTGAATTAAAGCAGTTCTGCCAAGAGTGGGTAAAAAGTTTATCCACAGCGATTTTTCGCAGTTATTGCTGCTAAAGGTGGTACAATCAGTTTGTAAGCTTCAGGAGGCAATTACTTGTTCACATGAGTGATACGATTGTTTGATAACTTTTTCATTAAATAAATGAAATAAATTTAAAAATGTGTTTTGTGTTTACTCAGGTTCCTTTTGATCTGAAACCCTCAGTGCACCAATATGCAATAATAGAGGAAATCAAGAAGGAATCAGGAATACTTTTTCATAGCTGTACTTCAGAGGTGGAAATTATAATATAGGTTTCTTCATCAATCCCCCCCTTTTTAACATTTCCTTCCAACCCAATTCCCAACAAGAGGCAGTAATAGCTAGTACCTTACTTGGTACACTGTAAACGGCACGAACAGGGTCCATAACAGTTCTGCCACCCAAGATGATTCGACTGTATTCTGCAGGAGGGAAAGACGGTTCAGACAATGTTAGAATGTCAGAAATAAAGCTAAATCTCAAACATTCCACTAGAAGGTCTTTGGGTTTATTAAAACATCTCAGCATGCTCATTTTCTTACCTTTGAGAAGCTGAATGCAGTATTTCTGATTTTAAAAATAAAACTACTAGTTTTACTAGTCCTGCTCCACACACACACACACACACGTATTCAACATCTGTGAGCCTATGGAATTTGTATAGAATCTGAAATACGACATTCTAGTTTTTTTTTTTTCTTTTACATAGTTGATTCAACGATTCAAAACTACCTCAAGGACAAGTCTTTATTTGTCTGGTCAAATTACCAACAACAGCGCACAGCATGCAGCACCCACCCAAAAATTGCAGAAGAACAACTTAAAATTTAATGAGTGAGAACATGCACAATGTAGCCACTGTACAAGTGTAAAAACAAAAACCTGTACAAACTTAACGCATCTGCTGAACGGCAAAGCCACCGTGTTGCAAAGTTAAATATTACCACGGCGAGAAGCGGCCGCTTCACAAACAAGGCCACAGGCTGTACAGATTCGGTCAGGGAGAAGGCCCAGGTGCTGTGGGGACAAGAGAGAACAGGAACAACGTTCAATAGACATTCAGAAGCTTATATGAGCTCTACCTAGGCTCTACTTTGCACTTTAATTATCTGAGCTGATTGCCTTAGTAAATGATAAGATATAGGCCTACTTCAAACACACACAGGCACACTTGCATATACACACACAAACACATATAAGTAGTGTAATAGCCCTGTATTGATACCAACAAGATTTTTCCCTGGTGCTGGTATGGACTGTCAGCGTTCGAAACCTGTTTTAATTCTGTCAAAAGGTCACATTCCCAAATCTGAGGCTGTGTACATTACAACAGGCTGTACTACAAGGATAGCAAACGCACAATGAAGGAAAATAAAAATGGTGTTAATATGCGTGATGTGAGCTCAATGAACCCAGTATGAATTCATATACAGCAAGTCCATTATTTTCTAAATGATCACCAAAATATTTCAATGGACTATTCAAGCCCCTAAATTGTTTCTTGATGTTCTTTTTCTCGTCTGTATGATTTTCAAGAATGGAAACCCTGATCATCTGAAATAGGAAAATGGAAGACCAGCACAGCTATCCACAACAAAACATGTATTTAAGTTGGCCAATAATAGTCTGAGCATGGTAGATCCACCACAGTCTCATGAATATGAAATGTACAAAGGGATGGACGTTCCACAGTATGGCCACAGTAGGATCTGCATGATCTGAGCTCCACATGTCAGACTTCTGCACTCAGGGCTGTTAAACAAAGACATAACCTGGACTGTGAAAGACACCCACAGGGGTGGCCGTGGTCATTCCTAGTAGTCTGAATATATTTACGCGCCTGTGGCTGTTGGTAGTTAGGTTACCTCAATATATGAGGAGGTGGGCATCATTACAGTCGGTTACACCACTTTACAATCAAGCACCTTCTCAGCCTCCAGAAAAACTGTGCAAGGGGGCATTTGATTTTCGGTTTAATAGTTTGGCTCACACTGAACACAGCCCAGAATTACAGAAGATGGGTGAGGTGGCAGGTAGTTATCTGAATTTCAGGGAGTCATCTCGACTGTTGGCAGTTACCTGAATTTGAGGAGGCCGACACGGCCGTTGGTAGTGTCCTCCTCAGGGAAGAGTAGAAGGGGTGGAACACCAGGGGTGGAACAGTACCTCTGCAAGGCTTCTACCAGCTCTGCCCGTCCTGTCACAGCTGCCATCTCCATGTACCCCCGTGCCCAGCACTCAAAGCCCCGCAAGCCTTCAAGCATGGGCTGGAGATGAGAAACCAAAACAAGAGGACTCCTTAGCCACAGCAATCATTTCCTCTATGCTATCATACCCATAGTTAAGTGTTGATACAATGTCTATCTGAAATGTGGACAACGCCATGCTTGCAATAGGTTCAAGGTTATGGCGGTGCTTCTCAAAATCTTTAATAACCTGCAATAAGACTAAAACTGGTCCACTCCTCAAAAACGTTCATAGCCTGTAACACACTAATCTGATCCTAACATCATAGCAATGAATAGGATTATTGATCATAAAACTGACAAAGTTTCCAATAATGCCCCACCAAACCCAAACTCACAGTGTTACAGGAAGTCAGGAGGTTGAGAATGTTGTGGTCGAACCGTGTGACATGGTTGCAGATGTAGAGTTTGACATTTCCATCCCGTAACCGGGGGTCATTCTGTTTGACGTACATACCCAGCATGGAACACATGATTCGCACGATGAATCTAAAACAAAACCAGATGAAAACTGGAGACCCCAAAATATAAAGTCCAAAAGCATACATAATTACATACACACAAGGTTTTCTGAATGAACGCAGTACAACTTTAGATTTCAAAGTTTAAAAAAACAGATAGCAGATGCACGCACATGGTTTAATTGAGGAACACTGGAAAGCACTTCGCATTAATGGATTACATATTTTACTGTAATGTAATGATGAACACCCATCAAAAAGTAAAAGGGAAAAGAGCAGGGAAAGGTGGCTAGATTTCTTTTGAGCTATGATTTAACAGAATCATCAGACAGCGCAAATATTCCACTTGCAAAAGTTAATACACCTACAATTAGGGCCAGTTTTAGTTGTTCATGCAGGAAAATATGGCATATGGAACAACTGAGACACGCATTCACACTGTCAGGTGACTCTTTATGATAAGACCACCTTCTGAGCCATGTAAAACCAGAAGGGAAATTGAGTATTCTCCTGCATTCAAAATATGTCTGGCTATATTCAGGTTTGTATGAATGGATATTACACCCAGTACAATTGCACTGAAGGTGCAAAGAACAATGTTTTAAGACATGGGTTTGGATATAGGGATCTCTCTTGCAGTGTGCAAAATGGCAATCACCTTGCTGACCACCTGGTTGTCAGAGTTTACAATACCTATAAAAAAAACTAGCTTCTGGAACAACAATTTCATCACACAGACAGAACAACAGGTGCTCAATATATGTAAAACATTCAGTCAAGTAAACAAAAAAATGTTGATGTTCTTAGTGGAGCTTTTATTTTTTCCCAGTCTAATACACTAGTCAGACATAGGGCAAGTGTGAAAGGACAAACGGTCTGTCCGTCTTCTCATACACTTGAATAAGTGTTGATTGGATGATAACCAAAATGTCTGATACAGCAAACTGAATGACTGTTTAACATAGCTTTAAATCGATGATATCAATGTCTTGGTTACAGACTGAAATACATTTTATACAACTATGGATGGTGATGACATTTTTTTTTTACAATCTGTACACATTGACGTCAATGAACGTGGAAACTTGGTTGCAATTTGCATTGATCAAAAATGTAAAACGGGGAGGTACGGGCACCAGCTAATAAGCAATAATATGTCCAGTGTTAATTCAGCTCAGAGTCTCATGAGTCCAACAGTGACCATATGTACTCTGTAAGAGTTGATATTTTAACACTTAAGTGTGGCTAGAAAAACAAGTTATGTCACAGAATTTCCATATCGTGTACCGCTTGAAAAAAAAACAAGAATTTCTCCAGGGCCTAATCATGAAGAGCACTGCAGTGAACAACACTATTTTGTAGATCTAAAGCTAAATTCAGAACTTTCTTTCAGGAAACGATGCCTGAATGACCAGTCATTCAGCCATGACTAGAACTTGAAATGGAAACGCTGCATTCTCCAAATAATCCATTTGAGTTACTCAAGTCTCCTCACATAAAACTAAGACAAAGATTACGTTTCTCAGTCACCCTAGGGAAATTAATCAATACTAGAGCGTATTTGTAGAGATGTATAGTGCATTCGCTCTCAACTAAAATAAAATGGAGAATGTTAGACATGTCATGGCAAGGCACAGAGCATTTTAATCAACAGCCTGGTATGTTGAATTTCATCTGCCTTCATCAACTGAATTGGCTAACAGGCACCGCAATTACTCAATTCCCTACAAGGGAGTGCCTTCCTGTCACTGTGCAATGTGGAGGGGAATCACCTAGGGCCTAAATGGTATTCAGAGTTTACCCTTGGGTTCTTCAGCCACGTGGGCTGCCCTGACTGAAGCAAGACCTGCCTCTGCAACAGATCTAGGGCATTTTCAGACAGGTCACATTGGTCCTGAGTTTGTCCCAGAACGTAGTTTATTTCCCTGTCACAGTTCATTCTGCCAAGTGTGAAAGCACAATCACCCTGGATTCCAAAACCTTAAACCAGGACTAAATCCACTTGGAGATCTTGTCTGTTTCTGTATACACCCAGCTGAACAGAATAGGAATGTCAAATATAAGCTATGTCCTGTAGGTTGTCTTGGATAAAGCATCTGCTGTGTAAAAAAAGGTAACAAAAAGAGTGGCAGTATTCGCACTGGTCACAAGCTAGTCTGAGCCAATTTCTCCCGGATTCCAAATAAACAACAGAGGCCAATGCGTGAGCTATAAGGGATAAAGAGTACATGAAAAACTACAATGGAAGCCCAAGGATATTCTCTATATTTGCACTGAGAGCACATTACTTAATACCTGCACAGCTGCTGCCTTAAGAAAAAAAGAAAAGAAAAAACACGTACATATACATGTTCAAGGGTTTATTTTCAAACAAGCCAGTGTGCTTTTCATACTGTGCAGCAGAAGCACAAAGGAAGAAGCACTTAAAAGCACTGTGCCTTATAATAAATGAAAGAAGCCACTAGGTATGGAGTATGAAGAGCATAACTGATGCTGATAAAGGGAAACACAGGCCATTTGGCAATCATTAACACTGAGACCTAGCATTGCAAATGCCCTGCTGAGGCAAATTTACTGAGGACGATGACACTTGATCATGAATAGAATTCCCCATATCACATTTTATAAGTAGACTGTTCTTTGGGGACAGCTGCCTTTTTTTGTGTACCTGTGTGCCCAAAACTTTGCACTGCAGCGGTAACACAATGCAGAACGTACTGCCCATGCTCTACATTTCTGAACAGTCGGATGTCAAATCTTATGCCAACTCTTCAGCCTCACAAGCACTCAATATCTATTATGCATTACGTCATGTATATTATGTATTTTATTATGATCATATTTCTGGGGGGCTGGCTGCGAACCAGAGACGCCATCAGTTTGTAGTTTGATGTTGTTTGTGCTACATGTTGGTAAAGTATTGTGTGTAAAATGAAGATTGCGGTTGGATGTATTGTCTTCGTTTGAATTTATTTCATTTGTGTTTAAAAAAAGTTTTTATATTTAATTGTATTCAAATGTATTTCTTTGTAATGTCTTTTGTAGTACCGTGCTTGTCTCTTGTGATTATATATTATATGGAACTGTTGGCACTACGACACAAGACAACTTGCTGAGTAATCAGACAAAGTATTGTATCGTATGTTATTATAGTACATTACTCTCAACACGAGTACAACACAACACATATAGAACAAAACAACATTAAGGCTCTAGGCTGGAACAAGTCTGCTTACATTTAGTGCTTTATTAATATTGCACTTAGACTCACTGGTATGGGAATGTTTTTAGCCAGGTCTGGTACTGTTTCTTATCTGTTGGATTCACTTATGTTATCTTTCATTGCAAGTCATTTTGGATTATACCACCTGCTAAATGAAAACAATGTAATGTTGATATGACAGTTCCACAACTGTATCAGATGATCAGAGCAAAGCTTCTAAATGAACTCTAAGCATGTTTTTACTGATCTAAGTTTGTAGGCCGGAAACCACACTTTTAATAGACAAGGTTGCAGAACCAGTTGTTGCATGTGATCATTTAATAGTCAACACATATATGCCAATAAAAGACCCAAGTTACAGTAATAAATGAACTGAGATGCCCCTATCAGATGAGATATTTGCTTTAGAACACAACATTACCGTACTACCATTCACCAATACCATTGCCGGGATTGAAATAGCCCTTTTGCAATCAACGTCACTTAAATGGCATGAGACGTCAAGTGACATGAAACGGATATCAACTAGCATTAGACAGCGCTAGTATCACAACACTGTCACTGCGTTGGCATGTGCAGATTCGCATTTCACTTGGCGCTCGTTCCGTGGGGGGAACCTACATTATACATGTCTATCGTGTGGGTTTTTCTGTCATGTCTACGCTTGTGCCATTGAGATCATTTCGGATGCACCAGCATGAGCGCAGCGTCCCTTACCTTCTTATTAAACTGTCTGGAAGGGCGCAGCTCACTAAAAACACGTGTACGCCGATAAAAATTCTCAACAACATCAAAGCCAGGCCAACAGGGGCGTACAACAGCAGTAGTACCAGGAGGAGTCCTTCATTTGGAAACCTGTAAATTGAAAGCAAAGGTTTCTGCATATATCACAACCATAACGAATTTTTCTTATTTCGTAAACACAGGTCGTTAGTTCAGTAAAGATCATTCCATCAGACTAGGCAACAAAATCTTTGTTGCAAACTAGCTAACGTTAATAACGATAACATTAATTACGTGGTGGATTTCAATGAAATGTATTCCCTAGCCAATTAACGTTAACGACGTTCGATACCTTGTTGATTAGCTAGCAATATCGTTAATGTCCGTGAATTTACCTGCTTTTTAAGCCTAATTTACGCTCGCTGTCGTTAACGTTAGGCGTTAAGTTAGCTAACGTAAGCTAATGTCACGAACGTACTATTCGCATTTTGTACAAGGTATTAACTGCCCTACCATTAGCCTTAAAGTACAATGTAAAGACCAACGTTTAAAAAATAACAACGATGAGTGAGATAGTACTGTGCGGTAGTCTATAAGGCTATGTTTAACAACACAGACGAGTAACAAGTCACCTCTATCAATAGACAGTCGCTAAGTAGCTAACGTAAAACGTATTAGTCGGCTAAGTAGCTAGCTAGGTATCTAGCTAAGTGAAGGAAAGCTCGGCTTATTTTGGAAACAGAAGGAATGTGTCGTATTTACCTCTGGAAGTCAAAAAGGTGCTCTATTCCTCGCGTTTCCATAATTTGTATTTCAGATTAATTCGGAGGTTGTAGACTGATTTCCAGCATGCTATTTTTATATTTTTGTTAACCTGTTACTAGCTTCTACACAAGTCTCCATACCCACTGCACTTCGACCGCCATCTTGAACAATCGTATCAGCCTGTCATTGGTTGAAAACGAGGACCTTCATTCTGTATTTGATAGCTTGCGTGTCGTGTACGTGACTGACATCTACCGCTTGGAGGACACAGCGCGTTTAAAACGGGAAAAATGTATGTAAAATCTTTGGTCTTGGATAAATTGCACCTGGCATACTGGGCAGTCAACCCGGGGCTCAATATGCGACCGCTATCACGCGCAGATCGCATCATTTTATTTATTTATTTATTTATTTATTTATTTATTTATTTATTTATATAAGACACTTCATGAAAAGTGCACAATTCGCAAAAAATAAACAATTAACATAACAAAATATGCTACAACTTAAGCATTCCGCTAACCCTCGTACAATGAAGCGTGCTGCATGTAAAGAGAAAACCACGGCTCATTTTAACCACAGAGAATCTTTCATGATTGCACGTATCTATTTGATTTTTTTTTTTTAATATTAATTTTAATATAAAGACAAAAAAAGTTTAGTTGTGTGAAATGGTTATGATACCAAATTCCTTTAGATCTATTTGAGAACTGAGAATCTTATTTCAAATCTCCCCTTCATATTGTAAATACAAGTGAAAGATGTTGTTAAGCAACTCAGTGCCTATATCTTCGTTCAATCTATATCCTTAAAACATTCCACAAGGATTTATATGAATAGTATTGATACGACATTTACAAGGTTGTAAATTATATACTACTGCCATCAGACTGCAACTCTAGCTATACTAGTGTGTCTTGACCTAAATGCAGCTTTTGACACTTTGACCATTATATCCTATTGGACATATTCCATAGCTGTATTGGACTTTGTGGACAGACAATCTTTGTTTAAACCATGCTTATGAAGTAGGACTAAATTGTTTTAACTATATCCAAAATGTATGATCTCTCAAGGGTGAAATATGATGTTCCACAGTGTCAATGCTAGGACCACTTCTCATTTCATGGCATATGTTGCCCCCTGGGAATATAGTATGGAGCTTAATTGCTATGTGGATGACACTGTTTTAAGCCTACACTTCAGTGAGTTAGTTAGCGGCATGTATTGCTGATATAAAGACCTGGATGCACTAAATTGTCTTCTCATGCTCTCAAACTTGGATTAAATGTATATGTTGGTTTTAGGTCCAATAAAACAAAAAGATTAATTAAAAAAAAGATAATTTCATCTAACCATTATTTACACCTTGATATTTCTTAGTTGTACCAAATGTGACAAAAAAAAAATTAACATTTTATCATTGACCCTGGTCTCACTTTTTATGTCCATACTAAAAGCATCTCCAGACTGGATTTCTTTTGCTTGCAGAATATTGCTAAAATCAGATACTTCTTATCGTTAGAGAATACAGGGAACATTTTTGTCATGCCCAGGCTGGATTACTGCAAATACCTGTGATATAGTTACTCTAACATGTCACTAAAGAATCTCTAGCTGGAATGAAATATAGCTGCTCATATTTTGACCACAACAAAGAAGTATGTACACATTACCCCTTTGTTAGCATTACTATGCTGGCTACCAAGTAAATAGGCTGGCTTCAAGGTTGTGCTTCTAACCTTTAAAGTGTTACATGGAATAGAACGGATATACTTCTACATTAAAAGTCTGCAAGGTTACTTTGTTTCTAATTTGCAGGTTATGCAGTAGTCGCAAGAATAAAAAAAAAAAACTTGACAGATGGTAGAACCTTTCCTTATAGAGTGCCCCTACTATGGAATAACCTTCAAAAACATACAAGGAAATGAGACACAGTTGAAATATTTAGCTTGATTCAAGTACATAAAAAATCTATTACAACTATACAGCAAAGCCTGTAATCAGTTGCTGAAGTATCGGATGGGTATAGTCTATTATGGGGTGATAAACGTTACTGTCACCTCTCAACAGCTGGTTCCCCATTTTCACAGGTAAGCTCTCAGTGGGTGGGTAGGTTTAGTGCCTTTTTCATGCCTGTGTGGATTCTCTGTTTCTGTCCTAATACTTATGCTGGGGTGAAACTCCTGGGGTGGGTTATGTGTAGCCAGCTCTAACTGGTATCCTTGTTTTCTGCCCATAGATCTTCCCATCAAAGTAGCACCTGCCCCATTTTCCGAGCTACTTCTGAACCTGCTGTTTGCCGCCTGCCTCTTCAGCACTTCAGCTTTCCACCCCACTGGAGGACCACTACCTCATACAGCCTGTCCTCAACTGATCAGATCGACTGACAATCAACCTGATCCGGTCTCATTTCTGTAAACTCACACCTGAGCTGGCCAGAGGAGGATGGGTTCCCCTATTGAGTCTGGTTCCTCTCAAGGTTTCTTCCAACATGCCATCTAGTGACTTTGTTCTTGCCATTGTCTTTCCAACTTGATTTGTGGGATTTTGGACCAGGGTATACTGTGAAGCGTATTGTGGGAAATTCTTTGTATAATTTGCAATATAAATAACATTTGATTGGTTTTAAAATATCAGCTCAATCATGCTGATTGGATGCGACATCCAACCTACACTTCACTTTTCTGTATCCCAAATGTTTACTACAGAAGAACAAATTAAGCTTACTTTTCTTTTTAAGCTCCTAGTCTGTGGAACCACCTGCTTCCACAGACAGAGATGCACCAACAATAGCTGCTTTTAAAAGTCAACTGAAATCAGTTTTTAGTTGATTTGGGTTGTGTATTTTCTTACCTTCTTTTCTTTTATCCTTCTTCAGACTGTTTAAGTAATCTGAGTACTTTATGTATTTTCATTTTTTATTTTACTGTTTTTTTTCTTTGGAACTATTTTTCACAAGGTTATATCGTCTTTGTATAATTTTCTGTTAAGCACCTTGGAATACAAATAACCTGCATGGAAGATGCTACATACCAGTGCTAGTGCTGAGTACAGTTGAAAGCCTTGCAGAACAGCACATACATGGTCATAATGACACCAAAGGCGGGTCTCAGGCAGCTGGGTGGTCCCCACTTCATTGTCAAGGGTGATTTTGTAAATTAATTTGGCACTTGTAAAGTAACTTTGCCAGCTGTGCATGAACTGCTCCTCTGATGTTGTCACTGTACAGTTCAACTGGTGTATTGCAGAATATAGAAGCTCCGGTGGCCAGGGGTGTGTGCTTTCCATGATTGACAGTGAATGTGGCAGCAATAAGACATAGCATTAGAATAGGGCACTCAAAATGGGAAGATATGAAATAAAAATACTAATAAAAAAGATTTAATAGATACAACCTTTCAGATTAAGAAATGAATACAATTTGGATTAACTCTACTTTATTATGCATCAGTTAACATGGCAGTGCATGTTTGACGATAAATGTAATTGCTTTGACAATAATAAACACATTTCAGGTTTTATTTGCAAAACATAAACCATTTTCAATATAGCTTTGCAAAGACAACAGAAGCAACAGAAGTTCTGGACTCCAAGTGTTCTCAAAGAGACAAAAAAAATGAAATGGAAAAAAATGCAACTTCTGGACATCTGCTCACTGTTGTTAAGATTCAGAATGGCTGAAATGCTGTGAAACAAGAGTCCCTTTTTTACTGGGCAATTTCCCCCAAACAGTCAGCATTTGTGGGAACTTTGTCAAGTTTGGTTGAGCTCTCCTTGCTCACTGTAGCACTGTCCGTTTCACCACTCGTCCCTCTTTGTCAATAGCAAAGTTGTAGTTAATCGGATTGTCCAGGGCTTCCTCTATGCGGTGGTCCAAGTTCTCCATGGTGATGAATGTCTTTGCATCCTCCTGTGAACAGTTTAGGCATTGCATGTTAAAACGGTGGAGCCAATCATTGTGCAGATGTTGCATGTTCAGTGGCATCAAGACAGATGAATAATGGGCTGCCTTGCAAAATAGTGGTTATGGGACACACAGGCAAGTTCACTTTCTGAGGAATCCCTATAGGTAATTCATGAAATAAATGTAAATGGTATCTGAATACAAGGAGGATATACAAGAGCTTCAGCTTTATAAACATATGAGAAAAATATAGCCATATGCTGACAGTTGTCCTGGATATGACCATCTTCCAACCAAATAATCCTATGCAATGTTCAGAGTACTACAAGATAAACTGATAAGAACACCTGACCACAAATGTTGATGGCAGCAAATGATGGGTATTCTAATCAGAACTTCCCAACTCTGTTCCTGAAGATCTGACATCCTGTACGGTTTCATTTCAACCCTAATTTGGCATACCTGATTCTATGAATTTGCAGCTCAAGAAGGTCTCTAGCTATTGAACACTGTGCTTTGTTAGGGTTGGAAACCTGCAGGACAACAGATCTCCATGAACAGGGTTGGGCAGCCCTGCTCTAAATGAAATGTTCTCATACCTCAAGTTGCAAAATCTCTTGTTCTTTCTCTTTCACAAAACTCTCCATCTTATTTTCTCTGAGGATGGCAAGGTCTGCCTCCTTCTGCTTCGCCTCTTCCTGCTCCTTCAGGACCCGGATCTCCCTGCATATTTAACAGAAGAATTAAAAACGTGAACAAAAAACAAAAACAAAAACCGCTGACATACAATGCACAAATTATTTTTTTTACCCCTGTAAGAGACATCTACAAAAACCATTTCCCCATTATTCAAGAAACAATTGTAATTGCTTTGATATTACTCTCCTTACTAAGATTATGGGTAATACAGTGGGCCAATATGACGATGCAACATACTGTATGTTGTAAATTAATTAAAGCTGCAGCAGTTAACTTTTTTTAGAAAGCCATCGAGGAATGGTCATCCTTAATTGGCAGCAATCACGGAAAGAGCCCCTGTGAGAGAAATCCAGCATCATAGGCTATATCATGTTTATAACCTCAAAATATGTGTTCTAAAACCAGGGAATTTGGGCCGAATTTTTGTTTACAAAATAAAGTGGAGTACAAAGCAAGCTAATAAAAGAGATGGGCAAGTTCACATGATGAAACAAACAACAAGATTGAACTTGCGCATTCAGATAACAGTACACTACATGCGTTGAGAAAGAAGTTTTAACAAATAATAGACAACGACTTCCTCCGGTGCTATATAATGGCAAAAGGAGGAAAACCAAAAATGGATAGAGCTTTCTCTAAAACTATAAGAAACATTTGAATACAATTCGGAAGGTGGCAGGAGCTTCGTGACCGGGTGGTGTTGAAGATGATAGGGAGCTTGCATTGTTTCTGCTGGACAGAATCTAAATTTCAACTCTAATTTACTTGGACTTGGACCAATTACGTAAATTACCTTCAATGAATTTAGCCACCGTAATTTGGTAGGTATTGTTAATACTGGTACTTAATTTCATGGATAGTTCTTCTAAGAAAGAAATGTTTTCCAAATTATCTGGGTGGTAGGTTAAAGTTAGGCAGCGGTAGGTAGGTGGTCTTCAAAGTAAAATTTGCACTCAATGCGCTCCTAGTAATAGCTTAGTTTTGAATGGCACTCTGATATGAGTGTGAAAATGAACTTTTGTGACTAGCAATCATCACAAATGTCTCAAAATCCACCAAAACTGAAAAAGGATAGCCACCTTAAAAAGTAGCCAATTTAGTCATCTGAACCTATTTTATTTCCTTTAATTTGTTATTTTTATTCACCAAACACCAAGCTCCCTGCTCAATAAAGTAAGCAAGTCAAAATATGTTATGATACAATTTGTTAAATTTTTCCATCATAAACTGATGTCTGTGCTCCCCAACTCCTTCCAGGAACGTGGAACCTTGGTTGTAGTTTGCATTTGTGCCCTACTTTAAACAGGGAGGCATTGTCTAATGTGGCTAGTCATATATATATATTTTTAATCAGCCACAGAACTGCCAAACTGCACATCTCCAGTCTTTTTGCGCATACTAGTGTTCAAGGAGGGTGAAGGCTCAAACACTTGAGGGGAGTCTCACCGGAGCTTCCTCATCCGCAGGTTCTCCGCATCATTCCAGGCCATGAGGGCACGGTGTCTGTCCGCCTCCTGTTTGGCCCGTTCTTCCGCCTGTGAACCCACCTCCTGCTCATATTTCTGTTGCAGCACTTCTTCCTTAAACTCGAAACTGCAGAGAGACAAACAAACGCCAACATGTGGCAACCTCAACCCCTTGCCAAGCCAAAATTAAAAACACATTAAACCCTGACATGATGCATCTACTACAGCTCTGTTACTAATTTATGTGGAGGAACCCATTTTTAAAAAATTGACTTTCAGAGAAAAATTACCTAGTGAGAATTAGTCATAGTGGTGTTTCATTACTTCCTAGGTTGTTCTCTTTGGGTTTTGGTTGGAGAGCTATTGCTGAGGGCACCGACTTTTATTCTAGCTATGTGACAAAGGTGTTTGCGTCTTTGCAAACAGATAAGAATTTAAAATGCAACCCTTTTCTCCACAAAACATGTCCTGAATTGTTGGAAACTGTTTTCTACTTACAAGACAAAATATTAATTCAAAAGAAACATGTTTCCTGGATCAGTTGATAGCCTATATGCTAGAGGTGCACAACAAGAGTCGATTTGTTTCATAATTTTGTGCCAACCCCTGCTATTAATTATTAAATTTGTTCAATCATATCTTGATCAGACATTTGTATAAGTACCAACTACAGACTGTAAGTGTATCCCATAGATTGTACTGTGCATCAGTACAGCATAATTTAACAGTCAGAAAAATAAATGATTGGAACAAAAACCAGCAGGCAAGTGACCCTCCAGCACCGGAGTTGTAAACCCCATACATTTTCCAGGATTATAGGTTCAGCCTTCTAACATGGATACTCAAATCTGGCCCTAGAGCCAGTAGTAATGCTGGTTTTCTTTTCTACCTGATAGTTAATCGATCGGTTAATACCACTGATAAGTTAGAGATTTAACTCACAAGGCGCCCAGGTTTAGCTAAATCAGTCCCAATTAGAGGGGAAGAATGAAAACCAGCAGTACTACTAGCCTCGAACGCCTTTTGGAGAATATTCACGCCCCCTGTACAATATTTAAGTTACCCTGATCTAATTAATTTACACTACAGAATACACCCATTTCACGCAACAAATAATGAACTAGGCTATATCGATTGTAATTTGATGAGCTATTCACATAAGCACTTAACACAATTAAGTTAGCAGCAAAAATAACTAAATACTACTAATAATAATAATTTGATCCAAAAAGAAAACAATCAATTTCGAACTTAAACTAAAATCGATCTCAAAGTTTGCCCTGCAGACCTAATCATCTTAACGTTAACTGACCGGAGCGCTCGCACGATCATGCCATACTGAGCGAATCTCTCCTTGAGGACGACCATCTCCACCGGATCGACGGGAGGTGGAACCTTCACTCTTCCAGCTTTCGACTTGGCCTTCGGGTCGGTACGAGATTTTCTTCCTCTCACCGCCATTACTAGCAGGCTAGTCCTGGGATTAAGCAGCCGACATGTCGATGTCGGGAGTCTGGAAGGAATATGAAACATAACGCCCGCAGAATCAAGATTTTCAGACTCACTGCATGTTACAAGGAAGACGCCATATTATTTCATATGAAGAGTGAGAGAAAATTGGCAAAGTACTTCCGGTTGAGAGCGGGGACCACATTCAAAATAAAAGAAATACTCTTGCCAAAGGTCTTGGCGGGACAAACCAGTTTAATTGCTGGACAAAGGCAAATATGTTTTCATAGTCACATATGGTTTACAATTATGCCTTTTGCAATTATATAGTCACATCTAATGTACATGTTCAGTGCATTTTGTTATTGGCTAAAAGTGGCCATAATGTACACTGCTTACACTTACACTGCTTATAAGCTACTGGTTTGCTTCATGCCTACAATGCGCAGCAATTTAACATGAAATGTAAAATTCAGAATGGTCAAATGACCCCATCCTACAAAGCAGACTGACAGTAGTCTACCCTTATAAATGCATAACTTGAGCTTAATTTGATCGTAAGTAATTTCAAGTTCAATATTTTCTAAACTTGAAAGCTCTGAATGTCAATCGTGTAGTCCGTACACATATTTTTTGAAAATGTGTTTTTCACAGGTGTACAGAGTGCATCGTTTTGTCTTTCACAAAGTATCGAGTCACACTCCGACACAATAGGTGGCGATAAGCGTTGTTCTCTAGCTGTAAGCGGCCAGTAAATCACCAGAAAGAACTGCGCACAGGCGCTCGTGTGTGCAAAGCACAGCGAACGCAAAGGAGCAGCATGAAGTTACTGTTATTTTCTTCAAAATACTATAACTTAGTGTAGTTATGGTTATAATTTTTAAGGGGTAAATAGTTTATACTTTCAGTTTTTAAAATATATCTATTGCATTTTACCAAAAGGCGAAATGTCTCAGCAAAAAGGCATTGTCAGTAAAGATTTTGTACCGGGTAAGAACACAAGCTATCCTTTCTGCGAGTCAGTTTTCTAACGTTAGCTCTGCTGCATTTTGGCTTTTTGTGTGATGGGCTTTTGAAAACTGAACGCCACACCACTTTTTGGTTTCACTAGCCATTCTGTGGGTTTTTCTACAGCTAAGCCCTTGATTAAGATCTTATTATTGAAATGACATCCGGTTTATCTGGAAGAACGGTACTCCAGAATGGTTATGGCCTCTTGCAGTCCAGTGTAGCAACTAACAGCCTTCGTTAAACTGCAGTCTACCATTAATTTTTGCAGCTCGCTAAATACTGGTATCAGTGGTTTTAGAAAAGCCGCCAGCTAACTAGCATAATTGCTGTTAATCTACACAACTGACTGTGTAGATTGCAGATGTTCTGTATGTGTATATTACCCGATTATTCTTCAAAAATTATGTTCAATCTGATTTTTGGTTGCAACCTTTTTCTGTTATGCATGCAACCTCAGACCGCTGCACTCGAGGAAAGAAGTACCAGCTCAATAATGAAAAGTGAAGTCACTTTTCAGAAAGTAAAACCTGTTGAACAAGAGTTAAATTTGTATGATGTAGGCTAAGTGCTAAATAACAACCAAATCCTGTAGGCTATACCCCATGGCGTTCTGGAACCAGTGATGATACTACTGTCTTTGTAGAAATTTTAGTGATCCAATACCATGGTTGTAAAAGAGAACCAACCACAAATGTGATTTATAAAAAAAAAAAGATAATAAACTTGCATAGCTTGCTTGTATAGTCACAGGTTAAATGGAGCCTAACTGCTGTAGCCTATATAAGTTGGCATAGGTTATTTAACTTTTTAAATGTCTACATTGACGGCCTAGATACATCTTTCATGCTGCTTCTTTTTTAAAGTCTCTAATCGTTGTCCAGTTCACCCTCTTATCACTGTTGTTTAAAGACAGCTACCACCAATTTAAGTAATGAGAGGTGCTGAGCATGTCTGGCAGATTGATGCTTATGCTTAGAGTTCCTGCTGCCCCCAGTTTTTTATAGTGGTGAGTTGACCCTAGCAGGTGACAATCCTAAGCCTTTATAAATTTCTCTGTCTCTACCAGGTCTGGATGATACTGCAGAATTATACGACCCACATATCATGCAGGCCTATGTGAGTCTTTGCTCGTCCTTCCGTTGTCTGGTGCTTGAATGTGTAGGGGCATGGTCTGTAGATGTGTCATTTTGTGGTTTTTCCATGTACTGTGTTCACCCAAAAAAGGCACTTCAAACCCTTTAAGTGATTAGTATTTCCCCAATGTTTAAATGTTAATGAACCTTTTTTGGAGCCTTTCAATTATTTCAACTTTAAAAGAGGAGTTAAAAGGGAAGATTTTCTGGTTTTAATCAGTGTTAACCAACCATGTTCTTGCTTCAAGCTTCTCCTTTGAAACACATGGTGTCACCAGCCTGCTTCGGTTCACATTGCAGCCCACTGCCAAGCTTGCGTAGAGTTTAGTCAGTGGAATACATCTTGTATACGGCTTCAGCGTGTGGTTGACCATCACAGGTCAATAGAGAGTGAGGAAACTATGACCCCTGACCAACTGAACCCATCTGTACCCTGGAGGACACAATCTCCAATTGCGCATCTCCCTATGGAGCTACCCACCCCAGTTGGCATTGGCACGGTCCTAATCTGATCTGTGACCATGAGGATCACCCATGCACCACAGAGTGGTGCCTTAAATGAATCGGCCACCCAGCAGCTGTCACCTTGTACCTTTTGAATGTGGCAAAGTGAATAATAGAAAGCCCTTTAAATCAGCCAGCCACTGGATCACATTGGTCCATTTTAGTCATTACATTGCAGTGGAATGATGTAATTTGTTTCAGGTGTAATTTGCATTAGTAGTACTGTTGGGTCATTTTCAAAATGAATGTCAATAGTCAGTCCAAAAGAATTGAATCTGAGCAGCAAATCGGAATTGAGCATTAAGGTGTCCAGGCTGAATGTGGACTAAATAATAGTTGTAGTTTAATAACACTCCCAAGCAGAACTGTGTACATTCTGAAGTCCTGGATTTTACTCTAACTGTGGGTGATGCATAGTTGACACATTTATTCACTGTATTTGGGTTGCATTCTTTCTCCTGCATCATTAACATTCAAAAATGTGAAATATCTTTGATGTCAGTGCCTGGCTTGTTCAAATTTTAAAAATTCTTCTGTTCCTGTAGGAAAAGATGATGGATATATTAAAGGCACAAGCTACTGGATTTAATCCTTTGCAAAGTGGATTTTTTGGTAAGTGTTCTTTAAAAACTATTCCTAATGCATTGATTTAAATCGGTTGCTGTGCAATACAAGCTGCCTTTAATTAATTTTAATAATTTGTTTCACTAGTGTCGCTGTAGCATTGTGCATGATAAGTTGCTGTAGGAATTTCATCCTTTGTTAAGTAAGATGTAGGCCTAGTAGTTCCAAAGTTTAGATCAATAACAATTTATTAAGAAAGCAAAATGGTCTCCTTTACAGTATGTCACATACAGGGTAAAAGCAAAGCAGGTCAGTACAGCATTATTCAAGCACCAGCTTTATACCCTTTTCCCAAAACAAAATGTACTAATAAGGTGACAGGAAATATTTCAGAACTGGAAAGAAAATAAGTTGTTTTTGCCTACTCATGCAGAACCTAGTGTTTTTTTGCTTGTCCTTTGAGATGGCAGCTTTCAGCTCATTTTGTAGGAGTCTTCTTTCCTCTTATTGCCCCTCATATCTCTTTGAAGGTAACATGGCAGGGTAGTAGTTAAGGATCTGGGTTTGTACAAGTTGTAGCTCAAGGGGTATTCTGAATAAAAATAGCATTCATCATGGGCTTGATGCAGGTTGTAGGTTTAAGCATTCTTAGTTGTTAGACAAAGAGAGAGCCACTACGTGGAATTTGGTCTCGGGGTACATGTCCTCTGTGGCAAGACTAGGGCCGTGTCCAAAATGGCTTACTTGCCTACTGTTGAGAATGTAAAATTGTATAGAACTTGTATACAACTTGTATACTCAATAGTAATCAAGTAAGCAGATTCTGGCATGGTATTAGTCTTAGTCAGCCTGTGGCAGCAGATGATTTTAGGCGACAGCTGGTATAACTCCCTGCCCCTCCCCCCGCCCAGCCACTTCTACAGTAAACTGTGATAACTATGTTGGCGTATGCACAAGGGTTGAGTGTGATCAGAAACGGCCAGTATGTTCACCCACCCAGTCGGCATGAGCGTCTTTTTTTCATACTTACAAGCTATTTTGAGCACATGGCTGAAGGAGGCTGACCCCACGCACAGCTGGTATGCAAGTGTGATTTACTTCCTGACCGAATGTGTGAGAAGTAGGGCTGCGCAATATGGCGAAAATATTGTATCGTATTTAGTTTTCCAAAACATGTTACACAAGAAGTAAACTGAATACTGTATCTGTAGAAAAATAAGGATCAATTCAATGCGAGAATAAATCTATTTCATTATTTTTATAAGGAACGTGGACACTGAAAGGTGTGAGAAAAAAAAAGTAAACCCTAATGTGCAACCTGCAGATGTTGGGCTACAATACAGAATATTCAAGCAAAAAACTAAAATCCAAGCGTTGAGATTTGTAATTAAATAAAAAATGTACTTCTTGGTACTTCTTTCATAATCTAGGATTATGAAATGTTTTTTTAAGATGTTAGTGTGATGCTAATCATAACGTGGCTCGTTTGAGTGTTTCTGGAAACTTCTCCGTCCCTGTTGTTCGCAACATCATGTCACATTTTTTGATGAAATGGTGCAAGATGTGGCCCTAAGGCTGAATGAGCCTTTGGCAGAATTAACGGGTGCAAGATTCAGCTTGTGAGAGCTTTTGGCTTGGGGAACTGGAAACATTGCAAAACATTTTGAAATACCCAAATCAATTCGAAAACCCAAATTTTGTTTGCATAGATCTAGTCCTCAGGTATATACGATTGTGGGAAAATACTCTGTCTCCCTACCCTAAATGCTTATAAGACTGGAAAAGAATCAAGTTCACCTTCAGCATTTAAAGCATGTGTTTTGGGCCTTATTTGAAACTACACTGAAGCCAACTCCCCCCAAATTTCCTTACAGATTTAGATTTTCCCAATGAATACTACATCGATGATGATGACTATATTGACGATGTCATCGATTATGAAGACCCGAGTGAAAGGAAAGCATATTGTGGATTCTCTCGGAATTTTCTTGACCAGACCTTGGTGAAAACCAGGAGCCCTCACCTGCCTTGTCCACCCCACCTTCCGTATGTGCCTTACTCACCAGGATTTAGAATAATTAGGCCTACAGCTGAGGTAAGCATCTGTGCCAGTGGTGTCAAACTCGTTGCCATGGAGGGCCGTGTGTATGCAGGTTTTCATTCCAGCCTCAGATCTTGATTATATAATTAGTTAAATTATTTGCTGAATTAGGGATGCAGGTTTGTGCACAATGGTGACCCGACGTCTATGGTGACCCGCATTGTCTAAATAAAAATTTTCTTATATTCTGTGCTTCAATGCAGTTAAACGCATATGGCTGAATGAGTAATTGGACTCAATTAAGGCAGCATTAATTGGTTGGAATGAAAACCTGCATACACACGGCCCTCCATGGCAACGAGTTTGACACCACTGATCTATGCTATCTTTAAACTGCTTATTTGTAGCCATTGTGGTTTTCACACATTGAATTTAGTGCTAAAAAAAAAGATCAACACACCAACTTACCACGGCTCGTGAAAGAGAAAAATATGACTGGTTGGTTCATGTAACTAGAATTAATTTTTGTTTTAAATATCCCATCCCATTTTATTTGGCTCAAGGTCTAAACAGCATAGAAATGGGGCTCCTCTGAAGGAAGCTTACATTGATAAAACCTTGACAAGATATCCAGTGATGTGACCTTTCTAAGGTGCAGTGAATAAGGTCCATAACTTGACTGCAATTTCTCATAAAGAAGCAAATGTAGCTGAGTTATAATTTGCAGCTTCACTGAATTCTTCAAGAATCTATGCAGTAGCCATGCGCCTGGAGTTGCTCATGCCATTCTGCTGTCGGGGATAGCAGCTTGCTTCAGTCTACTTTTGGCTCCGTTTCCATCGACCTGTCTCATCGGAATTTTAATTTAAACCTATGCAGGCCCAGGCCTATGCAACTAGAATGCAGGTTATTCACTGTGCTCCTTGCCTATTGCCATCTATTTCCTGTATGAAGCGTGAAGGTTCCTCAGGCAGTGACGTGAGAATACAAACACATTCTCCTGTTTATCCAGGAAGCTGAGAGGAATGCCCAGGAACTATTAGAAGAAGAAGAACGAAATAAAGAAAAGGCTGAGAAGAAAAGGCTTAAAAAAATGGTGAGCTACATGAATGGAGGAGCCGCCTCTGTATGTGGGCCCCATACCTTAAAATATTTTAACCTAACGTGTGAGATCACCAATAGATGATTAAAATGTTCTCAACTGAACATTCTAATGTTGATGTAACAATCAGTACTAGTCATTGAAAGCAATGGAGTTCTAGAACACTGGCTTTTAATTAAAATAAAAAATAAATAAAAAACACTCAAAAAAACCTACTCCTCAAAAATCGTGTGAATACATCCAGACTTCTAGTTTATATTTTCATTAATCAGTGTTTGTGGAAATTACAGTATTTCTATGGTGTCAGTATATTCATGATGAGCAACCTCAAAATTAGTTGAGCCATCTTGTGTTACTGTAACAGCAACAGTGGGAAGAAGTTATGCTAGAGTTTAGGTTTACTTTTATGATTACTTTGCTTAAAACAATTCCAATAAAAGCATTTTTAAAACCCCAATTTTTAACAAATTAAGAATTAAGAAGTATCTGCTTTAAAATGTACTTCGTATTAACTCTTTGAGCCCTCAGGAGATTTTGATAAATTTCCTGATGTGATGTCAGTGGGCTTATAGAGTACTATTTGATGGTAATTATAACTGAATTGTTGTCCTAACAAGCTCATGTATAAGCAGTTGTTTCTTTAACTTTAAGCTAAACTGGGCACCAATATTTTCATTAGTTTTAAACTAGACTGAGCTCCAATTCTGTGATTCGTTTAAACTAAACGCCAACCCTTACATTAGCATAAGATGAGCACAAAAAAAGCACAAATCCTTGTTTATGTTATGTTACTTATTCATTTGTTTTAATCATATCAACGGGGTTGTGTAGAGCCTGGAGCCTATTCCAGCAGACATTGAGCACAGGGGTGTAGCACGAAATTCGGGGCCCTGTGCGAATGCAGTCTCTGTGAAACCCTTAAAATTGTAGAGCAAAGTAAACTTTTTTTAGTCCAGGCCTTTTGAGACCTTCTCACCAAATATGCATTTGGGATTGGCCCAACATCTAAACACGATAGTGAAACCTTTGTTGTGAATCTTAGAACTTGGCCTCATCCAGAACACAAGTAACTGTTTAAACACCCTCTTCTGTCATGTGTTCTTTGACCTACAGAAACAGAAAGAAAGAAAACGACAAGAAAAATGTAAAAAAGAAAATGTCATTAAAAATAAAGATGTAAAGGTAAGTGTATGACCATAAATGTTATTCAGGCAGTTTAGGAACATTGTTTTTCAAGTCAGTACTACAACTATGCATGTAAGAATGCAAACTGAAATAAGTCCAGCTGAATTTTGACTTGCAGTTTCTGCTTGCTATGAGCCATATTCAGTTCAAGTTATTTTAAGCTTTTTATGTTACTTAGTTGACCTTTTTTCAGGCATTATGAAGGGGCCATTGGACGTGTAGTGCAATGCACATTTAGGTGGCTATGTTCTCCTTAGGTTTAGAAGTGTCTAAGCTACAATTTATTCATTATATAACTTAATTGTATAACTTCATAGTTAATAAGTGCAACATATGTGAATGTGCAATTAATTTCAGCCCCCAAGTTTTACAATTGATTACATATTTATTGCAAGCTAAAGCTCTAAAGGCATAATCCGGCCGTTCAAGCAGTTTTAGCCAAACTGCAAAATATTATATATCTTGTGTGGTGTATTTTATTTTTTTGTATTTTTTTTCAAACATTTATGTATCACTGCACTATGTTTGTGCAGGAGGATCCTAAAGTGGAGGATTCCAGTATGAAGCCTGCGGATGGTGTAAATCTTAAATTTAATAAGCAGGATATTAATCGGCCTGTGGATTCATGTCCCCAGTTACAGAAGAGTGAAGCCCCGCCCATAGAGAATCAGGACAACAGTAAGGACCCCAGTGAGGAAGAGGAGAGCGAAGCGGAGAGCATTCCTAGCCAACCAGAGGCACGTGCCACCAAGACCGCAAGGAAATGAATTCTGACTAAAGTGTTTTGCTGAACACAAGTGTGTATGAACTCACTGAACACCAGCTATGCACCTTCTCTAGATTTCAAGTTCTAATGTCTCTCAGCTCTTGTTCAGGAAAATTCATTAGAAGTTTCACTAAAGTATATAGCATGTGCTAAATTACAGTTACATGTACAGAAATGGGGCTTTTTGGAATGCTTTCAGTTGACTGTTAGGTCCTACCATTCTGTTAGCATTATCATCACTGAATATGAGTGGATTTCATTGTTTTCCTATAGGAGCTGGACATGACCAGCTGCTTTGTTTCCAAAGCTGCCTTCATTGCAAAACGTAAACTAGAGCTCAGAAGTAAACCGGAGAAAAAAGAGAAGAAGAAATCTACTGTGGATCAGTCAAAGGAGAAGCCCAAAGTGGCACAGGAGGACCAGCTGCAGGTGAGGAAATCTGAACTACCGATTGGGCAGCAAGGCATGATGAACAGTGGTTGGAGCCATTGTGACCACAGATGGTATTTCCACCCAAATGGGATTGATGAATTTCTAGACCCCTGGTACTCAAATCACAACCCTTGGGGTCCGAGACCTGCTGATTCTCCACCCTCCCTTTACCGGGGAGTCAGGTGTGAATACAGTCTGGCCAATCAGTAGCACTAATTGTTTAGTTAATTAACTGGGGGGAAAGAAAACCAGGACCGGATTCAGATTTGAGGTCCAGATGGTATTTCCACCCAAATGGGATTGATGAAGTTCTAGACCCCTGGTACTCAAATCGCGGCCCTTGGGGTCCGAGACCTGCTGATTCTCCACCCTCCCTTTACCTGGGAGTCAGGTGTGAATACAGGCTGTCCAATCAGTAGCACTAATTGTTTAGTTAATTAACTGGGGGGAAAGAAAACCAGGACCGGATTCAGATTTGAGGTCCAGATTTGGGTATCGATGTTCTAGACCGTAAATATGGCCAATGTTGATCCTGGAGAGCTGCTGCGTTTGCAGATTAGTTTTCCCCTTAAAAATCAGTAACTAGTTTAGACTCAGGTTAATTTAATAACTGCTGTAGTTAATCAATGAATGACAATGAAATGCAAAAACAGGCATTCCGTGACCCTTCTCCAGGATCCAATTGTGGACATCTGAGAACAAGACTTATGTCCAGATCAGACCTGGGTCAAATACGTATTTGTTTTGGATTCAAATACTTTTCTACGCTTTACTGATCTTGTCTGGTGTACTGGAACCAATTAAGTACTCTCAAAAATGGCAAACCCCACCTTCTGGTCATATTGTCAGGCTCTATTACACCAGGCAAGATCAATAGAGCGCAGAAAAGTATTTGAATCCAAAACAAATACGTATTTGACCCAGGTCTGGTCCAGATTGAGTCAGTTCGCAGACAATGTACTGAGTTAGTACAGAATTGTGTACATTAAAGCACACCGTTAGTGCATAAACGGCAGAAACAGTAACTGAGTATGTGAGAATGGGCCTTTCAGCCTACCTAGGCTCAAAATTTTTCCTTGTACTATCTAATTAGTATCCCAGCACCCTATCCTGGTCTGGGAATACCTCCAGTCTAATGGCACTGTATTTTCCTGGAAATAAACAACGCTAATACCATAATTCATAATCATAGACAAAGTGGTGTAATGCACCTGGTCATCATTTGGCAAGAGAAGTCTTTGTCTCCTAAAATATACTGGTATCCTGTTCATAGCCTCTGGACAGGACAATAGTAAGACTTGCACTGGAACAGAACTCTTTGTTGAATCTTTTCACAGAATGGTGCTGTGCGTAAGGTTGAGGATGCTATTCTGAAGAGCATTGAGCTGGCTGGTGAGTGTTCATTCCTGCTTGTAATAACATCCTTCCCCATGTGATAGCAGTACTAATGCAGTACTAGTGCTGATTATGGAAACGCTGCTTAAATAAGTTTAGTACTCCTAAAACTTACCTGTGCCCTTTCTTCTGTTGTTTCTCTGAGCCATTTCTCTCTGAAAAGGTGTATGAATTGGTCTTCTTGACCATGAGTGGTAACTACATTATGTGACTATCAGTAATTTTAAATGAAGTATATAAGCAAAAAAAAAAAAAAAAAGACAGTTTTTTTTGCATGAATCTTATTTTATGTAGACAAATCCTGGACAAATAAATTAATGTTCAAGCTGATTATAAGATTTCTAACAGTAAGATACATTAGCCTGCTTAGTTATGTAGCTATGGGCTTATACATACAGTGGTTGTGTTAGCCAATGGAATGCTGCTTTTTTGAAACAAGGAAATTTAAAAATCTGTTTTTTACACTAATTCACTTGTTCTGATAAAAATATTTATTTTTACCACAATATGCCAATTCAAAATCATAACAATAATTTTAAAAACCGCACATCCTGACCCTGACCAAGATACCAAGGGATCAAAACGTTGTCTGTAATGGGGCTCATGAGTATTGCGAGCTTACTTGCATAACTCACAATAATAATGCGATAAATGTATGTCATTCATCATTTTATTATGACACCTGTAACTGGAGTCGGATGGAATAACCTACAAATAATGTTTTTGCATTCTGATCAAAATTTGTTTTTGCCACACAGGCCAAGTATAATTTTAAAAACCTTAGGAGCAATATCTGTTTGAATTTAATCCTGATGAGCAAGCTACATATAGTGACATCTCATTTTCTACTTTTCATTCAAATTAAGCATTTTCTACTTTAGAATCAAATTAAGCACTCTCACAATGCTAGCGATGACTGTGTATGTATTTATGATCAATAAAAAAACACGATGTCAGTCATCGGAAGAAGCAGCAGTTTTCAGCTTTAGGTCTGGGTTGTCTCCCGTTATAATAAAAAAATATAAAAAGACCTTGGAATATCTGCATTTATAGAATACAGTGCATTTATCCCCCTGCATTTCGGTTTTTTAGTCTGAATAAAAATGCAGAATCATCCTGCGTTTACGTGGCCACTGATATTGGAAGGTGTAAGGATTATAATTTGTTTAACTTGAATGCTCATTATTAATTCATTTTTGTTTTATGTTGATCTTACATTTATTATGTAAAAAGAGATATTGTTGCAAAATATTGCATTAATTGTCAAACTATTTATATATGAAGTGTTTCCATAATTTGTTCCAGTACTATTATGTACAATACAGTTGGGTGTATGTGTCTCCTGGAGTTTTCAGTTTCTCTGGGGAAAATGGCGGTACCGTAATTAATTTATGAATACGAAAAAAAAGCAGACCAAATCTCCATATGCCATTGCAGCACAGTGTCTGATGAGGAGCATATAAAATACAATACGCCACAGAACCAAAAGTGGCTTCTGGCTTGGGGAGCCAGAACTTCAAATTGGGAAGGAGATACTATGTAGTGAAGAATTTGTCTAACAATGTCTGGTAATGTTTAAATATTTATGGAGGATTCTAAAGTCTAACTAAATTCTTGTCATTCATGTGTATAAAAAATTGTCTATTCTGAAGTATGTGCTACCTGTTATTTTCAGTTTTTAGGATATGCACTAAATGTCCTGCCATGATAGCCTTTTAAGCCAAAAAGAAGAATGTGCCATTTTCCTCTGGGAGGTCTAGAAGTGTAACTATTTGCAAAGTTAGTTGTGAGGAACCATTAGTCACAAAGTGAAGTCTTTTCTTTATGTCTTTACCTCTTTGATATTTCTCTTCACAGTTATCGGTAATAAGTTGGCAAGCACTGGATGTTTTGAACTGGCCGTGCGGTATTTTACGGACGCAATCAAGTGCAACCCTAAAGAATTTCGGTAGGAAACCACCTTTGCTGTTATAGGGATATGGCTGTACCCTGGATGTTGGGTTCTTGTGTACATCTTTGCATAGCTTGCATCAGATACCCCATAAAACCTTTATACGTTTGGGTTGCATTCAAACCCATATGCTCTATTCAGAAATGCACAAATAATTGGTCCTAGACAGATATTTCTTATTCGTGATGTTGACCAATGGTATTCAAAGATAAGATTTGCAGAAAATGAGCATTAAACAGAAAATTAAACAAAAGTATGTTTTTTGTGTTGTCTTGTGCACAATAGAATGCATTTTAATGCATGTTTAAACACACTGGCAGATGCATTTATGAAATGACTGCAAGACCAAAAGTTACCACTGTGATCAATATCCAGCAGTCTATGAAAAGGTGAAAGCTTTTTGTGTAGCCATAATTATTCCATAGAAGGAAAGTCTGTGTATAACTATTTAAAATTCAGTGTCAGCTGTCTGTTTCTGTTTTCCAAATCCCTGTCATAAATTTACATTGTGAAAGCTGGATTTTCAGTAGAAAATGTCTTGTACTCAAGTGTTAGTAGAACACTGCTGTACAGATAATTAGACATTTCAATAGCATCTCTCTCTCTCTTTCTTTCTCAGGCTGTTTGGAAATCGTTCCTTCTGTTATGAAAAGATGCAGATGTATGATAAGTCATTAACAGATGCTGAGATTTCGCTCTCCATGTGCCCTAACTGGATCAAAGGCCTATACAGGAAAGGGAGGGCACTGGCTGGCTTGAAGGTAACCCTGCACTGTATCGCTCTAACATTGGAGCCATGCTGCTGCCCTCAAAATGCTAGGTCATTCGAAGTGTTCAGCCAAGTATTCCATAGTTTGTCATTTATTTGTTTTTCCTTAATTAATAAAGAATATTCCAACAAACACCAATATTCACTCCTTGTCATATTATGAATTATTACCTGGAAGAGTCAGTAAAAGCAGGGTTCAGTTATTTGAATATTGAATCTTGAGTATGCCTTCAGTTTCCAATATTTATGTATCTAAATGTTGCAACCTTCCAACATGGCAGGGAAGATAGAATGTATTGCTGTCATATACTGATAGTTGACACTGGTAGCAATGGTTTAACTGGAGCTGGTGTTGTCAATGAATATTGTGAAGCAATGAGGTAGTAAATGAGTGCCTTACATAACATGCATTTAGCAGACGCTCTTATCCAGAGCAACTTGCACAATTTTTTACATAGCATTTACATTGTATCCAATTATATCTTTGGTTACAAGACCAACTCCTTACCCCTTATACTACACCTTCCCTCCCTCTCTCTGGCTCTCTCTCACTCTCTCTGGTGTTCTTATTCCCTGTCCAATTTTTCAGAGATACCGTGAGGCTGCCACAGCATTTAGAGAGTTGTTAAAAGTTGACAGTACCTGCATAGATGCTGCCCAGGAGCTGATGGCGGTGCAGATCATACAGCTCATGGTACGTGAGTCTTAGAGTCTTCTCCTGCTTCAATTACGCTGCTTTTAGCTCATTTGTATTTTATCTCATTACCTTTAGACTTCGCCTCTTTTGTGTAGTATTTTATTGTTCTTATCTGTGCATCATGTTCGTAATTTGCATTGCCCAATGGGGTACACCTTAATGTAGCTCTTCTCAGTTTTTTTTGTCTAGACTGTGCTGTTCAGTGACTTCAGCTTGGGCAAATGTTTGCTTGGTAAAATCTTTTTCCATTCTGTCGTGAAAGTGATCCTGTGTTCAGAGCATGTATATTAGGGCTGTTGGGTCTCAGATGACCTCAGCTGGTCAGATGAGTCTGTGCACCCAATTCAATCGTGCAAGCGGTTTTATTTTGTGTGCAAGTGGGAGCACCGGCACCGCACTCACAGAACATTCAGTAAAACATTCCTTTATAAGTTTAATATGGGTCATGTGACCTTTTGATAAGGAGGTTATGCCAGTGGTCATTGCTTATGTGTGCCCTTAGATAAAACAGCTTGGAATGATAATTAAGCATACGACACATTTTTCTCATTAACGTTGTTCACGATCAGATCATTCTCAACTTAATAATTAAGCATCAACACACTGCTGTAACAAAACACACTACAATCAACTAACACACACTTATTGCATAATTAGTTGCACACTCTTACCCATCAGGTTCCATCTATGACTTAGTTGGAACTACTTACTCCTCTTGTTGCAGGACCTGGGACTTACCAGAGAACAAAGCTCAAATGCGTTAATAATCCATGGGACAGTGGAGAAAGCCCTGGAAGCTCTGTCTAATATTCCGGGTAAGATTTGGGCCTAGATGTGCATCTTTTCTTCATTGACTACTTTTGAATTTATTGATAAATTGTAATGTCGTTTTTAATGGTAATTCATTGGTAGTTCAATTAGTCAGTCCCAGAATCACTGTTGGCAGATCCTTCTCCCAGTTCTTTTTCTGAGCAGAATTGCAGTGTTATTCCTATGCGTTAAAGCCAAACTTAACATCCATTTCTAACCCAGACTCTTTTGTCCTTATAGATATGAAGCTCCTCGGTCACAGTCTCCCTGCTGTTAGTGCCAGCCAGTCAGCAGCTATGGAGAAGAAGGACCCACCCAAACCCAGCACCCTCATGAAGTCCAGCCCCCCAAAAACTGAACCACAACTGTGAGTGACACTAAAGGCTTCCACGTGCTTTATACAATTTGGTTTGTAGGACGTGTTGTACGACTATGTCGGGCAGTGTTACTTTTCCAAAATACCTTTTTTCGAAGGTGGGGTGAGAAAATGTCCATCATAGTGAGGGATGCGATTTTATTGAAGAATTCAGTGACTTATGTCGCTTTAGAATCACGATATGAAGAGTCATACAAATTGACAAACACGGTCACATTTTTTCTTTGAAGGTGTTAGCGGTGTAGTTCAGCTTCTTCTTCAGGCCTGTTTAGTTGGTTGGCAGCATACTGGCACGGAAACATTGTCTTTATCAAACTCTCAACAAATGTGTGGTCTTCCATTTTATTTATTTTAAGGTTAGGTAAATGAGTAAGGTAAGGTTAGTTGAAGGTGATGGAGGCAAATTGTTCGGTCGTTGCAACTGACCATTAAATGTGATCTCCAGTGGCAACGATCATATATTGGCAAACTGTAAACTGCTCTTTCTTCTTATACAACTTGCTAACTAACTTGCTAACTAGCTATCTAAAACTAAAAGGGTTGCCAAACAACATTTCAAAATACGTAAACAAAATTTGAGAATTTTCTGACCTCCTGAAACCCTGCCTAGTGCACAATGCCCAATCGCTGCAGAAAGTGGGCTTGTACTTTGGAATGTCAGTTTCGGAAAGTTACAAAAAAGTTTGGACACAGAACCCCCTTACCGAACGTCAGAAAGGAGAACAAATCCTGCTTTGTATGTTCAAACTCCCAGATGATTAGGCAATGATTTATATTATTTCAGAAGATTTTGTGCTCAAATCATAAATGGTAAGCCTGTTTACTGTATACTACTGAGATTACTGCTCAGTTACATACAGTGCCCACTATATAGACCACGGGCTGATTATTTTGTTTAACCCATATCCATGTGCCCACTTAGGCATGCTTTGCTAACATTAGTGAAGAAACAAGTGTTACTGTTTTTTTTTTCTTTTTTAAAATAAAAGAATATAAAAGCCAAATGGTGGCTCAAAAATCAAGTTTTGAACTGAACCTTGGATTTGGAGAACAGATACACCCCTAGTAGTTAATGCCAGTTGGTTCAAAGGTCTGTCCCCATTTATGTAAAGAACATGCAAATCTTTTTTAAATTTTACTGCTGATACTTGTATTCTTAAGTAGGTTTATTATTTTTAACATTTTAAAATGGTTCTCTGTATTGTTTAGTACTCTGTATTGTTTGTAAATAGCTTTTTGTTAACCTATTTCTAACCAAAAACTAAAAAATAAATAGATAAATATACAGCAGCCTTCCACTGAATGTGAACTATGATTTTACACCGACAGAGTGCTGTACCCTGTCTGGGTGGGAAATCTGGCTCCTACTATTTCGGAGAAGATGATTCGCAACATATTCAGCGCGTGAGTGGCCCCAGCACATCCTCTTAAGCATTGGTTGGTATAGCAGTCTGGTGTTGGGTAGTGTGTATAGAGAAGTCTAATAGACTAGTGTTTTTCCATCTTATTTCATATATATTTGGATATCATGAAAAATCATTTTAATACAAGTTAGTATGAAGTGATAATATATGGTCTCCCCTGTCCTGTCCTGTCTTGCTCCTCTCCATACAGTGCTGGAGAAATATACAGTTTTAAAGTGTTGCGGGCCAGACGATGTGCCTTTATCAACTACACCAGGGACGAGTATTGCCAGAAGGCCATCACTGACATACATGTAAGTGTGTAGTGTGCGTGATTTGAAGCTCATCTCTGTTTTATTTCAGTCATATAACTAACGGGAATGAATAGAATGCTTGTTCAGATAGGCATTTTGACCAGCTGCTTATGCAGAATTTGTTTCCAGTCAGTTTGTGAGCTCAGACTGACTTAAAACTAAATTCTGATCTTGAGCAAGGCTAAATTAGATTGTGTAAGAGAAACCTACAGGTGCAGAAGTGCTGTAGCTAAGTCTGTTTGTGTTTGTCCCAGCTGTTGCTGCTTGCTTTAATGGAAAAAAAATGGAAATTACATCCAGAAGACAAAGAAAGCAAAACACTCATTTATCATTATGAGAAATAAATCTGTCAGAATAGAATAGTCAAATAAAACTCTAAAACCGAATCTGGCTGCTCTATGGACCTGATTTACTAAGACCCTTAGTATGTGCAAAACATTTTAGCACATACGAAACTAATAGAAAAACCAGTGATTGGTTCAAAACTAATACCATGACCAATCATTGGACACATTACTGGTTTTGCGTGTGCTAGAAGGTTTTGCGCATGCTGAAGGTTTTAGGAAATCAGGCCGTTTTCTGGACTTTTCCTGTAGGGAATGGAGGTGGAGGGGGCCAATCTCATAGTGCGCTACCCCGACCGCCTGCACACGCACCTGGGAATGTCGCGGTCCGCCCACCAGGCCGCCGAGCCGCCCAAGACCGCGTGAGTAGCAGCCGCACGCAGACACCCAGAATGCACTGGGCTCGGACTGCCTCCAGGAGGGGTTCTTTCACTGCTCTCTTAGGACACTAGGGTTCAAATCCCTCCACTGCCTCCTTTATGTTGCGGCCTGTCAGTCACAGCCTCAGCATAGTGGAGACACGCAACAAGTTTCATAAAAAACTAATACCAGTTTATTAAGAATATAAGGAAAAAGATTTGCAGTAAAAAAGGGGGTGGGGGGTGGAAGGAACATTTAACGAGTGTCAGCCCAGCGATTTAACCTTGTCCTGGAGGAAGAAATTACTCCTGTATTTTTATTTTTTATTACATTTTTAAGTGACCTTGGGGTCTGGAAATGTGCTATATAAATGTAATTTATTATTGTTGTTACTATTATAATATTGCAGCATTTTTGTATTGCGCATGTGTTTTTCTCATAACTGTGCTTGTATTTGATTTTTTTTTTTTTTTGCATTGGCTCACTTTCATTGTGAGAAATGCTTGCAAGGTCCAACTGCCAGCTGTGCATGCTTGTGTAATTTCTGAATATTTTGTGCAATCGTTAAAGACAGTGTGTAGGCATAAATGGGTCCCTTCCTCATAAATGTGGTCATCTTTCTGTTTTGGTTTTCACTCATTCGTCCTTCTGTTTGTCCACAGACAAAAGTCAACAGGGGAGTGTTTCTTCTGGAGGAACAACGGGTGCGTTAAAAAGAACTGCATCTACAGGCATGTCCCGGAGCATAAGGGCATCGACAAGAGGAAGGGTCAAACTTCAGCCCCCTGTCTTTCCCCACCCCATCCCACCACAGGAGATTCTGAATAACCACTCCGTATTCACCTGCGCACTGGCGCCTCCTCCTGGCTCCGATAGATCATGGTTCCCCTGTACCAAGGACCGCAGAAATGAAAGGATGGGTCAGACGGCTACTGGAAGAATGTCTGGTATTTAAATTGTCGCTTTGTTTTTTTTTTTTTAAGATAAATTTGGTGGCCAACGTGGGACTGAGCATGTCCAGTTCCCGCCACAATTTGGCCAATGGTCTGCAGCCCCAGACATATTCTTGCGTGAACCCTACTGCCAGTTTGGGCTGTAGACTACCACAGTTCTCTGAAAAACTTGTGGCCAGCTGCTTCTTTTCACACCATAGGTCACAGCTAAGCTCGCATAGGGAGAAGTCGGATGAAGACCTTGCGTTTGCGGCTTTAGCGTGCACTAAGTCACTAAGTAGCGATGAACGCAGACCCCTAACCGTCGGAAATCCCCAACATCCTGGGCGATGCAGTCGGCCAGTGAGCACTGGCATGGTCCGGATTTGATTTCTTCTACAGAGATCTCCAGCTTTCTAGCCCATTCTTTCATTATAGTTCCTGTGGTGTATTATTTTTAAGTGCTGTGTCCTGCCAACACCTCTGAATGCAGAAATTCCAGTAGTTGTAATGTTGCATTACAAAATTAATCCATGGTTACACAGACCGCAAGCAGATAAAGCAACAGTCTCCTTTGGAGTAGGATTTTACTTATTTGATTTAATAGTATTTTGGTTGAATAAGCATATAAGCAATAAGTATTAAGTTTATCCTACCACAGAAATGCTTTACATAGGCATGGTATTTTATGAACAGAGTATTGAAATCTATGCGTGTTGTTTCAGTTGCTGGATGCCATAACTTTGAATTCATTTTCAAAACTCAGCATAGTCACCTCACCTTCTGAGCATAAGAATGCCAGTGCAAGAAAAACAAATAAGCTTTAAGGTTAGTTCAAGGATTTGAAGGGAAATTATTTAAGAAGTGTCCCTATTTAAAAAAAAAAAAACTAGTGTGAAATTGGAGCAGTTTATGGTACCTTTTAGCTTTTTAAAAAACATTTTCATGAAAAATGCCAAATTGCTTTATCTTAGTAAATTAGTAGTTTTACAAACAAAAAAAAATGAAATGTATGTTTCCACTTACCCGGAATACTATCTATCTATCCAGATAGTTTCACTGAGATTTGGCAAGTTTTCTAGATATCTGCTGCAGCTCACCCTGATACAATGGACCTCAATTTTTGTTCATGCAAACCCAAGCA
This sequence comes from Anguilla anguilla, assembly GCF_013347855.1. Taxonomy (NCBI): domain Eukaryota; kingdom Metazoa; phylum Chordata; class Actinopteri; order Anguilliformes; family Anguillidae; genus Anguilla; species Anguilla anguilla. The sequence goes on from NC_049207.1 coordinate 37,177,614, forward strand.
AGCCAGAATTCTGGGGCAGAGTGTCAACAATGTTAAAACAGATATGGCATCTTTTTGTTGGCCAGCCTGGAAGTTTCTTCCATCATGGATTTCCTCGGCAGATTTGAAATGTAATTAATTTCGTAGAGCAAAAACCGCAAAACTCCCTTTGGCTTATGTTAACTACAGATGTTATTTTCTGTATAAATTGAAAAACCATATGGGAAAATAGCATTGGAAATCTGCCAGGGTAGCCCATAGGTCAAAAAGGCTAACTCACTTCTGGGTTTTAGGACTACAAACTAACATTATATTGGCATGCTTTTAAATATGAAAAGGAAATATGCGCTGCTTAGCACAAAAATGCATGTGCACACTAATGAATGTAACTTTCTATTATAATCATTTTCCATTTAGCAGAAAAGGTAACTGGAGTTATTCACTAGTTTGCTAGCATGCTACACAACCCCCAGTGAAATGCTGCCAACGAGTTGGCATGAAGGCATATGCCTAGCTGTTCCTCACTAAGAAATTGTGCATGCGCATTTGCTAGCCTTATAAACAAGCTATTGGGCATAGCGTACACATTTTTACACATTACGTAACATTCACACATTTTATGGGGAGAAATCTCTGGTGATTTGAAGGCTTCATTAACCTCCTGGGCAAGGTCGGAGGATCTCCTGTCATCAGTAACGGATTTGAACCAGCCATGTAAAGTTTTATTGTGGGGACAAATATTTTTTGACTGGGGGGGGGGGGGGGGGGGGAAGCCAACTTTAGTTAACGGACACACCTTAGCTCCTTGGGAATCTTGGATATTCAAACCTTGGCATACTTGTGGGCTGCCATTATTGTTTTAAAGTGATTGGCGTTCAATTGATGCTGGCCAAATTTAGAGGGAGTTTACTACTTGTAGTCAACTTGAAATTTATATGCATTTCTTTTCATATAGTTTTGATTTCTGTAGCCACATCCATTTCTCTACAAGTAATTGAAAATATTAAAATGGTAGGATCTTTATAAATGTCCACTGCACATAAAGGAAGACTTGATTATAAAATACCCTATGGTTTCAGCAATGTGGAACCTTGGTCAATTTTGTTCCCCTTCATTTGGCTGAGACTCCCTAGACCAGCAAATGGAAAACACTTTAGGGCAGTGGTAACCAGTCTTGCCCCTGGAGATCAGTGGTCCTATAGGTTTTCACTGCAACCCTAAGAAAGCGCACCTCATTCATCAGCTAGAGATCTTGAGCTGCTAATTAGTTGAGTTAGATGTGCCAAATTAGGGTTGAAGTGAAAACCTTCAGGATAATGGATTTCCAGGAACAGGGTTTAGGGGATGGTGCCGGTACTGAAATATGCTCACCATATGAGGATATGTAGAAGCCAAAATATGTAGTTTTAATATAGGTTGTTAAGCTTGCACTGTGTGTAGAGAAAAATATACCTAGGAATACTGTAGGTCTAACTGCAAATTTTGTGTTTATTGTTCACGTGCAAATATCAGCCTGTCGTGAGCTGCATTTACAGGCAATGAAAGTGCAACTAAGCCTTTTGGTAAGGACATGAAATAGTGTTTCAGCTATAACAAGTTGTGCCTGGGATGGTGATGAGTTATCATCTTTGGATAATTGATAATGTTATTCAAAGAAACAGAATCTTTCCTTTAGCCAGTTCCAGAGACTTCCTGTTGTATTTTATTTATGGTATATCAGTGAGCCTAAAGTATGTTCCCATACCAAAAAGTGTTCTTTCTTGCCAATAAATTGCATAATAAAATAAAAGCTTCTGAATGACTTTGTTATACTTCTCTATGGTTATAATTATTAATCTAATTTAATAATTTTTTAATCATTTTACAATTTTTGGTTTTGGAGTTCTCCCATCAGCATTGGAATGGGTTTTATATTGATCATTCACATACACTGAAATATTCAAAGGGTTATTGACTTGTATGAATGTTTGAAAAGTAATGAGAATGGACCATTTTGTTTCAGTTCTCCAACAGATGGCACTGTTGTCCCAGTTTATCATTTCAGAACCTTCAACATGTGAACTCCACACATTCTAGACCATCTCATTTTCATCATTATTCAGTTTGACTCAAAGCTGTAATCTAAGGTTTTATAGCTCATGTAATAACTTTGTTTTGGTTTGAGTTGCACATCTTGATATTAACAAAACGATAATTTCAGGCTGGACGGATACTTGGTGAAGGAACTAGGCATCTAGCTAGATAGTAACTGGTTTGATTTTTAGGTGGAGCATTACTGTTGTGTCGCTGTTGCGTATTGATACTGTAAATACCCATTCAGTGCCAGTCAGTGTCTTCTTTGTCTTGCTGTTGAGTGTTACTGTATGACATGAATGACTTGTGTTTCAACCTCATATTGATATTTCTGTATCATTATATTGCCTCACAGACTACAATGGCCTTGATTGCATGCATGAAATCATACATTTGAAATAGTGTAGTTGCACAATGGTATTATGGGGGGAGAGGGGAGGGGGGGATTGCTGGAGTCCTATCCCAGGATACATTAGGCTAGGCAGGAATGCACTCTGGACAGATAGCCAGTTCATTGCAGGGCATGCACACACTCACGCACTCATACCTATGGGAAACTTGGACTGTCCAATTATTGTCTTTGTTGGAGGAAGCCAGAGTCCCCAGAGGAGACCCACATGGATGCAGGGACAATATACACACACCAAACTTCCAAATATAATCATTGCTGTTTAAATTACCATTCAGTGGAATGTGGTCACCTCTAGCGCATCTGTTTTAGGACATATTCTGGTGACTTGTCTCTTGGCCACCTTATCATGGGTGCTGGACTGAAAACACAAACAATAAGAAGGAATAAAGTTCTAATGCAAGCATTTTCCTGATAAATTCCTGTGCAAACGCTGGACAGTGTGATGACTTGATTCGAGACATCCAAGTTTGTGAAAATAAAAATAAGCCATAAGTGAACAGAGCCTTTCCATGGGAAGGCAGGCATCTCTAAGGCCACGATGACATGTCCACATCCACTATATCCACATCTCACTGTAGTCCGGTGAGGTTACAATTATGGTTAATTTGTTGTGTGTTTTTAGATTGGGATTGCGCTCTGATGTAATGTGCCTGCACAAATGATTAAGACCCAGACAGGCTCAGCAAAAAAAGCTATGAAGACATCTAGCTGATTCAGCGTGCACAGCTATTGTAGTTTATTCACTATATGAGTGAAAGTATCTGGACACCCTTTGCTCTGAGGCTGTTTTTCATGATTTGGGCTGAGCCCCTTAGTTCCATTGAAGACAAGTCTTAATGCTACAGCATACAGTCACATTCTAGAAGATTCTGTACATTCCCAACAGTTTTGGGAAGGCCCTTTGTTGTTTCAGAATGACAATCCCCCCGGGCACACAGAAATATAGAAATGGTTTTGTCAAGAACGGTGTGGAAGAACTTGACTTGCCTGGACAGAGCCCTGTCCTCAACCGCATCCAACACCTTTGGGGTCATTTGGAAAGCCAACTGTGAACCTGCAGCAAGAAAGCCTTCCCAGAAGAGTGGAGGTTGTTACAACAGCAAAGGCTGGACCCACTCCATATTAATGCCCATACTTTTGGATGAGATGTAGGATGTCAGGTGCCATGTAGTGTATGTCAGTTTATGCTTTGTGTAATGAAATGTATACCCTGGTATGGTGCCGTTTGGTGTCTCAAAATTATTTTGTGGAACATTTGAGGTGGATAAAATATGAAAATTCTGAGGTTTGTATTGTATGAAAAACACTGACTGCCTTCTGTAAGCTCATTCTTTCAGCTTTGATAAACATACTGTGTGGAGTAATCAAGGGCTCTGATTCGAATGACTGAAAATCACCAGAAACAAACCTAAGTTCCCCAATATCACTCTCCTAAAGATTTCGAAATTTCTGTGAAAATACAAAGTGTTTTCCTTGATAATGGATACTTTGGTTACATGTGGGGAAAGGATAGCTGCCTGTAGCACCAGAAGTTCAACTGAGAACCCTCTTGCGCTCTGAAAACTAAAATGCAAAGCTCCCCAAAATAAAAATGTATAAAAATCTGATGGACTATGAAATAAATGACCAGAAATTGTATTGTGGTATGTTAAACTGATCACTGAGTATTCTAGTATTGGCTCTGTGTTCACGCCTCTGCTGCTCCCTGGTTGCTCAACCTCAAAAATCCAATTTTACATCGCACTACTCATTTCTGAGTCTTTCTGCTGCAGCAGATTAAAGAGCACAGTGAATTATTCATTTTGGAGATCGTTATAAAAATCTGATCAGAGGTACGAGGTAAGGCGATAAAATCCAGCCAGTGAAGTTTTTGGTTAGAAACCTCACTTAGTTCCTCTCAGTTCCACAGTGCACATAGGGACTGTCACTTTAAAAAGGTTGCTATCCATTTAATGTAGGGTCATATGGACTACAGCCTGTGAAACGATACACTGGAGGTTATAGTGGGGTAATGTCTGCAGCCTAGCACAGATCAGGGACACAGACCAATATGACAGTGTGTCAGTCAAGTATTCCAATGGGATGAGGCATGGAATAAGTTTAGGACATGGCGGATGAACTGCAAGTTTCTCCAAAACTATTTGATGTTTCGGACCATGAACAATGCAGAGATTCTCAAAGGCACTTCATTTTATGGGAAGCAGCATCTGAATTGTGGGGGGATTTGTGCCTTGATTTAGACCGGGGGCACTAACCGACTTGACCCGACTCAATTACTGCCAAGCCTTCCAGGACCATAGTAACCCACACACCAGAAAAAAGGGGCCTTTGTTGATAAAAGTTGTGGGAAGCCCCGCAGGCTCGGGGAGTGCACTTCTGTCATGCAGCTGTCTGAGTCTCTCCGGTGGGCAACGTGTGCTGGGTTCGCCAGTGTTTCCTCACAAGCGTTTCCCATAAACCAACTCCCCTGAGTCTTCTTGATGGGAACTGAGGTCTGTTTTCATGACGAGCCTGGATACTCTGCTCCAGTATGACCTTGTTGACAAAATACAGCACTGGTGAGCTCTTACTCTTTCCCTAACACACACATGCACATGCACACATACAGTAAAATGCTAAAAATATTGGTACAATGATACCATTTTTTGTTGGTTTGACTCCAGCACATTGGATTTGAAATAAAACAATAAATATGAGGATAAATTGCAGACTCTCAGCTTTAATTTGACTGTATTTACATCCATATTGTATGATCCGTGTAGGAATTGCAGCCTTTCTGTACGGTCTCCCCGTTTCTGTGTATCACAATGGGGGGACAGATGTTCGTAGCGTGTGCACCCAAGTGTGAGCATGTCCACATCTGGCGGAATGAGATTTGCTGTTCTCACACACGCACATCCACATTTAGCTGATTGGCAACAGGCTTGGATATCTTTGCATGTGCATTCGACTGTGAGAAAAGCCATGCACGTGTCAAAATAGCATACGAGTTCTCTGTACCAGCTTCTATTGACAAAATGGAGAAAGGAGGAGGTGGGGGGAATGAAGAAATCTGTAGATAAAAATCAAATCTTCAGCAAAGGATTGTGGGAGCTTTATTTATTTATTTATTTATTTATTTATTGGCATCAGGGAATCAGAGGCAGGTTACTGGATACAGATGGCAATAACATAACATCTGTGCACTGGGGAATAGACAGAACAAAGAAATGGGGCAAAGTGTTCTGTTCTGTATTATTTTCAATTGTATTCTATTCTAGCTTATTTCTGTTTTTCTAATTTTTTTCTGAGGAACCTTGGGTTGAAAAGTTTTACGTATGTATTTATTTGCTTGCTACCTAACTATGAACTTACTCACTTTGTAAGTCATACTTAAACTCAAGTTCCCAGAATAAAGGAGACACTATAACATAATTATATTTGTACCAGTAACCCGAGAGTTGCTAGTTAAAATCTTTAAAAGTTTAACTCTGCTGCTGTACCATTGTACGAAGTGCTGTGTAACTTCACAGTGTCAAATGAGCCAATTTCAATCACAGTGTCAATTTCTCATTTTCTCAGGATAAATTAGCATATGCCAATCAGATGATGATTATGATGATGATGACAATAATAATCATAATTGCGTAAGCATAAATAGTTTCAGACATTGATTATGTGGGCAAAACTCTGAAGGCCATAAAATGAGCAGGAAATATTTACAAAAACAATCAGTATTTATACATTTTAGTGGCACCATGTAAATTACAGCACTTTCTAAACATAGTCTCCCCCATTTCAGGGCCCCCTAATATTTGGGACAAGTGGCTTCACAGGTGGTACTGATTAGTCAGGTGTGTTCAATTGCTTCCTTAATGCAGATATAAAAGAGCCAATGAAATTCAAGGTAGCCATTATGAGGCAGAAAAAAGAACAGTCAAGAGACATAGTGCAAACCTTAGGCTTACCAAAATCAACTGTTTAGAGCATCTTTAAGAAGAAAGAGAGCACTGATGAGCCCAGTAATTGGGCCTAGTAGGCCAAGGACGACCTCTACAGTTGATGACCAAAAAATTCTCACCATAATGAAGAAAACGTTCCAAGCACTTGTCTGACAGATCAGACACTCTACACTCTACAGGCAGTCATGGAAGTGTCAGTGACTACTATCTTCAGAAGACTTCATGAACAGAACTACAGAGGCTACACTGCAAGATGCAAAGCACTTGTATGTACTTCTTAGTTACAGTTTGCTAAGAAGTACATACAAGAGCCTGCAGAGTTCTGGAAAAATTCTTGTGGACAGATGAAACCAAGGTTCTCTTGTATCAGTGATGGCAAGAGCAAAGTGTGGAGGCCGAAAGGAACCGCCCAAGGACCAAAGCACCCCCTTCCTCATCTGTGACTGAATGGCTGCCACAGGTACTGTCTCCTACTTGTCTTCATTGCTGATGTAACTGCTGATACCAGCAGCAGAATGAATTATGAAGTGTAAAGAAGCATCTTATGTGCTCAAGTTCAACCAACTGCCTCCAAACTCATTGGATGCTTCATCCTACCACAGGTCAGTGATTCCAAACATGCTGCTAAGGCAACAAAGGAGTTTTTCAAAGCCAAAACTGGAAAATTCTTGACTGGCCAAGTCATTCACCTGATCTGAATCCAGCTGAACATCCAGTTGAATGTGCATTTCATATGCTGAAGGGATAACTTGAAGGGATAACTTAAAGCAAGTAGCCCTGAAAACAAGCAGGGGTTGAAGATGGCTGCAGTACGGGCCTGGCAGAGCATCACAGAGAAGATACTCAGTACCTGGTGATGTCTATGGGTCACAGACTTGAAGCAGTCATTGCATGCAAAGGATATGCGGCAAAGTGCAAAACATGACTATGTTCAGTTACATAACATTACTATGTCCCAAACATAATGGTGCCCTGAAATAGGGGGGCTATGTATAAAGTGCTGTGATTTCTTTATGGTGAATCCAAAGTGTATAAAATCACCCTTAAATTAATGTGCACTTTAACCACATGCGAACTGTTTGATTACAAATCTAAAATTGTGGAGTGCAGAAAAGTAAACAAAAAATATATCTTTGTCCCAAACATTAGTTAATTGTATATTGGTCTTATGCCAAGTACATTAAGGGAACATCTCCAAAAATCTGCAAACGACACTCCTGGCTCTGTCATTTGGGCATACTCGTGTCTGGACACCCGCTCCCCCCCCCCACACCTTGTCATGCCCCCGCCATGCATCTTCACTCCTTTTTTGCACCTTATAACGGCCCCTCAATGCAACAACGCTTCCTTCCACTGCTTTCACTCACGTGTCTAACCCACAGCAGTCATGATTTATAGTCCTATAAAGAAGGCTGGGGGCCCAGAGAGTGATTACGAATAGGCAGCTTGGAGTGGTAGGGAGCATTTGGAGTGTGCTGACTGCTACACCTTTGGCATTGATCCCTTAAGTGGGGAGGGACGAGCCACGTCCTGATGCTTGTCAGCTCCCTGAGCGATGAGGCTGTTGAACAGAGTTCTCGCCATTCATCCGCAGCCCTGGAAACTCTACAGAAAGCGAACTCCTTTCTTTACGCGGAACTTCATAGAATTACCCGGTGCTTTCAGCTGTGTCAATGGGTTCAGCTCACATTTTTTGAAAGCATGACTTGGGCCTCGTACTATATTTTGGTGAGTTGCTAATAGCAGCAAGGTTTGCAATTGCTGGTTTTTCATTATCAGGACTTCTTTCTTTTTTAAAGTGGACAGTCCACCCTCCTTATCTGGCATGTGCACAGATAGACACCAACATAGGCAGCAGCATATGACCCCCAACCCCACCACCCCAGCCCACAAATGCTATCAGCCCATAAAGGCTTCACTTGCGCCTGATTTTGCAAACAGCCTATGCGCGGCTCTGATCCTTATGCTCTTCTATCACTTTTATTCAGATGGGAGGAGAGCAGAGAGGTTTCCAGGTAGAAATGGGATCACAGCACAGAATGCTCCATCTCCAGGTATCAAACCCCCGCAAAGTAAAATGTTCAGTGTTAAATCAACTCTTACAGAGTACATGTGGTCCCTATTGGACTGATATGTATTCCATTAGAGTTGAATTAACACTGCACATTCTAAAGTGCAGCTGCATGGGGGATTTGTATATGGGTTGATAGTCAGCTCAACGGACTCCACCCCATGATCTTGCCAGTAATTGGGAAGTTTAAAGGCACTTCATACCTTGGCATTGGAATCCAATGAGTTAGTTATGGCATTGAATCTATGGAAATGATTAATTCAATTTAAAACTACTTACTGATAGCTGCCATCAAGTCTTTGAAATGTCCATTTAGCCCTTCATTAAAACAAGAAACCAAAAAGTTACTGCTGCTACTTGTACTACAACAATAAAGGTTATCTCTGCAATGTATGCCTAAGCTCTTGACTCAGATACCAACACGTACACATGTGCGCACATTTACAAATGCACACAAAGGTAGTTAATTTCATGAACAGGTTTTACAGATTCATAAAAAATTGAAAGGAGGGCTACTTTTAAAAGCTTGATTTGTTATGCATTGCCTCGGGTCAGATCCAGCCAGTTATGGGAAGAAATGATTAAGCTCAGGCTTTGGGTGTGTTAGAAGACTTAACTGGGTTAGGGCGAGGTTCTCCAGATTTCCAGGAGATGGATTCCACAATATTTTATTGTGGAATCCACCTTCCTTTGGCACATTGTATGAGGAAGCTCAGTACTGGAATCTCCATCACATCTCTCCATCTCAGTACTGGAATCTCCATCTCGTCTTTTCCATTCCCACTCAAGGGAATGAAGCTTCATTCCCTACTTTTTATTTATTTATTTATTGACAAGTATTTCAAAATCCCAGAGCAGCTGACACTCTCTTGAATAAATCTCTTCTGTGAGAATGTATACTTATTTTCCAGTATTTCTGGCTGGCTGAAGCCTGGAAATTGTACAGCTGTGAAGAAAATTTCACAGAACATTTATCTGCAGTTTTCACACTGTCACTAATACCTATTTTAAATTTCAGCAATTAATTACAGTAAATTAAAAATACTACAGCTCAGAAAATCGCAGACACTTGGTCTAAATGAACACTAAGGCAAACTGAAACAGTTGCAATTCTCAGGGGCCAATGAAGAAGTAAGTATACTGACCACAGTATGTGGGGATTTTTTTTATTGTGACCATGTAATTTGATACTGCTCAGAAAAAAAGGAATTTGGAAAAATACTTTTCTTTGTGGCTGTTTCACTCACAAGCAATGTTGACTATTTGTAGTCTGTATGGTTTATTCACTAAAATGGAAAATACAGCAGAAAAAATACTATATATTAAAATGAAAATGTAGTGAGAAAGGTAAAGCACAATCTGACATAATTCATCATGGCAGAAGCAGAAAAACATTAGCCTATGTGAACCATAGCACATTGTGTGCCTTGCTCTTGGTAATATGATATGAGCGATTAGGCTTTGGAAAAAAATCTATACAGTAAACAGTGCTCAGAAGTAATGAATGCTTGGGTGCACCTTGAAGAGTGGGTACACAAAGACTTTTTTCTTTTGAGCTGTAGAATTAAATTATACGAATGTGCTTTTTGTCTGCCTTCAATACTCTGATCAAAAGGATAAAGGTCAGGCTGTTTCCAGAGCAGAAACCAGCAGCCTTATGAAATTGCAGAGGTTGCAGGCTTGGCCTCTGGGGATTTGAAATAGCACCAGCCAAAGATGAAATCCAATAAAAAAATATATATATATTTTCTCACAATCTTGAGGTATTTGTACATTTGTATGGAAACAAACGGGACAAATGCAAGGTATAAAATATAGAAAAAATTGTAATGATGGGAGTTGATGGTTGAAACTTAAAGTAGACTAGATTTTGTCAGCATATTGCCAAATGATAGATTAAAAACAATCTTTGAAGGTTTTATTTCAGTTTATTGTCTCACCAGCTCACTAAAAATCCAGCTGTTAACCTAAGCATACAGTCATGCAATTTCCCAGTTGAATACAATATATGGGAATATGTCAAATAATAAGAGCATATTTCAAAAGGGGAATACTCACAGTCTAAACACAATAGGAAAGTGTACTCAGATATGAGATATTCCCTAAACTGTGAAATTTCATAACTCTATTTCTGTTTGCTAAATTTGCAGGGTTGGGGGAAAATACCACTGCTCCAGTCTAGTACGTGGCATGCTTACCATTGTGCTTGCTCAGAGAACCCCTGAACAAATAGGATTTACTGTACTTGGATCAGATTGGAATGAAAATTAACTGCAACAGCCAAAGAAGGGGATTTTTCCTGACAGTCAGAGGGAGAGTGGGAGAGTGGAAAGCAATCACTGAAACTATGCAGCTCTGCTAGTTCTTAGCAAGGCCACAGTTCAACACAATGGTCGATTTCAAGCGATCGGTGTGTCCTGAGGAATTTAATTAAAGTAATTTCCACAGTGCATGCAGTGCATGACTGGTCTGATAAAGAAAGGAAAGGGTTCAACAATGGACCTACACTAAGCCAGTGCAATAAGGAGTCACTTATTTATTGTTATACTTAAGGCCTCTTCTGCAGTTACCATTTGGAACAAATGAACATCTTGAGCTGCCAAAAGACCTGACCTCGCTCGTGTAGAATTCCAACACTCTTAATTTTATTTGATTCACTGCCCTCTTTGCTTAAAAAATAGTTTAGGTTCACAAACCTTGCTTTGTTTTTTAATTTTTTATTTATTAGACTCTTTTTTTTAGCTTAGCTAGTATAGCTAAAAGTATTTTTCTTGATAGAACAATAGAAGATCATGATTTTATCTCTTCTATTAATAATAGCTAAGTCATTTCTAGGGCACAGCAAAACTAGTGCTAGAAAAACAGCTTGCTCACTGATGGTCAAAATAATTGAAATAGTTATCTTAGTTAATCTAAGTCTATGTAGCTAAGTTATTTATTTATTTATTTTTGTTGGGATGATACAAGACTGTTATTAATTTGTAACTATCATCTCTTATTGTGATTCATTAGCTGGTGACAGAATAATGGCAATTCTTGCTAGCTAGCTTGCAATTTCCATTATTTTTCCTTTTCAGTGAAATGTTTGAGCTATTGTGAAGAGAGCTCTGAAATAGAAATAGAGCTGATGTTAGCCTTAAACCAAACAGAAAATAATAGGTTGAAAATAAATTGTGAAATCTCATTCTGAATCACTTCATACATAGTGGGATATACTTTGTTCTTCAACTAGTGTCTTTAAACTTGCAAGGTTCCCAACCCAGGAATTACCAACACTAAAAGATAGTTACTGTTTCCTAGGGCCTTGATAGCTTGTGACGCAACATGGGAAATTGAGGGCCACTGCCTGATGAATAATTGGCATTGGGAAGCATATTACATCACCATAGCTAACTCATCAAAGTGCAAGTCTCTCTGTATGAAAACTTATACACAATACAATGAAATACAGGTCTACAAAAGGGAAACACATTTTGACATGCATTTTCACTCCACAATCATCCACCACCATTCATATCAAGCAAGTGGTTCTTTACCACATGCTGGAAGTGCCCAAAGTGCCCTATTATTGGCTGGTAAGGAAATCTTTCTTTTCAATGTGCTCTCCATCTGACAAAGGTGCACAGGAGCTTTTACTCAAGTACCATGGTGAGTACTGATGGAGCAGCTATTAAATAAGCAGTTACTCGGATGGCATGGGCCACACAAGCTGGTTTGACGCATCATGGGTAAGGAAGCTCTCTCAGTTTGAGGATTATATACTGTAAGAATAATTAAGACCTGCACTGTCGGCCATAATTGCATTGTGTGCAATGAAATACGCAAGTCAAAATGGTTAGGAGTGTAAGGACAATAAGATGTACTGTGTATCAACACATTGAACTGAGCCTCAAGCTGCACAAGGGCAGTGTTGCTCAGGTCCTGGGGAGCACTGTGTGCTGGTTTTACTTCTGACAAGTCTCAATTAATTAATTTTGATTTAGAATTTATTTCAATACAATTGGACATCAATTTGACAGTTGTCTACTTTGATGGTTATTTGAGGGAAATCGGTGGCGTGGGATATGGAAACAGACCATCGGTAATCTTACCCGTCAACACATGATTACTCTGGACCTGTTTCCATTTACATTTCTTGATTGTAAGCAATATAGCAATAATATAGCCATTAACTGAATAACAAATATTAATAAATATAGCTATATATATTTTTTTCTGTTAGCATTTTCTTTGTGTCATAAAATCATGAAGCATTTACCGTTTTTCTCAATTGCTTAAATGTAATCCTCAATTGACTCCCTACATTCTTGAAACAGTGTGTCAAAACCCCATAGCAATAACTCATTTGCCCAGAACACAATATAATTTATAATTGCTGCCACACAAAATGTTAATGTAAAGCAAATCTTTGCAAACTAGTAGCCACACATATCAAAAATTGACATCAATCAAGTAAATCTTCCAATTCAAAACTGATTATACCATTTTTCCTTTGACTGCACTCCCACATACATTTATACACATGTTCCTTGTGCATATCCTTACATGAAAAACAGTACAAACAACCACAAATTCATGATTTCCTTATGAAAATACAAATGTCTGCAATGGACCCAAAATTCAGGGGAATCTTGTAATCCACTTAATTTGCTTGCACTTCAAAGCAACCAATCACACAGGTACAATTCTTGAACAATAAGTTCAATCAGCACACATATACGCCTTGTTACTCTCCCATGAATCCAATATTTACCCAGTCTCTTTCTTATTGTGGAGTTATGAACACTGACCATAGCTGAGGTTAGAGTGGCCTGCAGTTCTTTGAATGTTCTTTTGGGATCTTTTGTGACTTCCTGGATAAGTTGCCACTGTGCCCTTGGAGAAATGTTGGCAGGCTAGCTACTCCTGGAGATTCCCCACTCTTCTAAGTGGCTCTCAATAACTCTTCCAAGACTGATATACTATTTCTGGAGTTTCCTTTGATCATGGCATAGTGGTCTTGCAGAAACTTTGTGGGGAATATTTCAGTATGATGGTAAGGTTCAATATGAGTGAATTTTAGGTTCAACAGGGCTGGCTGCAATGAAGCCTGGCTGTGTTCAATCAGCTGAATCTACACTTATGAATTAAATTTGATTAATTAATTGACTGAGTAACTAAGGGGACAATTAATTATTCACGTGTGCTATGGGTGTAAATGGGTAAAAAATGTGTTTTGTGTTCACTCAATTTTCCTTAGTCTAATATTACATTTTGTCTAAAGATCTGAAACCATTCAATATGACAAATAAGCAATAATAGAGGAAATCCGGCAAATAGGTTTTCATGGCACTGTACAGCAGCAGTATTTGGTAAAGTTAAAGCAACATTAATTCAGGGTTTATCCTGCTATATTAACGCTGAAACTTAGTATATTGTGTGCCTTTGCTTATGCACTGAAAGAGATATATTAGTTTGGTGTAATTTTTTATGCATTGACAGAATTATTAACTTTCAAAATGAGTTAAACATTTTGAATGTTTGTTGCAGGTGAAATATAGTCCTGTGCTCAACACTTTAACTGTTGTGGGGCTAGCACTTACAGTTTTGAAAATGCAGTTAATGTTTCAGGAGTTGTGTTTAAGAAATTGAGAAAGAGCTATAAATATATTAAACCAATTTTTTATCATGATAAAATATAAAAATAAAGGTATTTTACAGTATAAAACAAACTAGTGAATGCAGAGGCCCTTCAAACATATAAAGAATGTGAACATTAGAATGGTTTAAGGGTCCACAATACACAGATGAGTCATAGTTCATGTGGTCATCAACACTGATAGTGACAAAAAGTGCAGCCAAAAGGAACAGTTTCAGAACAGTTGAAGAAACTGTGTTAAAAGGCGGCGAGCAAAAGGCGAAGCCAGCACGCCACTTTCCAAATATAGAAACCCACAGACCCTCAGGACAGCACTCAAAGGGCACTGTTCAACAACAGTACATGCTGTGGGAAATTTATGAGATGGGAAATTCAGCAATTACACAACTCTGAGGGAGAGGGGCTCAGTTAACAGCAGCTGCCACTAACAAAAACACATCGCAGATGCATCCAGTCCCAGAGCACCCAGTTTAACCCTGAGGCTAATCCAAACCCTGGCTGCAATGCAGAAATACCACAAAGATAGGAGATGGAACTTCTACAGGAACTGTAGTCAATAAAATTGTATTTCATGTATTTATGGGAAAGCCCCTGCCAACTTTGCAAGTTACACAATCAATAGTCCAATCGGAGCAGAGGGGGAAAACAAATTCCTCTCACCAGACATTACAGGATGCAGGAGATGAGTTATAGATTACCTCCATCACAGTTAAAGGATTCATGTCAGCAAGACATTAAGGAGTGTTGGCTTAAGATTTTACCATGATACGTGTGACAGAATCAATCAGGCCTCAGTTGTTACTGATTGTCAATGGCTGCTGGCTTCAGCTGATATTTGACTATTGGACAGTCTTTGACCACTAGTAAAGGATGAAGGCAGCTAATTTCCTCAGAGGTGGCTGCCTTTGGATTTGACAGTCAACTGTCTGTCACTGGGAACATCAATGAATGAGATTAATGTGAAGGCATCCATCAATTGCCCAGAATAACCACCATCTCTCCGCAACATGGTAAATGGACTGCATTTATATAGCGCTTTTATCCAAAGCGCTCTACAATTGATGCCGCTCATTCACCCATTCACACACACACTCACACACCAACGGTGAGAGGCTGCCATGCAAGGTACCACTCAGCTTGTTGGGAGTTTTTTGATTCCAATTTGGTTTGAATGTTTTTATGTCACAGTGCATGTGCATGCTTACATGGATACCTGGGGAACATCAGTGTGTGAACAAACATAAGGACGGCTGTAATGCTGACTACATGAAAGGGGTTGACCCAAGACAGTAGCCTGCACAGAACCGATGTGTCAGAATACGTTGAGCTTTCCACCCAGAAGGATTGAATGCAACTGCCTTCAGTGTCTTCATTGTTTTGGTTATATTGTTATTTAGATATTATTACTATTATTATGAATAATAATAATGTGATGTGCAGTGATGTCATCTTCTTGTTGTTGTCCATTGTTCTTGATGATGAATTGTATTGAGTAAATGAATGATAATATGTTGTGTTTAAATTAAGATGCTAAGATGCTATTATGATTTCATATTTTTTGACTACATTGTTATTTTGATATTGCAATAAAAATGTTATCGTAGTAGGCCTATTTCTGTCTTTGTGTAATGATGATAATACCTTGAAAACATTCTAAGATAACCACGCTAAGACATATCAGCACTGGAAATCTGTTTTTATGCATATCTTGTCAAGTTTGTGCACCTTTACTTGTATTTGTTATTCTAATATGTGTTTGGGACGTTTCTGGGCACGGCGCTCTTTTCTGTGAGAGGAGGGGTGGGTGTGACAGACATGTTTCGGCCTAAGCTGTCCTCACTGAGGGCGGCTTAGGCCGAAACATGTCTGTCTCTTTGTCCAAATAGGAATAAAAATGAAAATGATTTTGTTCATAATCTATATCTATTCATTAAGAGTGCGGGCTCCCGTCTTTCCTTTCTATGATTATCTGTGAGAAGCCAACGCACCATTTATTTATATAGCCTAATTTGTTAAAAACTTCTTTGAGCGCATGGGTTGGTAATTCTTTTTTTGTATATTGCAAAGATGACAATTATATAAATAGTATAAGCACAAAAATGTGTAGGGAAAAGGGGTGACCATTAAATCGGCATGAAATCCAGCAGAGTCCGTGGCATCCACTGAAAAATTATTGACTTTGTATTTTTACTGTATTGTTACTACTGATTTACATTGAAACAGATGGCTGAAACACCTGTCCTGGAGCCAACTGCACTGGCACCAGTAAAGGTGGAAGTGACCAAGAACACTGTGCTTCAAGAACAAAGTCTGGCTTTGGCCGCTTGCTTGTAAGATTTGTCTCTCTATTGAGTGTGCCTCTCAGTGACATCTCTGCACTACATTTACCGGTTCACCATGATGCTTCATGTTTAGGTACCCAGTGCATGCTCTGGTGCCAAAAAAGCCCCATAGTAAAACACGGCAGCCTCCATGAACTGGCTTTTTGTGCCACTGAGCAGCTCCCATAGGAATCAATGGAACCGAAAGCTGTCTACAGTTCTTGTATATCTCAATGGGCTGAACAGAGGAAAGAAGGTATGGCAGGGAGAGGTAACAGATAATGCAAGTGATGTTTAAAAACAAACTAACAAGAAATACATTCATTAAATCAATTCCAAAAAAAAAATTGTTTAGTTAAAAACATTAGTTAAAGAGCTAAGTTATTGCTTGTAGGCCTCCTGACAAATACTCAGCAGCGACAGGAAAACAAGCAAAATAACACAACAACCATCTAAGCAATTTACAGACACCTCTAATTGACGACAAAATGTAATATAATAGAGAATGACTGTGAATGCAGGTGTCTATATAGGTGTGCCTGGGAGTATTATACTACAGGGGATGGAGTAGCCCCATGACAGAATGCATCAAGACCTGAGCTGACTTTTCAGAAAGGGTGCTTGGGAGAGGAAGGTGCCCGGTGGAAGTGATTAATCTGGGGCACTTAAACAGTATGGTAAAATGGCAATAACTGTTTAACAACAGTAAGTGCACAGGGTGAAGGAGGGTCTGAGGAGTGTTCCATTTGAGCTGGGACATAAGTGTTGCATTAGGGAAACATTAATGGGCAGTGGGGGGGCCATGAACACAGCTTAGCAACCTTGCAAGTGTTTTTAAATTGCCATCTTTAGTTGGCATGTAGACTGATAAATTCAATATACATGTACTGGGTGGGGGATGGAGGGCCGTGGAAAGGTTTTATAATCTTTCCAGAAGATACTGACAAACACCAGTTCTAAAACTGAGCTGCCTAATTTTCCAAATATTATTCATTATTTGGCCTATAAAGCAGTGGCAGCAATTTACCAATCACAGTAGAGTAGCTATGTGCACATCCAACCTGTTTTGAGGCCAGGTGCAGGATAAAAGTACATGTGAAGATTGAAGGAAAATGGATATATAATTCACTTGGACAGTGACAGTGGTGACAAACATTCTAATGTACTTTCTTTTGCCTTTCAACCATTGCAAACTTTAAAGAACACGTTATCTGTGAGTATTTAGACACAATACACTAGACCACTTTCACCCTATTATCACCCCATTTCGAGTACCAGGAATGACTATTTCTGATATTAAATTACAGTGTTCCACCTTTGGAGTTGACTGAAAGGACTGTTGTTAGTACATTGCTGATTGAAGGAAAATGGATATCCGCACACTGGATTACAGCTCCCAATACTTTATTGACTAAAAAAGTATTGGGAGCTGTAATCCAGCGCGCGGATATCATTTTCCTTCAATCTTCACAGATTAGTAGCCCCAATCCCATTTGAGACTACAAGTCATGGTCTTCCTCTCTGTAGTATTCCACCACACATGCATACTCCTTCCAATCAGTTAACAGAGTGAAATGCCAAGAAAACCAATATTTCCTCCAGAGATATTAGATTAATTTGTAGTCAGCAAATTTAGATGAGCTTGTTAGCACAGGTGTATGTGAGTGTGTGCATGTGTGTGTGTTTAGTGCTTACATTATGCTTAATTTTAAACCAAATGTATGGGAATATATATGGCCAAATTTGAAACAGGAGATAATTCAGCATGTCACCCCAGGGTTTCAGGACATAGTTTCCTGTTGCCCACTAGAGGGCACTGCCTCATTAGTTTACAGCATTAGATAGTGAAAACACCTCTATTGTTCTGTACTGCCAGTGGTTTATAGTAGCCCTACTTATTCTGAGGAGCTTTTTGTTTTGTTTCTGTTGTGTAAGATTTCTAATTCAGTTAAATATTTCAATGACCACAATAATAAAAAGACAAAATAAAATGCATAGCATTTATTTACAAGATAAATGCATTTAAAATAACTTACACATATTCCACTGGAAATATGAATACCATATTTTCAAACAAAAGTAATGTGGAGCTTGTAACTGTAAGCATTCTGGATGGAAGGATAACTAAAACTACGACCTGAAGATCACAATTTTTCATTTTCTTTGATCACAAACAGTACATGGTTCAACTGTAGGCATTGAAGACACTCCCATGTTACACTATTAAGTCCTCATCACTTTTCCTCATTCTTTCCCTTCTCTCATTCCCGTTCTAAATCTCCTCCCTTTTCCAGCTTTCTCAGTCTCTTACCTTCTCCATCCCCTGCTGCTCACTCTCACCCTTTTCTCTCTGTCTTTCTCTCATAACCTTGCTTCTTTCAAATTCAAATTTGAAATTCAAATTTGCTTTAGTGGCATGACAAATACACACAGTATGTCGCTGAAGCACATTATGAAATAACAAATAGCAAATGGAACAAAATAGAAAGATATATTTACATAAAGATAATAATGTAAAATGAATGAATTGGGCCTTCGTGTGCGTGTTTTTTTTTTTTAACTTGCATTACTTTCCTTCAAATTGTGCTGCCATGTCACACATTCCCTTCTTTATCTGTAAAAGAATGGCAGCCTTTCTACCCCTGAGATGCTCTCAAAACTGGGGCATATGTTCTTTATTTTGAAGACGTGTATGCTCTTACGCCCAAGACATGCTCAATGCATATGCACCTACAAATATTTGCTAATGCTCAATGTGCTTCAATGAATCTTCTTAATTAATATTATGTGAAAACATAATTTTACCTTGCAATTTTCCCCCCATGTTTATTTCAGCTATTTCCTTTTTTTAAACCACAATTCTGATTTGTATTTTTTTCAACACTATTAAAAATGAAACTAGGGGCCTACCCTATAATATAAATAGTTAGAAAGCTACCATTGAGCTTCTTGCTAGCTTTGAACAATGACATTTCCTTTTTATCCAACTTTAAATATACACAGATAACTTCTGTGAGATAGAAATCTAACTTCAGAGATTTTTTATTGTTTCTTTTGGTTTCCTTTATGCCAAATACCACTTTAACTACAGCAATGCAGTGCAATGCACACCACAATTTTACCTCTCAATTGCATAATTACTAAATCTGAACACACTATTTCTCAGTGTGCATGATGACCCTGTAAGAGTTCACTGTATTCTCTAATGGTTTCATGAAATGCTTGCACTGACTGTGTATCAGCCTTTACACAGAATATTTTTTCATGGATTGTTCCTGTTGCCAGGGCCTGATTCTGACAGTAGCCCTCCAGCAGATACAAACTCCTTGGAAAATATTTTTCAATGGGAAAGACTAGAACCAGGTAATCTGCAGTAAAAATATGAATTCTTCTTCAATTACAGTGAGCCCAGGAACAGCAGACTATTGCATACACTATTACCAATTGATAGATATATACTTTGAAAACTGTCAGACTGGTACAGCCTGGCCATTCTGTCTCACCTCTGCTTTTCCTCTCTGTCCCTTTCTATTTCACTGAGTAGCCTGCTTTATCCTGCTTAAGCTCGCTCATCTTTTTTGTGCAGTACAGTTCTTTGTTTGCCATTAAAGGACCAAAGGGAAATTCTCTACCTTTTCCACAAGAGAGGGTATTTTTGTAGCTTTTCTGTCTCTAAAAAACAAATCTAATATTTGATATGAAGATTAAATAGGAAGGAGCTCTGCTGGAGTGGGTGCCACATTATGAGAGAGGTGTTGAAGGTGCCCTTTGGAAAGGGTCCATTCAATTAGTTAATCTTAAAATATATCACCAAGGCATTCATTTCAAAAAGAAAAAAAATGCATTCATTTATACTACATATTCAATGGAGAGACATATAACTGTTCAACAAATGAATTGGTGCAACTGTTTTTTTTAGTAATACTTCCTCAGTAAAAATACTGATGAAGGTATTTCTAAGTGTTTGAACTATACAGAGTGTCTTGTCAACAAAGCGTCTTGACTTTTTAAAGATTAACTAATTTATGATACTGAGATAAGGACACGTCTCTTCCCGAAGATCTACTTAAAGAGCAGTTGATCCACACAGGTGTGGTTACAGAGTTAAGCGATTAATATCCCAGCATGTTTACAGTTGTGTACAAATATACTGGACAGGCCTGGTTACCTATGATTATGGTTAGCATGATAAGAAGACGAGACTATGAGAAAGAAAGACAGCTTCACGTCAGACTCTGTATTCTTAATATTTGTACCTGACAAACTTCACACTAAGACTTTGGAGATGTGCTGTTAATACAATGGAGTGTCAATACTTATGATGAATCATGATATTGTGTGAAGTGGTAGTCTAACTGGAGGCAGTGATTCAAAGCTGGAACATTCTCTGGAGGTACTCTCTTTGTCCTTACTTGCAACTTGCAGCTGCTTCCAGATTGATAAGGGTACTAACAACATTATGCATACAGTAAATGTTATCAATTTAGGAAATATGATGAAACACACAGGGAGAATGGTTGTTTTGTAGACTGCTGCAGTTACACAGAGCCCAATGACATCATCACACTTTGCCTTAAATCAGTGGTCAGAATATAGGCGAACAGACTTTTAGAGAAAAAAAGGTAGCTTGCTAGCTTGCTGCAAGGAATTGATAGCATACAGTTCTTGTAGCTGCTTTGCATTTTATATTTCATACAGGTTTACATACAACAAGCAGCAATGTACATAGGTACTGTATATAATAACATTAGATGGCTAGATACATGTGTGGCAAATCAGCCTTTTTGACAAAAAATAATTCACAGCAATTGGCTGAAATTGAAATTTTAATAACTATAGATAGATACTGCAATTCAACTAATGTATTGGGGTGACACTGGTTGATTTTAAGCCCCAAGAAAAAAGCAATAAATTCTGTAATTCACAGCCACTTCTAGACTAAGCAAGTTAAACACCACTGAGGTCGATGTCACTAATCCTATGATATTAAAAGGCGAAACAAATTAATTCATAAATACAATTTAATGGTGACTGTGAGGAATTTGATTCACCCATTTCTCAGCATGGAGTGGAAGAAGTGTTAGCTAGCTAGATCCAGGGCCGTCGTTTAGGGATGAAAGGTGATGGCAATTCTAGGGGCCCACAACCCTTGGGGGGTCCCACAAAAACCCCAGTAGCCTATTATGTAGGCCCCCCTTTCTATGACTAAATTATTATGCATAGGCCTAACTAATACCCATAATAATGCATCAGAGTTAAAACAAAGACACAAAATCATGCAGTATTGATGAAAGAAGTTTCTATTTTCCTAGCATTAACCCCCTTCTTTTAAAAAATGGATTGGTCCATGGTTCGCTCCTCTTTTGAGAATTTGCGCATAACATTATTGCTCCTGAACTGCAGCAGCAGCCAGCAGGTTATTAATAGAGAAGCGCAATGCCGAAACAGAAACATAAATCGGGATGCCAAAAAAGAGTGGAGAAGAAGGAAAGAGAGGCCAGGAGCAAATCAGGAGCCCAGAATATAACAGATATTTTTTGAAGAAAGTATTAAGCTAGCTGTACAGGTGCCCTGTGACTGCCTGGGGCTTAGCCAGCTACTAACGTTACTACGTTAACCGAATGACACTAACGTTTAACATTGCGTGCGATCAGCGGTGTAAAATAATCGCCTGACAAGGCTGACATTACTAAATTATCCACTAAATATCATCCACAGAAAAGATCAGTAAGGTTATAATTCGCCAAATGATATGCTGTCAAAAAAAATCCAGTAGCAGCAGGACACATTTTTCCATTCTTACATGAGTGTTTACTAAAACTGAACTGCTACGTTAGCCTGTTGACACGAGTCTTGTTATCGTTAAGCAGGGACTAATCTTACAGCTTGCCCTCCTCATACAATAATAAAGTGAAGCTTCTTGCATAGAGCTATGGCATTGATAAGCCAATTTAAATTTTTTTGATGTTAATGCCAAGACTAGGTAGGTTAGTCCTTCATCAGTTGTTCCATAAAACATAACCATAAATGTGTACAAAAGCAAGATGAAATTGAACAATTAAACCTTTATGTGCTGCTACTCTAGATCGTTAACTTGTCAAGCACCATGACAGCTGTATAGCTTATAATGATAATATACTGACTCTTTAAAAAACTAGATTGCTTGGCTAGCTAACTTGCAGCAGAAGTTGGACGATAAATTGCCAGATCATTAGCTAGCCAAACAAGCTAGATAGAAAGCATGCTTTACAAGTGAGTCCATAAGCCAGTCATGCATGGCTGATCCACAAAAGCATCTGATCATTGAGGCACATTTTCAGTGAATAGTTCAATTATTATTAGCTTCCTGAGGAATGATGCTTACAGTGATGTCAGAATGGACCTTTGAAAGACATCATGAACAAAGAGTAACTGGTTGAAAATGCACATTCCTGGATTGTGATGTTTGTGCATTAGTTTGAGGTGCTAAACTATAGTAAAAAGGAAAGGTACTCTAAAAAAAAGTAAAAGCAAATCTACATAGGGAGTGGGAAGTTTAATCAAGAGCACTCCATAGAAGTCCACACAGAACAGGATACCATAATTGAGTTGCAGTGCACAAAGCACTCATTCCATATAGAAATGCATGTTTTAAAGTGCAGTGGTGCAAAGAGCACAGGTGGTGGAATAACAGGTTGAGAACTGTGATACGGTCAGACGAAACATCCCTCTCCATGTTCTTGACAAACAAACAAGGGCATGTGTGGCGCACTCCTAAAGAAGCCTGCAGGCCTGAGTGCTTGGATCCAACAGTGAAGGGTTCTGGCAGATCTGTAATGGGTGCATTTTCCTGGCATAGCTTGGGTATATTTATCCCCTTAGAATGTAAGGTCAATGATAATTTTCATTCCAAATTACATGTCTTTCCTGCCAGGAGGAGTGTTATCCAGGATGCTAATAGACCCATCCGCTGAGCATGTGTAATCACCAAGTGGTTTGATGATCATGACAACGATGTGATCCAAATACCTCGACCTTCTCAGTCATCAGATCGAAACCAATCAAGCATTTTCTGGTGATTCTGGAATTACCGAGAAAGCAGTTCTCTACCTCCATAAACAAGGCATGTGCAGATTGATTTTGCCTTGGAATAATTGTGCTGCATCCCTCCTGCAGCATTCCAGATGCTGGCAGATTATATGCCATGGTGGACATGTGCTGTTCTGGTGGTAGTGGCCCAATGCCCTACTTCATACTGGTGGTTCCCTACCTGTGTGTTTGTGTGCTGTACAGACTGGCCAACCAGACTTGAAACTTGTTGGGCAGTCTGTAAATTATTTCCTAGTAGCTCTGTACAGTTTTTAATGTACAATTAACTTAAATAGACTGAAGCTAATAAAACTCACCTGAGCTAGAAATTAGCAATTTAGCTACTCCATGGTTGAGCCTGGGAAATGTTTGCCCAAAAGAAGGGCTGTATATGTGTGCAATACTAACTGGTCTGTCTGTGTGGTTAGCTGGGCTGAAAAGGCTTGAGGTTGGTCTAATTTGCTAGCCAGAAAAAGTCCCATCCCCCTTCATGTGAGTCTGTTGTGATATAAATATTTTTGTATCAGTTGCTTCAGCAACAAGGTCATGATAAATCACTGCCAAACATCATGACCATTTACAAATGTAGCTGGATCCACAAAATATGAGTCCCAAATGTAATTCTACTTGCAAAAACAGATTTGACAGCTGTTGTGAAATATGCATGCCAAATGTTTTATTTAAAAACCCATGCGGCATTTCCTTGCTAATTATCATTTTGCATCATTTTGACTGTGATATAAAATTTGAAAGTTGTATATATTTACAGCGTATTATAGCTATTTTGGCAGTGTAGATGCAGTAAATCTCCAAAAATGCCAAAAATGACTTTCTCAAATATCTGCATCCAAAAAATGAGTAGAATGTCTGTGTGTACCTATATATTTGGTAAGTACATAGAATAACTACATCCCTTCACATGACACAAATGGTCAAGAAATAAAAGGTGTGTCCCTACTTGCCTTCCACACTTGCGTTGTTCTGAGTGAAGACCAAATAACTGGTTTGTTACAGCCGGTAAACATCAACTAAAACTTCGCACCCATTGACTATTGAGCTAGATGCTGAGTCCTAATCGATGGGTAACTGATAAAGAAGTGCAATCTGAATGTTCATGTTTTACAGTGCAGTGGCTGCGAGCTGTCGTCTTCTAATGCCCACGTGAAACTGCCCGTGTTATTTTATTCAAAGATCAATTTCCCCACTACGTGATGGGTTATCACAATAGAATGGAGCTATCGATTAGCACGTAAAACTTGGGCACAGAGGCAAATTGGTTCGCCACACGCACACAACCTCTTCTTTTACATTACATTACATTACATTACACTGCCATTTCAGAATTTTTTTAGTTTTCTGTGATTTTTAACAACTTTGTCGTGACTGATCCGTGACCTTAGCCAATATTGTCTATGACAAACAATTATTTTTACATTTGCAATAACAATTATTATGACAAATAAGTTATTGACTGGCTTCTTAACCTAACCCTTTTATAGTTTCTTGCTTGGGGAGTTGAAACTGAGTGATTCTTGTTGTAAAGATTATCTCAGTGCATCTTCAATGCCTAAACCTGTGTCTTAAACTTTTTTTTTGCACCTATATTTAAGCCTGCTCTTCAGAAGTGGATACATTTAATTCAAAAATTGACCTTTGTTAATTGCATGAACTTCAAACATGCATGAACAAATTCAACAGAATACATAATCAGCCAGACTTATAATATTTCTGACTGTTATTTGTGTGATCCTCCCTTAAATGCATACGCATGGAGGAGAGGAGCACACCTTGTGATGACTCACATAGATGAAATGCGAACTGTGCTTACAGCACCATGCACATGTTTGATACATAAGATGCATGTTTCTGGAGCAGAATGCATCGTATCTGCACCCTAAACTAGTTATGAATGTATATGTAAATCCGGACCATAATGTTTTGTACCATCAAAATGTTCAGGGACAGAATTCTGAAATTAGCATGTTAAGCTAAATGTATGGCAATGAATCTTGGTGTCCTTTTAACACATTTCTGCAGGACAGATAAGGACAACTATTCATATTCTTTAAAAAAAAAATCTATAAGGCAGTTCACAGCACACTAATTATGCTACTTGAAATTAAACATTGCTGAGCCTACCAACACAACAAAAAATGGAAATGGTCCCAGTATGCACAGTTGAGATTTTTGTTTATGTCGCGTTGTGCTGTGTTCTCTGCGACTTTTTCTCTGTTCCAGAGAGGAATGGAAACCTAGGCCCTAGGAAAGGCCACTGCCACCTCATCTCCTCTGTGCCCTCCCTCTCTCAAATGTCCCAATACTGGAGGAGATGTGTGAAGCGGCCTCAAACTCGACTCCTTGCCTCCTGCTAGCAAAGGATACATTGAAACAATTCA
The DNA here is from genome assembly GCF_013347855.1 of Anguilla anguilla. Taxonomy (NCBI): domain Eukaryota; kingdom Metazoa; phylum Chordata; class Actinopteri; order Anguilliformes; family Anguillidae; genus Anguilla; species Anguilla anguilla. The sequence continues at coordinate 37,203,513 of NC_049207.1, forward strand.
CGTGTTAAAGTTCAGATTCTCATACATTTTGGTTTCACCACATAACAATTATAGCACATTTTGTACATAGATGTGTCAAATGGCTTCACATGTGTTTCTGATTAACCAGGTGTGTTCTATTGCTTCATTAATGCAGGTATAAGACAGCCAATGAAATCAAGGAAGCCATTATGACGCTGAAAACTGAGAAAAAAACAGTCAGAGACAAACTATTTGGAACTTAATTGAGAAGAAAGAGAGCACTGGTGAGCTCACTATTTGCAGAGGGCCTGATAGGCCAATGAAGATCTCTACAGTTGATGACATACGTACTGAAGAAAAAGGCCCAAACACCTGCCTGGCAGATCAGAAACACTCTTCCAGAAGCAGGTGTGGATGTGTCAGTGCCTACTGTCTGCAGAAGACTTCATGAACAGATCTACAGAGGGTACACTGCAAAATGCAAACCACTAGCTATCTGCAAAAACAGGATAGCCAGGATACATCTTGCTAAGAAGTACATAAAAAATATCAGATATGTAAATATTTTCAATGAGATATGTAATATTGTAAACATATTTCACATAAACACCATTGTTCACCTTGAGATCACATATTTTATTGTTCTTCTAGGAGTTACATAATTACCATTGCAACTGACAATGGAAAATATCAAACAAAATACACAATAAACAGAAAATAAAAGATGAACAAATACATAGACCTATTGCCTATTTAAGAAACAAACCTCAGATTATTTCTGCGATAAGTGCATATTTTTATATTCTCATACACACGTCAGAATCTTGCTTACTCACAAATGTTCCTTTGCTGTTTTTCATTTCAGAGGCATCAGTTTATCTTTTCAGTGTTGTCTTCTGCTGGATGTGCTTGCTCTCTGTGTCACACCACACTAAATTTATATACTGTTCTTGCACTTACATGCAGAGCTCCATCAAGGGAATCGGGGAAAGTCAAATGTAATCCGTTGGAGGCAATTTAAATCAGGGAGACATTTTCCTTTCTCTTTTTTGTCTTCTTTGATCCTCCTTATCCTGCTACCGCTCTGGGAAATGAAGGATTTTTTGTATTTAGCGTTTCCAAGGTGACACGCTTTCATGTCAGGGCTCATCCAATGGCACTGGTGCCGAATGAGCACTTTGGGCAAATTGTTTACTCATGGTAGACTATGAACTTTTAAATCACAAAAAAAAAACATGCTCTGCGAGGCAGTAGGATGAGCTTCCAGCTTTTATTGGGGTGGGTCACCATGGTGCACAAAGCTGTTCTGTGGAGAAATGTGATGTAATAGTTAATAACACTAATCTCATGGGGTAAAATCCCAGCCATAACACTGGTATTATACCCATAAGCTTGATCTCAGTAACTCCACTCACTCCAGTTTCCTCTTGATAAGGGCACAGAACTGCAACATCTCTGCTATTTAGATTTATTTTTTATTTCATTCTACATTGACAGGCATTTAAATGCAGTACGAGGAATGTCTACTTAGTTGTATACAGAATATGTTCATACTAATTTTCATACCACATACATACAAAGTATTGCTTGGCAGCAACCTTCTGCCTGATTTTTAGCTCAGTTTCAAAAGCATAGTGATTGGTACACAGCCTGACATATGTGGGCAATTATAAAAATAAGAGCGTCTAATTGAAAAAACAGTTTTGCAAAGTAAATCTTTTCAAAATGGCACATTGCCAGGGCCACAGATGGGGGAGGGGACAACTGGAACACTTTGTCCCGGGCCTGGGCCCGAGGGAGGCCCAGGCTATGGTGTGTCAGTATTTTTAATTTGTTACCAAATATATTGGGGAGGGACTCTCCCAATATTTTGTCCCGGGCCAGAGAACTCATGGCTGTGGCCCTGCACATTACTGTCACATCTCATTAATGTTATTTGCTGTTCTGTTTGTTTGTTTTTTGGGTTTCAGTTAGGGGGAATAACTAGACTGTGCAGAACCAGACTGTAACAGAATCATTTCTGTGACCAGCTTGTTAAGCTGTGGCTTTTCCTCAAAACTCACAAAGCAATCCTTTAAATGTTAGTATACTACTGTTTAATATGAGCATTATGTAGTGTATGCTTTTGAATGTGTGTCAGAGATCATTTATGTCTGCATTTGCATGGAAACATTAAAAAAGCTGAACATGCAGCAGGAACAAGAGCAGAAAACTGTTAACACCGTTGTTTTTCACTTGAAAAATAGCTCCCCCAGCCATGATCTTGGCCTGACAACCTAAACAAGGCTACCCGGGACCGGGGAATCTGAATGGTGGGGTGTTCATTTGCAGAAAAATTGCCCCGAAATTAGGTTAAGGCCAAGTAAATTATATAATTGGAACACTGCTTTGCCGGAAGGAAATCATCAGAACACAATTCTCTTCTCTCCTAACCCCTCCTGGAAACACCTGCATAAATTTGAACACCCTTCAATTCCTTGTACACTTTGCCTTTAGGTCTTTGCCAGCTTGCTCCCTCAGCTCTTCCCACCCAAGTGATCTGTAAATCTCAAGGCTTTTTTTTTGGACAACTCTCTATCATTCCAAAAGTGTGGCTCTGTGACAGAATCCAAATATAAATATAATTTGGGCCTTTTACCTGATGCGTGCTTATCGTGTCCAACAAAAGGCATGTGATGGGATTATAAATAGGCCTGTACCAATTCAAAGGAACTTTAGATTACAGTAGGTGAGCTTTAATTTCTCCTGTATACATGCATTATGCAAACAAGTTTGAATTGCCTTTGTATCGTCAAGCAAGGTACGGTATGAATGTATTATATGTATTTAAATTAATGAAAGGACAATATGATAAGTAAAAATAAGGACGTTGGGTATTTAGCCCTGGATATGGGTCATGCAAAGGGAATGCACATAATTGGGGCTTTAACGATAACTTCACAGTAAAGTATTGATTGTCTTTTTGGGAAGGAGCCAACTGTGTCCTTTTCATATGGATGGGAGTGTTGTAGATGGATTACTCTATCACTTCTTTCACTTTGGAAGCTTAGTGTGAGTTGTTTTTCCATAACCGAGAAAAAGATCTTACATTATCGGTGGATTTCTGCTGTGCACGAAGGCTTCCATACAATCTTCATAAAGGAGGCTGGAAAAAATCCCTGCTTGGAGATCATCAAGATTAAATCGTCGGCTGATTTGAATATATTAGCATACCGTAATGGGGAGTGTGATTAGGGATGATTCCCTCATGAAACATTGAGATGTTGTGCTTGGATCAGACAGATCAGGGTAGTCAATTACCAGAAGCTCTCATAATCAGTTTATTTAATCCATTACTTAGTGGCAGAATGGATTGGGGCACACGGTAATTGCCTCACTGTGACCCAGACCCTCGGGCTCAAGGGCACAGTGTTGACTTTAATGGGCCCTTTTTCAGCGGGGAACAGTCATCAAAGGATCTGTCAATCAAAAGCACAGCTAATTGAATAAAATGCCATCAGACACAAACTGACAGGATCTTGGTGTGATCCGAGTTTCTAATGAATGAACTGTCATGGTCCAAACTGAATCTCAAAAGCAATCAACTTGTGCCATTTCCTCATCACCTAACTGGTCAGCTGAACTGGGTATTAGGCTGGATGTAGCATATGGTTTTGTGCCTTATCAAGCTAAAGAATAAACTGTATTTGATATGAAGAAGAGTGACAAGAAAAAAACATCTTGCAAACAGTGGATAAGATATCAGATCACTGAAAAGCAGATAAATGCATGCATTTTCTAACGAGATCATGATCAAATTTAGGCATTTGGTAGATGCTCTTATTCAGAGTGACTTATGCAAGTGCATTAATGGGCGTTTAAATGAGTAGGCCAGGTGCCAATAACTTTCACTACTGATGATAATAGTTAATAAATGAATGTATAATGTGAAGTTAAGTGCCGTAGTGGGTGCAAGAAAAAGATTAAGAATGCTTTAAAGTTGCGGGATGTAAGTTTGTTTTAGAACACTTTTGTTAAATTTCCTCCACATCTCAACAGATATCAGTCAATTAAAAGTTCTAAGAAAAAACAAACTGGTCTCTCTGACTGCCCACTCAGAAATCAGCCACTTCATATTTCACCACATGTGAATCTTAGCATCCAATCAGGACAGCTCTTTGCAAGGATGCTTCCTTACCTGCCTGTCAATCCTGTTGCACGTCCACACTGCTACCAGAGCAGGCAGGGTGGGACTACACAGATAAGAGCAGAGATATTTCTAAAGCTAGCTAGCTTGTAGGAAACAATAGGTTGAGATATTCTAGACGTCTACATTACTACAAGAAGAATGGCAGAGAAAAATCTACTAGCAAGCTACTACTAGCTATCAGCTAGGTAACTTAGTTACTTGCAGCTTCTTTGTTGACAAACGTTATGGGTGGAATGTGCTGTAGCAAAAATAATATTTAATTCAAAATAAAGTTTGGCTTGTGCAGTATCGCTAACTATCATGCTTTTTATTTTGTAGCTTTGTTACTGGAGCCAGCTAATCTACCTCAACCTAGCCAGCAATACTGCGTAAAACTCTTATTTTCGCCAATAATATCATGCTTACTATTGCCCATATCTGTAAATAAAAACTGTTATGTTCATTGTTTACATTCATTATGATGACATTATATATTTTTTTTTTACCTGCGAATGAGACATGATGCACTGCTGTCCTCTCCTTAGTTTTCAGTTCTCTAAATGTCCTCTCTCCTCTACTCTGATGTCAGGCAGCATGTGTGCATGTGTTTCGAGGGAGGGACTTAGGTTGGAGAGCTCAGGAAAGGGGGTGAGAGGTGGTGGATTTTTAAAATATTTTTCCCCAAAATCTAGCTCTCTCTTGTTTGTTTCTCTGAACACGTTTGAGTATAACGTTAGATGCAGCATACTTAGGGCTAGTTAACCCATGATAATTGCTAAGAATTCAGATTTAGTTGTGCCATGAGGCAGTGTGAACAGCTGTGTTTTCGTCTTTGCTAGAGGTCCTGGCTGTAGTCGAGAGCTATATTTTGCCACATCATTTTATAGCTATGAAATGGCTGAGGTCTGTTATAACATTAGGCTACAGTAATGTCAGTACACCACTCAATCCAATAAAGGAATTAATATTCTTCCGTTATGATGTGTTTTTAGCTCAAATGGGAGTGATCTCAGTATGCACAAATGTATGGGAAATTAATATTGACTTTATTAAGGGAAAAAGTAAATATAGTCATACACGATGGAATAAAAAAGGTGTCTTACCATATGAGTTAACCAACATGGATTTCTGTATTCTTGAAGCATTCTGTATAGTCTTACTTGTACCTTTTCCCACATCCTTTTTGGCCAGGATGTGGAGCTGGAGTATGGTGGTCCTTTTTAGGTAAGCATGAGGAAACAGCTTACCTAAAGAGTTCTTCTTTCAAACGTGCTGATGCTTTGACATGCTGAGACCAGAACGCATGCTAACATCAAAGCACATCTCCTGTGGGGATGGCTTGGGAGCTCACTCAAAATGTTTCTCTTGCCTGCTATTTCTTCAGCAAACTAGCAATGTTTTCTCTTCCGTCCTTTGAGATGCTGGTAATTCTGAGGTAAAACTGATTGTTTCTCAGAAAGTAAATTCCCCAGTGTGATTTAAAAAGGCAGACAAAATGAAATGATCTTTTCAGTGTACAGACAAGAATTTCATATTTTGCACGGTGTACAAAACGGACGCATTGATAATGTCTATTTTGTGGTTTGTGATGATGATGATGATGCATCCTTCACCAGGCGCATGAATGACACTCCATTTCCGTTAGGCTTTGGAGAGTATCATACCCTGCAATTTATACATCTATTTCGGAAATGGAGGGAAAAAACAGCCATAATTGCTAGCATGCCTCATTACCCATTTTTAATTAGCATAAACACATCTTAATTATCATATGCTGATGCCCATTAGAATCGTACTTACTGTAATTGCTTGTGTGATATGTAGCAATCGAGGCCTGCTCGCACACTGCAGCAGATTTTGTCATTTTGCAGTGTGTGTGTGTGTTGGGGGGAGGGTGTGATCAGAAATATATTTATGCTACATATTTAAAATGTGTGCAAATTCTCAGAGGTACAGGGGGGCTAAGAAAAAAAAAGCAGTAGAGGAAACAATAGGGAGAACAGCAGCGGTTTTTATTATAATTACAGTCTCATGGATTTCTTTTATATCTCTGACTGCCTTTATTGTTTTTATTTATGAACCTCTATATAATTTCTTACAATAAAAAGCTGACCTCTGGAGTTCTGGGGAAGATTGCACAAAGGGGGAAAAAAACACCAGGATAGCCATGATATTAATGTTAGATTGGAAACAGTTACTGGAAATGCTTCTCTGCCATAATATTTCTTCAATTACACACTTTAATATCGTGCCCATAAGCAGCAAAGCCATTTTACCATTGCTGTATAATATTGCCATTATCAAGGCTTGTTAAAATCGCAATTTAATTAAAGCTATTGGGTTTTGTTACATTTGTCTTATCACAGAGGTAGTCACAAGGAGATGGGGGGGTTAATGTAAATGTTTTATTTATGCCGGGATACATTAATGAGTCCTAATGTTTGCTGCAAACCTCCATAAACATGCTGCGGAGCATGCATTTTAAGAATAATGCATCGCCAAGCAAATATGTTGTTGACGGACTGTAAACAAATCTGTCTTTGTTCTGCTTTACTGTGTGCCAAATGTGCCATATACTACACCATGAAAGCAAAGTGCTGTTTTAAAGTAAACAGAGATGAAAGCCAACCAGACAAAGCCACTGTGTTGAATCTACAGGGATTTTGGCAGGGGGGGCTTGTCTGCCTGGTTCATTGTTGAGCTGGATCTTCAAAGGTTGACATTACTATTATTATTTTGACTTGGTTTCCTTAGATGGAACTTCCATCACAAAAGACACCAGACACACAAGTTTACAGCTAGATTAGTTTTTACTAGGATAATATAGTTATAAGCCATGTCTTAAAACGTAGGTGCTGGAGGCTGGGGGATGAAGTCAGGAAAGCCCTTCAGGCTGACAGGTAGACACCTGAGAGATGTATTGTCATATATTGTAGCTGTGAAAAACAAATCATGCACATATTACTTTCAAAGTGTTTATAATGTTTGAGAAAATTCATTCCTCAAAACTAACAGAATGTGGATTTTTACATCACCCCTCATTACATCATCAAAACCTCATGTCTAAAGATGCAGAACTATACATCTCCATGCTTCATACCTACATGCGCTTGGAGTGCATATGGGGTTGGGTTCTGTGCATTTTTTTGTACTTTGGTTTATACGGAATAGCCATAACTTCTTCAAAAAATTATTTACATTCCTATAATCATCCAAACACAAACTTTACATTATTACAATATGTCATTCAGTGACATTACTGCTCAGACAATCCTTGAAATAAATAGTCTGCCTATATCAAAGGACAGTGCCTCAAAAACATCTAAAGCATTCCTGCACCTCAAGTGTTACTTTCCACTATTAGTGGACAAAATACATCGACGATACCAATGCAACACATGTTGCCATTGGTACATTGAACCATGAATTACAAATTCTATTTCGATAAGTATTTTTGCTTGGGGAAGTTATTTTCCCTATTTTCCAGCACTGATCATTTTTCCAGATAGTGGTATGCAGTTGATACTGGTGGCAAATATAGATAGCCAGAGCCCGATCAAACAGAGAAATCATTTGTTTGCGATGAGATGAGGATCAAACCCTCCCTGCCTCCTCATGTAAATCTATAGCCAATTACACATCTTTCTGCTTGAAACCCAACTACAAGCTGCCACTGGATACTCTGTCGGCCTCTGGCTTCCCCTCAGCATAATGGCCTTTCATATTACAAGGATTACACCGAACATACTGTAAAACATAAAAAAGAGAACTTAAAATAAGAGCTATGTACTTCTTATGAACCTTAAAAACAGAAGTTACAAGATAGTAAAGTTTACCTGCTTTTATAAAAGTAAAAAAAATGTTTGTTCTTCAATTTTTATTTTTTTCCTTTTGTTCTATTTTGACATTGAACACAAAGGCATTCAAATATTCTTCATGAAGTAAAAAAGACTTTATACCAATATTAATTAATACCAGTATCTATCATAAGGCAGATTCCATTATAGATGATTCTTCACGCCCTCTGAACACTCAATTTTAAATTCTTCAAATGTTCCCTGAGACTACAAAATACCCATGGCCAGAAAAACCATTTTTAAGAAATAATTTTTCTCAGCTGCAGTGCAATGCACCACAGGTACTCAGGGGTAGATCCACGAAGAAAACATACACAGCACGCAGTTGGTACTTCCTATTGTGCCACTACTGCGAATGGCAGTCTGTGCCATAGTAATGACTGATTAACTAAAACAAGGGGGCTGAGGTTGCAATGGCTGACCAAGGAAGCATTAACCCAATGCAGGGGTGAGGGGGATTTTTGAGAATACAATTGTGAACCTGTCAAGGGCGCCCAGTTGAAACCTCAGGCATTAAAGTAATGATAGTTTAAACAAGTAGTTCACAATAATAATGCCCTGTTTTAGGAAAGATAATGTTTCAGCCATCAGCCCAGCCTTTATATTCTTCAGAGATATTTTTTGAGAGAGGCTTGCATCAGGATCTTTCCTGTTCCATATAGTTCACAGACTGGGCTCATTTGTCTGATTTTTGATTTTACTCAATAATGGGTTATGGTGTCCAGTTTTCTGTGAATGCAGCAATAGAGCAAAAGGTCAGTTTTATTCACACCTGAGGTTGAGCAATCACTGGTTGAAAAACAGTTATTGTTAACATGCCCATCATTTAAAATATGTGAACAGAAAATGAACAATGATAAATTACCATTGAGCCATAGGCAAGATCAACAGAATCAGCAAATGGACTTCTTCAATATTTCTAGGAACAACTTATCTCAAATCATAGAACAGGACTATTTCAAGAAAATATTCTTTGCCATGTATTGGAGTTGTCAGATATTTGTTTCTGTGCAATGGTATTGCTCTCTTCAATCAAAGCAGAAAACAAATTACAGGGAGCAGGTTCAATATCATCTTCATTGCCATGCCATGCCACTAATGATGAATAATTTACACAACATCCATTCTCTTGCATACCAAACATGTTAGAGGTGTCTTTCTCCTGCAGCTATGAAAGCTACCACAGTCATTGAAAGTACATGCGCCAACACAATGTCAAAAATGAAAAAAAAAACCAAAACAAAACAAACAAAAAAGGCATACTTGAGATAAATGTACTTTATTACCCACAAAACGCCAGTGCTTATGCAAACATTTCAGTATCTAGACCATCAGTGCATAACACCTGGTGCTTCCGTTCTTGTTAGTGAAACTTGAAATCGTTGCTAAGCAAAAATAAGTAATAAATACATAAAAAATAATGAAATGGTGTTCCAGAAGATGCATTTCATCAGACCAATTAACAACAGCCCTCATTATTCAGTTGTCTCAATAAGTACAGATACATTAGTATTCAGTTATCACCAGTAAATAACTGCTGTGTGCTCACGCAATATAGAAAGAAAGGAGGTACACAGATTTTGTACAACTGACTTACACAGGAATTCGCATTGATAAAGTTGTGGACATTTATTATATTAAACAAATGCCATATTATATTGAACAATTGACAGTCATTCAAGAAGTCAGAGCCTTCTCTTTCCCAGTGGACCACAAACACAGGATTACTCTGGCATGCTGACAACACAAGTGATAAACTGTTGTAGGCACAGTGAATTCTCTATTTAGCATTGACAAGTTTACACATTGCATGGCAGGTAAATACACTGTGCTGCTTCCTTGCCAGGTTTCAGGTCATGTTAAATAACTCCATGCTTATTGTGAATGGTAATGGTAAATTTTCTTTGTGAATTGGACATGGACATTTGCATACACAATTATCATTAAATTAAATTTGTGGAGATAAAACTATTTAAATATGCATGACCCAGACAGCACACGGTTTAACTATTTACCTGGGAGTGCAGTTACTTTTCACCCACAGGCGTTTTTGTAATACTCGCAATGGTTTAATAAATAAAAAAGTGCCACAGTCCATTTTTTGGATTGCCATCTTAGTGTTTTTAAAACTCCTTTTTTATGGAGATTTGCTGTTCAAATCTCAAATGTGGATTGCTGTACAGTAATATATTGTGAAAAAACGTTGCCCTGAATTGTGTAGTATTATTTATGTTGAATGCATGTCTTCCTTGTCAGGCCAAAGACAATTTCCCAATAAAGTGGCCAATAAAGACTAATCTAATCTAATCTAATCATCAACAGACAATTTTTAGCCATTTGTTGGTGCTACTAGGATACATTGAATATTGCTCAGTAACAGCTTTCTCAGTTCTGTACCAGGCAGTAGGTTTAAAGGGACTCGCTTGGGAACCTGGCTGAAAAATATGTCTAAAACTACAGTTATTGAACTGGCAATTGCCTGGTAAGCTCCAAGTGAAATGCATAGTAAGTAACTATATTAAGCACATATAGTTGCAAAATGTTCCACACTCAAATTTGTACAAGGGCTCTGAAACAGCACTAGGGACCCTTTTAAAAGGAGTTGACTCTAGAGAAGAAAAAAAACAGGGGTATTAAGGGGTATTACGTTTAAGCCAAGTCTGTGAAAGGCTGCCGTAACATTTAACAGGTTTGAGATTAGTCAGTATTGTAGCGTAAATATTCACAACTTCTCTTTTCGTGATTAATAGACAGATCCTACCACCCAACGTTCCTTTGATCTATCTAGTGTGGGATTTGGGTGGTTGAAAGGGGGCAAAGAGTCTCATCAAGCAAACAACATGAACTCCTCATGAACTCCAGCTGCACAGTGGGGTGTGCTATGCTGTATAGCCTGTGTGCGTGTATGTGTGTATGTGTGTGTGTGTGGGTGCGCACACACTCAGTGGCTACGTTATTAGGTACACCTGCTAACACAAATAACACAAATAGCTTGCTCCTCCAAACTGTGAATCATGTGGCAGCAACTCAATATATGAAGCCTGATGAAGAGGTTCAGTTGTTGTTTGACCAAACAAACACACTACAGTCTCTAGAGCTTACAGTGAATGGTGCGATAAACCTAGAACATCCAGTGAGTGGCAGGTCTGTTGGCGAAAACACCTTGGGAATGAGAGAGGTGAGAGGAGAATAGGTAGAATAGGCAGGCCACAAATGCTCAAATAACAACTATGGGGGCGACATAGCTCAGGAGGTAAGAGCAGTTGTCTGGCAGTCAGAGGGTTGCCGGTTTGATCCCCGCCCTGGGCGTGTCGAAGTGTCCCTGAGCAAGACACCTAACCCCTAACTGCTCTGGTGAATGAGAGACATCAATTGTAAAGAGCTTTGGATAAAAGCGCTATATAAATGCAGTCCATTTACCGTTTACAACTGTTTACAATAGTACTGTGAAGAAGGACACCTCTGAATGCAGAATGCATCAAACCTTGAAGCAGATGGGCTGCAGCAGCAGAAGACCATGCCATGTTTCTCTCCTGTCAGCTAAGAACGGGAAGGTGAGGCTAAAGCAGGCAGGTCATCAAAACTGGGATGATTGAAGATCGGAAAAAATTCACCTGGACTGACAAATTTTGATTTCTACTGCAACATTGCGGGTGACAGGGTCAGGAATTGGTTATACTTCGTTGTGAGACCATTAGAGGAAGAGATCTGGGTAATGAAAGGGACAGATACAAATTGCAAATCTGCTTCCGTTGGCTTGTTTGGACATGACTGTTCCAGGAAAACTTAATCTTAACAAGAAAAAAATACTGTGATTTATAAAGCTATTTTAAAAGCAGTGCAAAGGCAAGATTTGACGTGAAAAAGGAACATAAGTAAGATTGCAGCCCATCACGCTTAGAGGCTTTCTTCTCCATTAGAGCGATTTCTGAACCACCACCTCCCACCTGCCTGGAAGCCTCCTCTGTCCAGGGGAGCCATTACTCATGTTATCAAATCTGGCAGAGATGCAGTCCAGCAAAAGGACAAACCCAGAATGTATTTTGGATTCTAGTAAAAGTACTTCTTCCATTGCTGTTAGATTATGGCACAGCGCTAACCCCTCAATAAGCAGACAACATGCACACATGCACGGTGCGCGCACACACACACACACACACACACACACAAACAAACAAACAAGCACACAAACATGCACTCTGGGCCCTTTGTTCTATATTGTAGTATGCTAACACGTTAATGAGATGGCAAGTTCTGGGTTAGCTTTGGGTACACAGAAAGATGCCACATTCTCATTTTAATCTGGTTTATTTCATAGCCATGCTGTGGATTTAGTTGGAACTCTCCATATATTACTTGCCTAAATTAACAATCAAACAATTATTTTGCTGAATTGTTAATGGCAACTGAAATAATGATAACCATTTCTTGTGAAACTGTTATTGTTCTTTCCTTCAAAGACATTTTATTTTAACCGTAAACTTGGTATTTATTTATCTTTTCTTTCTGTATTCATTGTCTTAATTCATAGCAATACTGATTTAAGATGTATTAATCTGAGCTGCAAAGATTCTGTAGCTAAAATAGAAACAGCATAGACTTCCTAGTTTGCTAGACTTGATTGCATGTTGTGCTCACAGCTGGTGTGATTTTTAGTTAACCTTCATACAGTTTACATTATAAATTCTTTACTTATACACCCATTTATAAAGTTAAAGGCATTCCCATTCAATTCCTCAGTAATGACAGAAGAGAGTGCACACCATGGAACCAAACATGCAACCTTCTGGTAACACATACACATGTCGGCTGTAGTCACCCCTCTTGTATATGCTAGGACTTTGCAGCTCGACAGCACTCAGTAGGAAAAAAAACCCTGATCTCTCACTAATATTATAAGCTACGCACTGAGCATAACAATCCTTTGTGCTCTGTGCTGTGTGGTTACCCAGCGTAACCAAATTTGCTTTGTTTGTTTTGCATTTTCTGGGTACATCCTTTGTTCTCTGGCAATGTGGGGAAATTGTGCGATGTCTCTTTAAATCAAAGCCGCCTGCAAGCACAGAGACAGGTCAGGACTTGAGCACCTCATTAATTTATCTCTCCTATGCAAATGAGATGCATTTTAATGAGAACAATAAAAGAAGGTGATCAATCTGCTAATAGCGTACCACAATTTTATTCATTAGAGAGCTTTCAGTCGGGAAAACAATGAAAGCCCATTTCTCATGCTGACAATTAATTCCTAATTCAGGAAATGCATATAAGAGTATGGCATATATCTTTTTAGAGGATGTTTATGATTTCATTTCAGGAATGTAATTAAACCTAAACAGTGAAAATGACATGCAGTCTCAGTATTGCTCTCCATCTTTATATCTCTGCATGTTTGTTATGTTTCTTATGTCTGTATGGATATTGGCAAACATGTTTTGTGGATATCTTTCCACCCATTAATTTACCATTTTCTAAAAGGCTGTTCTCTAAAAATGCCCGCCCACCTTTTCACTTACAAATAAATGACAATGTTTCTTTCCACAAACAGTTTTGCAAATTCATGGATCACCAAAATTTACCTGGCAAGCTGTTTTACTCTTCGCAGCTATAGGTAAAATGTTTTCTGAATCCCCTGCCTCAGTATAACCTGAGGTAATTCCCCGTTTTCTGTAGTTTTGTCATATAAACTGGTTCGATAAGTCCCCTGCTTTTTCCTCACAATTTCAAATTGTCAGTCACATTTATAGGCCCTCCCTGTTATTGCAGTGTGCTTTGTCAGGCAAGGACATGTCTTATATGAAACAAGTGCTGCAGGCCTTGGCTTCTTTTCACTCAGCTCAGCAGGTGAATCACTGTGCCAGAGGACTACCTAATCTCCATGTGCAATTCTACAATCTTATTTATAAGTACGCATAACCACGTACTACTATGCAATGATATATATATAAATATTTATATCACATCTTTATACATGCTAGATAAACTAATCTAGTTGCTACTAAAATGTACATACAAATCATGTTTTTTATATTTACATATTTTACATATTTTTATGTCTATGTATATAATATTATGTATGTAAAATCCCATATAATTAACTACTTTCAAAAACATTTCCTACTGAAAACATGCATTTGGAAATTGTTTTAAAAAAATCAGTATCAGGACCGCTTAAAGTTGTTAAAGTTGACCCTGCTGTTTAAAAGAGAATTTTGACAAAACTTAAATTCATTGACAAACTTCTGTTTGCTCAGGTTCTGGAAAATTCCCTGCATGGTGTATCACTTGAGTGTGTGCTAGGCAGCTGTACACATTGTATAGTCCTTTGCAGGTGTGGCACCAATAGACTGTTGTGGCAATGCATGGTCTGCTGCCTTTGATTTCAGGGTCACAGGTTCATTTCACATGGAGGCTTGCTGTTCCAGCTGCACGCTGAGGATGCTGTCTGCCCCCTGTGTGCGACCCATCTTTAATTGAGCCCCCTTCCAATCACAAGTCTGCCTTCTCTGCCTTTCCTCATACCTCAGCCTGTCACTCATGTTGAGTAATTGGTGCAGAAGTGTTCCTCTTCCGGATGTGCCCTGGACAAGATAAGATATGGAGGCCTGGCAGGTCTAAATTTTCATCCAACATGGGGGTCTCCCCTCAACGCCCATTTCTTAAATCCCAGCTACAGCTTGTGTTTCACTGCTTCATTTCTTGCAGGAACAACTGGATCTTTCAGTGAATAACAAATAAGGACTGTGGAGCGGAAGTCTCATTGAATGACAAGAATGCTCATAAGATTACAGTATATTACTATCCTTAAAGATAATCACAGAGCAGATAAAATGCAACACATCAGTGACATAGATTAATTTCAGAAGTAGGCTGAGTGCAGTTAGTCTGTTAGTCTGTATACCCCCCCCCCCCCCCCCACCAGCACAAACAAACACACACACATATGCGCTTACACACATGCACACACACACAAAGAATGTCCCAACCTTATTTTTAGGACCCTTGGAAATAATTCTTCAATACAGGCATGTAATGCATTGATTGATATTTTATAGTTTTTTTTTTGGAGGGGGGGGGGGGGTTCAACTGAAATGTCCCCCCTCACTTCCAGTAGGAACAGCTGGATTACTTTTTTTAATATGCTGATAACAGAACTGAGGAGCAGTGGGTAGGGAACAGGAATAATTATCCAGAATGCAGCAAGTTCACATCCTTTTTCAACTGAAATTACCCTGAATAAATAAATAATAAGAATCTGGGTAGGTTGCTTTGCATATAAGAATCCCATGGTTATGTTTGCATTGTTTCCTGCAACTTTTTCTGCAATGATAAAGGCTGCACAGTCATGCACCACGCTCTTAATAATTATTCTTCATGCTAAACAGGTGAGCAACAAAATAAACACTGTCTGAATAGCTTGCTGCACTACTTTGCTGTGAAAGACAGCATGGCAGGCTGTTCAGCATTCAAGGCAGCTCAGCAAAAACTTGGCCAGTGTCCTCAATCTTTATACATGGCTTATCTGATGACAAGCAAGGGCCTGTGCTGTCCAAACTATAGTGGTATACATTAAAATACAATATTAACACCCTGTAAAGCCATGTTTACTAAGTGATTTTTTTATGGTTTCATAAACACAGACAAAAATGTAATTATCCATATAGTAGAATTTCCACAGGAATAAGTGTTGAAAGGGACACACATAACTAACAAAAAATCTGCAGCAGCCATCTCTCCATTTCCTTTCTGCAGAGGACATTTCAATGAGGTTTTTTTTTTTTTTTGGCACTGACCATACCAGACTTGATTGCTTCAGACCAGATCTCTGAAAAACCTTTGAACCCCTGTGCTTGCACCGATGGCCCCAGCAGGCTGGGGGCTTGTGTGGAGACAGACAGACACAACCAGGACCCGTCAGATGACACTCACCTCATGAACCCGGCAGCTTGAGAAATTGGGATGGCAGTACGTTCTGTCTTCATGCACCCGAATTCGGCTCCTCCAGGATCTGAACTCTTGCAGTAATTGGGTCTTGTAGAACTGGCCCTTAAAGTAGATGTTGGCCTTCTTGCTGCCATGGAAACAGCGATCGATCACAGGAATTTCTGAAGTCTGGACATCCTGTCCAGTTTGTCAGGAATTTTCCAAAAAAGAAACCATCTAAGCTGATGGTTTGCTCCTCTTTACCCTCAGAAAATGAATGCAAGTCCATACAAAAGGTTCAAACAGTAATACAAAACCACCCCTTAAAGTGGCAATCTCAAAGATTTTCATTAAAATACATGTCTGTTAAGTCACTATATATCGCTGAATTAGGTAACACAATGGCAATTGAGCCTATTATAATATTAATTTATATTGTTATTATTATTATAATTTATGATTAAAATACCGGGTGTCTGTGGCAACATTCCCGGGAAAAAATCACAAGTGGTGCACAGTTAGTGACGCGTTTTCCATCACCCATCAGTGGTTGGTCGGCCAGAGAGGCTAGACGGAGCTAACGCAACAGGCTCTCTCTTCAACTCACTTGTGAGTGTGAGCGGCATAGGCTACTGTTTTTTTCCGATGTCTGCTAGCGTTATGGAACCCTAAAAAACTTTTGGTGTAACATGAGAGGTCGCATTATTTGTTGATGTACATTTCGTATTACATTTGATGACAATGTAACATTACTAAATTACATAGCTATTTGCACAGCTAATGCTAGCTACTGGACCACGTCAAGAAAGGCAACGTTAGTTTAGACAACATTGTGAACAGTAGCCATCTCTCATATCAGGTAATGTTGCGTTAGCTAGCTAGATAATGTAATTAACATAATCTGATGTCAGCTAACCGACCTCGCAAACGTCTCTTGAATGCAATGCTACCTTGTTGCAACGTTGCAATGTAGCTAACTAAAGGCCAGTTCAGATCAATGATTTGCAACGAGACTGGATGCAACATGCACAATTCCAAGACGTCTGATTGTAAACGTTTTAAAAACTGCACTTGGCGATTTGACAAGGAGAGTCTTTTGAGATTCCAAGCAAAGGGTCTCAAAAGACCCACCTTGTAAAATAATTGGAATAAAGCCGTCTTTACACAGAGCATTAACCCCGGGGTATAGGTGGAGCAGAGCCGGGTCTGATTTCTGTGTAAAGATGTCAAGCTGGAGAAAACTAAATAAAAAAATATGGCAGTAATGGATTAGCGTTGTTATAATTTTATTACGCTTCCTCATATGTTCCTTCAGCATTGATGCCCTTTTTTGATGAAATCTCCTTTGTTTTTGTTTTATTCTTCTTGTTCTGATTGCTAATTTAACACCCAGCTCAGCTTTATTCTCAAACAGTTTAACTAGCAAAACCAGAAACACCAGGGGTAACATTTTGCAAGGCAGTTGTTTGAAAAATAACACACAACAATCATTCATGAGAAAGACAATGTTTATTGTCACGAGATACATAATTGCACGAGCCACAGTGAATCCCGTGGATTCTTCTCTGCAGTGTAAAGATGTTCATACCGGGCAAAAGGTGGATAAAGAACGTCTATAGAAATTGATCATCACTAATTCTACCCCAGGACTGCTACAGCATTTTAACTCGGCTCGGCAGTGTAAAGACAGCTTAAGTTAGCCTAATGTTAGACAATGAATGAGTATGTTCATAACGTTACTTTTATAACAACCATTTTTTATTCAGTAAATAGTAAGTGTTATAGTTACCGTGGCCCAGGTGCCAACTGACTGACGTCACACACAGGCAACACTGTTTGGAAGTTGGGAAGTGAGGTCCAAAAACACACCTTCAATTATCGCTTCTCGCCATTGGTACCGCCAAAGAGAACGAAACGGAAATCTTTGAGATTGCCACTTTAATGTCTTCTAAGTACACATTATCATTGTTCATGTAGATAGATATGGTATTATAGTGTTCGTGGAGAGCAGGAATAAGCAATATCTTAATGGACTGCAATCACTTGTCTGTGAAATCACAAGCAGAGGTTATTTAATAACATGCAAATGCAGACCTGTATGTCATGTGATAAAAAAAATTCATATTCTTTAGTCTAATAGCCACAGCATTGTAAATATGGCCAAAACCGCACAAATGTCGAAACTTTACTGGAAATGAAACACTATCTGCTCTTGATAACCAAGCCCTCTCTTCCTCTCGGTTCAAGTCACAAAGCCTTATTTCTTATTCTGATTTCTTCTGCCCACAGGGGTACGCGGGATGTCTCCAAGGCGTAGTTGGGAAAATGATTTCCCAAATGGTTGTTTAATGGTTGATTTTATTCAAGGCTTTATTTATTCATTAGTTTATATCAGATTTTAGCATTTGCTATTCAAAATTTATACCGACTCTTCCTCACATGAGTGAGTTAGAAGTGCACATATATCATAATTTAATCCCTCTGCATCCCTTTCCACCATGATACTGTATTTCACTTTATTTATATTGATCAGGTACTTACATTGAAGAATGCAGGCTGGTAGGGGAATGTTTGATCATAACAGACTTATTGCAAAAATATTTAGAAATGGCAAAAGTTAGAGTTTCCCCTTTACACTTACAATTTAAAGTTTGAAAGGAGAAAATGCAATATTTGGGGTGTTGCGCTCCTTGAAAAGCCTAATTTACATGAATGGATTTTTTGAATGGTGTCCATGGCTGGTATTCCACGTGCCTGGACAGCTACAGTCTCCTTGTGTGTGTGTTATAATTTGCTCTGATATACCTACATAATCTTATAAAATACCCATAAAAATGTTATTAAATTAAATACCTTAAATAAACTTTATCAGTCACTATATGTCCTGATTTTATTTGAGCTTGTAACTGTGGAGAAATGATAGATAGCATGCTGATTTTATGGTTGTCTCCAAGTGAACACATTGCTTGAGTTCAAGATGTAGCTACTGAAACAGAACCCGTTCTGAAAGCATAGCTGTGTATTATTACGCTCATGGACTATTGTGCCTAAATGGATGAAACCAGTCACATGGTATTTGAGCAAATGACACCATGTGTCTTAAGAGACATTATATGCACTGAATACCAGCAGCCTCAATTAGAAATATCCCAGCTAATGGGGAGCTGTTTAATTTGGTCAACTGCAATGCAATAAAAGAAAACCGGTAATTATAAAATCCAGATCCGTCAGCACCATCAAATTCAAACCATTAACAAACAAGAATGTCCTATTATCTACAAAAATTTCAGCAAATGCTGTATAGGCCTTTTTCATTAAAAGGCTGTAAAAGCTTCGTATAATTTTATTTTTACTTATTGCTGCTAACTCTTGTTGGCTGAACTGTCATTTGGTGAGCGATGGCATGTATTTAGAATGATTATCAAAGTAATACCATAGAGGCTTTAAAATTCATGAATTTAACTATTGCCTGTACTAGTTACGCTGAACAAAGGATTCCTCCAATATTCCCTGAGCCAGCAGTCTTCCAGTATGAGAATGAGGTTTCAGGGCATTATTCTCCCTGATATAGCACACCGCTGTCCCTGAATTATCTATTTAACATCGTTAGTTATGTGTGAGAAATGCAAAAAGGTCTCCTGGGGAAATTGTGCAATAGATTATTACTTTTTATGTATTAAAATCCATGAATACGTGATTACAATTCATGGCGATGGTCTAACCATCCTCCCTAGATTTTGCGAATCCCCTCCAGTCTTTAAAAGCTGCAATGTGATGGTCCAGAAAGCAATATCTCAGCATTTCTGAGGCTGTTATTGTTTTGAGTCAGGAAGAAAGAGCCCTCATAACTGCAGACCTGGAAAGGCAATCTGCTGTGCATGCCTTCTATACAAAGCATACAGTTGCCTTGGTGAAATGAGCACAGTAACACTGAGATAAAAACAACAAAGCCTGGAGTAAGAGGCACAACCTGCAATACGCTGTGTTTAAGGGACTGGAGCCCAGAGAATGCCTTTATAAGGTCTAAACTAAACACTTTTTCTGGGGTATGTTTTCTGACATTTTATGAAAAATGTATTTAAGACGTGATTTTAAATTCCAATCTGCAACCATACTTGATTGCCACTGCCAAGAGTGTAAAAATATCCTCCAAAACATGTGATGTTCCCAGACTGTTTCTTTTCATACTGCATCCCCCTGCCAAGTTCGCACTGAGTGGAGTCGAAGGAAGACCTTTCATATGCTGCTTTGGTATGCAGTCCATGGGAGACTGAATGACCAGCAGGAGGCTGCTAAAGGGTGTGGCACTGCTTCTTAACCCCTTTGTGCAAGCCCCCAAGTAGCCAGGACACTGGCATCCTGAGATTGCTCAACTCAAACATTCAGTGCTCCTGCAACCAAACAGGAACAAATTGTGTTTTAGCTTTATTAGTAGATGATACACAACAATGACACCATATACAGTATGGAGTTTCTAAGTGTCACCATTATCGTGTGATTCATCCATTTAAAAAGCAACCCCTCTCCACAGCCTCATCTGCAACTACACCCCCCAAGCATGACACACTGGATAAAAGTGTTTATCTGGAAGTTAATAGAATGATTCCTTCACCACCACAGATTCATATTGCATCATAACACACATGACAAGATAAGGCCAACAATAGCCTGAAGGCATGCCAATGCAGCAGGGAAAAATTCTGCCCACTAAATAACAAAATAAACAAGAAACATTCTTGAGTAATTACACCACAATATTCTACTATCAATATCTGCAACTAAATATACAATATTACCATTGGTTGAACTTGTAAATATGTCCCTTTCAGGATTCAGTGGCCATTTATTGTCTTTCATTTGAGAAATATGTATTATGTTTACTGCACTGGTTACTGTGAAGCTAGAACATTGCCAACTTTTTTCTAATGGTGAAATATTATTTTATTGTAAGTCTATTGTACATAATGTGGGGCTATACTTGTCTATGGGCTATACTTGTCACTTAGGGGATGGAAAATACTCATTCAAAACCACTGACATTTGAAACCCTGTAATATCAGTTCAGGGTCTGAGATAATTAGGGATCCAAAACCCTATCCAAAACCTCTCTAAAAATGCATAAAACGTTTTTGTTCATTACAAAGCATAAATTATATTATAAAGCATAAATTTTCCCCTTATGAAATACTGATATTACATTGTTTCATAAGTCAAAACAGATGACTTGTAGTGGAATTTGTAGTGGACATTTTGGATAGATTTGGATATGCTAAGGGACACCAGGGTACACCGTTTACTTTTTGCTTCATAGATCTTTAGTAGTTCTGCAGATCACTGAAGAACAATTTCATTTTTGCATTTTAGCCACTTTATTCTACCCAAATTATGAATATGAACTAATTTAATAATTTTCATTTAAGCCATTTAAATGGCTTAAGCGAGCCTCTCTGTCATGACAGTGTTTTTACATCTGCTTCTTGGCGGTAACATCTTGCCCAACCCTTGTAAATAAATGTGGACTGCTGGAACATCATCTCCCTGTGTATCTGTGCTGGAGGGCCCCTAGGAAAGCCACTTCGGTGGCCTGTGGCAGGCGTGTTTGCCACACTCACATCTGGAGTTTAAAGCCTTAAATAGAACAGCCCCAAAATGGGTGAGGATTTGGCCAGATTTGGAATCTGCGCAAATGAGTTAAATACTGTATCTACTGTACTCACTCTTCTGGGCTTCTGATTTCACTCCTGCCTGTGCTGGCGGGTATCATAACATAAACATAGCATACACTTTTCTGTTCTTTTCCTCAGGGGCTTCCCTAGCTTCTCTAGTGTTGAAAAATATAAAGGTTGACCCAACTTTGAAACATACATACGTACATGCACATGCTGTATTGTGCATCAATGCAAAAAAAAATGATAAATGATAAATGGGTCAAAGTTATGGAATGATTTTTTAAATAAATCAGAAAAGACCAGAAAAAGTCCAGAAAATGTGCATTGATGAAGCCTCAATAATATATACAAGATATTGACGCAAGTTCCTCCAGTCAAAATTCCAATAACTCATTGACCATTACATGACATTCACAGTTAAATGAAAGTGGCAAGATGACTGTAAGCTATGCATAGGGACATGTTTCTTGATGTGGGACGGAGGCTGTAAGTTTGATTGAGCACGCCTGTCACTACAAGCCGGTCGTCGCCCTCATGATTTGTAGCCCATCCCATCTTGTCTCCTGCCCTTCTTCTTCTGAAAAACAAACGACACATCTTGCATTTTTGTTTCCTGGGGATGGTGGATCCCTGGAGTTTTTAAGCGCTTCGATTGAACAAATCTCAGGAACAAAAACACACCCATACTCTTAATTTCAGCCTGGTGCACTGTATCCCCTGACACCAGGGGAACGTGACAAGGGGCCTACAGTAATGAATTGGATTAAATGGGAAAATCGACAAGGGGGGTTGGGGGGTTTTGGGAAAGAAAACTCATAAAGGAAAATGGTAATGCTTGCATGCTTTGAACTTCCCCGGGATCAAAAGATTCAGTTAAAATATTGCTTCTTGGCAAAAGGGCTCCCGCTTAACAACAAAACTTGTGATGCGTTATCCACGGTGACGCTTGATTTGGCAGGCTCTGAATAACATAATAACAATAACAATAACTGTGCACCCACTGTGTCTTCTGAAACTGTAATTTTAATTACACACTACAACTATGCTCACGGTGGCTGCACACACATTTGTTTAATGCAATTCCTTGTCTGTTGCCTTTCAACAGTGAGCAAAACAATGGCTTATGAATAATAACGGAGCACTTGGGGGTTATTCATAATTCAGATGTACCTGTAGGGATCAGAGACATTCTATTGATGAGCTATGGAAGGGGACGAGCAGAAAGGATTTCATCAGCAAAACCGATTGGTTTCTGTAAAACTGGGCCTATCATGGCTATGGGCGGTTTGGCAAGATTCCTGTTTTAATGGCACTTTAAGAGATACACAATTTAAGGAATCAATGCTTCCCTGCTTTTCTGATTCTTTATCCATCCCAGAGCATCCGTGCGCTCATCTATAATTTTCGCAAGCAGGGGGATGAATAAGTCATGACTGGACATGAGAGTCATATAGTATATTGACACGCTTTTCCTGGGATGGTACATTTACTAGAGTACTTAATGTGCTCTTGGCCCCTTTAGCTTATCCCCTTCAGTGGGGAGAGTGGGTCACATCCCTGAAAAACAGACACAATGTTACACAAACCCAAAAAAAGCCTCACTTCTAGATCATTTTACAATTGTATGAACAACTTAGTCTGGCAGAAAATCATAACTTTGGCTTTAAATTATATAAAGCACTTGAATATAGAATGTAAAATATATGAATAAGTAAAAAGAATATGTCCCCTGCCTGGAGACAACAAAAGTGCCCTTTTGGGCAGGGCATGCACACATACAGGCATATACATTATATAACCTCTCTTTTTCACAAACAAACAAAATCTCTCTCTCTCTCTCTCTCTCTCTCTCTCTCTCTCACACACACACATTCAGAGTTTATGGACATATTTAATATAATAGACTGTACAAACTTACATAAGAAAACCTTTGCTGTCTCAACTTCTTGCGCCATGCTCTTAATAATTATTCTTTAACAGGTGAGCAACAAATGAACACTGCCGGAATAGCTTCCTGCACCAAGCTCTTCAGGCAGTGAAAGATGGCAATAAAGGCTGTTCAGCATTCAAGGCAGCTCTGCAAAAACTTGGCCAGTGTCCTCAATCTTTATACATTGATGACAAGCAAGGGCCTGTACTGTCCAAACCACAGTTGCAGATACAGACAGTGAAAGACAATTTTACTTTTGAAACACCTTGTAAAGCCATGGTTACTAAGTGAAAGAACACACAAACATGTACTATTAGAATTCAGGGAATGCACCAAGCTCATTTGAAGAATATCAACTCATCCTTAATTTCTATGATGACAGTCAATTTCCTTTACTTGGAGAGAATGCAATTGTATTCCAACTTTGGATCACACACAGGAAAGGTCTATCAGAGGGAAAGAAAAGGAAGTTTTAGACTGAAAATTTCTTCTCACCAGACCACCTATATACGATTAGTACGAAATGGTTCTATTAATATAAAGAAACAGTATTATGAAAAACCTGCTGACTTATATTTCTGATATTTATGATATTTATGATATGTTGTAATGTAGTTAACTAAAGACTCACTATTGATCTATAACAAGATACTTGTATGAGTGTTACTCATTGCAAAGCTTACAAAACTTTAAAAAACAAGGCTGTAAAATATAATATGATGCAGTACTGGCAAACTGTAGGCTCGTGTCTTACAGTATAAAAATATTAGTGATAATCCAATGAAAAGCATGAAAATTATATTGCTACTTTATTCTTTTTACCATTCAAAATGAGTGGCTATAATGCTGTGGAGGTGGACAGTCTGTCTGTGAGGCCTTGCGATTCCAGAATAGTCTGTGGCCTCTGCCATTTTTCAGCTATAAATGATGGGAGAAACAGCCCTTCAAGCTGTTGGCTCTGTCCGAGCACTTGCAGCGCTCGCTGCAGAGATGCCCTGCTTATAGCTGCCTTCACAGCAGAGGCACATCCATTCAGCTGAGAGAATGCATTACCCTACAGACCGCAGACGTGCATATTTAATGCTACTCTTGCATGTCTGGGAAGGAACTCACAGCATGACAGAATAAACAACAACAAACTCCCGGCAATGCCTCAGGCTCCTCTCCACAAGCACGCCATAGACGGTGGTCTCCATTCCAGCTTCAAAGTTAAGTTTGACTTTACCCAGGAGAGGGATTTTCTAAACTACAGCACAAATTAACAGTAACATCAGTGAGCTATAATGTTTAACCCATTACATTAATTGTTAGTTAAGCAGAAAACTGGAAGATCAGGGCTAGAGTAATAAAAAGGTTTTGGAGGCGCAGACATACAGTACATTATGTTTACATTATTAGAAAAACGTTCTCTTTTTTTTTTTTTTTTTTTAGAAATGTTGGTAATATACTGTACATGTGATCCCTATATGGCCAGACTGCAGAATTGACAGAGCATGCTGACCCATTCAAAATGGATTTTCACATATACAGTGAGCACCATAATGTTTGGGACAAAGACATATTTTTATTGATTTGGTTTATCAACTTTTATTTGAGGGTATTTTTATACACTTTGATTTAACCATGTAGCACCTTCTATACATAAAGTAGCCATGGTTAGTACTTTGTTGAGTACCCTTTGCATGAAAGACTGCTTGCAGTCTGTGACCTACTGTATAGACATCGCCAGACATTGAATATCTTCTCTGGTGATACTCTGCCGTTTGTTTCAGTGGCAGGTTTCTTTAAGTTTTCTCTTCAGCATATGAAACGCATGTTCATTTGGATTCAGATAGGGTGAATGAATTTTCTAGTTTTTGGCTTTGAAAAACATCATTACTTTTGCAGTATGTTTGGGATCATTTCTGTAGGATGAAGTGCCATTTAGAGGCATTTGCTTGAACTTGAGCTGATACAATGCTTCTGTGCACATCATAATTAATATTGCTACTGCTATCAGCAGTTACATCACTAATGAAGACAAGTCTGCCAGCATCTGTAGCAGCCATACATGCTGAAATAACACCCTCATCACCATGTTTCACAGATGAGGGGTGGGGGTGCTTTGGATCTTGAACAAATCCTTTTTTCATTATGGTAGGAATTCTTCAGTCATCAACTCTGGAGTTCTTCCTCAGCCTACCAGGCCCTGCACGATTACTGAGCTCACCAGTGCTCTCTCTCTTCTTAATGATGTTCCAAGCAGTTGATTTTGCTTTGCATAAGGTTTGGCCTCTGACTGAATATTTTTCTTATTTCTCAACCTCATAATGGCTTCCCTAACTTTCATTGGCACAACTGTGGTCTTCATGTTAACCAACACCAAAAACAGACTTCAAAGACAATAAAGAGCCTAGAATCAAGACTAGATACTGAAAGCTTCCATATAGGCTACCTGAACTAAGGTAGCAAAAAACACACCAGGCTAATCAGAAACACCTGTGAAGTCATTCATCCAAAATGTTATAGTCTCCTGAAATGGGGGGCTATGTATAAAAAGTGCTGTAATCCCTACATGGTGAAATAATAAAAGCTGAGAATATGCATTTTAACATGTGCATTGTTTTATTACAAATCTAAAATTGTGGAATATAGAGCCAAATCAAGAAAAAATATGTCCCCTGAACTATGGAGCTCACTAGGAGCCTGGAATATGAGCTGTGTACAGTAGGAACAGCCTATTTAAACAAATATTCAGGAGAAGATTATTCTAATATTCAACATTTCAGTAATCAACTCTAGGATCTTCAGGGGCTTTCCATTTTTACTTGCACCTAAAGAGTTACAATATTTAAAATGCTTATTTGAAACTGTTCTGTGATTTGGTGACTTGCTGTTGGAGCAGTCCTGAGGAGACCACTAATGAACCATCAAGAAAATATAACAGCAAACATCATTACAAAGTTTGTTGCTCTCCTGATACTGACTGTATGTGTGGATCAAACAGGTTCATTTGTTTTACCACATGCAGGTTGAACCTACAATAGTAAAACAATTCAAAGGGTGATTTGTGTGTGCCTAATAAGCAGTTGCAAAGATTTTTAAACCAGGGACCAAATTATACCTCCAACACCAGGGGAGTAAAATTGTATCAGATTCATTTAATTAAATACTGATGTACACTAATGTAGAAGAAAATATAGTTGCTAGCACAAGCCCAGAGGACTGAAATTCACACCCCTGGTTCACAGACTAAAAATGTTTTCTTTTGGGAAAACTTTCCACCACTGTGAAATCCTTTGGGATCATGCAAGGTGCTAAATAATCACAAGGTGTTATCACTGTCGGATGACAACTGTGCATTTATAGGCAGGGAGGCTACCACAGTTTACCCTGTGACAAGTGTACGCAAGTGAATTTTTCACTCATTATAGCATAGCAGTTCCATCTCATTGCTGGTTGGCTATTTGTCTGGAGGAAATGGTAGTGGACTGCTTACGTCTTGTCACAAATAGCTAAAATATAAATATGTTTTTGATAAATTCAGATTTCTGTATGTACAGAAGCAGTTTTTATGTGGCCCAAAGGGAAAGTAACAGCCACATAATGTGTTTAACTGGAAACATTTGTAAGGAAGGTCATGTGGAACACCTTCCAATTTGTCTTTATATGGGGTGTATTTTCAAAAATTGCTTGACTCTTTTTCTTAGAAACCTACATTTCAAAATCCAGTTACAGATGTTTTTAAGGTTGAACGACTGATCATTTTCCTAATGGCAGACCCAGATGCCCTATAAGTGGCCTGTGAAGGCCCAGTGTTTCCCATCACATGTAATGGAATCAGGCAGAAGTTCACATGGAGTAGCAACTGCTAGTTTTTTTGTGGCAAGACCACATTTTACCGCTGCTGGGAATAGGCACAGGAGGTGGTGGCGCCTGAAGCGGATTTTTGCACCTTGTTGTGTGTGTATGTGCACTTTTGTGTGGGGTGGGTGGGGGCGGGGGTTGGTGTTAACTTGATGTGCCGTGACACGCCGATGGAAATAGTGAGACAATATAATCATAGGCGAGGGGGGGTAGCAGGGTGGGTTGCCAGGGTAACAACCTGAGACACATCAAAGGAAGACATCTGAAAGCCAGCAAGGAAAAAACAAACTTCACAGAGCCACTATGGGCTATTATGATTATGCGGTTGCCCAGGTAACTCCTCCTGTTTTCTGTTTATCTTTCGTTCTTTCCAAAGATAATAGTGTTATTCGTGCCTTCCATATACTTATGTTTTGTTTCTAAGTGATTTTTTTTCTCTCACATACCGTACAGTGACTCATGAATGAAGACAAAATCACTGCAGTTTTTTTCAGCTATACGATCTTAAAGGTCAACTGTGTGACACTGGCAAAAGTACAGACATATAAAACAACACTTTATTTTTGACATAAATAGATACTAAATGAATGGGCACACTCATGTAAACACTGACAAGTTTAATGAAGGACATCAGGTCTGATGCAGCATCATTGATTAGATAGAAATTAATATGCAATTAATGAACATGAATGAATAAATGAGCTTGCCATTTTCCTTCCACCAGTTTGCCTCAATTCCCACAGTCCTGCTTCTAATCTGGTCGTACATAGTATTAATATTTCCCTACTTTAACGTTGTGGGGTGCTTCTTTGGCCACTGCAGAAGCTAAACATTGTGGCTGTTTCTGAACTGTGAAGGCACCATTTAAAGGAGCTGTTGATAATTGGCCAACAAGTGAGATATGTGACCTTTTCTGCATCACATTATACATAGGAGTAATAGGTTGTATGCTCGTTTTTACTGCTTATTGTCCAGAAAAGAGTGATTAAATGCGAGAACACTATTCCTTCAGCTCTCTCACAGATTTACATTTCTCTCATGCAAAAATATATGTCCTCCCGTAAATTTAGCCTGCTCTTGCACAAAACTGTACACACACTCTCAAATATACTTTGCTCTGGCACATATTTGCTGTTCTCTCACTCAGAGAGTGTGCCTGTGCATTAAAATTCATCCCATGCTGTCATGTACATCTCTTCCCGCTCATACTGCCTTCTCATTGATTTCAGATTTTCAGTGCAAAAACACTGCTAAAAGTCCTAAACCACTGAGAGCAGGTTGTGGGTTTGAGCAATAAAGTCGTTAGGCCTACTGCTCCCCTACATTCTCATTGGTTGGAGAAGGGCAGCCGCTGTTTCAGGAAGTACTTTTTTCTGTTCGACACTTCCATTGGAAATTTTACTTTTAATTTTATGTCACAGAATCACAGGAGGCTTCTGGATAATTAAACAATATTATAGGGTTATTTAATGGCCTTCATTATGTTTCCATTTGTTTCTGTGAAATCTTTTTCCTGTCAGTTTGGTATGACAAATGGCACTAAATACTACAATACCAATGGGCCTCATCAGCCGTTACTATGGAGAAATATAGTAACGCCAGCCTGAACTGCAAAATTCTAGCTAGTGAACAGTGAACGAAGCTTCCAGTGGGAACGTTTTTAAAGGCAAATCAAATGATAAAATCTAATAAAAGATTTAAGTAGATTTTTAGTAGTGCCTCCTAACAATCAACTCCCACCTCCCCTATTCCTGTTAGGAAGATGGAGGGAAACAAAAGCAAATAAATACCATAAAAGAAGTTTAATGACAGTATTTACTGTCACTGGCTGCCAATAAAGTCCTGTAAAAGAACAATATTTATACAGTAAATAATAATAACTAAAGAATCACAACATTTCACTGTAATGCAAACCCAATATTTTACTGTATTTGAAGTAAAGCTCAACAGTGCATTTCTATAGTAGGCAATCAGTATGGTCCCTGTCCATAAGCGACTTGGATGGGCTAAAGCCAGTGGAAGCTTGCAAAGAAGTAGGGGAGGAGCTGGTCCCAGTTCTGACCATTGCAATCACAGTGATATACGGAGCAGCATCTGTTTCAGCATCTGATTGAACAGCTCATCCAGCCAATCCTTCTGTGGGTGATAGACTGGTGTGTGGAGCTGTTCAATATGCAGAAAGGGGACACAGTACACCATCACTTTGGAAATAAAATGAGTGCCCTCATTGGTTAGAATTTCTTTCAAGTGCACCACTTGATTTACAAGCTCCTGAGTGATGACTTTTGGAGTGGCAGTTAACCAGCAGTGCCACCTCAATACAAAAAATGAGATCTTGCTCTTCAGTATTTTAACTGCTCCTTAAAATATCTGCTCTCCATTGGTATAGAAGGCAAAACGAAGAAGTACATCAGCTCTCATGTATCCAGCAATTTAGGCCAGATATAAGTGTATAAACACGTCTCTGTGCCATACTGCATGCTGAAAGCCTTCTGAGGAATGCAGAAAAGAGGCACAGTGTGAAGCTTTTCTGTATCCGGTCCATACCACATTTGCTTTTAGTGTAGAAAACCTCACCCACTGCCATTACTTTGTGTATGCTTCAAAAATTGACATATTGTTTAAGCCTTTGTACCAGGCTGTTACACATGCATACTGCAGATGAGCCTTAAGGATAAACAAAATCTATCATGTGAGATGCCATTAAGGGAAAGTGAATTATTGGTTTGTGGGTACAGAATAATTGGCTAATTAGCACCCTTATTATTCAAGTAAAACATAAAAAAGTCTAAACAATGCCTGGTTTAGAATTGTTTGCCTTGTTTAGAATTTTGAATTGTTTGTATGTTTTTAGAATTGTTTGTATGTCAGCACTGGTCAGCTCTCCAATGTAAAACAGCAATATTTGAACCTCACCATCTCCACTTTTTCAAAACCAATCCCATTTCACAGGTGGACTACAATTGCCATGGGCTCACCAAACCCTGATTTTGTTATAGCTACGGTACACCATTACTCCGTTGTTGACACCCATTAAAAAAATTGCATTAAAATTGACTTTTTTTGCCAAACATAACTCAATTTAAATCCAACCGATCCAGACACATGACCCCTCATTCTGTCGATCATTTTGAGAAATGCAGGCTTTCATGGAATTATACTTTCATGACTGCAGACATTATTATATTTAAATGAGATCTCAAAATTGGAAATTTTGACAATGAATTGTGCAGACTTAACATGGGGACACACAATGCTAACTTATAAATCAGGTTATCTTCTCAAAGTTGAATAATCCCATTGCTTTGAAAGAACATGAGACTTTAGGCCTATGATGCCGCAATTACCACCGGCGTGCAAGGGCAGCCGATATGCACACCGATAGTAGCAGCCAGTCAGTCATACACTGACTCTGTCCAAATGTGGCATGCAGTCAACTATTGGTTAGCTAACTAATGTTATCTTTGTAGTATGATCTTCGTAACTAACTATCATGTCCAGCTAACTGTCTAATTTTATAAGGCTAGCACTAACAATGAATAATGAATTCCCTTTCATGATTTGTTTTGTGTATTTAAATTATGTTAAATTGGTCTGCCTTTCAGCAACTAGCTAGGTAATACTAATGTGCTTCATTCATTTTTACGAATAAGAGTGTAGCTACCATCACTAACTCACTAACATGTTAAGGTTTCAGATCATAATAGCTAGCTGGCTAGATGTAAATAATCATAATGCTACATATATGTTGTAAAGAGCGCTTGACATTAATACCCACCACCTGCCAAATACAGGTAAAATTTGGCAGTGGTATGTCACTGTCACTCTCACTAGTCACTTTGGCGGATAACCTTTTGGTACCATTTTCAATGAACAAAAAAATCATTGTAATATACAAAAAGCATTTTAAATAATTAAGTCAATTTGAGGTGATACTACATGATACTGTGTGCACACACTGTGTGCTCATCCCATTGGCCCATTCACCTCTTGTGTCTTGCCACCTCAGTCAAGCTGGGAGTATAGCCTACTTACTTGATAAGAAGGAGAACTTTGCCGAAATCAAACCACTGCCACACACAGCACCTCATACAAACTGTGTATAATCATTGCGGCTTTAAACTTTTGTTTAGTGACACCGTGCTTGAGGAGATTTCAGATTCCGCTGTTGTGATTGGAATACACGGAAGTGAAGATGATTACTGCACCAAACACAGAAAACAATAGCCCAGCAAAGGAACATAACGTTTGACGGATGGACTTCCAAGATTTCATCGCTTTAGTTTATTTTGTGCTGCAAAAAAAGAAAATAAGAAAGTAGACTTGTCGCAGTGTTCGCTTAAACCCTGTGGCATACGGTGTGTGAGCCTCCTGTCACTGCCAATGATATTTTGCAGTTGCAATTTAAAAATAAAGTAAAAGTAAAAAAGAAGTAAAAGTGCATCTACAGAGCTTCAACATTGACGTTATTAAATTAATATTAGGACATTATATTCACACAGTGCTCAATACCATCAGATATTTCCAGGTCACCTTAATGACTTTACATGCAAGTAATAAAATCTTTTTATTTCCATCGCACAATTGTGTACGTTTTATTGTCATTATATTAATTGTGGATACATGTACTTACCGTTCTCCGCATTGAAAAACAGAGTATATTCATGGCAAAGAACTGCAATGCACAAATCTTGCAAGTTAAATGATCTCGAAGCACATGTTTTGTTAAAGATAGCCTTTATTTTAGGTTGTACCATTTCACTCCGGGTGCTTTCAGTCGGATTGTTAGTGATGGTTTCTCCCAGAAATTTCATTGTGTTGCGTAATCATAACCAAGGGATGCATGTTGTTTGTATTAAAAAGGCATATAGGTTTGTTTGTATTAAAAATGAATTTCAGAATTGAGCCAAATGCGAAACCCAGCTCTTCCCTATATATACTTACAGTAGCAGACACAATTGTATTCTGTTGCCACAGCATTTGTTAGCACAATGTTTTACCAACTGAACCACAGGACCGTTTTGATGATTGCAATGCAATGCTATAGTAACTATATGACCTGGAGTTATTAGTTGAAAATTTGATTAATATCCATTAGAGACCATAACAATATACACTCTAAACTCTATAACTATAATTCAGGATCTACCATTTAATCTCACTAGTTAAAAATTGTATGCTATGTACAAACACTGTTTGTGGACAAACTACATCAATAAAGATCAACTAAGTCCATCAATGACCACTGGATTTCAGTACAAATTAGAACATTTTTAAAACCTTTTTTTTTCTTCTTTCTTTCATATTTTGACATATAATCATTTGTGTAGATCGTCATCCTAAAACATTACTCTGGTGAAGTGAGATTCCCCACAATCAGGAATTGAATTCTGACTGTGCTATTGTGCAGCTGTGGCCAGGATTCCTGTGATGGTGGCACAGATTTGTCCACAGTGCCACTCAGGGAGCTAATCTGGTGGACTGTAGAGTTCATTGATGAAACTTGCTCCCAAAGAGAAAATTTAGTTAACACTCCTCTGAACTAGCTCGGGGAACTGCAGTGCGGTGGCAGGCAAACACATATGATTCAGAATGCTAAATTGGTAAAGAACTAAAATGGGAGTCAGAATTTGTAAAGGCAGATAATTACCATAATTCAATATTTATGTTGGGGAACTGGGGAAAATAAAAACTGGATGGACAGATTATTTATTGGCCAAACACTGGGGATATCTTTATTTGACAGTTTGCAGTCCTCTGTGGCCCAAGTAAACAAATTAACAGAACGCAGGAACTAATTCAAGCACAGCGAACAAATCCACTGATTCTGCAGTGTGACTTTTGATAATCATTTACGCTTTATGAGAAAGCCACTAACAAAATTTTGTGCAAAATTGTCAGTATTTTAGCTGCAGGTATATGTGAAATCCACTTACGTTTCAAAGATGACAGAATATTAGAGATAAGGCCATTTGTGCTCCTTCTCAGACTTTTTAAAATGCCTTGACAGTTTAATTAGCTTTGCTCATTTCTCTTGCTCTGAAAAGACAGGATACATTTCCCAGGAATTTGATAAATAAATCTGTCATTATTAATTTTGATTTGAATCCATCTATCTGTGAACATATAATTATGAATGTATTACCATAAGTCCTTGCAGAGCAAAATTAGTTTTGCAGCACTTGCTTTTATTCATAATTTCACTCTGCATCTTGCTAAAATGATGGCATGTGCCTGCATGTCTCTTTAGATTAATGGTTAACGTATATGTATTAGTGATGGGAGACTGAGACTTCATGAGCCCCATAATGGGTAGAGCAACCATGAGTTGTCTGTCATTCATTCATGAGAACAAATCAAAGGAGATCAGGAGAGTTCTTTCCTCCTCTATCCTTCTCAGCAAGGGACTAAAAAATCAAATTAAAATAATACTATAAACTTCAGACATGCTATAACCAAAATGGAACAAAATTTGTAACATAATGCTGGCAAGATAATTCTGGAGAAATCAGGCACCCTATATACTTTGGATGGTCAACAGAGAATGGGAAATATTAGAATGTTTTAATCTAATCTGACAAAGATTTAAACTTTCTTTATCCTGTTTACATTACACAAGCACCTTTTGGAAGCTATATTGTGTGTTGCTCTAACTAGCACATGAACTATGAACTATGGAATCAGCTTTTCTGCTTAATTTTCTGCATGCTTATATAAGCTCAAGCACACATAAGCATACATTACTGCCGTTCAACCAATATTTAATTAATCAGTCTTCAGTTTTGTGTTGATCATGTGCTATCCTGTACATGAAGCATAGCACATATCACAAATTCCACATACATAAAACTACATAAAACAGGACAGTGAAAACAATTACTTGAAACCTTCTCTTGCTTTCCTGCTGAAAGCTCCTGCAACTTGAAAACATTCCCGTACATTGGTCAAGGCAACACTTATTTTCAAGTCATCTTTATTTAAACAATTTAAATTTTTTTAAAATTCTTCAGCAGGATTTTATCTCTGACATATTTGTTTTCCTGAATATTTTTCTGAAATACTGCTCTGCATATTCAGAATCAGTTAGGCCTGTGCCCTCATAGGCTGCCCTTCATTATCAATTGCAAAAATAGAATTGGAAAAAGCAGTAATTTATTAAAAATCTCCAAAATAGTGAGCTGTGTGCTGCAGATCATAGGGCAGCTGACTGTTGAACCACACATGATCCACCTCATGCAGGTGGGGGTTTGATCCCTACCACGGCACATTCTCAGCTGTGGCCAGCTGGCTTTCACAACCTGCAGCCTAATCATTCCCCAATTTAATAGGCTAAATTATTTCCCTCTCCAGCTCTGCTGATTTTTGGTGAGTATTCTGGTGCAAAATGGTATCTGTGCATCATTTAGGAGGGTGCAACACACCGGTGGTGGCTGAGGTGAGTTTCCCCTTCATCACAGTAAAAAGAACTTTGAATGTCAAGAAAAGTGCCTTATACAGGTAAATGTAAGGAATTATTTTTATGATTATTAACCGCTTCATTGTCTGTTATCCTTTCTTTTTTCTGCCTGTCTGAATAATGGAAAAGGTAGAGTACTTTGCCAACAGTCAGTAACAGTCAGGGCCATCTTATCGGTTACCTGGGCTGCCACCCAGGGGCCCAACACTTTAGGGGGCGCAGACTTGCCCAGAAAAGAAAATGAAGTTGGTAATAAAATAAAAAAACATTTTATTACGTTTATTTACTACGTTTAGTACTAAATTGGTTACTGTGTTTAAAACTAGACTCAAGGATATGATGTCACGTGCATTACCATTGTTTCTCTTACTTTTGTCTTTTTGGCATGCTATAGTAGCGGTGTCTTTCTGCAATGCGTCCACAGTGTCATGTGTTCTATGGCCATGTATTCTGTGTATTAATTTATTGAAGTTATCTAACAAAATGTCACTGGACAGCAGTATAACGTCAACACGGCACATTTTTATGGCCAGAAATGATTGGCTATTCTCACACCAGCAAGCAGAGGTTTATTTTGTGTGTGACCAAAATGGCACACTTTCTAATTTCCAGCCACACAGGCTTTATTAGACCATGCAAAGGGTAATCCAGGACCACGTGTGTGGTTATTTGATTTTAATGCACAACGTGGAGGCAAAGAACCACCCAATGCAAGGTGGAGTGCATTAAAATCTTATAACTGCATACCTTGGAGTAAATTATCCAGTTCATAGCATGGTAACACACCAAAAGTTAAAACAAGAGCATTTTTAAAGATTCCATTTCCCTGGCCAATATTTTAAAAATCGTTGACATCCCATAATAAACAGTTTATAATGCAATGGAAACTTTGGCTACTTCACGATGCCAGCGCATAGCCCAAACTGTAGATACACAAACCAGGCACTACTAGTCTCTCCCACTCATGTAACTTAGAATTTTTATACTATTTAACCTTGGGTCAAATGGTCTAAATGTTTTCTATTACTTCAAAACTGCAGTTATACATGACTAAAATCGTAGCAAACATAGCCTAACTGTCACGGTTCTGGGGGGGCGGGGGGGGTTAGGACCCAGGCGTGAAAATGCACAAAACTCAAAAGGATAGATTAAAATAAGGACTTCACTACAAAACAAACAAAACCACGAGAGGCAATTAAAAAAAAAAAAAAAAAAACTCATTCTTAACAGAAAAAAACTAGACAAGGGAACTTAAAACTCCTCAAAAAAGAAAATACTAAAGACACAAGGAACAAACAGCTAGGGCAGAATATAGGCAGGCGGAACACAGGCAGGAAACATAGGCAGAACACACACAAGTAGGCAGATAAATACACGTAGGCAGAAACACACACAAAACACACAAGCAGGACCAAAGCGGGCAGAAACATATAGTCAGAAACGAACACAGGACAAAAGCTGGCAGATACACGCAGTCGGAAACAAACACAGGACAAAAGCAGGCAGATACATACAGTCAGAAACAAACACAAGGAACCAGCACCTGAGTCAAGGGGACAAAGAACTTAAATAGACAAGACACAGGTGAACTCAATACATAATCGAACGAGAAAAGGAGGGGATAACAAGACACAGGTGGGAACAATGATAGAATAATTAAAACCAATAATACAATTAACACAACTGAAACACAAAACTGAAGTACCGCCATTTGGCGGCCCGACAAGGAAAAACAGAGACAGAAACACAGAACCATGACACTAACAACACTGGCCAGTGCTAAGTGGATACTTGCCAAACTGAATAAAATAATATTTCACATATTTATACCACACTTCTCTGCTAGCTCAGTGTTGAGGTAACAAGATGTTTGTTGTGAAACATGAAAGTATGTAACCATGTAAAGCAGTGGTGTCAAACTCGTGCCATGGAGGGCCGTGTGTATGCAGGTTTTCATTCCAGCCTCAGATCTTGATTATATAATTAGTTAAATTATTTGCTGAATTAGGGATGCAGGTTTGTGCACAATGGTGACCCGACGTCTATGGTGACCCGCATTGTCTAAATAAAAATTTTCTTATATTCTGTGCTTCAATGCAGTTAAACGCATATGGCTGAATGAGTAATTGGACTCAATTAAGGCAGCATTAATTGGTTGGAATGAAAACCTGCATACACATGGCCCTCCATGGCACGAGTTTGACACCACTGATGTAAAGCTTTGGGGAAGGGCTATGTGGTGCAACATCATACAATACTTTAGGAGGAGTTTTAGATGTCATCCACCTTGGAGAGACAGATGCATTTACACTTGTGTTACAACTGTCTCAAATTGATCTCAGACCACCTCTTGGAGTGGTTTAGCCAGTCATATTTGAAGCTGTTCCTTATGCGTCTTTGCTGCATTTACACCTGCATTTGTCTGTGAATAATCCCTATCTGGATATAATGTGGATGCTTAAAATGCATGAAGCGACCAGATCTTGTAACTCAAGTCTTCACCATTGGTGAATGCATTTTAAATATGTTGAAAAACATTGAGCAACTGTGTGACATTGAAACAAACTTTGATACATAATCACTTCTATTTAATAGGACTTTACTGTATAATACAATAGCTTGTTTTCTGTTACTTCATCATGAATAATTGAAATACGGAAGTCATTCATGTTGTTTAATTTATTCATTAATGTCAGATGATTTTTGAAGATAACTAAGACAATTAACATAATTAATTTTAGTTTAAAAGGCAAGCCAGCAAACAATGGCATGTAAATTAAAATACTGAATACTGAATGCTCTGCAGAAAGGGATTTCATATTGTTTGACATTTAATTAGTTTTGTGTGAAAAATTGTTTACTCCACTCAGCTGTTTTGA
The DNA here is from genome assembly GCF_013347855.1 of Anguilla anguilla. NCBI lineage: Eukaryota > Metazoa > Chordata > Actinopteri > Anguilliformes > Anguillidae > Anguilla > Anguilla anguilla. The sequence continues at coordinate 37,241,199 of NC_049207.1, forward strand.
ACCTGAATAGAGGATTTAATTGCTAGCTCAGAGACTGTTGTTGCTACCTTCAGGATTTCTTTTTTCCACTTTTTTATAAAGGACAATGTAATTGTAAAATGCATTTAGAGGCAGTCTGTTGCAGTTGTGCGTATTGTACTGGTGTTCTAATTTTGACCAAAGCACTCTATCCCTGTCTCTGCCTCTCTCTCACATTACCTTTAAAACACCTATTATGACCACCTTTTCTTGCACTGTTTGTGTCAAGCATGGTATGCAACAATCATTACCATAATTATTATTTTAAATCTTTTTAAATGTTTTGTTTATCTGAAATTAATATTGTGTTTCACATTTCAGGCACAAATTCCATTGGTTTCATTGGTTAATATTCTGTTCTGGCCTTTTTATTGTTGTCATAATAATATTCTCTGGTACTATAAAAAAATTTGTCACAACCCATCCATTGAGGCAACTGGGTTGGGGTCAATTCTAAATTGAACTGAGAACTTCTGATAAATAGTAATTCAATTTGAAATTAATTTGAATTTCCAATTAAAATAACTTGACAGTATATAGAATTTGAATTCCATTCTTGTTGGCCCTATTACCATTTACACGGAAAGACTACCTTATATAATATTGTATATGAATTCCATATTCCTGGTATTCCACTTTGATTTCCCTGGAGTTTTACATTAAAAACATATCAGCTATAGGTGCAAGGCCTGTGAAGACCTCAGCCCTTGGTCACTTTGTTAAATGTTAAATAATTATGTTAAGTATGTTTTATAATGTTTATAGCATTTATACTGGCTCAATCAAAACAACAATTGTATATTGAATGCAGAATGTTAATGCTAGTCATACTTTTCCTTTCAGCATAATAAATGGTCATGAAATGAAGAAAGGCATTTTCATTTGAATTCTGTGTATCCTCTTATAACCTATCAAATATCATGCGATTTCATGTAAAATGTTTGGATAAACAAGATCACATGAAATAAAACATTAAGAAAAGTTATTTCTGTTGCATTGATTAGTATGACAGTCTGAAAATCAATATGAAAGGTGAATGCACCAACTCCAAAATTCAATCAAATTCACTTAGCCATATAAGGGCATATGCAATTGGGATGGCAGGTATGCCAGCCCGCCAAGTTAAGCCTTGGCAGCGGCATGCTCTATATTCAGTCATAACAGACCAGTAATGTTTTTTCGGATCAAACAAACCTCATGCGTGTAAGGATTTGCCTCATTCTTATAAGGACCAAAAAACCCAGCAAACAGGAATGGTGTGGCCTGAATGGAGCATAGAAAGGTCCCAGACCTTTTTTAAAGAGACCCTGCTTGTACAATCAATTCCCAAATCAAATGTCACAGAAGTTAGGAAATATTTCCATTGATCAGATTATGAAAGTTTGCCTGGGGCTTGAAATCATTGCCTTTTTGTACAATCTTTTTTGTTGCTACCTTGGTACTGGGTGCCTCCTTGGTAAGTCCCCCCCCCTCCCCTACCCCCCTTTTTTTTACCGGATCAGAGCAGGTAAAAATCAAACAATGACCAATTTACAGAAAAATTCTATTCTATTCTCGTTGACAAGATATTTGCTCTTTACACTAAATAGAAGAACTGGCATTGATTCCATAATTATCCTATGCCATATACAGTAAAGATTAAGATATGCCCTTTTTATAATCTTTGAGGTACAGTAACTTGCTGTTACATTATTTGCCTTTTCCCTAGCTTTCAGACGTTCCATGATGGTCTGTACCATCAATTTGTTTTATTATTTTCCTTTCCCACCTTATATTTAATAATTTTCTGATTTCCACTTCTGTCCAGTTATTCCCTCTATCCCCTCCAGTGGCCATTATTTTATTTGTTAATTTTTTTAATCTGTCCATTACACCACAGATTTCACGTTACTTTTTGCCTTAACGGTTTCTGATTAAACTATTTAGACAATCACATGGACAGCTGACAGCAGATGGACTGTTTATGCGGCTTGTTACCATGGCAATGCTCTGGCATTTCTCTGGCTTTACATTACACAGAAGAAATATCAGGTCAGATCTAGCTTTTTTCTTATGTCATGAGGTTGGTCAATATTGGGCTATTTTAACCCGCCTTTTTTCCGGCTTGATGTCTTCACGCAGACATTAATACTGGGTCAGCTGCACCAGTTACCTGGTATTTATGCTATGTGAAAAGATGGCTTCGGGCTCCAACTTCATGGAATAAAGGTAAAATGTGGCTGAATCTCATGTGAAACATGAATCCCTCCATGCAGTTAAGGATTTGGCTCCCCTCAATGTTTGTGTTGTTAGCCCGTCTCTGTCTGTAGCATGTGAGAGTAAACAAAACACCCTGAGAGAAGATCCTGGCTGAATTTAAGGCCTAATGAATAAATTGAGTATTGAGACCTTTAATAAAAAGGTATTATTGCATCAACTGGAAGGGTGCTTAAACCTTTTCACGTTACATGTAATGTTTTATTAAGGTTTTGGAATGGCCTTCACAATCCCCAGACACAGGACTTCTAGGCATAGTCAAGAAGGGCGGTTGCCTAGGGTGGCATTTGTGTGGGGAAAAAAGAAAAAAAATATCCACACATTGCATCCGTGATAGTCAGCAGCATGAGACTCGGAAATCCACACCCCCCCAATCCCCCCTCCCCCTCAGGTCAGTTCTTGCCTGAGGTGGCAGAAGCCTAGAGCCATGCCTACCCAGACTTGAATATTATTGAAAATCTGTGGGGGGATCACAAATATGAGGTGCATGCATGAAGATCACAAAATATTTCTGAATTAGAACAATTCTGCAAGGAGCAGTGGGAAAAAAGCAAGAATAGAAAGACTATAAGCTGGCTTCAATAAATTTTTGGGCGGTGTTACTAAGGGCGGGTGCACATTATACCAGTTGTGGGTTCCAGATTGTTCTTTTTTTTTCAGATTAGGACCAAATCGTAAGAAAAAGATTAGGTCTTAACATCGCAACTTAAAAGGTATGAGATACTGTTCAGAACCAATCTGACTGGTTTATGGGCTCCTGATTGTTATTTAACATGTCAAAAAAATTTAAGCACTGTTAGCTAGAATTCATTAAAATGGTGTCGGGAGTTAGGATGCCCTCTCACACTTAATGAGGTTCGGATTGCAACAACCAATTGGATGATAGCGTAGACCAGTGGTCTCCAACACTATGCTGGTTTTCATAGTGAATCTGCACTTCATGAATCAATTAGACCAGTTAATTACACAGTTAACTCAACTCACCTGGTGTCTTGGGTCTCAATTGGGTGCTGATTTTAAGGTGAAAACAAAAACCAGCAGACCCTGTAGCTCTCCAGGACCAGGGTTGGAGACCACTGGCATAGACTATATGAGCTCTCGACCACATCAGATAATCTTACAGTCGGCAAAGCACAGCGGGCAAAACATCACACAAAGTCACCTCGTGATTGGTCAAGGGGAATTGGAGCACCGAGTTTGCTTGCATGACCTCTCACACCTGATGAAGTCTAGTCAAAAGTGCTGGAAAACATATTTGATTGTAGTGACGCACAATATCCTTATCCTGCATACAAAATGCACACAAAATCTGGCATCTGCAACAACAGCGGCAGTGTTCATTAATGAGTGGATTTCAAGTTGCTCACGTTCCAGTTTTAAGTGTGAGCATGTACACAAAACAAATGCACCCAGTGAAAGCTGAGCACCTGTATGGATGAGCTGACTGCCCTATTAAAAATACTTGCCAACCTAACCAAACTGTAACGCTAACTACACAAAAGGTAGGTGTAGCAGGTCTGCCATTGCCCTTTATATCCACTCTGCATTTTGTGAATAACTGACCAAAGATACATCATACATCATACTCCAGGTTTGGCTCTAGGCAATGGTGGCAAGGGCCTAGGTTGCCATCTGTCTGGGGTGCACCAAAAGAAGGGACAAAATGGATGCGTCCATGATAATCACAGTATCTAGCTACATGCACCACATATATTAAATAATATTAAATGTTATTTTCTAAGGAACATCCTAGACATATACACATGTACAACATCTGGAGACACATCATCATTCTGAAAAATCACACATCAAAGTTGTCTGGACCAATTAAAAACACACGCTAAAACATAAAAAAAAAAAATTAAAAAAACAGTAAAACGTGCACTAGCCCTAATGGAATAATCAAACCCTGATCTAATTATAGAATGTGAGAAAATGCTTGTTTTAAAGATAGCCTTTATATCACATGAATATCCTGTTTAATATTTTTTGTCCCCAAAATAATGAAGGTTGAGCTGTTTTTAATCACAATCCATGTTCATGTACTGATCTAGTATAAAGCCTTCCCAGAAGAGTGGAGATTGTTAAAGCAGAAAAGGGTATACCAACTTCATATTAATACCCATAATTTTGGATGAGATGTTGGATATCAGTTGTCCACATACTTTTGACTTATGTAGTATATATATACTGTAAGTGGCTATTCAGTCTCACTTTAATGTGTCGAAAATCCTAATGTCTCTTTCACAGAAAAAGTCTCTCAGAGATGTGGGGGGAGCAATTTTCCAGTCTGTAATTCAGAGTAATTGACAGATTACTTTCTCTACTTTCCATGAAATGGGAGAGGAGGGAAATCACCTGCTGTGTTCCCACTGGAGGCTACATTTGGTTCAACAAGAAAGAGTTTTAGGAACATAGATGTTCATTGGGATGGCAAGTTATGCCTTGACAGGGCGGCATGCCCCATACCTATACAGCACTGAGAGTTTGGCACTTTTCAGCGTTCCCCACAGGTATAACCACAACAGCCAGAGACACTCAGCCCTTGAAACATTAATTTCTGTACATTCTGACCCCATTTCAACAGACAGAATTCATAAACAACTTCACATGTCCACACAATAAAGCCCCAAGCTAAGGGGATTTTGTGTTTTCTCCTTCTTCTTCTTTTTCCTGCTGCCTAGCCCACAAACAAAATGTCTCCCCATTGGACAACACCAGCCAATACTTCACCTACACGAGCCAATCAATATCTCACACACACGCCAAATACACATATCTTTTTACCCTAAAACATTTACAGTCTCAACAGCTGGTCCGTTTGTGGCTCAGTGGTCAATGTTACTGTCTATGGATCATAGGGTCCCTAGGGCGAGTTTCTTTAACCTGCTTCTTTCTTCGCTAACAATTGTCTATTACTTCTCAATTATTGCTTTTGCACCACATCTACCCTGCGTTCACCGAACGTATACACTGCATTATGATAAAGAAATGATATCTCATAAAAAACATGTTTTCAATGTACAAAAATGCCAAGTTACTCACACATACAAGACATACACTGTCTATAGCTCATTCATTCAAACTGGCAAAATATAGGCCTGCCATTAAAAGTATTGATATAAAAATGACTTCAAGTTACTGTACTACAAACAATATAGGCTATCATGCCTCACCGAAATTAAATAAGCTGTATTCCAAAGAAATGCTACCCAAGCTTTCCTCAATTGTTTCAAGTCACTTGGCCCTGTGTTTTTTAATCTTACCATTTTACAACGTCCTTCAAACTTTGTGTCACATCAAAGTGTCAAATACCTCTAATTTCCTCATGCAAAACATTTGAATGCATGTACAAAACTGCTGGTGAATACCTACAGGAAGCATATTCCTCCAGAAAACATATGTTTATACTTGCTTGTCAACTTCATTTTACTAAATATACAAGTTCTTCTATATTTGCTACTTGTACTGCATGTAAAATACATATTGTACATACATACATAGAATAATTCTTTATCCCCATGGGGACATTTCTCTTGCAGCATGTTACATTCACATTTCCAAACAGACATTTATACCAAGAAACATACAATCATTCAGAAAGGCTGGGCAGCTAAATACATACATACCAATGCAAATTGTGTCATGGTTCTGTGGTTTATCTGCGTTTCCCTTTTTGGGCGGCCAGATGGCGGCACTTCGGTTTTTAGTTCTGTTCTGTTACCCTGTTTAATTGTATTGTTGTTTTCAATTATTCAATTATTGTTTTTTGGTTTTCTCGTTTCCCTTCCCTCTCTGTGGCCTGATTGTGCATTGTGCCCCGCTGTGTCTCGTCAGTGTCTTGTCTATTTAAGTGCTTGTCTTCCCTGACTCGGTCTCTGGATCCTTACGTGTGCTTCTGATTGTGTTTCTGCCCCGCGTGTTTCCTCCTGAGAGTAGCTTCCTGTGTTTTTGTCCACATTCCGTTTTTACGTTGTGACCTCTCTCAGCCTACGGGGGGGGTGAGTGACGGAAGTCCAGAAGAACCAGATCAGGGAGACGAAGGTAGTGGTTAACAAAAAGTTCTTTAATCGTTGTAATGAGTGGGGGTAGGGTTAGGGGTAGGGGGAGCCAAAAACAACTAAAGATTCTTCCCGGTTGGGGTATCGGTGCTCCACTCCAGGTATTCACACGCCCTTCTGGAGAGAAACGAGAGACACATAGGTTAGGGGGGGGGGCAGGGCGTGGTCAGTCAGGTCCGGGTCCGGCTTCTTCCTCCGGGCGCCGGCTGGTGATCCTCCAGTCCCCGAGGGGGTGTAGGGGAGAAGGCCTCCCTCCCCAGTGCGGTAGCGCTCCAACCTTCCACCAGCTCCAGCTCTGAGCTGTTCCTGTTGTGGCCCCCGGTCACACGGTCCACTGAAATCACGGTTATTCTTTACCCGTCACAATTCTCAGTTTGTCACACTTTCCTCTGCGTTGAGAGAGTTGGCCCACGGCCGCTTATGGTCTCTGGTCCAGGTGTGGAGAGTCGCCCGATGTAGCTCCGAAGAAAGCCCCAGCAACTCTGCTATTCCTGTGGTTGTGCTGGTCTATAAAGCCTGCATGCTCGTCAACGCAAGCAGCTTCAGGTGGGCACCGGCAGCCAATCGATCAAGCAGCTTCAAGTGTGCTGCAGAGTGGAAAATTCCACCTACCTTCCCTCTGCTGCAGCCCTGTCCATGGTGCTGCCTGGTGTCCCCTCAGTTGGTCTGTCTGGTGCTGTCCAGGATCCTGAATGTCTACCAGACTGTGGTTTGGTAAGTAACGCCCACTCACGACTTTCCCTAGCGGCCGCCGGTGTCGATGGGCTCGGCCGTCCTGGTGGTCTCGTGGGGAGCACCGATAAGGGATCGGGACGCCACAACGTGCTTTTGGATTTTTGGATTTTCTTTGTTTCCTGTGTTTTGAAGTTTTTTTTTGTGTTTTTTGAATTGCCCTGCGAGGCCTTTTGTTCCCTTCTTTTGTTCCGGATTTGTTAAGTAAAGTCTTTATTTCAATTCCTTTTGGAGTTTTGGTTTTTTTCCCCCTCACTCTGCATTTGGGTCCTAACCCCCCACGCACCTGACAGAAGGATCAAGCCAGTACTGGACCCAGCCGAGTTTTTTTTTCTTCCCCCTTCTTCCCGTTTCGAGGTTTTGTTTTTTTTAAATCATGCCACCGGGGTGGTGGAGTGATCCCGAGGACTCGCCACCCAGCGACTGGGAGCTCGACCCAGTTTTCGCCCTTGAGCCTCCCAGAGCCCGGGGCGGACAGTCACGGAGGCGTCGTGGTCGGGCCGCCTCCCGGTCGGCCAGACCTCCAGCTGCTCAGCCAGCGGATCCCTGGCCTGCTTCTTTTGAGGGGTCTCGGCTGGTAATTTTTCCAGGGCCTGGCCCGTGGGGGTCCCGCCGGTCCTGTCCGGCTGCCCAGCCAGGTTCCCTACGGCTGGGGTCCGTGTTCCTGTCCCCTGCCCAGCCCAGACTGCCGGGGGGTCTGCCTGCTCCGCCCCGCACCCAGGAGAAGCCATCTACTCTGCCCCACGTCCAGCAGGAGCTGCCTGCTCAGCCCGCCGTTCCGCAGGAGCTGCCTGCTCGGCCCGCCGTTCCGCAGGAGCTGCCTGCTCGGCCCGCCGTTCCCTGCCTGAGTCCAGTCCCGAGCCCCGTTCCCCATCCGAATCCAGTCCGAGTCCCGTTCCCCGTCCCGAGTCCAGTCCGAGTCCCGTTCCCCGTCCCGAGTCCTGTCTCCAGTGTGCTCCAGTCCCGAGTCCTGTCTTCAGTGTGCTCCAGTCCCGAGTCCTGTCTCCAGTGTGCTCCAGTCCCGAGTCCTGTCTCCAGTGTGCTCCAGTCCCGAGTCCTGTTCCCTGTCCCAGGTCCTGTCTCCAGTGTGCTCCAGTCCCGAGTCCTGTCTCCAGTGTGCTCCAGTCCCGAGTCCTGTCTCCAGTGTGCTCCAGTCCCGAGTCCTGTTCCCTGTCCCAGGTCCTGTCTCCAGTGTGCTCCAGTCCCGAGTCCTGTTCCCTGTCCCAGGTCCTGTCTCCAGTGTGCTCCAGTCCCGAGTCCTGTCTCCAGTGTGCTCCAGTCCCGAGTCCTGTTCCCCGTCCCGAGTCCTGTCTCCAGTGTGCTCCAGTCCCGGGTCCTGTCTCCAGTGTGCTCCAGTCCCGAGTCCTGTTCCCCGTCCCGAGTTCTGTTCCCCGTCCCGAGTCCTGTCTCCAGTGTGCTCCAGTCCCGAGTCCTGTCCTGTTAGTCCCGTTCTGTTTATCACCCCCTCCCCAGGTCTGTCTTCTGGGACGTCAGGAGCCGTTCCTTGGGGGGGGGGGGGGGGTACTGTGTTTTTTTTCCCCCTCACTCTGCGTTTTGGTCCTAACCACCCACTTTCGTGACAAATTGGACATGTTGATGCCTGTTCAATCAATCTTGACGCTCACAAACCCATCCACATATGTATGGCCTGTCCATGTACTGAATGCTTATACACACAGGGTCAAGTGACTTGAAACAATTGAGGTAGCATTGCTTTGGAATACAGTTTATTTAATTTTGGTGAGGCAAGAGAGCCTATATTGTTTGTAGTACAGTAACTTGGTGTCGTTTTGATATCAATACTTTTAATGGCAGGCCTATATTTTGCCAGTTTGAATGAACGAGCTATAGACAGTGTATGTCTTGTATGTGTGAGTAACTTGGCATTTTTGTACGTTGAAAACGTGTTTTTTATGAGATATATGTTTTGGGAACATAGATGAGCACAAGGCCCCTGCAAGGTTCTGTTATGAACAGTGTTTGTATAAATGTATGATGGCTTTTCAGTTACCTGGAGAATTGAGGGCATTATAAGCAGTGGTGCCCTGTAATTCATGCTGGAATGTTTGATCCATACAATCCCTGTTGTATGTGCCTGTTATTCCAGATGGGTGACCAGGAAGGCCATGCTTCTGTCCACTGGTTTTTAAGTGTGTCTTGTTGGTCATAGCAGAGAACTTTTCAAGATCTGCAATGATCACAAAGCAGAATGTCCCTGATGTTAGGTGCATGCTTTAGAAATCTTATTATACAGCAGTTAGTTCTGGTCGAGTAATCTGATTGGACAAGGGATATTCCATGAGAGCTGATATGCAGTGCAACAACACTGCTGTAATTTATACCTCTGCTTTGTTTACATTCTAATTGACAAAAATTTACATTGAAAAAAACCTGTTATTTCAGGGTGACTGTATATATGTTGCTTAGCAACATTTTTGTTCATGGAATCCTGAAGGAACTATATTTGTTGGGGGAGCTTATTAAACGACAAAATCATAATCTGTTGTCTCAATATTTACTTGATGAAGACTTTATAGGCCAGTGTAACAATTGTATAAAAGCACACTTGAGGTTGTGCTGTTGTACTGTACATCAGCACGTCTGTGATTATCTTTGGCACTTTGCCTGCAGCCTCATATTTACGACTGTATCACAGTCATGCTGATATGCAGTATAAGAGCACTCCCTTTCATGCGATATTGTTTAACTTCAGAATTGGGGACTTTAATACATGCAGATGATCATGTTGCTTGCACAATTAGCTTACTCACTTCACTCTTTCACAGTTTGAAGTACCAGTTATCCCTAGCCATAGACATACATTATATTTGAGAAAATAAAGAGGCTAATATTTGAACAGGATATGGATGACTTCGTGAAAATGTCACAAAAACTTTACAAGTGTATTAGCTAGCAATAATGTACCTATGGCCTGCTAATGTTACTCATTCCACACCTGATTTTGTGTTTACATCCTAGTTCTAACTAAATGTCCAGAATAGCTAAATACCGAACGAGGAAACACGCAAAGTAGCTGCACTACGGAGTACCATGCAATGTTTTCACATGTTAAGGGGTGCAAAAGATCGTTATAACACTGACTAATTATGTTACCATCTATATGGAATCATTCATGTTGCTAAAAATGTTCAATATCTCTGACCACCTTATCTTTTCACTTGATATTGTGCTTGTAGCACTTGAGGGTCCTCAATGGAAGTGTGGGTGGGGTTGAGGACGGAGGAGGAGACAAACACAGAGTATACCGTTAAAGGGCTCTCCCTATCTGCTTTTCAAAATTTATGTTATTATTGCTGTATTTTTCTCTGAAACATATGTCACAGCTTTATTTCCTTAAATATAAATAGAACATAAATACCAATTAGCTCAGAATCAAAAATGAAGAAATGTACAGATGCACTAAAATATGTTACATTCTGAAATCTCTAGTAGCTGCACTCATTCTAGGGAAATAATTCCCAATCTGACAGCAGACATTACTGTGAGGATAATGAACAGAAGATTACTCATAAGAAGATAAAATAAATGTTGGTAGACCCTGCTTTGTCAGCAGTAACCTCCTCTCCAACACAACAGGTTCAGTTCAGTTACCTGATTGGTGTAGTATATTATGTATGTGAGTCAGTATAGGCCGAAATACTAGGGATATTCATTGCGGACCTAAGATGCTTCGAAAAGCAATAGCATGAATGATTATTTCTGTCTCGTGTACATTGCAGATGGTGATAAGGTCATGCCAGTGTGGTTGTTTACTTTGTACTGGTAACCAAACCCTTATCTATGCATGCGGGTTGCTTCAAGTGTAAACTGTGTGAGCACAGGTATCGGATATGGGTAAAAAGTAGTTGCAAGCAGTAGATGTAAACAGGCAGTCAAAAAATTTGGATATAAGCAAAAAACAGAACTGGGCACCAGGATGTGCAGTGAAAATGTAGCCTGAGTGTGCTTCACAGTCACATTGTAGAACCAGACCCGTAGAGTTTAAAGAGATTGCTTACAAACTGCTTAGTAGATCAGTATCTGTACTGTTCACATTGGCATGGGTATTGCTATTGCTAAAAATCCACATCGGAGCATCCCTAGTTACGGTTCAAAATGAAAATCGTAGTACAGTATGATTATGAGAACTACATTTTTCAAGGGTGTTATTACTAAGTAAAATTTCCTCTTTTAGTACTCACATGGCCTTGTTCTTTGCAAGTCTCTTATCTTCTGCACCACACCACAGCTGGAGATTTCATAAGAACGAGCCACCCAGTGAGGGGTGCAGAGGGTGATACAGGGATGCTCCAGGTAATAAATTATGATTACAGCCTTTATTGTCATAATAGTTTGAAGAGCAGCACCTGAAGCATTCTAGAAAATGGACCATTTTGCCCGAGGAGGAGAACTTCTTTATGTATGCCATGGCAATGATTGTGGCCATGCAATGTGACAGTGTATTACCAATCTGGGAGACAAGAGCTATGGATTGAACAATAGTGCCATGCTCAGCCACAGAGGATGTTGTTTACAGATCAACAGAGGCAGTCTAATGCGAAGAAACAAATCTTGGTGAATGCAAAAAGTGTGGCTTTGTAACAAGGACAGTAGACCTTTTCTGAAGGCTCACATCAGTTAGGCCACTGCTCCTTTAAATATTCATTGGGTGCATATATCAGCCCCAAAGGGCAGCAGTGAAAATCGGAACAGTTCATTCTTTGATTGCCAAAATGCCACAGGAGACAGGGGTATTGGAATGATGTTCTGCTTTATTATTAATGAGCTAGAGAGCGGCTTGACATTTGCAGGTGGGCCTGTGGATGCTAATGAGTCTTGAGCTCGCCACAAGAGGAGGTGGCTATTCTCCAAGTTGATTTCTGACCCACATAGTAGAAAAGTTGAGATGAATTCACAACTACCCCACAATTACCAAAAAAAGAATAGATAAATAAATACGCCATAGCAAAAGTGAACCACAGAATCCCTCAGAAGAGACCATGCTGTAATGCATATCATGACAAAGAAATAGGAGCAGCAGCTGTCATTTGAACCCTGTGAATGAAGTTGTTTGTATCAACACATTGAGTTATTATAGCTGTCACTGCTATCCCGCTGTGTGAATCATTCAGTGGAATGGCTTGATAACAGCCAAAAAAGTTTTTCCCTCCACAAACCGCTGGAGGGGATTGGCTGAATAGTTAAAATGTTCCCGACATTCCAGTCATATTCTCACTGGAATAGAACATTATTACACAAAATACGTGATTTCCTGTTCAGTGTGCACTCAGTCTGTACTCCGTTACTGTCACATATTAGTCGTGGATTTGATATTTTGGCAGACTGAGATGATGAATTTTGTGCTTCATTGCCTCTCCAAATTCAAACCGGCTCTCTTGGAGTTACCTAGTGTATGCTTTGGGGTGTTGTGTGTTTCTGCTATTTTCTGTTTAACTGAAAGTGGGGCAGAAGAAATGTGAGCTGTTGGATTTCAGGGATGACTTCAAGGCTGAACTTATCATTTTGTTTGGAGGACATTTGGAGAGTCCTTGCCTGAGAGGAGAATAACTACACATGAATTATTTACAGTTTTATAGTCAACCGAGAATTCACAGGGAAACTGTAAATACAAATCACTAACACCCAAAGGCTATGTGGCCAAGTTGTCTGTGGTCCCCCTATGCATATGTATATGTAATTTTGTGTACAAGGAGATACAGACATCGTAAATCTATTAGTGACATTTCAACAGATTCTAAAACACTACATTAAAAAGTAGAAGTCCCTTGTTTTAGAAAATAAGGATAGGATTTTAGTACTGCGTGGCAGATGCATGCAGTGGGACGTTATAGTTAGTGATAAGTTAGTGTACAAATGTGAGACTTGGGGGGAGGCAGATATATTGGTTGAGAATTCCATTAAAATAACTAGTCCTGCTGACTTATAAACACAGGCTATTACAAAATCTATCTGTCACAAGCCAGTGTGACACCCCTGGGAGGGAGATGCGGCAGTGCCGGGGAACACCGTTGTTTGTTGCATGGAGATTGAGAGATCACACCCAAACAAACATGAAATCAAATAAACGCCATCTTTACCTTTCCCCTCACGGGTTCTGGGAAAAAACAATGAACTAAAACAACAAACTTAAATAACGAAGGCAAACGAAAGCAAAATCGAGCGGCAACTTTTCAGTTACCCGCTGGCCAGATTTTCACCCGACCAGCTCCTCCCACTTTTCAGCAGGGGATTACTTTTTAAAAGAAACAAAACTGAAATTAAACGAAACACAAATAGAGATACTCACTCTTGGTGTAAGCTCCCGGACTCGGTCCCGAGCTGTGGAGAGCAGCACCCCTTTAAACACCTGGGCTGATCAGCTAATGCAGCCCAGGTGCGTGTGCTCTCTCCACCAGCCAGCTCAGCCAAGTCCAATCTGTTTTCCAGCAGACCGAATGCCACAGTATCCATTACCTTAAATAAGTCAGCCAAATTAGAAAAATACATATTTGCTAATTATTCAAATGTAGTTTCAGTGTGCTAACATTTTTGGCGCAAAATAAAATGCATATGCACTTTGACATTATGTGAATTATTTTACCTCATTCTCTATTGCAAGCAACTATATGTAAAATGTTGCTACTTTCCATAAATATATCACTGCAACTGCTTCCACCCCTTCAAGGAGAGTAGGTAGCTAACTTTGTCTACTTACCTGTGATACCTTTTGTCTATTGACCCTTTTCTTGGCAACATTACTGACATTACCTAAATTTGTTCTGGAATTTTGTTTTCCTGGTTTGCTAAACAACATTATATTGTAGTTTGCTAAAGCTGACTGGAACTTGATTAAAAGCATACTTACACTGCACAAATTTCAAGCTAGAATGCATCTTATCTGGCTTAACTAAGTAATATCTTTCATGCTACATGGCATTAATGTTAACTAAATCATGAATAGGAACTGACTCCCGGGTCATTTTGGGCAACATACTGAACAATTAAACTGACCTCTGTCTCTGGCCCCTACTTCATTCAGTGTAGATCTTTTTTCTCTGAATTCATCTTAAGAAATGTAACTGACGAAAATGAGTCACATACCATAAAAAGTATCTGTTTGACCAGGTCAAATTGAGCCCGAAAACACATTTGTAGTCTGCCTTCCAAAGATGGAGTCAGTGAGCAGAATTGCAGCTAACTGCCTGCTTAGTGGCAGACTCCATAATATCTAGGGTTGTTTTATAAAAAAAATCTGACAGGGCAGTTTAAGTGTGAGATAACTCTAACACTACTTATGTCCCTCCCACTTCCCCAGGACACCAATGACAAGATGGCTTGTAAATGCCGGGTTGAAGGGTCAAAGGAAAGTTCTGGTACTGTGTTCTCTACGGTTCGGCAGCTGTACAGATATAAATAACCCGAGTGTTGCTCATCCATTTGTAATTGTCTACGGTGGTAGTTTTCTTAGCCTGAGATGGAAGGTCGATAAATTTCCGCAGCGACCCCTTAACTCTGACACCAAGGTCCAGAGATTGGGAAGAGGAAATGGTAAACGGGGGAGAGTTGCTTCCCCTGTCATTGACAGAGCACCTCCTGAGTCCCTGGAGACGTTGCAATTTAGGAGAGATTGATTATCCAATTAGCGTTTGGCCAAAGGGTGGAAGGCTCATTGTATATTCTACACATGCCATTAACAAGGTACAAATGTTGATGTCCGAAGTGTCATTGAAATCACCTCTTAATTATAAATTACTTAATCAGTGTAGAGGTGGAGATAATAGAAAGGGACAAGAGTGGGGAAAGCGGAAGCGGTGTTATGAATTGACAGCAAATGGGGAAAAAAACTGCTTTCTGTGGTGTCTGCAGCTCAAAAATTACATTTAATACGAATGCTGCCATCCAGCTCTAACTTTGATGGTTCAACATCCAACATATTAACTTTTGAAAACCAGATGACACATGCTGCAGACAACCAAGACACACCAGCCATGCATTGTAAGACCAGTAACTTTTAAATCTGTATGTTGTTACTATGATTATTGTGGCAGTACTCCAACTAAAAGTACCTTGTAAAAAATATGTATATACATATATATATATATATATATATATATTGCTATACCTAGTCTTCTGATTTGAAATTGCGATGTGGTTCTCTTGAAATGTTTCACTACCATCTCATACACATGGTAGACAAAGACTAAGCAATTAACTATGGGAACATGAGGCAAGGAAACAGAAAGGGCTGTGTGTACTCACATTCAAGGTGAAATTAAAAAGATACAAATATTATATTGACACGAAACATTGTTCAATTGACTGAAGAGAAAGGACAAGTACATGCATTTCTGCCTGCTGTTCTTTGGATGTTCTTTTAGGATCTCTTGTGACTTCCTGGATGAGTTGTTACTGCACCCTTGGATAGATTTTGGCAGACCATCCACTCCTAGGAAGATTCATCACTGTTCCAAGTGTTCTTGATTTGGAAATAATGGCTCTCACTGTTTGTTTGTTTGTTTGTTTATTTAGATCCCCATTAGCGACTGTATTGTAACAGTAGCTACTCTTCCTGGGGTCCCCATAAATCTTTTAACAATACTTCAATACAGAAAAATACATCAATACACATCCGTAACATTCATACTCACAATACATAACAATACATAACAATATATTACATAACACGACTACTAAGACAAACAACAACCAACAGTGGTTCAGTAGAGCTTTGTAACCCTTTCCAGACTGATATATTTCAACATATTTTTAAATCTCTTCTGGAATTTCCTGTATTTATTTAAGTAGATGCTTGATCCTCAAATAACTTACCCATGTTGTTACTAATAATATTGGTTATTATTTTAATATTTAATGTTGAAATTTCCAATCATTCAACATTAAATATTAAATAGAATAGAAATGGATATATAGAAATGGATCCCTCTGTCTTGACTCCTTCAGTTCTTTGATCGTCAGAAGAAGGGTGTTTTCTTATTTGGTGATGCAGCGTGAAAATCTATGCATATTTTTATAATATTAATGGGATGTTCTGGAGCATAGAGTGAGAAGTAATTTCTGTCTCCTTCATCCTCCACATAATTGGAGGTTTTCCTTTGCGAAGAAAGGAAACTACACACAGTTCATGACTTGTATGACAGCATTCTCAAGGAGAAGCTTGGCCCCACCCCTTAGTAGTTACTTGATATTCATGTATTGTAAGGTATTTTCATTTGTCCAATGCCCATACACACCCACACACATACACAAGTGCATGCAGGCATGCATACTTACACAGACACACACTGACACACACATACACACACACACATTTATATTTTCTGCCCTGTATGTATGTATGTATGTATGTCATTATTTTTGGTTTGGTTTTTGTTTAATCACTTTGGAATGTATTGCCATCTCAGAATGCGTCATATCTTCCTTTTATTCTTGCAACAGTGCATAAACACATCCATTCTATATCTGTAAATCCTCTTGTCCCAAGGCACAAGTGTTTGAATAAATATTTAATCTACCTGTAACACGAATCGGCAGTCTGTTGGTGGGTGGTTAGATAGGAGGTAGTGGGGTGAGTGTTGTAAATGACTGTGCCTTGTTCAGTGGGGGTGGAAGAGGACTGGGAGAGGGGTGAATTAGCCACAGTGAAAACAAAACTTTTTCTTTTTACTTTTCTTGATATGAATCAGAATGTCAGTGCAATGTTGTCCATCTTTGTTTTCCTATTGAGGAACTCCTCAGTGTAACCCCCTCCTCTCCTCGTACAGTGAGAATCCATAAGGGAGATGGTCTCTCCTCAGCATATATGCAGTGTAGATTGTTTGTGATTAGCGTTATATGTAGACTTGCCTCAGGGATGAAGAACTAGCTTGAACCTGACAGGCAGTGGGGAGGGGAGATGTGATGTGAAAGAACCCGGGAGAGTTTTATCGCGCGGCTGTCCTTAGATCAGTGTCAAACAGTGAAACTCCATCAAACAGAGTCCCATTGAAACACTTCTCCCGGGCCCCTGAGGTTAGCTGCCTCATTAGGGGAGGGGACTGCTAAATGTGTTAGGGATGGAAAGAAAAAAAGGAGGCACATTAATGTGCTGGCCTGAGTGCCTTGATCAAATATAGATTTGAAGAGAAATATGGGGCCAGTCACTGTTTACAGACAGCCAGTGTGAATTAATTTGAATGTTACACAAATATCATATAATTATTTTAATAACAGATTCAAACGGGCTTTTTCTCCCTTCGAAATAAATAAAAACTAAAAACTAAAAGTTTCTAAAGAGTTACTGAAAAAGAAAGAATGACTTACATTTGAGATGCAGATTTACGCAATTTAATAATTTAATTTCTATTGTATGGTGGTGTGTATGTGTGGTGTGAAAACAGATACATACTCATTCAGGGACTCCCAAAGAACCACAACAGAAAGAAGAATGCTGCAGCTGGGACTTTGGAAAGGCTGTTTGTTGGAAGTGAAGCTGTTTCATGTGTCTTTTGCTAACACTCACTTTTGTCAGGCCTTTTGAAGAAACTGACTTTGTACACTGTTTGAAATGTTTACATGGAAAAAAACATTACATTTAATTCTGCTCTACTTGTGTGTTGTGTATATGAATGTATAATTTTATGGTTTATGATGCCTTCCTTGATGAATCTGTACCTCATTTTTTTAATTATACATACTTTTTCTCTGTTTCAGATTTTTCTACAATTTTAAAGATCACATTTTGGAATCTGTCAGGTTTTCATTGCATATTCATCATTGCTCAGATCCCAGCCTGTGTCAGTGGTCAGAGCTGAGGTGGTTCCACAGCAGATTCACAGACAGAAATATACACAAAATATTATTGATCACACCAAAACAGCCTGTCTCATGGGTGAAGGCCTAATTAAAAAAAACTGTTGATTGGCTTTGTTGACTGAATAAGCAAGAACAACTCTTTTACTCCTTTAAAACAAAATTATGATATTTTCAGGAAATACAACAGTATTGAGAAAAGGAAGACATTAAGTATTCTATTTGATGCCAATGCTGTGGATTCAAAGTACTAAAGTTTGTGTTTATAGCTCTAATGAAGGTCATGTTTTTGCACCATGTTACTTCCTTACATTAGTGTGTGATGACTGAGGAACTCCATCTTAAGGCCCAGTCCACAGCGCTTACCTCGCGTGTGCATGCCGGTCGCTGAACCTCTTGCTTTTCATTTCAGCGCCCATGTTAACAGGTTAGAGCAGCCACACACGGCTCGAGCCTTGCTGCTGCTGCACGTCATCTAGAGTTTCGGCGTGGAGCCTATTTTTCACACGTGAGGCACGTGGTTCTCAGCAAAAATAGACAGTGAAAAGAGCTGTGGATAGTCATTTTGACATCATACCAGCAACATTACATAACTGACTTCTTTCACTATAGTTTCAATGTCTAGGCTATATCTGAATATGTCACAGACATGAAAAAAATATAATTTTTTTTTTTTTTTTTTTTTTTTTTTACAATTGAGCACACGCTTTTTAACCTTTTTATGTCAAAACTTAATATAAATTAAATTTATAATGACATGAAATCAAACATTCTATTATTGATGGCCATTATCAAAGGCAAACTCAATGTAGAAAGATAGGGCTGGCAGTAGCAGCACCGCCAGCGTTGCTGCTGCGGCGTGGACACACACATGCATGCAAGCCGCAGCAGTTTGGCGAGGTAGCCGTCACGCACAGGCGAGGTAAACGGTGTGGACCAGGTAACACACAACCACAGAATGTGAAAACAGCAAGTCTGGCTGTCCTTAAATGCATTGTTCTGTCATTTTTATTTTTTTATTTTATTTTTATGGCCCAAGACCACTGCCTCACGAAGTGCAGTCGTGCAGAAATGTAAAACAGTACTTAGGATTGTACCTAAAGAACAGATCGAATGGAGATTAAAAATATCCTTTTCCAAAAAAAGATATGACCGTTGTAAACTGGCAATGATAGGTTCAATGCCCTATCGACAAGTAGAGTGGAAGCAAATAAGCGAGAGTGTCAGACTAACGGGATCAGGCTCCTGGTGTTGCCATGATCGTCACAAAGCCAGGATTTATTGACATCTCCGTAGCTTGGTCCTCTCCCCATAATCCTCTGGGTGAGGGCGGGGGGTAATCAGAAGCCTGCTGTGACAAGGCCCCAGAGGATGTGGTCGAGGAGTCAGTCGAGGAGTTCTTACCACCTCGCCCCGGGCTTGATGGTTGCCAGTAAATCATCCCTGCACACCATGCCACTAATCACCATCACAGAGATGGGAGGTAGCTCTACTCTCTCTCATTCTCAGCTTGTGACCAACTTCATAGGGAACCAGGGAAATTTAAATTGTGGCATTACAAGGTCAAGGACAACATTCCCACAAGCAGCATTGCCAGCGGCCCCAGGATATTAGGTATTCCTGTGGATACACCGGTTTAGATATAGCATTGTGGAATCAGGCTTGTGGAGGGCCATGTTTGCTTTGATGGATTATATGTATCACACCTCCCAGTGTAAAAGACAACAGCACTGAGGATCTATCAACTTTGGCATGTGAACCAGAGTAGGGGGTAGGTGGTAAGGGGTACATCACATTATGTAGATAATAAATTGCTAAAGGTATATTTTGTGATGGCAATTGCCTCCTGCAACTAATCGTACCACTTTGATGCATATTTTTTGATAATATAGTTAGTATCTTAACCTCTTAGCGCACAGCCCCTAGTGGTGGGCACGCCCGCGTGCCTAGATTACTAAAGTCAAACATTCGGTGCTACTGCAACCAACGTGTGAGATGAAAACAGAAACGCGTTGTTTCAGTTTCATTAGTAGACGATACATGACAACTATGCCGAAAACGGAGTTTCGCAGCCCCACCATTGTCGCTCTGGTCGTTCATTTAACACGCACCCCCTCCCTGCAGTCTCATCTAAAAAACACCCCCCACCCTTGACATAATGGACAATATTATCTATCCTGGCATTAATAAAAATATTCTGCTCACTGAATAACGAAATAAACGAGAAAAAGTTTTAAAAAATGATACCATGTCATTCTACAGTCAATATCTGGGACTAAATATTGAATAAATATAAAACCTTACTGTTGGTTTTACGTGTAGAGATGTCCCTTTTGAGACTGCGTGGTCATATATTGTCTTGGACAATCCGTTTGGGAAATATACGCGCATCTGTGACGCCTGGGTATCTTCCAAAATAGCAGTGCATAACACCACACCTGTTGTTTACGGCGTCGTCGCCCTTTTTAGTACAGTCTGACTTGATTGACAATTCATTTATTCAGTAGGCGAGAGTATAAGCTTTCTAACGATGTATAACATGTCTAATTCTGCTTTTGGAATAGCGTTTTATAGGTCAGCGTAACAGAAAATATTCTTAGCATCGCATTCACTTACGCATTCACTCTGTTAGCAGACAAATACGATGCACCTAACGAAACGTGTTCAAGGATATTTCGTAATTTCTTGGAAAATACTATTATTATTGAGGACTTCTGAACATAGCTAAGCCATATGTTTGCTGATAGACCCAGCTGACATCGTTTTCTGGAGCAAAACAGAAGCGAATAGAACAATATCATTGATACTGTCTCTGTCTCCATCTACTGAACATAGAGGAGATTTCATCATTGCTATGTAAGTATTACCGCTCAAAATATTTCGGATATATACGTTATTTTTGAAATTGAGTATCTTTAAATAGGTTAGTGGTGTTATATAATGTAAATATTTCACACTGTAATGTAAGCGTTAGATGGAAGTGTAATAGTTTTTGTGAAGCATGCAACAGTGATGACGTCAGAGCTGGAACATTGCCAAAACGTGGTGGACGGGTGAAAATTGTTTTCATGTTGTCTCATCCCCATACAAGAAAACATACGAGAGTACAGAGTATAGAAATACACACGAGTTAATTATTACACATTTAGGTACTGTACCGCATTGTGTGACAATATTTTTGCATTATTTTTTTAATCTGATAGCAATGTTTCATCTTAAACCCTCATAATGGGCTCATTTATATGCTTTATAATGGACAAAAAGCATTTTATTCAATTTTGGAGAGATTTTGGATATGTTTCTGGACACCTAGCTGAAAGCTTGTAATTCCCATTTGAAAATTATGCAACAGTGATTTTCTTGAGTCAAAACAGTTGATTTGTAGTGAATTACGCGGATATGTTATGATTTACAGCAATGCATAATTTAGACGTTTTGGATAGATTTGGAGATGCTGGGTACACTGCTTAGTTTTTGCTTCATACATCTATAGTAGTTCTACATATCCACCCTTAGATTTTATGAACTTGTGGTCAAGAAGTTTTTGACCTAGCACATGTATAGTTTAACCTCCTGTATATATGCAATCTCTCAGTATTTCATTGCAAACTTAAAAAGTGCAAATTTATTTTTGTTTTTTTGTCAAAACAATTGCATTTGTGGCACTTTATTTCTTCCAAAATTATGAATATAAACTAATCTGCGTTAGTATTGTAAATTGTACAAATGTCTTGCTTCTTTTAAGCCATTTTTCAAGTCTTTGTGGTGTTCACATCTGGAGTTATAAAGCTTTAAATAGGGTACCCCCTAAATGGGCAAGGATTGGCAAGATTTGGCTTGTGCCTTAAGAGGTTAAATATATAGATTTACAAGAAGATTCCATTAAGTAACATGAGATAAGGCATTAATATTAAAAAATAAGGAACTAATGTCTAACAAAGCATTCATTTGTGTTTACTAAGCCATTAACAAACACATTAAAAAATGTGAACAAATCATTTGTTCTGGCAAGCATGTAAAATACTCTTTCTTGCTAACTCACTGCCATTAAAGTAGGATTTGTTCCCTTTTGTAAATCGGAAGCAGTGTTTCATATGCTATCCAGGAAATGGTTCCTTAGTTTATATTTACTGATATCAATGCCACGTTGTTTAGCCCTTAGGAGCTTACTTGCTGGTCTGCTGATTCCCATTCCTCTAAATATAAAATAATTAGGATACATCAAAATTCACACCATACAGATTTTTTATGCAACCTTTTGTCATGATTAAAATAATCAACTAACTCAGGGAGCCTATTCATGCTTTATAAATGGATTACTATTGGTTCTTGTGAATTACCTAGTTTTAGCTAAGCATCAATTAATCCATTTTGTAGTACATATTGTCCAAAGTGAAAAGTTTGTGCTTTACCAGTAGTATACTAGTAGTTTTTAAACCTTACTTAATGATACTAGAAGTTCATGAACACATTTTGCAAAAATGGTCGTCTTCTTGTGTGGTAGTCTTCAAAGTCAAAAGCAAAAAGACATGTATGACTAATTTATTTTCTTCTTATTATTTAGCATTTAATAAATCTGAAACTAATGTAGGAACAACATCCCCATTTCAAGTAAATTGTATAACAAAAAATGTTCTTTGCTTGCTATGCTATTGTGAAACATTAATAGCTAATGCTAATTGTGTTTGATTACATATGAGCAAGATATTGTTTTCTTATGTCTTTGAATGATCTCCAGAGTGGACCATGTTCATGACTGTCAAATATTTTGTGAGCAGTCTGTTTACAGGGTTTACAAAGGTCATACTGTGATTTATATTGTAGCAGTCGTATTAACCCTGATCTGAGAACATCCCCTGTATGCCCTCCATTCATTGCTTATAATGCTACCCCCAGGACGCACATGACAAATAATTAGTGGAAGCAGATGGCATTTTGATGTGCTCAATAAGAGTACCGCTGAACACCCAGCAAGGCAAAAACCCACTTTCTCCTCTTCCGTGTGTGGGAAAATGGTCCAGGTCCCCACTAAAATGCATGAAAACAAAACACGAAATGATTTTAAACAGAAGCCTACAATTTCGGTAACCCCTTAACACCCACTCAAAACCCTAGGCTTTTTGTAATTGCCCCCCACCCCGTATTAAATAAACCCCATTACAGTAAATACATGGTACAGATGTCTCCAAAACAGTATATATAGTACAGCTTGAAACAAAGTGCACGTGCGCCAAAATTGCCAAATCGTTCTGAGTTTTCTTTATTCTGGAGTGATTACATGTAATTCTGATACTGGACGAAACCACATTTCAGTTTAAGGTTGTACCCCAGGATGTCTACAGCAACATTTGAAGTGTTTTACCAAAGGTTTGTCCAAAGAGTCCCCAAAAACCTTTCCAAATGGCACCAATCCTCCAGAATTGGAACATTATGAATATATTTTTTTCCAGACATCTTTTACTCCCACGCAAACCACATACCCTCTTTTTGGCTAACCTGTATTTCAGTCAAAAGGTATTTTTTTTGGAGAACTGTGCATAAGACCCAGGGCTTCACATTAGCCTTTTGGTCCACTGTGGCTAGAGGTTTTCCAAAGTCACTAGGCACTCAGCACTGATCAACCACCAGCCCCCCCCCCCCCCCCCCCCAAAAAAAAAACAAAAACAAAAAAACAAACTGGAGAATGTAAGTGAATGCACTTGTTTGGACATAACATTTCATTTGAACAGAAGCTAGTATAGCTATCCAACCGGAGTAAACTGTGAGTGTGTGTGTGTGTGAGAGAGAGAGAGATAGAGAGAGAGTAGACACATCAGTTTTAATCACTAGCCTATACCCAACGAAAGCACAACCTACAATAAAGGTTATCTTTAACAAAACATGCACTTCAAAATCGTTTAACTTAGAAAATTTGCACATTACAGATCATTGCAATGAATATTATCCACGTGTCAGTGCCGAGAACGAAGAGAACAATTTTAAATAATGGTGATGAAATGTGCACAATTTTGCGATGCAAATAAAAATGATTGCTCGTTAATAGCCTAATTGAGAACTTGCTATATTGGATGGCTTTGAGCATTGTGTAAATATAACGTGCTTATATTCATTTAATAACATCAACATTGAACGCTGCAGATGCACTATTATTTTATTTTTTTTACGCTAACTTTTAAATTGATATAGCAAAATACCATTGGAGGTGATAAAATTACTACACCTGGGTAGGCTCATGCATTGTATGCCACAGGGTTAAACCAAACACGATGACAAGCCAACTTTCTTCTTTTCCATTTTGCAGCGCTTAATAAACTAAAGTGACTTTGATATCCTGGAAGTCCATTGGTCAAAATTTTTGCTCCTTTGCTGAGCTATTATTGTTTTCTGTGCTAGGTGTGGCAATTGTTGTCAATTCCGTGTTTCCCAATCACTAGTGTGGAGTGTCACTAAGCAAAAAATTTAAAGCCACAGTTTAAATCAATGAGTATACATAGTTTGTATGCTGCACCATGTTTGGCAGTTTCAGCCAAGTTCTCCTTATCAATTATACTCCCAGCTTAACTGAGGAGGCAAGACACAAAAGAGCAAACTGGATGAGCCAATGGGATGAGAACACTGTGTGCACCCAGTGCTCATGGGAGTTTTGGTATCATGCAGTATTAACTCAAATTGACTTAATTACTTCAGATACCTTTTGTAAACTACAATTGGATGAATAAATGGGCCTTGTTTGGACAGTGACATTTTAGGTTCTTGGTTTCCCACTTTGTATTTTTGTTATTTGTGTTCCAGACCAAATAAATGGCAATCAGCCAATTATCTACCTTTCTGTATTGTTTCTGTCTGTTCTGCACGTGATGCAGTGGTCATCCCCAGCCGTGCATCACAACATGTATAACCTTTATTTGCTCTTTTAGTACAAGCACTAGCACTAATCTAGTACTAATAAATCAAGAAGTAAAAGGCATGTATTTTTCTCCCAATGAGCGATAAAAGCAACAACAATTTTACAATGTTAACAATGTTATTGCTTGACGCCAGCATATAATTTCATGGCTATTGGACTTTAAGGGTTTACTTAATATTAATTAATATGAACATGCCAGTTCACTGAACCATTCACACATGACACGACACACTTTATATACACTTTAGTAGCTTCAATCACAGTTTTGTTGTATAGTGCTAAGAAATGAATGGTTAATAGTACTACATAGAGTAATGACAGACATTGATATCTATTAGTATTATATTTGACTTGAGTAAAGCATTTACAAAGTAATGACCAAAGTAATGTAATAAAGTAATGAATAAAGAGTATGGCGGCAGATTATAGTACGGCAGTGTAATTTAATGAATAGGCTTGTAACCAAAAGGTTACAGATTTGATTCCCAGGTAGTGCCCTGCCATTGTACCCTTGAAAATGCTGTAATTAACCTGGATTGCTACAATATAAATCTGGTTGTATAAAAAGATACCATGCAAAAATAAAAAAAAGTTACGTAAGTTTCTCTGGATAATGTGTACAGCCCACAGTTTACTGTGTAGCACTGAGTGACCTTCATGTCTCACACTGTCCTATTGCTGTACTGAAATAGTTTTTATGGTAGGAATCATTATTAGCTGCCCAGTGTGCAGCTGACTGTGGACCAGGTTTATGAAACATTCAACTTTTATTAGTTCATCAATTAGAACTGAAAATGAACTCATGAATGCTCTTGAAAATCAATAAAATTATTTATTGATAGCAGTAAATATATTTGAACCCAATATGGCCAGCAACAAAGCATCTACCAAGTAATGTTTCTTTTTGCAGTTCTCTACTAAGCCATTTGTGACTGGTTGCAGGCGCAGGTATGACGCATTCTCCCCCAGAAACATGCATCTTAAGTATGAAACAGGTGCACAGGGCTGGAAGTGCAGTGTGCGTGTTGTTTATGTGAGTTATCGCATGGTACACTTCTCTCCTTAATGCATTTGCACTCAAGGGAGGATCACACAAATAATAGGTGGAGATATAATACGTATGGCCGATTATGTATTCCATTGAATTTACTTAAGTAAAGATGCACTGAGAGAATGTTTACAACAGGAATCACACTATTTAAAGTTCCTGAGCAATAAATCATTAACTGGTACAGCTAAAGCAGACACGCAATAATTGAAACTGGGTGTTTTTCATTGAAAATATTGGCCAAAGTCATGGAGAAGTCATGGCAAAATTGTTAAAAATAATGGGATACTGAAAGAAATGGCAGACATCACAGAGTGTTTAAAAAAATTAATTTATTAAAACGTGCAACTGTAGCAACAGTAACAAGTGCCCGAAAATTATTGGGCAGTTGCCGCTAGTAAAAAGAATATAAGTAAATGCATTCATTTGGTTGATGCATGTAATTGCCGAAGGAACAAATTTGAAGGATACAAATGATAAGAGCAATCCTACATTGAGAATGCCCTGCAGAGTAGTGATAGTTAGTCCAGGTACAGTCTGAAGAGATGCGTCTTCAGACAATGGTGGAAGATGGGCAATGACTGAGTGGTTTGTAGAGGAATGATAATTTAATTATAATTTTAATTATGAAGTCCCCAAAGCATGATGGCCTATCTAGTGTTAAAAGACACTCTCACTTATTGTCTCTCTGCAGATGTGTGCGTGTGTTTAATTTAGAAACTTGATGCTGACTCCTGAGCGAATCGCATCAAAAAGATGGGAAAAAAGATCTGAATATGAATAATAGTGGCTTAGTTTACATCAATAAACATCATATTAATACATTAGTGCGTTATTTATGCTAGATAATGTATGTACATTTAAATATCATTGCTATCAAAAATACTAAATACATTTGTTATGAGACTTTTTGAATTTAAAGTAGAGATTCATTTTTACTTAGTATATTCATTTGTTGGGAATAGTACCTTGGGTACTCTGAGATGTACACAGTAAAAGTTTTCTCTGTTCATTTTGGCACTTAATATACATACTGGAGCTGAATTAAATGCTTCAGTGCTACTGACCTCTCAGTGGTGCTGATGCTTTCCTTTCTATCAATGAAGCATCATTATTATTGCACTGTGAAAAATATAACAGATTTTATATTGGCTGTGATATTAGTCATCTAGTCCACAACACTGCTCAAAGGCCTACAAAAAATGTTTGTGAACTGATATAAATGAAATAATTTGCTTCAATGACAAAATCTGCCTAATATTGTTCATTCTCAAGCACACAAAACAAATTAATTTCAGTCAAGATTAAAGCTTATAAACACCCACATGTGAAAGAAAGCACTGATTCAATTGTTAGTGGAGATTCTGAAGTGTTATCAAGACTTGCCAAAAATAATAAATCTAAATATTAAATATGGATGCAGCTAGACCCAGTACTTTCCTCTGGCTATTATGATGATTTAGAAACAGATGGTACTTTATAGGGATGCACTTTTATTTTGGCACATGGATTCCATTTTTCAGAGTTTTTCCTTCAAGTCCTTCTGTTCACTCCCGTTGGTCAGTCTGATAGTAAAAAGTATAATAAAACATAACAATATGAAATGTGTGATCATTAGCTAGCTTATACATGCCTTAATTTCCATTATTATTACTATTGCTTGTGTTGAATACACCTAGTGAATACCTGAAGGAACTGACAGAGTCAAAGGTGACCTAAAATCCCATTAATTTTGTGACACAATTTAAATTTGAAATAATATTAATTTAATCTGGCGAATTTGAAACTGAAACCCAGTTAATTTTGTCAGACTAATTTGAACATTCATGAGGAAGGAAACAAGGGCATGCAGAAAAGAAGTAGGGAGTCTCTGGATAGACAAGGTCTCAGTGCTGCATTCGGTCTCTAAACCCAAACTGGGCAAATAAGCAACTTTGTGGAGACACGCATCTGAAAGGTAAGATGTTGGCTAAAATGCTAACAAGATGTTGTATACAGACCCCCATGTTACAAAAACATAGCATAGCAGAACAAGCCAATTTAAGTAATTTCTTTGATTTGGCTCTGTGGATGGGCTGAAAATTAAACCAAAAGAACCACAGAAAATGCTGTGTTGATTTAGCATACGCTGCCATGGATGTACACTCAGAATATGGTTAAGAATTATGCTTCCCGACCATAAAATATGTATTATCACCAGTGGTAGCAATTATACATTTTTTTAGAAATGTGATACAAATCATAAAATATATTTCCCTGCATCAGTACTCACTGTAATAGTGTCCACTGGTAAGCAGATGTGCGTGTGCGCTGAAATCTCATTGCATTAACATAAGCCTGTCTTTGAATGTTGTGCTGGGTTATTTGTGCTCATCATATTTTTTATTTGCGTTCATCATATTCATTGATTTTTTCCACATACAAATATTGCTGTTTCAGATTGTCCAATGCAAATCAATTTGAATGTTTACTTTTCAGAATAATAATTAAAAGGCACCAGTGAAATAAGAACGGACAGTCTTTATCCATGCATTTCTGAAATATTACCGTAGTGACGAAAAGTGGCTGAAAGTTGTGTAATTCCTGCATATCTGCTACCCAGAAATGAGAGGATACATTACTCTGATGGCTGAGCATGGCCATTTTCTCTTGTAATCATGACTCAGAAAGGGGTGAAGTGCATCAAAAAGTTTTTCTCCCCTTTATAATAGCATTGGGGGAGGGATTTTCCATGACTATAGCCACACACAAAAACCCTTTTGGTTCTCTCACACCTTTCTCTAGGAGCGATTGAAAAACGACGGGCACATGCAGATTTCAAATGGTTGACCCCACAGGAGAACGCAAGATCGGCCCCCAGCCTCGGGGACACCGGTGTCCCAGTTGGGGGCTGGTGAGGATGGTGAATGCAGACTGCTGTTCTCTTGTACTCAACAGGACAGGAAAAAGTGGAGAACTCTGTCAGAACACTGATTTCGTGGGAATTCTGAAAGTCTGCTCAGCTTTGAGTGCCTTCATTCACCGTCATACTATAGGACACCAGAATCCGGGGGAATGGGTAGGTCCTTCAGTGAACCAGATTGGGACAAGTGTGAAAGGAAAGAGCTGTATGTTGTCGGGCCACCCTTTAGTACACCGCTTTAAATTCAGTGAGCATTGAAAAGCGGTCTATTCAGGAGATTTTTTTTTTTTACATTGAAAACCTCTCACTGTGAGTATATTCACAAGCTAGGAGCTGTCATGGGCATTCAGCAAAAAGGCTCCAACCTCCAACTCTCAATTAACAACAAAAAATGTAATCCTTTCTTTTGTGGTTTTAACCTCATTGAAGATAACTCATAAAAATACAAAATAATAAAATCTAAAATTACACTGTGTCCTAAAATAGTGTGCTGCTAAAAAAAAAGAAAAAAAAGAAAAAACAGGAATTGTACTTTATATTGAGGAGCAAAACAAGACTTATACTACACCCTATGCACCGAAAATGTCTTGTAACATGTATTAGGCACAAAAAATACCCTGTTAACTGGACTTGTTCTATGTAATAGGCACTAAAACAGTATTAGTTTTGATGCAGTCACATCAAAGGTTATTTTTGATACAGTGCCTCTTCAAATCAAGCATGCCATTAATATAAAGACCTTTTCTAACGGCACAATTTTTCTGTCCCAGGGAGGGTAATTTTGCTGAGTTAACTGTCAGCAAATACATCTTCATATGTGGCTTTCAAAATGGCTATTGTCAGGCCTGAGTGTTTTAGAAACATTTAAGTCTCCTGCCTCTCTCTCATATGCTTGATTTTAGGGTTGTCGTACATGGTTGAGATTTTTTGCATTGACACTCA
This sequence comes from Anguilla anguilla, assembly GCF_013347855.1. Lineage (NCBI taxonomy): Eukaryota > Metazoa > Chordata > Actinopteri > Anguilliformes > Anguillidae > Anguilla > Anguilla anguilla. Next base: position 37,270,874 of record NC_049207.1, read on the forward strand.
AGGGCACTTTAATTGTGAACACTGAGTGCCCATTCACTCTTGAAGCATTTACGCTAGCTTATTTTCCTCTTTTTTTAAAAAGCACTATGAACTGTTGCTCTAAAACAGGAACATTATCAATGATGTTGCCACATCCTTGCAAACACTAAACCTTGCCATTGATCACATTGCATAACATGAGTCAATATCTTTAGAAAGAAGTGATTTGTTATAAAGGGATCATTCTGTCAAAGATATAATGTTTTCTTTCAAATTTACTAACATGCAGGCTGTTGGGTGACTAGTTCACACTAGAATGGGTACAATGCATCTTCAGACATTTGGGGGCGGCATGGTGGTGGCAGTGAACTGTTGCCACACAGCAAAAAAGTCCAGGGTTTGATTCCGGACTGCGCCTTTCTGTGTGGAGTTTGCATGTTCTCCTCGAGTCTGCGTGGGTTTCCTCCAGGTACTCAGATTTTTTCGCACAGTCCAAAGGCATGTAGGTAGGCTAATTGGAGACTCTAAATTGCCCATAGGTATGATTATGTAAGTGAACGGTGTGTGTGCCCTGCAATAGATTGGCGGCCTGTCCAGGGTGAATTCCTACCTCTCGCCCAATGCACGCTGGGATAGGCTCCTGCACCCCCTGCAACCCTGCCCAGGATAAGCGGGTATTGATAATGGATGATATTGAATATGTGCCATTAGCACTTTGCATTTCCCAATTTAAAACACTACCTAAATACAGTATGTGACTTGCCATTGTTAAAACCACAGTAAAAAAGGAAAAAAAATCACCATGTGAACCAGGTAACTGCTGGTCCTAGATATTTCTGACTTTGAGCTGCAAAATTCATGTAATTGAAAGACTATTAGATAAATGCCACGTGAGAGGTGATAACTCCATCAAAACTATTACACCAGTCCTTTTGCTACACTACATGGCCAAAAGTATGAGGACACCTCACAGCCAAAATCTCATCCAAGATGATATAACAACCTCCACTCCTCTGGGAAGGCTTTATACTAGATGTTATAGCATTGCCACAGGGATTTGCTTCCATTCAACTAGAAAAGAATTAGTGAGGTCAGACACTGATTGGGCGATTAGGCCTGGCTCGCAATTGGCTTTCCAAGTGATCTGAAAGGTATTGGATGGAGGTGAGGGAAGGGCTCTGTGCAGTCCAGTCAAGTTCTTCCACACCATTCGCAAAACCTATATGGACCTATATATGGACCTCTCTGTGTGCCCGGGGGGATTGTCATGCTGAAACAGGAAAGGGCTTTCCCCAAACTGCTCGGGAAGTGCAGAATCATCTAGAATGTAATTGTATATGTTGCGTTAAGATTTGCCTTTAATGGAACTAGACAAAGGGGTGTCCAGATACTTTTGGTCATATATAGTGTACAATCAACAACAAGATAATTACAGAATAAGTAGAGATGATAATGTGATCAATTGTGCTGATTGATGATAAAAAGCCATTTTATTAAAGGAAACTGTAGATAAACTGTATAAAGTTCCTTTTGCTGAGACTTACTACAATTCAGATACATTTTGCTCAGTAAATTATATATCACATTTGTACAAATTGTGAGAGAGCATACACTTGCCAACTGACTGGCACAAAAGTGAACAGACGACGAGCAAGAAATATTGGTGATGCATCCACATTTGGAGTCATATATCTACACTAATTTGTTTGCCATGTCCTATGACATACATAAAAACAACAAATTGATAATTTGTGGAATGGTCAGTATAACATGGAATAATTACTCTGTTTAACGAAAATGCTTGAAGTTGTCACATGTTTTTATAGATTACAATGTGAAGATCAGCACTAAGAGTTTCAGATCAACTTATATATGTAGCTCAACTGTTCCAGTGTCAGGGCACCATAGTAGTTCTTAGTCCCACTCTCTGGTTTTGAATCCAGACAGTGCCAGTACTGCCGGTGGTTGGTAGCCCCACAGAGCGACACACAATTGGCTCAAATGTCATCCAGGGATGGGAGGGCTTCAATTGGCTGGGATCACAGCTTTTCTCCACTCACTACGAACCGCCTGCTGGTCGATAGGATGATCGCGGTTGGCCTGTTGAAGACATTTCATGTCGCACATGAAGTGTTTTGCTCTGACACATGTATTTGTGAAATTGACTTTTAGACTGCAGCGTGATAAGATTGTGATGACATTGCTTACTTAGGAACAGAACAATGCTTGTCTGCACTCACTAAAATTGATATCAGTGGTTGCAGCAACGGGCACTGATTATAAATACGATTGGATGTTCCCAAGTTGGGGAAAAATCATTAAAAATGACTTTTATTTACATTAAAAGTCATAGATATGGTATTGTTTACCATATTTTGTTTTACCAATACAATGGCCTTCTTCCAGTCCTATTTGGTGAATTGATAAATACAACAGCTGCCGGTACATTTAAAAAAATTAATAATATGATAAATGTGATGAGTGTATGCTTTTGATATTAATCTTGAATTCATCACAATAGTTCATTTACACAGTTTCTGTACTGCTCTGATACACACATCTTTGCAGTTTATGGTTCAGAGCAAACATCTCTGTATTCACATAAACTCATTACTAACAAGTACCATATACGTCTAAAAATTACAGCTAAAATTTAGCATCATTTATAGGGAATTATCTTTAACCATTAGGGCATTTTGCACACCACATAGAATATTTAACTGTTCTACATCTTTATGACAAGAATGGCTCTTTAAAGTGTCATTCTTGTACTGAATGAATTTTCAGATGACCATCAATTATGCATGGTTAGGCTGTGTTGCACTCAAAGGTGACCCTTTGACCTATGGCAATTGATACACCAATTTCAACATATACATGGCTCTGTAAAGGGGAAACTCCATTTCAGACAGGCCCCTTGATAAAAATCATGCATCACACTGGCCTGTTGAAATTTTAATCGGCAGCAACCTTTACCAGTCTGCGACGATTGGTTGAGTCTCCCAGACTCTCAGAAAGATATAAGGTTTTATCAGCTTTCCCAAGAGAAGATGGTTTAAGGTCAAAACTATAATGAAACAAGAGGTTGATTAAAAATTGAATTTCCCACATTAAATATTTAGCATGCACTGCCTCATACTTTATTTCAGTAGATGTTCAGGCTGTATTACACCCAAATTTTTTCTATCAGGGATCCTGCAGTAGATATTAAGCTCACTTGACTGTATTTCAGGTATGTTACCCCCAAATCACCATGCCCCAATATGATTTTGACAGCCTCAGGAGTGGGTGGGGTTGAAGACATACGCAAAGATTGCATTGTTTCTGTTGGAGGTAGGTCAAAATTTCAAGAGACTAGTAGGTAGATCTGGTAGATAGCTAACTTTAAAACCATCAGTTCATTAGCTACTGAATTTGGTGACTAAAAGAAATGTTTAATAGTGAAAAGATGCGATTGTTGTATGTGGACTTTTGGAGCTGTCATTTTTAATGTTGCGATGTCAGCCTGGAATCTTGTAAAAGGTTTTCATAACATTGCAACAGTTCAGAAAGCTGGTAACTGCTGCTTTACGTTACAGTAAAAATAGTTAAATGTGAGTTTATGTACTAGCTAGCTAGCCACTTTAGATAGCTGTAATACCTAATTTCTTGAATGAGTATCTCCCACTTAGAAGCCTCCATCTCAAAAAACCCTTTTCGGGCTGCAGCTTTGCATCTCTTTGTTGCATAACATGAGTTATTGAAAAATGAACATGATGGCAGCAGTGTTGGTGCCTATTTAGGATAGTTAACTTGGTTACTGTATTCTGTAATGAGGTAACGATTTAACGTGTTGCATCAAAAATCACAAAACATATCCCCTGATACTGTCCAAATTCCCACATTCAGCCTTAACTAAAAACTAGATGGTTGGACAGAGGTGATTGAACATAATACAGCACTCTACTTGTATAACGCTGGGACATCTAGTGAAAGAGGAAGATGACCTTTCTTCCCCCTTTCCAACTTTATCAGCTTATATCGCCAGAATGATAAAATAGTGTAAGCAAAAGTAACAAACATGACTGGTCATTATGAGCTTGCACAATAGATATTCACTAGGGTGCTGTGATGCTAGATTATGAGAAAGTGGTGCCCCAAAATTAATCTTCTGTTCATGCCTTCACTCCCTATGTACTGTAGTACATATTATCCACCATATACAGAATCGCAAATGAGTGTAGCGAGCCATTTGAGACACAGGCTTGTTCTTGTCCAGTTGGCTACTCTTACACTTAAAACATAACCTTTGTATATCATCTAGAATGTTTAATGTGTATGAATGTTTGTTGTGGTCTAATGTCCTTCATTCCACATTATGGTAAACAAAGATGCTGCCTCTTTACTGTAATATTATGCAGTGCTAGGCATGGTATAAAATGAATGAGAAGTAACAGTAAACAAATGAAACTAATTCTAACAATTTTAAACAGGTAAATGCTACAGTACATGCATACATCTGACATATTAAACTATTAAACACATAAAATACACCAGCTGATACATCCATACAATTAACGGTGTGAAAAACTGATATGTAACATGAGAAACAACTACATTGCTTTTATTTCCTAAGATACTCAACAAAACAGTAGGTTTATAATTTTATTGGTCATTTTAACCTCAGTTGCCCTTTAATAAAGCTTATGACTCCAGCTGTACATTGTTATGTCCTAGAAATGAAGTCCTTATGAGCTTAAGGTGGAAGTTTATGAGCATAATATTTCTTTGAGTCGTAAAAATACTTTGTGGCTAAGTGTACTTAATACATTTAAGGGGTAGTCTTTGTTTTGATTTGGGAAATAAAGCATAGCTTTATACTGTTATAACACATTACTGTTCAGATCTGCTTTATTCTGATGTCGTAGTGTGTTGGATGAGGAATGTGGACTGGGTAGTACATAGCAGGTGGGAGTGTGGGCTGTGAAAATGTATGGTAATTCACACTGCACGGATCTAACGATGGAAACCCAGTTTGGTCTTTTAACACAACATTATAATAAGAGTGCTTTTGCTTGCTTGCATTCCTGATCTTGTCCACTGATACTGAATCAGGAAAGAAAATACCTGCCTCTTGAGCCGTCAAATGAGAAATGCAACATTTCTAATGGACAGCCTGATTTGATAGTCGACACTGGCAAAGAACTGATTCATGGTGCCAACTATGTTTTTTTCTGTATTTGGTTGTTCATCCCAACACCCCCCCCCCCCTTCAGAATTTAGTTTTTTGCAAAGACCTTACTCCTAGTGTTATCTATAAAGGGCAGACAGACAGACCTTTTCAAATACCTAGCTCTGAGACTCAATCAAACTGGATTATCCAGTTTCTTGGTCAATAGCTTTCAGTGTCTTTGCAAACAGCACATATAGGCTACATATGACGTTAGCCTAGATTATAATGTTCATTTTTGAGAATGAACGATGGGTAGCTTTTTTTCCTGGCAGCTGACAACTAAAGAGTCATTATTTTGATGCATCTCTCTGAAAATCTCTGTAGAAAAATATGTTCTGAAGAGATCCCACAACGTGGGTTATTGTTCATTAACCTATATTTTATTTTTATATTATATATTATATATATAATTAGTTGTTTTTGGCTACAAAATAAGTCTATTTTAACAATAAGGCTGGAGTAATGCAAGTAAATGTTCCAAAAATGATTAAAATGAAAATGGGTAGATTTTGACTTTAAAGTTATTAATATTCTAGAGTTCAGAACAACCCCCATTCCTGTGTTAGAGTTAGTATCACTGAGGTTCGACTGTCATTTCTACCCACCATCTAAAGGCAGCATGTATGTGCACATATGTGCATAATGATAAACAGTCATAACTTGGTGCCTAATAGAAATGCATTCTGCATTCACAAATCACCTCATCTCACCAACAAAGACATTTAAATGTTATTTTCAAAGCACCAAAATGTATTGAACAATTTACTTCAACTTAGTACCTACAGATGATGCTAGCGGCAACCTCAGAATCTGCACTTATGTGTGTGAACCTTATATTTCCTTTGAATTTCATCAACCACATCCAAGCACATTAGCATACTCCTAAATGAGCAAATGAATTCTGCACCCGATGCACATATAATATATTTTTCATAATACTAGTTTTAGCCTGCAAAAGTAATTCACTGCCTTAAAGATAAAAACCAAAGGTCTGGCTTGGCTTTGGAAATGCCTATGTGCAAATTGGACGAGAGCTCTAAAAAAAGTCTGAAAATGAATTCCCTATAGATTATTGAACAGCATTGGTTTAAAACACACAATCCAAATTCAGATTTAATGAGGTTTGGGAGTCTTTCCGTATTGCCTCAGGGCTTGGAAAAAGGGGAAAAAATCATTTCTATTTCAACAGTTTACAGAACCACTAAATAATATATCTATTCCTTTATCCATAATATATACATTCCTTTCCTTGGCACTAATGACAGTAATTCAATATGGGGATGCTATTTGAATTTCAAATGCATGTTTAGCCTTTGCCACATTTATGAAATGAACAGAAGGGGCTATTGTTGTTTTACATATTTCCTGGTACAGTTATATCAAATACACTATAACATGTTAAAATGTTTTGTGTGCGTGTCCATGTTTTCTTCTGCATAAGACATTCAAGATCATTCATTCAGATTATACATGTGAAAGAACATAAAATCATGGATACTGCACCAGTTTTGTATTGTGCCACATTTGGAATTCTGAATTTGTTTGATTACACTGTAAATGTTACATGGACTCATTTCTATTGCAACTGAAGTTGGGCTTTGGTCTTGTAACTCCTAGCAACTAATATCCAAGTTCTCAGACTGTTACATTATATGCTAGATGAATTTCCCTGTTATCTCTTTAAAGGTCACACTGTTCCAATGACCTTTAACCTCTGATAAACACATGACATGAGAAGACCTGAATGAAATGTGCAGCTACAGTATATACTGGATACTCTGGATTATGTTGGCCACACTGTATTTTAATTACTTCTAGGTACTAATGAGAAAATACATAATAAGGAGGGAAAAAGTTGAAATTAAGTCATCGATTCAATCAAAACTTCAAACAAAACCGTTTTCAGAAGAAAAAAAAAGTAATTTGTTATAATAATAATAATAATAATAATAATAATAATAATAATAATAATAATAAAAACACATGGATTTAGGTAGGCTTACAGAATAGCATGAGCCTTCCAATAATTTTAATTTCTTACACAATTTTTTTTACAATGACCAAGCCCTCAACATTCTGTAACAGATGTGGATTCTTACACAGGCTGGTTGTTTCTTTGATTAACTGTTTAGTTTCCCAGCCAATGCCAATGCCTTTATCAAGGAAAGCTAAAATAGAGCACATTATATCTTGTATCCATTTGTATAGCTAGATTTAGAAAGCCGTTTAGCTTTTAACAGGTGAAGGGAACGCTGGCGCCTTGACTTTGCCCTGTATGCTGATGCCAATTTGTCTTTCGATTGTGGCCATGGTGTGGCAAATCAAAGGCAATGAATAAAAAAGCTTATGGCCCCAGGTTTCTCTAGATGTGAGGTGTACTATTACATTGTTTGTCCCACTGAAAGCGCGTAGTGATCCCTTCAGAGGAAATGACGCTGCAGAATTTGTTTCAGCACAGATGGAAACCTGCTGGAGAAAAACAGTGACAGATATGATTCTATTGAATTATCACAAAATATGGGCCTTTTATCCGTCTTGCATATGGTACCACAGAGAAAATCTTTTATGCAACTGACAGCTTTTTAAAATGGAACATTTTTGGAATGGATTGTTTAACCAACTCATTGCAACTGAGGGATTAAAAAGGTGAAAAATAAGTTCATTCATAAATATCAGATCACATCTGCAGTATTGAAAGTAACTTAAAACACTTTTTCCTGTCCTTTCTCCTAAGCAAACGGTTTTCTCTGTAATTGGATTATGGCTATTGAAGGCCACCATTCAGTTTTAAGTTTGGAATCTTCATTTTGAACAATGGGCCTCATTCACGAAACGTATACAATCACATTTGATCGTAACCTATATGTAAGAACGCTTTCAAGAACATTTTGGCATTCATGTATTTGTTCATGGCTGTTGTCTTATGCTAATCACATGAAGAGGATTATGCATAAAACTTACAAACAGTCAGCATTCATCATCTCATACATCTGGGATATAAACAAAAATAATATGAATCCCATATTGGCCTTTTGTAGGAACTTTGTTTAGAACATTTTTTTAGAATTTCAGAAAAGTTTTATGAATGAGGCCAAATGTGTCTACACAAACTTGGACAATGTCAGCCTCCTGGCTGATGAAGTTAACAGAGAATATGTGTGTACAAACAAAGAATGCACATATCTCACTGAGTTATACTAATGCTCTGGCCAGATCAACAGAGCCCATTGCCCTGTCAAAGCATTTGGCATCAGATGGATGACTTTTTGAGGCCAGGGAGAATAAATTCAAATTTTGGCAGCAAGCCAACCTTTTCTTTCCCATCCGTTCCCTGTCACAAAGGCGGTCAGTTTCTTCACCTCATCTCCTTAGGCTAAATATTAATTAACTTCGAATAAAGCCTCTGCTCTGAGTTCCGGCCAAGTGTTTTGGTTCAGTGATTACTGCGTGTATAAATTTAGTAGTCATGAAGGCTTTAGAGGGCTTAGATAAATTATCTATTGGGATCTTTGGCAAACACAAATGGATATAACACTCTCCATTAGCTGTTTACAACCTTTAAAAATGTTTGATACAGCCTGATATTTTACTGAAAAGATGCAGATTAAGTACCTTGCTCAAGGATGCAACGCCATTGCCTAGACTGGGATTCAAACCTGTAAACTGCAATCCTTGACACTTTTTGTTATGTCATAAAAGCTTGGCAATTAACATTTCCCGGGCCCTTTGAGAGTGATGGAGACAGCTGGGTGTTTCTGTCAGAATTCCGGTTAAAGCACCAATCTATCTTATTTTTGCTGGGCACCAACCCTAAGTGAGAAATAAACTAATTCCATAGGGGGCAGAGGATAAAGTAATAACAAATTAATATGAGGGAACAAGAACTAGAACACCCTAAGCTCTAACATCTGCTGACAGGCTGTGAAGTTCCTCCTCTGCCAAAAATTGCCCCACTAATTATCATCCTGCTGGAAACATGTGCCTTGCAGTGTAATTAGTTGCAGAAGCCAAGAATCAGCACTTCCTCTGCTTTGGGATATCATTTGTCCTCATGTCTGCGGGAATCACAAGAAAACACCTCTGGTGAGGGGCAAAAGGCACAGTTTCGTTTGGGGTTTGGTGTTTGAGGAAAACAAACGGTTGTAATTGGACATCCTCTGTTGCTACACTTGATTTCCAAAACAATTCCATTACATCAAAAATGTTTTCATTGTGTAAAACTTTCATTACAATACCACAACACTGCTTACTTTGGTCCATTTGGAAGGGAAAGTATGCTCTGGCATACATTAACATTGACATTTCAGGTAACAGACAAAAATCCCTTTTTCCTAATACAGAATTAGACCCCTAAGAACTGCCAGCAATGCCCAGTCACCTTTATGTCTGGCATGATTACCTGTGATTTGGTCTATTTGGTCATGTCACTGTTTTGTAATTGGGCAGCTGTCCTTCACATGAATAACTGCTGATCAAATGCATCTTCCAGAGATTAGGTAATTCCTTCCGTTATGCTATTCAAACAATTTGACTTTACAAATATGTTGGATACCACCACATGTATACAGTGGCATTTTTGTCTCAGTGGGCTCGGCCTAAGGTACTTGCTGGAAAATTCACATTTATATTACAAAGAGGTAATTGGTATGACATTACTGTGTGATTTTACCATTGCTTTAATGGTTTTATTATCCGGTATAATTATCCAAATTTATTTCCTGAATGTTCCAGGGATATTTTTGGTTACACAGGTGTCAGGGTGAAAAATAGCACAGGTGAAAAGGGACATTTTGTTCCTCTTTAAATTTTTAGCACCCTGCTCAGGGGGACCAGGGAGTTTCTGTCCAGACTATTTCTTCAGGCCATCCATCCTTGTGTCTGAAAAAAGCTCAGCCCATGTAGGTCACATGGATTCTTCTTTCTGTCTTGATGACACGGCCTCTGCTTTAACTCCCAACAGCCTTGTTTGTTGTTTAGTTTTAAAACCCATAATTTATTTCCCAAGCGGTCAACCATACCCAGAAACACAGCTTTGGCTCTGATATAGTATCCACATAGGTAACCGGATAGTTACTAAAAAGATTAAGGATAGGTGCCACTCTTTTGGTTACAAGGGCAGTGCCCAAATTTTTATTTGAGCTGGGAATCTGATTTCTGAAACCAGCCACAATATTTCACTACTACCACTGACTGGACTGTTCTGTCCCAAATTAGTACAGTCATTCCCATTTTAACCCATGTTTGACTAAGGCATAAAAATAGTATGTTAAGAAAAATGACCACAGAGGACATTCTGTTTGGTGGCAATGAGTATCCTAAAGACAGGTAAGTGCATATATCAAATACAGTTTTTGAAGACATTTCTGTTTATCATGCCTTAAAATAGTGAGTTAAAGTTCACTTTTTGCAAGAATTGCTAAAATGAATCACTCAAAGTGTACCCAAAATGTAATATTCACATGGAAGAAACCCACATATTATTGAAATGTGTGATATAACTCATTGTAGTTTTTCAGATACAGGCCTTTCTGTATCTTACTATTTTTACTCGTTAGTCACAAGGGACAATTCATTTCATCGTTTCGTGTGAAAATATCCATGGGTCCGTAGGTTCTGGAGGTTAGCAGGCTAATTTCAATTTCTATGGGACATGTAAAAAGATTTGTGATCAGATGTGAATGGTGTGTATTTATAGAATGAAAGGTTTTTTTCCAGGAAAGGGATGGAGCACCATGTCACCTCCTATTTAAAAAACGAAAGGAATTTGATTTCCTTGTACTCTAAAAATAAACAAGGGCATGCTTCTACAAATAGGGCAGTGGGCTATAGGAGTACAATAAAAACATAGAGCTTACTTGCATCAGATAGCATCTGAACTTGATTTAAAGCTGGATTGGAAGGTCACATGGATTGCATGTGGTCGCATTGCCCACTCCTCGAATCCTTTTTCCTTTATCTGCACCAAACCCATTTGTCATCCTGTGCTCAAAGTGTTAAACAGATACTGAGATCAAAATGTTGAGGCCTCTCTTATGCAAAACAGCCTGCTGCTATGGAGACACGTCCTCACCAAATAAGAAAAGCAGTGCACAGTCAGGAGACCTGAGTCCATAGCCATTTAATATTTAATAGCTTTTATGTTATGGTATTTTTTTGGTATGCCTTTGATATAACTGCAGTGACACATTAGTAACTAGTCATTTGACGCTGGTACCGGTACAATGTAATCTGTTAATCAAATCCATGACATTATGGCATGAGAAATCTTTATGCACATGCATAAGTTTTGTTTGTTTTTATTGCAGATGACTAAGAAGAGCCATAGCAGTATGGTGTGGGACTATTTTTCTGGAATCGAATCAGGGGTGGCACAGTGTAAAAGCTGTAGAATGGGATCAGCATCCAGTAGATCCAAAAATACGTCCAATATGTGGAATCATCTTAAGGTTCATCATTTTGAACTTTTCAGTGCGGCAAAAAACAGAGAAGGCAATGGGAAAGAAAGACAGGCAAACAAGTTCAATCAATTCTCCCACAGTTGTTTGCCAATCAGATAAAATGGCAGTCAGTCCAAGACACTGACAGATTGATGACGGAGATGATGGCAACTGACAATGAGACATTCAGTATCTGGTGTTAGCTTCAAGCAGTTCATGACTGTGGCTGATTAAAAACCAAGGTAATGCTGGATTCTGACACTGGAGAATATATTAATGTGATGTTCCTTTAAATGCTTCATCTGTGGAACATAGAGAAGAGCCATGTTGTCCTTGTTCTCCAAGATGGAGGAGGCAAAATGGTCAAAGGTATACAACTGGCAGATTTATACAACTTTCCAGACCTGAGCTGCCATGCAGTTTTTATTTAAAACAAAGCAGCATTACATATCCTTTCTTGATCTACTTGAGAAGCTTAGGTAATGACAGGCTAAATCTTTATATTGATCACCGTTGCTACATTGGGTAGCCTACACACCCAGAGCGATGAGGTGCACAAGATCAAATGAACTTTGGAGAATATTATAGATGCCAATTTTGAATGTCTCGTGCATTGCAGGGGCCAGATTAGCTTTCAGAAATTTGTATATTATAGCCAGTGGAAATCCTGCTAAATTCACATTGCAAGTACACACAAATACACTAGTGTGCAAAACCATCTCAGAGTTATACAGGTACATCCAACTGAAGCACTTGTCTTTGTTGAAGTGTTATGCTTCATGGTCCAAAAATTGAAATTTGCCCATGCCATGGCTGATCGAAGTGAACTAATTCATTTTGAGAATGAGGTGATATTGCGTTCAAATATACCACATTTAAAGCCTCATTTTTGAAAATTAATGTTTCAGTTATTTAATAAAAAAGTTATCAAACACCCATACCAGTGAAACATTAATTGCCTCCTTAGTTACTCAATCAACCAATTAACAACATTTTATTGATAATTAGATCCAGCTGACTGAACACAGCCAGGCTTGATTGCAGCCAGTCAATAATGGGGCAATTATCATTAATATATTCACAGTACTTTTTAAATAAAAAATGGCAGAAATAAGTGCAGAATAACAACCAGATAACATGGAATGGAGGAATGGAGTAGTCAGTGAATTGGAATGTCCTCTGATTTGTGTATTCAGATTCTGTAGTTTTTAAAATATAAAATGAAAAGGCTTCAATTGAAAAACAGGTGACCATATTAAAATGACCTTCTATGACAATGATGAAAGCTTTTCTCTGCATCCCTGATCCCAGTATAACCTCTTCTGCAGTTAAATATGAGTGTCAGCCTCACTCAACGAATCAGAAAGCACAGCAGCAGGGTCTGTCAGCATCTTCTCCGCATTGTGTAATTGGTAAAACAGAGGTAGGCTCTAGAACAGAACCAGACCATTGTCACAATGCTGAGGCTGAGTAGGTGTCATTGACAGAAAATGCCATTTTTTCTGGCCCCTTCGTACTTTACGCGCCAAGAGGGACGAGAGAGAAGGACCAAGGCTTGTGTCCCTAGACGGTTGCATTTCGGCCGAGACTTGTCATCAGGCGTCCATCATGAGCGGCGCTCAGTGCTCTGTCTGTCACCATTGCTTGGGCGTTTGTTGTCGCAGCGTTTTTAATTTGAGATGTGCCCGGGCCACCTGCAGATAACCTCCCATGGATTCAGGTAATTGCCTCCTCTTGTTGCTCCACTGCAACTATTCCCCCCCACCCCCCACCCCTCCCCCGAATTCCAGCTCAGGAGCTCACCAACGTGCATCCATTTGTCTTTTGTTAATGAAATCCACAGGGGAGGACGCCCTCACGACACGGAGGGGCCAGCACATTTCAGGAGCGATTAATTACCGAATGCACGGTATTTGTTATGTTTTTTATTTATTTTTTTAAACGAGCCATGGGCTCGTTAATCTAAGGCTCCTTCCACCGTTGAGGTAATTACAGTAAATCACGAAGACAGCCGTCAGGACCAACTGCGGCGAAATGAAAGAGGCTGCCAGACGCGCGAAGAAGTGCTTTGCGTGTCCGTCTCTCTGCGAGTGCCCCATCTGTCACGTGTGAGATAATGAAGTGTTTGGACACTTCTCCGTGGTGGCCGGCATCTCTTTGTCTGCTTAAATGGCACAAAATGGTGGTTCTATCTAGTACTGGTAATGGAACTGCAGGTTGCAGGTTTGAATTCCAGGTTGGGTGCTGTTGTCTGGCAAGTTAATGAAGCTTCCATAAAATCCAACTGCTTCTTCCAACTGAACACAGTTAACAGACAGTATTTAAAAAATGTAAGCTTACTCAATTTTGTATAACAGCTGAACAAATCAATAATGTAATGCTGTGAAAAATCATGTTACATTCTTTAGGACAAAACTTGTTCCTGTCCCTAGCTTAAAATTGCCATTCTTGCTAATACGCCTGAGCAGAGCTAGAAACAAACCATGTTTGACTGTTGAAAGACTGTGTTAAGTGGATAAATAACTCACTTCTACTAAACTATTTATCCACTGAGTATAAGCCATTGTGAAATCTTAGGACAACCATATATTGAAAAATAAGTCTATTATAATGTTATATAAATTTCTAGGAAATAGGAAATTTAGATCTCTGTAACTGTTGCGGGCCATTCACAACTTGCTGATCTCTCTCTCTCTCTGCTTTGAACTGTTCATACAATGTTTCCATCTCCTTCTAAGGTATCTTAGGCAACCATGATAAGGGTATAAATATATAAACTGTTTTCCAGCCTGTAAACCTCAAGTCTCAGTGGAAGTGCTGTTTTTCTGTTGACAGTTGTCTGTGAGTTACCCAAGCATTGAGCACGGCACACTCCAGCTTCTCAACCTGGTGCAAATGAGGAGGGTGCAAAGGTTGTCCTTTAGGGCAACTTCCTGTTTTTGCATGATTAGGAAATGACATCATCCATCATTCCTGGCTGAGAAAGGGATAACCCAGCAATGTGCCCGAGGCACAGCATTCTTCTGTAGCAGCCCCTTGACACGCATTATGCAAATATGTTTTTTTTTTTATTTTTTAGAAAAGGATACTCCAAAAGGCATAAAGTTTTGTTTTGAGTACACTCAAAATGAATTTAACTGCCAGAATGTCAAGGGTAAGACCCCAAAAATTCCAGGATCTGGTGTGAAAGATTCAATTACCCATATATTCACTGTTATTTATTCATGTATTTATTTTTAGATCAACAACAACATAATGAGGTAACCTCACAATGGGGTTCCATCTATGTCAGATTAACACAACCGCTCTATTTAGTTAAGACCATCCTTCAGGTGCAGCCAGGTGGAATTGCAGCCATTTGTCTTCCCTGGTGTGCGGATTCTCCTGCCGTGGTCCGCGCAAAGCGCCGTCAAACTGAGTGTTCGCAGCGCTGCCGCTGACATCACTTCAACCCCGCCGGCTTTAAGAGGCACTCGATACAGCGCCCGATACAAGCCGCAGCGTATCTTTTTCCATCGCGGGACGGCGCCGTTAATAGATCACGCCACCATGATGAATGAGACCTTGCGAAACGCCATTATTCTCATGTGTATGCGAGCAGAAAATCTGCTTACACAGGCTCCTTAATAATTAGCAAGATTTAATCCCAGGTGTAACGTGTACTGTCCTTACACAGCCTGTGCTGTGCCATGATTACATTAATGCACGGCTCTTTATTCTCTGGGTAAAAGACAAGCCTGGACAATGGGATATGGAAGGCATGAATTAAACAAAGGGGGGCAGGAGTCGCTGGGCGTTCCTTTCATGGGCTGTCTGCAGTGTGCAGAAGCAGTTCAACGGCAGGAATTGTAATAGGGATCAAGATAAATTATCAAATATATGCGTTCTCTTTTCAAGGGAAAAAATCAGAGCAGGATGTCAACACATAATTGTGGTCATGATTTGCAGTCATGGCACTTTGAACAATATTTGTCATTCCTGAACCAAAGGACACAAATAACAGAAATTGATTGATGAGGAGAACAGGGCATTTAGCCCATGTAGTTTTGCCATTTTGTCTCCTGTTAGCACACAACCTTGCACAGTGTCAAGCAGGACCACAGAGCCTTCCAGGTTCTCTGCCCCTCCTGATATTGTGCCTCTTTTGAAAGTAATAGAGATTCTCACACTACCCAGCACTATGCTTAGTGAAAGATTTTTAGGCATGACCTAAAATTGCACTTCATGTTTTGTGTGTGGCCACCTCTAAGCAAATCAAGCACAGCAAATTCTTGTGCATGTATGTTTCATTAAAAGGGTACTGCATGCTGAAAACACAGAATTTTCTCTTTTTGAAACCTACAATGAGAAATCAATCCACTATGACCATCATTTTTTTCATCAACTATAGTACAGGCCCCTTATTTATTTATTTATTTATTTATTTATTCATTCACTCACTTACTCAAAAAGAACAACACTTTGCTTTCAGCTTTAGTGGCTCTTTCAAACGTATATATCATGTACACTATCAAGCACATTTTACATTCAAACCTTATGGATGCAGGTTTGAATCCATTACATTATAGGCATTTAGCAGACGCTCTTATCCAGAGCGACTTACACAACTTTTACATAGCATTTTACATTGTATCCATTTATACATCTGGATATATACTGAAGCAATTCTGGTTAAGTACTAAATATAAAGAACCATGAATTGGTAATATGCAAAATATTAGTTACTTTATGTCTTCTGAATTCAGGGCATCTGCTGTGAAAGGTTTAATAACAATTATTGGCTATAAAACCATTCAGATCAAGGCACAATGCCCACTCTGGCAGATTAACAGGAGATATTTTTGAGAGATCACTTTGACCTCAATGTCTGAAACTCTGCAGATGAGGCCACACAAGTACAGAAGACTGTACATTACTGATGGAAGTCAGATATTTCCCCAGCCTGCACTAACCAACGTGGAGGCGAGTCTGATGTTAAAAAAAACCCACTATCCAATAAAATATTTTTTCGACCATCAAAGATGAGGGCTAGTTGTCCTGTGGATGGAGGATGCAGTTTATAAGTAGAACAATAGACACCATCACACTAACACATGATGTTGGGGGAAGATTCCTCTGAGACTGCTTATCTGAAATGTTCAGTATATTAGGAGCACCACAACTGAGACTATCAAGGTTGCATGTTCAGTTTGCGCAAGGTACTTAACCTAAATCGTATAAATCACCATCATCGGTTTGAAAGGAAATATCATTTTAAAACTAATTGCACATTTTCCCTTGACAAGGGCATATACTCAGCAGTCAAAATGAATTGTGTTGTTTTGGTATTCAAATACAATACACTCTGTATTTCTTCCAAGCACTGGTAAGAACACTTAGTTACTATTTGCACAACAGCTGAATCAAAGGGCTCCTGGTTATGGAACATTTGCCTGACAAAGCAGGGACAGAATTAGTCTCATTACAAAAAATGCACATTAGCTGAAACTGCTGCGAAAATGATAATTCCATGCTTTGTTCCCTGATTAAAATAACAAGATTCAAGTCACTCCCATTAAAGAGGCAAATAAATACAATGATTAACTTTCTATTTGTAATTAAAAAAGTAAAAACATTCAAATTTAGTCAGAAAAACACAGTAGGGTACAAGCAAAAATGTTTTTTAATTTTCTCAGACATGAAACTGAGTAGATTGTATAACCCAAAGTCATTGTACTGTAACTATTCTGCTGAACATAAAGGGTAAATTAAGCCAGTAAATCACTACTTTGTCGAAATACACAGATTTTTGTATCCTACTGCAAAGCAAAGAACAGAACAAGGAAACATATTTAAGGTAAGACACAAATACACAAAAGCATCACATTGCAGGAGAGAAAAGGGAAATGACATATGCCCTGTTTTCACACATACACACACAAACACAAACATGTTTGTGTGTGCTTGTAAAGCAAGTTCTTTTCACCCCCTGCAAAAATAATATAGCACACAAAATATATATTTCTCCCATCTCAGAGCTATAAAATAAGACTCTTCTTTTCTCTGCCCATGCCAGCCAAACAAATGACTTACAGGACTCTGGAGAATGCATGGCAGCATTGCATATAAATATTCACATGCCAGTGCATATTTTATATGTGCTCATAAAACTCTCCATCGTGCAGCATACAGTGAAGCATTATTCTGAAATGAGCCCCATTAAGTAGCCATAATCAATCATTTAGCTGAATATGCATGCATGCCTGTATCGCTTCATGCATGTATAAACAATGGCACCCAAGTGGGTTCGAGATAGCCAACGGTAATTTAATCGGGGGGGGTGCGGAGGTGGGGGGGGGGGGGGGGTGGATTCTGTGCTTTCCAGAACTGAAATTCGAAACTCACCAATATCTATACTAATGTAATGCTAAAAGACATAGAATTGCAGAATTATTGCCTTGGAATATGATGAACATGTGAGATTTACAATATATATGGTTGTATTTTACAGTCAAACAATCACACAGAAGCCTCACAAGACTATTATGGGGTTTCTTCCCCATTTTTGCATAGAGCAGTGTGGAGTGCAAATTATTTCCTTTAGGATGCCTGCCATACTTTTGAATGCTTTTCTTTCCATTATTTGTCAGTGTATTAGGTATGTGTTGCAATGGCAGGTATGCCATCCTTCCAAGTTATGGCTTGGTGCGGCAGCATGATAGAACTTTTCAGGGTTTCCCACAGTAATAACCACAATGACCACAGACTCTCAGTCCTTAACCCCTTAGCGCAAAAGCCACATCTTGCCAATCCTTTCCCATTTAGGGGGTACCCTATTTAAAGCTTTATAACTCCAGATATGAACACCACAGAGACTTGAAAAATGGCTTAAATGAAGCAAGTCATTTGTACAATTTACAATACTAACGCAGCTTAGTTTATATTCATAATTTTGGAGGAAATAAAGGGCCACAAATGCAATTGTTTTGACAAAAAATCAAAAATGAATTTGCACTTTTTAAGTTTGCAATGCAATGCTGAGAGATTGCATATATTCAGCAGGTTAAACTATACATGTGCTTGATCAAAAACTTCTTGACCACAAGTTCATAAAATCTAAGGGTGGATATGTAGAACTACTATAGATGTATGAAGCAAAAATTAAGCAGTGTAGGCCTACCCGGCATCTCCAAATCTATCCAAAATGTCTAAATTATGCATTGCTGTGAATCACAACATATTCACATATTTCACTACAAATCGACTATTTTGACTCAAGAAAATCACTGTTGCATAATTAATAATTTTGAAGTCGGAATTACAAGCTTTCAGTCAGTACAGTGGTCTAAAATATCTAGGGGTCCAGAAACATATCCAGAATCTCTCCAAAATTGAATAAAATGCTTTTTGTCCATTATAAAGCATATAAATGAGCCCCTTATGAAGGTTTAAGATGAAACATTGCTATCAGATTTTAAAAAGTAATGCTAAAATATCGTCACACAATGCGGTACAGTACCTAAATGTGTAATAATTAACTTTTGTGTGTATTTCTATACCCTGTAATCTCGTATGTTTTCTTGTGTGGGGATGAGACAACATGAAAACAATTTTCAACCGTCCACCACGTTTTGGCAATGTTCCAACTCTCATGTCATCACTGTTGCATGCTTCACAAAAACTATTACACTGCTATCTAACACTTACATTACAATGTGAAATATCCACATTATATAGTACCACTAACCTATTTAAAGATACTCAATTTAAAAAATAACGTATATAACCGAAATATTTTGAGCAGTAATACGTACGTACATAGCAATGATGAAATCTCATCTATGTTCAGTAGATGGATACAGAGACAGTATCAATGATACTGTTCTATTCTCTTCTGTTTTGCTCCAGAAAACAATGTCAGCTACGTCTATCAGCAAACATATGGCTTAGCTATGTCCAGAAGTCCTCAATAATAATAGTATTTTCCAAGAAATTACGAAATATCGTTGGCCACGTTTCGTTAGGTGCAGCGTATTTTTATGCTAACATAGAGTATATGCGTAAGTGAATGCGATGCTGAGAATATTTTCTGGTACGCTGGCCTATAAAACGCTATTACAAAAGAATTAGACATGTTATACATTGTTAGAAAGCTTATACTCTCACCTACCGAATAAATGAATTGTCAATCAAGCCAGACTGTACTAAAAAGGGCGACGACACCGTAAACAACAGGTGTGGTACGCACAGCTATTTTGGAAGATACCCAGGCGTCACAGATGCGTGTATATTTCCCAAACGGATTGTCCAAAACAATATATGACCACGCAGTCTCAAAAGGGACACCTCTACACGTAAAACCAACAGTAAGGTTGTATATTTATTCAATATTTAGTCCCAGATATTGACTGTAGAATGACATGGTATCATTTTTTAAAAAAAAATCTCGTTTATTTCGTTATTCAGTGAGCAGCGTTTTCACTGCTGTATAGGCATATCTTAGGGCTATTGTCGAGCTTATCTTGTTGCTATGACGGAATATGATTTTTTAGTGGTGAAAGAATATTTTTATGAATGCCAAGATAGATAATATTGTCCATTATGTCAAGGGTGGGGTGGTGTTTTTTAGATGAGACTACAGGGAGGGGGTGTGTGTTAAATGAACGACCAGAGCGACAATGGTGGGGCTGCGAAACTCCGTTTTCGGCATAGTTGTCGTGTATCGTCTACTATACTACTACTAAAACAACGCGTTTCTGTTTTTAACTCACAATTTGCTTGCAGTAGCACCGAATGTTTGAGTTTGAGCTTTGTGCTAAAAGATTAAGTACATTAAGTTCTGTACCTTCTGATATCTTGTAACTACAGAATTACAGAATTCACAAACAACTTCACACGTCCACACAATAAAGGCCCAAATTTAGGGGATTCTGTGTTTTTCCTTTTCTGCATTTTTCCTTACTACGTCTCACAAATGCTCCAGTACCAAAATCAGTAATTCTCCCCATTGGACATTTAACTCCATCAGCCAATGACGACATCAGATACACAGACAAAATGGACATATAAGGACATGTACACGTCTTCGATTTGTGTAGAAGCTAGCTTGCTTGTAACTAATAATTGCCACATTCTCTGCAGATGGTAAGATGAAAAAACACAGGGCCAAGTTACTTGAAATAATTTAGGAAAGATTGGGTAGCATTGCTTTGTAATAAAGATTTTTGTGTGAGCTAAGACAGCCAATATTGTTTCTTGTAACTTGGCCTAAATTTGACATCAGTACTTTTAATTGCAGGCCTAGATTTTGTCCGTTTGAATGATTTATAGACAGTGCTTTGTAGGTGTGAGTAACTTGGCATTTTTGTATGTTGAAAATGTGCTTTTCTTCAGATACCTACTTTCAACATGCACTGGAGAAATGTTATCCAAGGCAGATTTGTAAGTAGGACAAGCTGACAGCATGTACTGTAACTGCTGTGAAACTGATGGAGCTTGACTGAAGAACAGTAAATTAAACAGAAGTAATGGAAATTACAGAGCTTCTATTGTGCTTTTATTGCAAATATTCAATTACACATGGAGCACATATTTCACTTTTCTCTCAGTCAATTTAAAGGTTTAATGACATCCATCCCAATATACTGTATCTCTGATTTCACAAGAGTGCATTGACAGCATTCCAGGAAAAATAAATTTGCTTAGAGAGGGGGATGTTCTGCGTCGAATATAATTGCTTGTGTATGTTTGTACATGTGTCTCTAGGTGCATGAAATGTGTATTTGGGGTGGGGTGCGTGCCATTCTTTGTGCTTGTGAGAGATTTATGAAATGCCTGAAATGTCATAATAATGGAACTTCCCCATAAAAGATGGAAAGCTATGGTACAAATGCCTCTTACCTTGGGGTCTTAGACCCTGTCTGAAATCTCGGAGTGCTTGATTGCTACACACCTGTTTGTGACTTCAGTTCTACTTCCTCTGTGTTGGCAGTGCAGTGCAGTAAACAGGACCCTGCTCAATAAATAACAAACACCAGATGGCAGGGAGCTTTGGAAAGTCTGCAGCCCCAGTCAGCTCCCGTGGCACCACGGTAACGCACTGGCATCTGGTCCTCAGTGCTCCTTGGCTCAGTGTAGTGGCAGCAGTGGATCTACCGCATACTGGCCCCAGTTCCTAAAAACATTATTATTATTATTATTATTATTATTATTATTATTAGTAGTAGTAGTAGTAGTAGTAGTAGCATTAATACTATATTTTCAATGGCAGAGAGGGTGTACAAATATATGTTTGCAGTCCAGTTAGCAGTAATATTATTATAATTCCCATAGACTTATAGATATGGCTTGCAACTACAGTAAGTATGAGCAGATACTTGAGTGTTTAGTGAAATACATCATTTAATAAGCTTTTGATGGCTGATTTCACAATTAATGTGAAATCACGGTCTTTCATGGCTAGTTGGCAGATACTGATAGATAGTAGATACACAGGGATGATTTGTGATAATTTGCTTACCCATACACTAGCTAATAGTAATGTGTGTGAACCTTGATGCTTATGGCAATCCCACAAGGTCAATATTGGCCATACAATAGGGAGAAAGGGGTTCTATTTGGCAGGGTTTTCCCTGCCTAATGTATATGGGCAGAGTCCACAACAGAATATTTAAGTTGAAACAACCCTGTTGTCCAATGTAGCAGGAGAAAATAATATTTAAAGTTGAATAAACACATCTCGAATGAACTTTCCCTGCTTTTTCTAGAGTTTGGCACTGCTTTAATGTGAAAACCGAAACTGGCAAAATATTTATGCCTAGATATTTCAGTTCTTTAACAATATTGATTTCTAGCCCCACATAAATGGCAAGATTATTTATTCCATTATGTTTTTCAAAGAATATATGTCCCAGTAATTTTGCCTGCATTTAAAGTAGCATGTGTAATCATGCTAATTTGACAGTTCATCCAATAGCCATTTGTTTCATAGCCGCAAGCTGACCATGCTAGGCATAGAAATTCTCCACTGTGTCGCCAAATACAGTCAACATTATCACAAACTGAATGGCAGCATGTTATACATTTATCAAAAAGACTAGTTGAGGTAGCCCAATACTAAACCATTTGGAGGATCTAAGTCTTTTTTTTAAACTTTTTTAACAAATGATCAAAGAACAAATTCTTGGAAATAATATTGAATTCAAAGGATTCATAACTATGGGGCGTTTCGGAAAAAAAGAATCCATATAGCGTAAAAATGTATTGGTTACTTGCCAAACATATTGGTTTGATATGGTATGCATTGGTTTTTCATTGACACTTATGTCGGTTTGTCATTTACGTACATATTGGTTTGTCAGAAGCGCGTTTATTGGTTTGTCATTTATGCATACATAGTTTTGTAATTTGTGCATCTATTGCTTTGATTGTCATGCATACTGGTTTGCGTCACATGTATATTGGTTTGATATACGCATGTATGGATTAATAATTCACACATATATTGGTTTGTTGTTTACATATGTATTGGTTTGACATTTATGCTTGTATATTGGTTTGTTATTGATGCATTTATTGGTTTGAATGTCACGAACACTGGTTTACTTCTCATAGACATTGGTTTGATAGACACACATATTGGTTAGTCATTCACGCAAATGTTCGTTTGTAATTGTTGCTTATATAGGCTATTGGTTTGGTATTTACACATCTATTGGTTTGATTGTCATACATCGGTTTGCTTCACTTTCATATTGGTTTGCTATAGGCATGTATTGGTTTGTCATTCACGCGTATTTTGGTTTTCAATTTACACATTTATTGGTTTGTTTGTCATGTTTATTGGTTTACTTCACATTCATAGTGCATTAATATTGGCACATATTGGTTAGTCATTAGTGCATATATAGTTTTTTTTACTTACACATCTATTGGTTTGATTGTAATATATATTGCTTTGATACAGGCATGTATTCGTTAGTCATTTGTGCATATATTGGCTTATTTAGCCTACACATTTATTGGTTTTATTTTCATCTAAATTTGTTTGGTGTGCACACAGATAGTGTTACAGCTTGTAGTCCTACGACACCAGAAGTAAGTTCGCATTTTTGAGCCATTGGTTCCCTCAAATTTCCAATGCTTTTTTACCATAGGGATTTCATTTTCTGTCGAAAGTATGGTCTGTGGTTAAGGTGAGCCTGTGATAGTTCCATGTTTTGTTCTACAAGAAAAATGACACCCATATCTCAACCCTGGATTTCGACGCAGTTGTGTGCTTCAAAAAAGTTGCTCACAAGTTTAGATATTTATACTACAACAACAGTCACATTCTGGAAGCCACTCAAGTTTCCATACTAGTCCTCCTGCACGCAACAACCTTTCTATCTTCTGTTACCGGTCTTCGTCCAGGGTGACGGAGTTGGGGGGTAACTGGGAATGATAAGAAAACTGGACACAGTTTGTATGTGCATTATTCTGGTGCTTTCTTTAATGAGATCTCTTTCTTGGACCCACACCAGAATCATAGTTTTCTTATCACTGTTGGTACAATATTTAATTGGTATGATTATTATGACGTTAGCTGCCAACTTCAAGAATTTTTAGCTCTAGTTTCCAGCCCAAACCACTGCAAAGAGAACTTTTTTCTTTTTTTTTGGTCAGTGACATTTCCTTCTGACGTCTACGGCGACGGTCACAACCACAACATTTATTTTGCCTTTTTGTATAGTCATTTCTGTGGATAAATTCGCATTTATGTATTTACTATTTTTTCTGTTAAAACAATTTAATTAGGGATGCAGAAACTGAGGGTGCACTACAAGATGCAGTTTAAAAAGCCAGTGGGTTCTGGGCCATCTCTGGATGCTATCGCAGAGTAACCATGGCAAATAAAGCTGAGATAGTGGTAGACTTGGCAAAATGGTACGTTCTTCAAAGAACTAGGGCGGCTTATGAAAGGTGAGACCACGGTTCTAGCAAGCCTTTGACTCTTGGTAGCAAGCCTTTATAGGCTCTTATCGGGCCTATAAAGGGCTTTCTATATTGTACAGACATTAAGCTGTGGCTCTGTAAGCAATAAGAGAGTTGATGCATATTGGAGCCACAAAGTGCTCAAATTCTGTGGAGGAGGTTTCATTGTCAACAGATCATCTCCTGGCAACAAGTTTGCTTAGGAAAGCAGAACTGTGGGTTTTTGGAGGGATTACTTGCAAGATTCCCAGTGTAAATTCATAACGGGCTGTTCACTTGTTTTTAGACTGGTCGCTGATGTGCAGACCCAGCTCTTGGGGAGGGGGGGGGGTGTTGATGCTATGGAACAAGTACAATCATGATGCTAAAGAACACCTGATGTCCACAACTGCAGTGAGGTCTGATGATGTTCTATGCTGAGATGGATGCAGTGCACACAAGTCTGTTGTTGACGTGGCATCGAGTGGACTGTGGTGCTCCATGAAATGGAACAAGTCTTTGAAATTATATGTTGACACTCTGTTTAGTTCAGCCCAGAGTCTTTCTATCCTTTGGTTGTGTATGCTGCATCCAACAATGAAACTACCCCTTCCTGAACCTCACTGCTGCACCATGTGTCTTGAGACCTCGATGTTCTCGAGTCCGGCGTCGCCACGCACGCGACAGGGAAGACCAAAGTTGTTCATTCCCTCCAGAAACAAGTCAAGGACCGTAGATGCCCTATTGTTTTCACAGCATTTTAAATAAATTATGCAACAACTATAACCATCCACGCATCCGTGAAAATAAAATCTCCAGTTCACAATTTTATTGTTTCCATCAATGTGCCTGGTGGAGAAAAGTAAATTTGCGAATTATTTTGTATCTTTGGATGTTCATGAAGCAAATTATGTATTTAAATCTGTTGAATTGGCTATAACTTAGCTGATTGAACTTGATCTGGCATTGTCTGATTCCTTAGGTCATAACCTGTGTTTATGCGCCTGCTGTATGAGATCATTTGAGGTAAAACAGCCATGGTGTCATTTGCTTAAAATGCACTATAGATTTATTCGGAATTAATGACCATTATCGAACTTACCACAGTTGATTTGGAAATATTATAAATTCTCCTTTGAATGGCCTGTCGTCTTCCAATTGCTCTGCCAACTGGATCTATTCTGGATTCTTCTTCGCTGAACGCTTAAACCTCGGCTACGAATGCTACTAGCTATGTACGTTTCACCAACATTACGCGTTGAAGAAAGCACTTGAAGACTCAAGGAGTAAAGCTCTTCATTGGTAATAGAGCTAAAACGCCCACAAGCCAGGAGTCCCAGTTGTGCTGTGATGTCGTACAGTGTACAATCACTGATGCTGAGTATCCTTGCAATTGCAGTCCAATTGAATCCAAGTTCAAGAAGACTGTAGATATAATATCACAGCCTCTCAAATTAACAATGTAAACACAAGAATTTATTTGGTTAAAAGGAAAAGCTGCACTACTTTCAAAATTATTTTCACTGAGATGGAAAAGCACAGAAACCAATAATTATCTATATATATATATACAGTATTTCAATTGTGCTTTTGGAATAAAAACATTTCTATCAACATTTTTAGGTCTAGTGTCCTTTCTGGTGCAAGGTTCAGGCGCCAGGCTCTTCATGTACATAATGCCACATTGTAAAGCAATAGCAAGTTCAATTGACATATTTGCTGTGGGTACTACATACACCCTGGACTTACATTGCAGTTTTCATTGTGATGAGACATGTACTTTTGGAAAAACATTACAAAAAACATATTTTTTCATAAAATGTAAATGAATTTTTTGCTTTGAACTGCTGTTTCTGATTATCTAACTCTTAGAAGTTGAATTTGAACTGGTATGTAATTTTTGGGGCTTCTTCTTAATTTCCATGTAAAAAAAAAGTACAAAAAAAAATGAAGATAGTGTTAAAAAACCCAAAAGCTTTTTAGGGTTCAAGGGTTCAATTTGAAGATCAGCATGATTTTTTAAGTATAGGTTCATTGGATGCCCTTCAAATGAGTGAGTAGATGAAGTTGTTTTCAAGGGGATAGGTGTTGGGTTTCTGATGTTGTTAGCTATGTTAGCCTGTTAGCTATAGGTTGAATCGGGATGCTGTCATGTGTCATAACAATTTTTTTTTTTTTTAATGATATAACAAAGCAGCAGTGCTAAACAGTACAACTTGATCATAAAATTTTGGATATGGATAACCGTAATCCACGTTTCTTAAATGGATAGCTAGCTAGTGCACATTTTTAGACCGAGGTATGTTGAGCTACTAACCATGAAAAGTGGTGGGCTCAATCTCTATTTCATGTACGCACAGCTCACTCTGCCATTATCTTTGTTAGCCAAATAAAATTCATTTAATGGGGGCTGAGAATCACCACCAGATTGCTAGTTAACAAAGACACTATTAT
Source organism: Anguilla anguilla (assembly GCF_013347855.1). Lineage (NCBI taxonomy): Eukaryota > Metazoa > Chordata > Actinopteri > Anguilliformes > Anguillidae > Anguilla > Anguilla anguilla. Next base: position 37,297,886 of record NC_049207.1, read on the forward strand.
AAAAAAAAAAAAACTTAAACACTTTGTCATGTTTTTACTAGCATGAATATACACAGTATCTCATAATCAAATGTGCCAGTATAGCAAAAAAATTTGTATCACCTTTGGACTTTCAGTGTAAAATACAGAATTTGAAATGTCCTGTGTTCCAAAGATGCGACATTCCATGGGCTAACAGGGCACTGGTGTAATGGATTGGGGCTATTCATTGTGCATTGCCCCCTGTAGCTTTTGAGATTTAGAGGAAAGAAAAAGTGTCAAGATGATAACTGGTGCATTTTATTTTAAGGTGATATTTAGCTTGCTATAAAGGTTAAACTTTATGCAGGTTATGGCTGTAACAATACTTGCTACCTAGCAAGGCGGCAGGCAAACTCCTAGCCCAGTGATGAGTTTGGAAATCTGTAAATTAATTGGCTATATGCATTGTAGACTTATGCATATCTTAGCCCAGTACAAGTGAGCCACTGCCAAATTATGCTACTTTGTTGTGCTTTTTGGACTGATGACATTTCGAACAGCCTGGAGCCAAGCACTGTCCAGGCTGAGCCCTGTTCATGGTTATGATAGCTATCTTGACGTACTTGTCCAATCGTCTAAATTGTACACACATTTTTGACTGTAGCATATCTTGGCCTAATGGTGCAGTGTGTGCACATGTTTGTATGTGTCTGCGGGTGAGAGGGGTCCTGTAAAAAAAATATTGCACATCCCGTCATAACTACCTTCCACCACTGCTACTAGCCTTCTATTTTAACATGCACAGTAACTTTTTTGATGTTCCAGAGTCTTAATTGGCTTCGGTACAATGATGACACGCACGGAAAACAAATCAAATGCATTATCTTAAAAAGCTAGAGAATGTGACGTGTGGTTTTCCAATTTTCATTCGAATTAAGCACTTTCTGGCAATGCTTAAATATAATCATAAGCAACAAAATTGTCAGACCTATATCTGAAATTATAAAACACAGTGAATGCAGGCCTGTAAACGGTATGGCACACACTGCCTTGAATAAAAAGCCCCCCCCCCCCCCCCCATGTCAAATGGCTAGGTCGTTATATATAGTTTTATTTTGGTATTTTTGGGTAATGTTGGATCGTAAAGTTAACAATCTGTAATGTCGTGTTCTGTGAAGCAGTTAAAATTATGACATTTGTTTACAAAGGTATTTTCTGATATAATCTTATTAGCATAAACACTGATGGAAACAATGGCATGGTGAGAGCTTAAATGGGGCATGCGCTCAGATAAAACTGCCTATTACCCCCATTGTTCTGCTGCAGAGCAGCTCAACTGTCTGTATCCATGCCTGAAGACAATGACTTTGCTCCTACTCACAACTGATTGCAACGCTGTGTTCACACATAGCCATGCGTGGACTCTTTTTAGCTAGACTTTAGAGAAACTAAGCACTGGATTTTAAGTCTTACATCAATGCCAGGGTCATAGAAGCTGCTGACATGTTATCTATTTTTATTATAAAAGTGGCATACATTGTAATATCCTATCAAAAGAAAAATGCTCATAGGTCCACCTCACTGTGAAATTTCATTTCTGCCACTTGTAAATGCACTCTTACATGTTCAATACAGCAATCATTAAGGCAATCGCTAACCATATGAAAATAGCTTTATGAACAAAGACAATCATCAGAGAACCAGCAGTATGAAAAGGCATATTCAAAAAAAAAAAAAAAACATGGATTGGCTGACAGCTCATTGATCATATACTTCCAGGAAAAAGAGAGTGCAGGAAAAAAAAAACTGAACAAAACCCTTTCCTGTAAATGAAAATGCTGAACAGTCTTAAAAGTGTTTTGGAAATAGTTTAATTTATAACACAAATGTCACCCCAAACATTAACCTGTGGAAGCTTTTTTGAGAGAAAACAAGGGACAAATTTAAAGTTAATTGCTGAAATTTGCCTTCATAGCCGGTTATTTCCAAAACGAACAGGCTTCATCCGAGTTAAATTGTCTGCATCACTGCATTCCTGGCTCTGAAGGTTAGAGATTTTCTCTGACAAGAAATAGGATAAACGCTTGTTTTTTCCCAATGTTACAATTGCACCAAATGTGTTTTTTTCTGTAGTCGTTCAGCCTGAAATCATCTGCGGCATCGACTAGGATGTCAGATCAAATCACAGCCTTGCTGACATTTGTTCCTTATAGGAGGAGAACAGCACATTTCAGAGTCTGCAATCATAGCCCAGAAGCACATCATTTCCCAGCATTATGGTCTCTTTCACCCAACCATTAACTCGCAATTATCAACCTGAAATATGCTTTAGAGCAATCAGCTGCCTGTGAATCAGACATTTGAAATATTTTCATTTAAATTTAGATTAGATTTCTAATACATTCCATCTCTGTGGCCATATATTAGCCTGAACTCATTTACATAATGCTTTTTGTGAATAAACATCGATAGTAAAAATAAAGGATGACTTACAGCCCGACTCATAGCACAGATTCTGACAACCTCAACCTGATTAAAGATGTCTTGAGGAGTGAATTAGGGCCTGATTCAGGTTCAATGTCCCCAGTCTTTGTTGTGATCCTGTCCATTTTTGCATACGGTGGATCAGGTCCAGTTTTTCATGATTTGGGCTAGGCCCCTTAGTTCCAGTGAAATCTTAATGCTACAGAATACAATCACATTCTAGACAATTCTGTGCTTCCCCTACAGTTTCGGAAAGACTCTTGCCTGTTTCGGCATGGCACACACTAAGGACCATATAAAAATGTGACAGGTGCTGGTGTTTTGGTCCTCAAGTAGGGCAAGGTCATTTTTCAGTTTTTTACAGATTATGAAAGTGCAGATTATAAACTTTCAAATGATGTGTCATACATTGAAATTATGGTTATACACTTTGTTGTACGTCGCTCTGGATAAGAGCGTCTGCCAAATGCCTGTAATGTAATAATGTAATGTAATGTAATGAAATCTGAAAATAGTTGAAGAAGATATGCTTATGTGAATGTTGGTACTCCTAAAATCAAGTAGCAGAGAAAATCCCCTTGAAAGATCTTGAACTTTTCACACTTCTCACAGGGAGATAAGGGTGGGAACAATAGCTAGTTAACTCCACCCCAACCACTAGAGTACCTGTCAATCCTTGCCCATTTAGGGGTTACCCTATTTAAAGCTTTATAACTCCAGATGTGAACACCACAGAGACTAGAAAAATGTCTTAAATGAAGCAATACATTTGTACCATTTGTAATACTAGCTTAGATTACTTTATATTCATAATTTTGTAAGAAATAAAGTGCCACAAATGCAATGGTCAAGGCAAAAAATCTAAAATGAATTTGCTCCTTTTTTAGTTTGCAATGAAATACTGGGAGATTGCAGGTTAAAGTATACATGTCCTGGATCAAAAACTTCTTGACCACAAGTTCATAAAATCTAAGGGTGGATATGTAGAACTACTAAAGATCTATGAAGCAAAACCTAAGCAGTGTACCCAGCATCTCCAAATCTACCCAAAATGTCTAAATTATTAACACTGGTCTAAAATAGCTAAGGGTCCAGAAACAAGTCCAAAATCTCTCCAAAAAGGAATATAATGCCTTTTGTCCATTGTAAAGCATATGAGCCCCTTATGAAGGTTTAAGATGAAACATAGATATAATTCAAACCTACCTAAATGTGTAATAATTAACTCTTGTATGTATTTCTATACTCTGTACACTCCTATGTTTTCTTGTATGGGAATGAAACGATATGAAAACAATTTTCAGCCGTCCACCACGTTTTGGCAATGTTTCAACACTCTCCTCATCACTGTTGTATGCCTCACAAAAACTATTACACTACTAACTAACGCTTACATTACAGTGTGAAATATCCACATTACATAATACCACTAACCTATTTAAAGACACTCAATTTCTAAAATAACGTATATAACCGAAATATACTTATATAGCAATGATGAAATCTTATCTATGTTCAGTAGATGGAGACAGTAAATCAATGACAGTTCTATCCGCTTCTGTTTTGCTCCAGAAAACGATGTCAGATAGGTCTATCAGCAAACATATGGCTTAGCTATGCCCAGAAGTCCTCAATAATAATGGTATTTTCCAAGGAATTACGAAAAATCGTTGACAACGTTTCATTAGGTGCAACGTCTTTTAATGCTACCATATATACAGCGAATGCCATGGTAAGAAAATGTTCGGTTACGCTAACCTATAAAACGCTATTCCAAAAGCAAAATTAGACATGTTATACATCGTTAGAAAGCTTATGCTCTCACCTACTGATTGAGCGTCCGCCATTGTAGCAACCTCACACAGTAAACAAACATAGGCTACTACCACACGGCTTTATTTATGGGCGGTGGCTTGACCGAAACAGTGACAATAGCCAACGAAATCAAACATGCTAATTAAACTGCACCCCCATCACGCCTACAACACCCCAGAACAGCAAATACATGTAATTGCCACTATCAGGAAGAAGGTACAGACAACCAAAGGCAACCAAGGGAAAAAAAATGTTTTCAAAAAATCTTTAATACCAAATGCAATTAGTATATTGAATTTGGGTAATTAAAGGTATCAAAACTAACTGAACTTACAACTGAATTTTGTACTGTATTTAATATTTATTATTTATTATGGGGAATGTGCAATAAGGACCTGTGTTATTTATGGTGCTGAATCCTGGACATGTCCAGGGTGTATTCCTGCTTCTCGCCCAATGAATTCTGGAGTAGGTTCCAGCACCCCCCGTGACCCTGAGGATAAGAAGGTATAGATAATGGATGGATGGATGGATGAATCCTGGACCTATGAGGCAGTCTCATGCGAATTTTAGCTTGTCATCTGAAGGTTGGAATGTTAATTTAGCTTCAAATGTGAGTGGTGATTATTTATTTTTATTTTATGTACATTTTAATGTGAAGCTGAAAAATATTTCCACCTAGTGTGGACAATAAAGATTAATTAAAGATTGATTAGGTGTATGGTGGATTAGCTCCACTGATTGCCCTCTAGGCTTGCAACATTATTTTAAAATTGATGTGAACTGCAATAGTGGCCAATGTAATAAGAAATCTAATATGAATTTTGTATTAATTGAAGAGGTTTTGTGGTACAAGCAGGGAAACTGGGATAAGGGGTCCAGTTGCGAGAGTACTGGGTGGCGAGGAAGGGGTGGATTCTTCAGCGGTAGTACAGACGAGTAGGAGAGCTAGTCATCTCAGGTTACCCTAAGGATTCTTGTAGTACAGTAGCTGCACACTAAATGAGCTCTCTGGTAGTATCTGGATTGGGGTAGAGGTCTTGCAGTGGTGAGGATTTGGAAGGAATGTGAAGCACGTAAGTCTCAGCCAGGCTAAACTGTAAGCAGTGGTCTACCATCCAACACAAGATGCATTTTTGGCAAGCTGAGATATGAAATGAGATTGGATGGAGGAAATGAGAGAAAAGGCTAAGTATTTTCAGCATCAAAGCTATGTAAGGAACCACAGGAGGAGATGACAGGCCAAAGACATTGCAATGCAAAGGCATAAAAGGAGAGGGTCAAGTCAGAGTCTTGGGGGGACAGGAATGTCCTTATCACACAAAGAAGCCACCATCTCAGGCAACCTAAAAGGGCCATCCAGAGATGTAGGATTCAGTCTACTTAAGAGTAGTGCCTGAGTGTGGTAAGGGTGGAGAGGAGGAGTTTGTGTGATCTATGGTGTCAAAAGCTGCAGAAAGGTTCAACTGGATTATGACATAATAGAAGGAACATGCAATAGCTGACTGAAATTGATAAATTATAAAGAGTATGGCAGTTTCAGTGCAGTGACACAAAGTTCGATAGCTTGTTAGATATTCCAGGCTTTTGGGGAAGGGGAATGGAGAGACTGGTCTATAATTCTGGATGGCAGAAGGGTCCAGAGTTTGTTTATCTAACTATTGACCAAAATCTCCAGGCCCATGTTTAATTGCGAAGTTCTGCTTGAGGACAGCGCTGGAGATTGGCCTGATGACCTAATCCTTTGTGTGCGTATCTGTATTCCTCGATCTTGGGGTGGCAAGTATGTATTTACCCAACACTCTGCAACTCCAATGTCAGCTTATCTGAGATTTTATTGCTTTTCCTTTCGTAAAAATAGATGTTTGTTACTTTCATCTTTCTTTTCTCTTTATGAACTGAATACCTTCAGATGCTGCCAGAACAGTATTCTGGAAAATGGTTATTTTCCTGGTTATGGTAATAATGTGAATCAGCTTTTTACATGAACCAGAAAACAGGACAGCAGCTGTTATTCCTTATCATTCATACTGGGAAATCAGAGTATCCCAAACATCTAGGACATGCATGCATTTTTCCTGGAACTGGAAGAAGTGCTTGCTTTTGTGCAAAATAGTTTATACTGAAGTTTAGTTCTCATCAGTATCCTCAGTTTTCTCAGCAACTTTATAAAGACATTGCTGGTGTGGTGATTTCTTCCATCCAGAAACTTTATATTCATGTATTGCTAAGAGACAGAAGTACCTCTCAATGTCACTAAACATTGGTGAGCCACATGAGCCAAAATTACTGGCAAAATATAATTTACTGTTCATTGCTTTATGGGTTATATGTAAGGAATAAACCTCAATGGACTGTCCTGTTTTTGGAAAATAACGTATGACGCGGGTGGTGATTCGGCTGAGGCAAAGCCGAAGATAGCCCGGAATGGTTTATTCCGCTCAAACAACAGTTACCAACAATAATTATATATCAGTTACTTTTATCGTTATTGCTTTTTAGCGATTATTATATATCAGTTACTTTTATCATTATTGATTTTTAGCGATTTGATCAGCTGAAACTTAAATATTCTTCTGCGGCCCTATGGGAATATTGTTTTAGCGTTGTCAAGCAAAACTCTGGTTGAGAGTTCAATTTGGACCATTGTTAAGCAAAAACCTTTCATCGTTAATTTTATGATTCTGTGAAAACAATGATTCTATCAGGAAAAAACTAGTTCCTTCTCTTTTGTACCCCATACAATTAACACCAATTAAAAAAAAATTGCATGAAACCATACCTCAATCAAATTTATCTCCCTCTGTCCTGCTTTTTAAAGTGGTTTGTTCAGTGTAGGCATAGTTTATTCATAATCCTTCTCAATTGGTCAGAATGGTCTCACAACATGCTTGTCATCCCAGATCGTTAGCTAGCAAACTATTGAATTATATTCAAAACAGCGTACTAGGAACACAATCGCTTGCAAAGATCTGGAACAAAATGTGTCCCATAGGCTCAATACGGAACTTGTATTTTCCAATTACAGGACAATTCCATATTTTACAGGATGGTTGGCAACCCTGAATCAAGCTGCAGTTACTATACTACTAATGCAACTTTCTACGGTCATTCATTGACAGCAAGCGCATTATGCTTGAGTTGGCAGTGGCTGGACACATCCTTTAACACTACTGCAAGTATGATGGGCTATTGTAACTTGATTTGCTCACAATTTGCGAAAAAAAATATTCAAAATTGAAAAATGTTGCTGTTTAACTGCTTTAGAATGTTGGATCTTGTAGGACATTGCTTTTGGAACTGTTAAACTTCAAAGTGTTTCGTTATTGAAAATTAATGCACACACTTGGACCAATCAGAATCATGTATTCAGCCAAGCTGTTGTATAAATTCGGAATATGATATTTGCATGGCTGTCGCATACATTATGCCAGCTATTAATTACTAGGATGCTGGCTTATTGGGTTTTGGTTCTTGTGGTTTCCTTGACTCACGTGACAGTCAGAATACTTGGATATTTGGGTTATGACTAGACCATGCCTGTGCATGTAAACATATTAAGTGATATCTTGAAGCTCTAACCGCTGACATTATCACTATATTTTACAGGATAAGGAAGTTAAAGGATGACAAGGTGAGAACATTTGATTGGTCTTCTCTTATGGAGCTATTGTTGAATAAGGAGGTGAAAGGGATCTTCAATTTGGTAATTATTTCCTGAAAGCAGAGGTTAAGAGTCTGTGCTCTTTCCCAATACATTCTCTGATGAAGGAGAAAGGTACATTTTACAATGGTTTGAGTCTGACCCCTGTTTGCTCTGCATTTTTGGTCTACTGATATGTTGTTAAATTTCAGTTTCCCCTAATAAACGTAAGTAGATATGGACACGTAGGGTTCAAGAAGCTTGCATGTCACCTACTTTAATCCTCTATTGAGAATCTCTATCTTTCCTAGGCCTATAGTGCATCCTTAGAGAAAGCCATCTGAATAATCTCCACCCTGTGAAAACACGCCCAAGCTCTACGATGCCATTTTTCCAAGGAGTTATTTAGTGAAAGGACTGTGCTTTCATATGTTTTTATCCGATAGCCTGAACGTAACCTGCCCCGAACCAGGTTAACCGTGCAGCATAAATTACCATGGTGTTATAGCCCAATTTGAAGTGAGTCACCTTCATAAAACTGTAAGGAAACCCCAGGGTTAAAGCTTAAATGATCTTGCTAACCCTGTAATCTCGCTTCATAGTACACACCTCAGTAAACAATATAGTCCTGATGCAAGGCCTTGTGCAGAACCAATTAAAAGGTTATACTGTCTGTGAACTTTAGTAATTGTTTTAAATCTGTATATTAAATAGAGAATAGTTATTCTTGGTCAGTTCTATAGGTAATCCAAATGAAATATTACATATCATCCGAGAAGTAGGGGGATAATATCACCCATCAGACCTTATTGTATGGTGTCTGTAAAATATTTTATGGTTATTTGAGCTAAATTGAATCCAGTTCTGTTGTGAATGCTCTGGAAAACATGGCACCATGCACATTTTTTATTCCTTTGAACAATTCACTGTCCTAAATGTAAAAAACAAACAAACAAACAAATAAATCAGGGGTACAAATGTCAAGTAAATGTAAAAATATTTTTTCTCTCTGTCGGTTAATTAAAAAAAAAAAAAAAAAAACTGAAACAAAAAAACAAACACAATAGCCCCCCTATTGTGTCACACCTTTTCACTACAGCAAAAGTGGTGCCAGTTTTTTTTCTCAGTCCTTTTCATCGGCTAGATACACAATCTCTCATGAGGAGCCATGACAACTAATTAAAAGTGACGAAAGGATTTCTTTAGGACTGGGGCCCAAAACAGGCTCCCCTGTTATTGTGTTCTCTGTAATTGGAGGGGTGGCTTCACAATCATTTTTAATTATGCATATTTACAGAAAGATCAATTAAATACACGCCAGCAGAGAGGGGGACAAAGCTGTGAGAGCCTGTTTGCTTTTTAATTGGAATTCAGATTTAGTTCCCCTGTTGACGCCTTTAAGAGTGACAGCAACGGCAGAAATTATCCTAATGCCATGACAGCAGTGGCACTGTTTTTCAATTAAAGACCCATGAATGGATTGTCATTGGGGAGGTGTTCTATAACCCGTAAATGGAGGGAATTTTTTTTCTTTGCTTCTATTGAACCAGCATAGCTGTTTATTTAAGAAAATGTTCATGACATGCCTTGGGAAATACTATAAGACTGGAAAAGTAAAATATGAGAACAAGATGAACACCCTTCACAATGGACACAGGAAATTTGCTACAGGGTACAGTAATTCCTTAGAAGGGGAAAGTGGACTTGAATGACAACTTGTAAACTAGTCCTACTGAACATCAAGCAAAGTTATACAAACAAGAGCGACACTGTCCAAATGAGTATTAAACTACATTAATGAACAACAGCAAAGAGCCAGAAGCTTTGAAAACAAATAATTTACGCATAATAATGTGGCCAGAAACAACAACAGACGTGACCGGGAAGTGCATGGTTTAAGAGGGAAAAGAACCCGACGACCCAAGGTTGCAGAACAGAGGAGTCTTGTCTTGCTGGTGGGCATGATGGCCTTCTGAAGATGTAAAGGGGCAGTTTCCTTGGTAGCCTGGTAGGCTAGCACCAATGTTTTATAAGTGGAAGTGGTGATGGTCAGTGAGGAGGCCAGTAACATGTAGTTTATGGACCAGGCAAGCAGCAGCATTCTGGAAGACCTGCAGAGGCCTGGGCTCAATTTAAACTTCAAAGCTCAAGTGAAGAGGTCCTACAGCAGCCCCCCCCCCTCCCTGAATGAACAGAGAGATGAAAATGGCTGTTTGGTTCTAAAACAATTCCTTTTGTTTTAAATGACTGCATCAGTTCTCTAAGCAGTTACTATCCATGTATGACTGTGACTTCAAGTGGTAAGCATTCTGTGTTCATTTGCCATCAAATCATCTACACACATGCCAGTTTCCACATCACCTGCCCGCTTAATAACTTATCTAAAGCTGTGACATAAATCAGTGTCACTTCCTTGTGTGTACAAAGGACAAATTGTGTACAGTAGTGTACAGTTTGTTTTACTGCATATACTGCCTAACCCTTTGGGGTACATAGCTGCTCAAATGTCAAGGCCTAACAGCACAAGCAAGCCAGTTCATTTTACTTAAATAATAGGAAACTGAAGATGGAGTGGTAACAAATACAGTGAGAGAATATGGAGTCGGAAGGTTGTGTTTATGAGCTCCATGAATATGTTTGTCATAGTGATGGGACAGGAGTTTTCCTTTCAACAGATAATTGTACTCCAGACTCGGCACTGGGGCTTTTAGTGATGCACAAATAATATGTATCAGCCAGCTAGAGCAGTGTGTGCAAACAAAGCAAAAAGCAAGTCTTATTACCATGCATAGGAACGGAACTCAAACAAAGGGAGTGGTGACAGTTTGTTTTCTGTATGAGACCTGCTACTTCCTCACTCAGAATTAATATGCACATGCATTTTCTAATTAATCAACTCTTGTTACCGTGAAACCCATATGATTTCGTCTTCTTGTGTTAATAAACACTATTTATGATGATGGATGACCGTGCAGTGTAGAAAATAGCTGCATTTCATAATTGCGAGGCAGGGTTAAGTCCTTGTTTAAATTTACATGTAAATGAACAGAGTCACATTTTAATGTAATTTATCATAATTGATTTTTGCGTCAAAACTTTGGGGAACTGGAACAATTTGCATTTCTCACATGACAGATGAGTGTTGTACCAGTCAGGTGTATTGGACAAGGCGCTTATTGTTTGTTTCTCTCATGCAGAAAGAAATGAGCTTTTTGGTGTGACTAACAATTAACAAAAAAGGAGAAAGGTTCTTTCCTACTTTAAATATGCTACAAGCAGTTGATGGAACCTTATTGCATGTGGAAGAGTCTTAACACTGTTCATCATGGTGAGAACGGTTTCTTTCTTGACACACATATAACCGTTGAGGACACTATAACATCTTTGAAATAGCCTTGGCTATTTTACATACTTATAGATCTTTAAATCCTGTTTGCGTAACCATTGCTGAATTATGCAGCTGTAATGGGGTTTTTAAAGATTATTATATCCAAAATGTGCAAATTTACTGCTCGCTTGCAGTGCACAAATTTACGCATGGGCAGAAAGGTAAGTACTTAGGCCCTGGAACCACTGAATCAATATGCCTGATGATGGAATAGGAGAGCTGACCTGTAGTACATTTTCAGCAATTGGTTTATGTTGCAATCTCAATTAAATAAAAGACAAGTTACTCCTAAATTACAAAAGAAAATGACCCAGTTATCTGTGCGTGAAGCAAAAAGACAAGAAACTAGAAGTGGTAAAAGAAATTAAAGAAGAAAGGCTGCAAATGGCATGCAACTATTCTGGGATATTTGGCTAACCTTTTATGGTCACACTAAACAAAGTGGTTCTCATAAAGGCTTTATACATCATATAAAACACCTTCATACACATGTCATAATGACTTCATAAATCATACATAATCAAATGTCATGCTTCATGAAGGGTAACATAACACAATCTCAAGCAACATGTTATGAAAAATGTGACATAAACCAACAACGTAACCTGGTTAATGGCTAAACATTATAAAGGGTGACATAAACATGTTTATGCAGGATGCTAGGCTAACTGTGACATCATTTCATTGTGCAGGCTTGGCACTTTGCACGTTTCATGAACTGCAACATAAGTTTTAACCCTGGCATCACCTCAGTGGAGTTCAGTGGATGAGCCTGGAAGGATTGAAGGTTGATGTCATCTTATGAGTCAAGAGTAGGTGAGAGTATTTAAAGGCAATTTTCATCACTAAGTACTAGGGATGAGTCAGATTTTCAGGTATGGATATTGTGTTTTCTTCAGATAAGACTGCTGTCCGACTACTATGGACTATTATCCATAGTTAGAGAAACACGTTGTATATTTCAACTGAATGTTTACAGTGCTGAATGGAACGTGATCTTAAACTGCTGCATGATAGGCTAGATGCAACCAAGATTGCATCTACTGAGCCCCCTCTATAAATACCATTGCTTGCATTTCGAAATTGCTGCTTGGCAGTTCTTGGCTTGGCAAGCTGTTGTCTCCTTGCACACTCAAAACTCAGCATCGTCAGAGACTTAGCGAAGGAGTACTGTCAGTCACTTCCATTATGAATCTACGGTATTTTTTGTCAGTGTTATTGCTTTGGTTTGTCTTTACTTAGTATAGCTTTTGTATTTGTTATAGCTTGTTATTTACTTCCCTCTATTGCAGCAAGATAGGCAGTGGTAGGTTTCGCTTAACTCGGCGGTAGTAGAAGCTTCGCAAGCCACTGCTAGCACCTGTCACAGCTGTCTTTTTATATTTCAGGCCGCAGCTTTCAGTCTGCTATTGAGCCTGCTTTGTTAGGAGCACAGCAAAATTCTGTAACACAAGCATGCATATTCACAAACATATCATTGATTTTATTGATTTGTTTTCTTTTGCATTTTTAGGATCCTTAGTCTATCACATCATCTGTCTGCTTCGTGTCTGCCTCAATGTCAGCTGCCTGCATTATTTCTCCCTAAACTTCTCAAACCCCCATCTTCAATTGACTGTCCCATACAAATGTGTCTCAATATATTTTTAACTTAAAAGTTCCCCTATAAACTTTTTGAAATTCTCTGCATTTAGGGGTAAATCTCCCGGTCTGGTAACCCTGGTTTAACTCCCTTCCTCCGGTGTTGCTAACTAAGCACTCAGTAAATTCCTTGTTTCCTCTTTATAACGATATTCATGTGATATTTTACAGTGAAACAACACCAAAACTATAAGTGTCAGCCACACAGAGTTCCTGTGTTCAATTTATTTATTTTTTAATGTGATTTTTTCCAACTTTGACTCCGACTACGACTACGGGCTTGGCTTCAGGATATGGATCCGAGTCAGACTTTCATGTGGTCAGCTCAGGCCTAGCTATTGTGGCATACTTTGAATATGAATGATATTTATTCAAGTGACATCATGAGTTACGTCACAGTTAGCCTAGCATCCTACAGAAGCATGTTTTATGTTATCCTTTAAATGTTTATCCATTAGCCAGGTGGCATTGTTTCTTTTGTCACATTTGGCATAACATGTTCAATAAGAAGGTATTATGTCACCCTTTATGAAGTATGACATTTGCTTAAGTATGATTTATGATACACTGTGCATATTGTAAAGCCATCTCAAAAGGTGTAAGACATTCAACCTATGCTGAGATTGGTGTGGCTGGCCCTTTACTTCATATAACTGCACTTTTGCTGTCTGGTTTAGCTTTGCAGCATGGGAAACTGAGAATATGGCCCTGGATACCCAAAGCCATTGCATGGGCACTCCTTACTACCTTTCACTCTTTTGGTCCCTAAGGATTTTCAGCCTCTGATTCTATGGTCCCTCAGCAGTAAACAAAAATACTTAGAACCAAAAACCAGGGAGGGTGGATTTGCTTAATGAGGCTGGCTTTACTTGTCACACTGTTGAACAGTTTGAATATTAACAAGCTTGGAGAGGGGGTGGAGGGAAGATAAGGAATGAAAGGAGCACGGAATAAAAGTGCATTTTATCCAGACTATTTAAGTAACCAAAACATTTCACTTGTAAAACTCAAGTGCAATGAAAAACTTTTCTCATGGTGGATTTAGGATTTAGGGCTCAGTTCAATCACTTGTTTTTGCCTCCTTGCATCCTTTCCTTACACCCTTCCTTCACCCCTTAGCTCCATCCAGTGGAGGATGCAAGGAAAGGATGCGAGGATGGACGAATCAAGGAAACATGTATTAAGCAAATGGAATGTACTAGTTCATGGCAGATGGGGAGAGGTGGAACCCCAGGTTGATTATTTATTTGTCACGTGTTCCTAAAAAAAAAATTCTTGCACAAAGGATGGACTCATGTTTCCTTGCTCAAGCATCCTTCGGGACCCTCCTAGCTCCTTGCTCCTAGCTCCTTCAAAGAGCATTTAACGGGTTAAAATGTCCTTAAAGGTGGCAGACCTCAATCGATTTTTAGGTCAGGCAAAGAATGAGGAGACAGATAAAATAAGCGATTGGAATGAGCCCTTAGTCTTGCTGACACCTGGCTGTACCATATGTATACTCTATATATGCTTCTTAGCAGCATGTGCCAGACCTTTCATCTGGCTGCCAGTTCTGCCCTGTGGTTTTCTCTTTGCTGGCACTGGTATTCAGAGCTGAGTGGTTCATCAGTGAAAATTAGGTGTACCTGGCTGGCTTGAGGTTTAAGAGGAATGCTTTAGGTCCCTGTTTTTTCTCTCTCTCTTGTCCTGGCCTGCTAGCCTGCTCCTCAAGCAGTCAAAAGTTTTTGGTTTGTTTTTCCTTTTCACATTTACAACATCCCTATGTCTCACTTAACAGTCATCCACGCATGGATTTACACTCAATATATCCTGCTTAAACACCATGTGCTTCTGTATTACATTTTCATTGTATAGACTTAGTTTAATGAGCTGTTGTTTCTACTGTTGATACAATGGCAACATCTTATTTGCTGCATAGGAATTTAACATAGGACATCTGAAAACATTTACATAAAAAGAACCAGTGCATCTACACATATTTAACAAACAAGTATCTTACACTATTTGACAGGTCTCCCCTGTTCCTTGAGTCTCCCATTCAAGTTGTTTACATTGATTAGCTCCATACAGGTGCAATTCCCAAATAGCCCACACTGGACTACATAACTGAACACAGTTTGCAAGATATATTTGAACACACAGATGTGAGATGGAAACACACCAAACACATACAACTGAAAACACAGATGCAAGAAATATTTTGTTTATTTCAATTTGCTATTTGATATGGAAGCTGTAATAAACTTTATTTGCTATACAGATACAGATGTATTACAGCTTACCTATCAAATAGTCAAATAAAAAAATGTTTCTAGCATTTGTGTTATGTGTTCATGCATTCATATGTGCAGCACATTCATAATGCCATCAATATAGCACAACGTGGCAGCACCTGGGTTTAAACCTCTGGAGTGTTTTAAAATGCAAATTCATTATTGAACACAAAACTTTCACAGCAGTGAATGATTCTACTGACTTTTTTACTGCAGACCACAAAACTATCAATTCTGGCTATCAAAAACTATCACAACTATCAAATTCTTTTTGTGGGTGACGGGACTAGCAATTCCATTGCGCCACTTATGTGTTTGCACTCACGTTGTCAAGAAAATCGGGCACATAGTGTTTACTCACTAATATAAACATAAAGATCAGTACATCAAATATCCGGTGGCATGTTGCTACCATTTAGTTCATCAGTCAAGTCTGAACCTGTATTGTACATTTGACATGTGACATGTCCATGGTGGGCCTTTTTCTACTTTACATGATTTTGGTTTGAATGTCAGTTTGCTCTGCTAATTGTTCAAATCTGGTCGAAACCAGCTTTTTATCTTAAATAACTTTTATAAAGGTCTTTATGCGCAATAATATATAGCAAACTCTGAGGATTAAAAATAACATTACTTTTGCGGCTTAAAAACAACACTACTTTTGTGGCTGAACTGTATAAAACATTTGTGCAAGTAGAAAACATTTAGCTGTCAAAAGTATTGTTTATATTTAAATTATTCCTTCATTGTACGTTTTTGTCAAATATTTGTACAGTGTTTTTTTATGTTTTATGTATACTCTTGTGAATACCTGCCAAATGATTGCAGAAGAGTCCAAATTGTTCATGTCAACTTCACTAGTTCAGCCTAGTTGAAAAATGTTCAAAAGGTAAAATTACTGGATCTGTGTGAAATGGGGATGAATCTTTACAAAACTACAGCTGACAATTTAATCCTTAAATCCCAGATGGTATTAGTCACTTTGTTTCTGTCCTGAATCTAACTGCTTCTGTTCTGTGAAATGTTTCCTTTGCTTTGAGGAGTATTTGATAAATTATACAAAACTAAACGTTCTCCACAGACTGGTATGTATTCGACATGTTCCATTAATCATACATTCCCCAACTCGATAGAAATACCTCCGGTATATAAATGAAATTACATAACTGAATGATTTTGCAGCTGCATTTACAGATGCAAGCTGAGGTGGACATTCCAAGCAATTACTTACCTACTCTGTAAAGGCCATAGAAGCTTGGAAGGGCAAACTACGGCATTTTCTGAGGTTCAACTTAAAATACATGTTACTCTTCCCCTCACAATGAACAATAAAATTACTCATTACATTATAATTGTACTTTATTTACTGGGTGTATTCTAAAGAGCAGTCTGAGGCATTCTTTGGTTCAGGGGTTTCTAACCTTTTTTTTTACTCTTAAAACTGCCAAAAGTGACTAGTTTGTGGCTGAGGACAAGTAGCTCATTAAAATGGTTAACATTTTGCACCTTTGTCACAACGATTAAAATACTGTCAAGGTTTGAATGAGACAAGGTTTCATATTTATCATTTTTTAAATAAAAATGGATAAATATGGAGATATTAAAAGAAATAGGCTACCTAAAGGAATATAGGACCTCCCGCAATAGAGAGGGAAAATGTTAAATGCACATTATCACTGATCTTTATTGTGGTTGAAATATATGCCACATATAGTGTGATTTATTATTTGGAACAAAGAACAAAGGCTTTTACCATTTGTTTATGCTCAGCAAAACTACTCTTCTGAACATGACATGTAACATATTTCCTATAGGCCTTTCGCCTGCATCTCATAGACAAACATGCTGCAATGAACTGTGAGGGCTAGAGCCAATAAGTGAAACATGGAAATTTAAAAAAAGAGCGAATGAATTGCAATATACATACATTTGTCATATTAAACAGAAGTTGATTATTTGACCAGTTACTCCTGAAGTATGCCATTAGGTGTAACTGGTCAAACTTAGGAGTGCTGTCTTATAAAGCAAGGCATTAGACATGCCATGGTCTGTGTGTTTGTTATTATTCCTTTAAGATAGTCAAAAGGAAAAAGTTTTTCTTTTCTGTTGAGGATACTGATGTATTCAAAAGCCCAGGGGCATGTCAATGGAACAACTGACCGGAATGAGAATTCTGTGCCTGACAGCCGCAGAACCTTGTGAATGCCACAGGACACACCGTTAAGATTAGAAGGACAATGAGTAGGTGTTTGACATGGTGGGATTTAGCCCTGCTTCCCTAGCCACTCGAGAAGCTGACAATATGGATGCAATGACAACACAACCTATTCAGGCCTGGCCCAGTGTACATGAAAGTTTGGTTCCTTACAAAACATCACGTGCAATTTGCCTTTTTACTTGTGAAAATAACAATTTCACATGTGAATTTTACATTTTCACTTGTGAATTAAAATATTCACATGTGAAAAGAAAATAGGTAACATTGAGTCATTTGCATCTGCATGATTTCACGTCACTGACTTTTTAATATTCACATGTGAAAAAAAGCAGGTGACTTGAAATAGCACATGCTACCTTTTCCCACTCTCTTCTTATAAGTGGTATTATTTTTATAGTTAACATGTGTACTCTTCACATGCTAGGTGTTCCCATGTGGTTTTTGAACACATGGGTTTTAAAGACAGGATTTCTTCGTATCAAACTGTTGTAGTATTCAGAGAAATAAAAATATCACTAAAGCATTTACGAGATAAAACCTTCTGGCTTTCTCTTGATACTGGAGGAAAGATTTACATTATTAGTGGTCTGACTGAAGCTTGGGTTATTCTCTCTACCTTTCATATAGGTACAGATATGACCACAGATGAATTTTAAAAACAGCTTGTAGTGCCTGTGGACATCAGCATCAGGGCAAATGAACATCACTAATAGGCTCTGTGCACAAAGAACTTCCAGATTCGGGTAAACAGGCTCGCTTACTTCCAGTCGAAGTGGAAGCTAGTGAAGTTAATGGAAGAGAGATGGCAGAGGCAACGGTTTTCATTCGCCCAAATTAACTATAAACAATGTTTACCGATTAACCCATTTTACAACAAAATGGGTTAATCGGGCATTAAATTATATGTGTCATACCTGTGCAATTACGAAGGTAGCTATATGTGTTCTTACAATAATTGGCAATACCCCAGTAGAATGAGAGCACCTGTTATCGATCGCTTGTGGGCTGGATGGCAAAATGTAAACATTTGCTACCATACATAAGAATAGGTAAAATATCGGTAACACTCTATACCTAGTTATGTAGAAGAAATGTCTTTGTTATCCTCCGGGGGCCATTTTTTCCATTCTGGCAAATATGTTGGAAGTGCCCAGCGCTTGCATTGGCTGCTAAGGAGGCGTGTACCACCAGTAGCAATCACTGAGATCATTTAGAAGTGTCAGTAGTACAGTAGAAAAGTATGTAGAAGTGTCAAATGTACAGTAGAAAGTATGAGAAAGGATGTACCCTAGCAGCCTTTTTAGCAATCTGTACATATTCACAGTTGTAACCCAAGTCACAGGAAGCCAAAAAGCCGTTAGTAAAGTGGTTACTGTAGAGTGATGCTTCCACAGTTGCATTTTATTGTCATGATTAAGGAATGTTCATGTTCCAAGTCTGAAAGTTGATAGCCTACTGTAAAAGAGGCCATATCAATATAACAAACTATGTTTGTATGTTGTTTTGTTAATTTAGACAGTTTCATATGTGTAGTTTTGCTGAACTTGCCTTTTAATTGGTAATGGTGTTCAGTCCTCTAGAATAAATAATAAATATGAAATAAATACGTTAGCATTTGAGGTGGCTCGCTAGAAATTAATTTTACAGGCCAATGGAAACTTGGGTATTGAACCTAATTCCGTATATATGCAGTTCTCGTTTGCATACACCTGCCATCCCGCTGTACAGATGGGTTTGATGTGAGAGAAGTGGTTGCGAGTAAAGTGAGTGTCTTTCTTCCCAAACTCACCGCTCCACCAGTAGAACAAACAATCCCACTTTGAATGGGGAAAGGCCTCTCTCTGTCACCTCTCAAAGTTGGCAGCCCTGTAATGTACAAAAGCTACAATGTTGCCTCTTATTATATCTCTGTTACATTAGTAATCTTTGCGTCTCACATAGCAAATCCAAATTTTTTTAAGCTGTTCATCGCTCGGAAAGAGATGAAACCTTACAGAGAAGTTGAAGTTCCTGACATTGTGCAATGATCGTTATTTATGTTCTCCCTTTTTTAACAGATTTGTCCTAATTAATTGAATTAATAGATTATACATTTTACTGAATTTAATACATTTAGATATTTTTTGAATTTGTATGTCTTATTAAAAAATTAGAACATTTCCTGCCCTGTTTCTGTGAATAGACCACCCAGTAACCGGAAGTAAACAAGCCTTTTTTCCGCTTTTGTGACGTCACAACATCCTTAGAGCCTGTTGGAGCCGGTTATGAGCCTCCCTAGCTATTTCAGTAATACCATATACTGCAACAGTCTCTGTAAGTCAAATGTACAGGAGGACTACACTGCATTAAAAGTTTTGATGACTACCTTTTAAATGTTGCTCAGTGGCAGTGATTAGACTTGAAGAAAATTGCTTCTGCACAGGCTTGGCACATGAACAAACTTTAACTATTGCTAATGGCTGGAGAATAACCAGTAAAAACAATAAGTAGGCTAAATATGGATTATATATAGCTAGGTAATATTAACTTTACTAGCCAGCTACAGCTATCATCACTGCTCTGGCTCAGTAGGCAACAGCAATGCTTGCAAACAACTGTTAATGACTCACATTAGCCAGCTGACTTGCAAGTTTCTTAACAGCTTAGAATTGGGAAAATACATTTAGCTGTGCAGTGATCTGAACAATGATTTTAACACATTCTACATGGTAATACAGTACACCAATAGCATATAAATGCACATGCTTTTGCTTTTAATAGAACAGAAAAAAACACGCTATATGCTTTTTAAGGAGAAAATGCATAAGGTACTGTATGCTGAGAGAGAAAGCAAAGAGCATTTTATTTTTACTTTGCTGAAATGAATTTTTAAAACTTGTGAATTCAGGAAATGAATGTGCTTATGGTATTGCATATAACCATGCACTTTTAATGGAATGATCATCATCACTGTTTCACTGTGGTCAAAGCCCGGGAGAATCACCTGTGTGCTTGTCTTCCAAGCCTATTTGTTTACATGCTCAGACAACATCACCCTATTCGGATCGGAATTTAGTTACAGTCTGATTACAGTCAGCGTGCCCAGCTAAAGGCTAAAGGAGCTTGTGTTGAGTTATATGGCAGTGACTATGAAACCACCACTCAAACTCACATTTATTCATTTGAACTCAGAGAAAATGCGATTGTGATTGTGTAAAGGTGTACCTGATTAACTTTTGAGATGAGAATTCCCTCCCCATTCAATGACCCCCCCCCAGTAACAATGTGTCATTTTACCATAATTACAAATGGATTCCCCCCTTCCCCCCATAACCATACTTCACCTGATTGCTTTTGTGTGGAAAAGCTTTCTTTCTTCAAAGGGAAGCTGTCACAAAGGACTAGGTCTAAAGTGAGTCGTTCAACTGTCAGACCAACGCAAGCTTTGAAGCGGCACTAACTAAAGTCTTTTGGAAGACAGAGAAACCAGAAAAAAGGTGACAGGCGACTCAATTAAGCATTTCAAGGTCAGTAAGGGGAAACTTGGTGTGCAGGATGTGTTCAGAAATTGTGAGTGTTAAATTGGGCTTTCTGTATCCTGAGCGTTTGCACACAGGAATGTGTTTCTTCAGCTGGATTTCCAGTGATGTCTTACTGCACTGCCCTGAGTTGTTCTTCAAGCTTATACAGGGACGTAGAGAATGTATCCACCTGTGCATTTTCTGATTAAGTCTGATGCAAGTTCATGGTGACGTGACATGTAACATCCATGTGACACAATGAAGAAACCAAACTACAATGATATGACAATGTCCATTTGGCTCTTTTTAAATTTCCTTTGATCATGTGACTGGATCTTTAACAGACAAGCATGCTTAAGAATGACAAAATATTGTAATTTCAAGTAGAACAACCGCATTACGGTTCTTGGCCTCATGCAAAAGCAGCACATACAATTTATCACTGCTTCTTTATTTGTATACATGCACAAATTAAACATGTACACTGTACAACATCAATTAGTGATCTGTGCATTCAATAGCTTTTAGCATGTCAGCTCTTGTCCCTGTTGTAGACCAGCTGCTGTTGACTAGCGTGTATATTTTCTACTGATATACACCTCACTAATCAGGACTGTGGATAGAACATGGGAAGCCTTTCATAATCAAGCAAAACAACAGATTTATATTAAATATATAATATGAGGAAAAAAACCTTTTAACTTCACACATGGTCAGTTTAGTTTGTGTGTACTTAAACTTGTTAAACTTTAACTGTCTTGCCGAATAAAAGTGTGTTAGCAGTGTGAGAGCACCACAATCAACCGCTAATTTGATGGCTGAAGATCAATCACATTATGAATGGCTTGTGATAGATTTATGAGAATATTGTGATGGCAAAAGAATGGTGAGATTGAATAGTTTTAATTTTAATGTTTATTTTCCCTTTGAAACAAAATAGCAGTGGGGAAGGCTACAGCATTTAACCAGAAAGGTAGGCTTCTGAAGTAAGAAGGTTTTTTGAATGACGGTGCTCTTATGAAAAACCATTGGAGGCAAACCCACGGCAATAGATATTAAATAAAAATTCCTAGGTACTTTTTACATATTAAAAAGGCTTCAATTTAGGGCTAGTTCATGCTGAACATTAAAAACATCGACATGTTTCAACCAGAAGGCCTTTATTAGGGACTTTGAGTGAAACTAAAAGCCCACATATATATAGAAGTAAAATGGACTTTTACAATCAGCATGAGAGCCCGTTTCTGCAGAACCAATCACCATCCTAGGGAGACCTTCAGTCCTTCAGCTATCACACAAAAACATGAATACCACTAGAAACAAATTATGGGTATAAACTGCAACGCATAATATACCATCATATATACAGAATTCCAGTGGGTCAAAAGTTTATATACACCAAGTTCACTGTTTGGGAGTTAAACAGTTTGGAAGATTCCAGAAATTGATGTAATGACTTTTTAGAAGCTTCTGATTGGCCAATTATCTAAATTAGGAGTTAATTGGCCCCTGTGATTGTATTTAAGGGCCTACCTTTAGAGCCGCTGCCTGTTTGCCCTTGATACCATGGGAAAATCCAAGCAACTCAGCCAAGACCTCAGCAAATTGTGGACCTTGACAAGTCTAGTTCCTCCTTTAGAGCAATCTCCAAACAACTGAAGCATTTGAGCATTTGTACAAACAATTGCATGAAAATATAAAAATCTTGGGACCACACAGACAATGCATCATTCAGGAAGGAGGCACAAATGAACTCCCAGGGCTGAACGACCTTTGGTCTGAAAGGTTCAACTGAACCCCAAGACAAAAACAAAGGAACTAGTAAAGGAGTTGGAGGCATCAGGTACCAAAGTATCTACATCGACCATTAAGAGAATCTTACATCGCCATAGCCTTTCAGGCTGTCGCGCAAGGAAGAAGCCCCTACTCCAAGACCGGCATGGATTGGCCATCACAAAGCCCTGACCTGAAAAAATTTGTGGACTGAACTGAAAAAATGTGTCTGAGCAAGGAGGCCCACAAACCTGACTGAGTTACACCAGTTCTGTGAGGAGGAATAGGCAAAAATTCTGGTAAAGTATTGTGAGTAGCTTGTGGAAGGCTACCCGAAGCGTTTGATTCAAGTTAAGCAAATATAGTGTAAGTGTATGTAAACTTTTGACCCACTGAAATGTTGATATAGTACATGAAAGATGAAATAAATCTGTCTCTTCACTATTATTTTGTAACTACCTTTCATGGAAATAAAGTAGATACCCTAATTAAGGAATATTGTTGATCAATGGACTTGGCTGAAAACTCTTGGCATGGAGCAGGGTTTTTTGAGCATTTATCTAAAGATAGAAGTATGAAGATCTACATTAACATCCTTGCTATTTTCTTAGTCTAAAAAATGGAATGCTAGCTTTACTATATTCATTTGGCAGATTCACTGATCCAGAGTACCTTACAAAGTAAAGGTACATACTGTACATGCATATAATAAGGCTACACGGACAACAGTACTGATCCAGAAAGCATTAGACCATGTTTGAAGAAGAGTCATAAGACAATATAATAACATATTACAAGAGTGCATAACACTGTGTTCTAATAAATAATCAATGGTATACTAAAAAAAAGCAGTATAAGCTAAAGAAATACGATAGTCAAAACATTAACAATATGTAATATGGCTAGAATGTATAAATCACTGTTAACCGACCCCTAAAATGCCATGTCAAAAAGCAAGACTTATGTGCTAAAAGTTAATTCAGGGAGCCAAGATGCTATCTAAAGAGGCTTGAGTCTATATCGGAAGATGGCCAGTGTCTCTGCTGTTCTGACTTCTGTGGCCAGCTAATTCCACCACAGTTGGCCAGAACAGACAGGAGCCATTATTGAGATGAGAGATTGCAGTTTTGGAGTGGTGTTGCTAGTGTGTAAGGTCTGATGGTAGTCAGTAGATGTGGAGGAGCCAATCCCTTCATTGCCCGGTAGGCCAGAACCAGTTTTTTGAAGTGGATGCAGGCCATTACTTGTAGCCAGTGGAAGGATACAGACAGAGGTGTGACGTGGGTATATCTTTGGAGGTCGAAGACCACGAGTGTTCTGAATGAGGATTTTGAGAGTCCTGATGGTCATGGGAGGGAGACCAGCGAGGAGAGGGTTGTACTACTCCAAGTGGGAGAGCAACCTGGAGTTGAGTGGAGTAGGTGGGGTGGATACTAGGGATGTGACCGTATGAAAATTTCACGGTATGATAATCGTACTACTCAATATCACGATATTCGGTATATCATGGTATCAGGTTTTAAGCTTAAAAAAAAAAATTGCGAAGTTTACAACTCGATCTGTTTATTTATGGATCTGCAGATTTTTTAAACCATTTTAATTGAAAAATAAAACAAAACATGCAACTGAATAGTTCTCTCCTTGTAATTGTTTATTTAAAATAATAAAAATCCTTTTTCCTGAATCCAAAGTGAGCCCACACTGATGAACGAGTTCGCTTTTTGGGGGGATATAATTCTTCATTACAGTCGGTATCAGAATCATTGTCAGACATCGCAAGTGTTGTAAGGGACTGCAAATGGAGATGCCGTGTAGCTGTATAACAGCTAGCTAGCCAGCGTTGCCAGGTGGGAAATATTAAACTATCGTACCACAAGCTTAAAATGATCGGATTTTAAAGAAAATTATCGTACACAGCCAAAAAAGAGAGATCATAGGTGTAAATATGTAATTTCACAAAAATAGTGCATTTATTGTAAGCAACAACCTTGTTTGACACGCCTACTCACATACTTCAGCCAATGAGTGCAATACCAACAGCCACAAAGGGGAGAAAAAAATTTGTGCATCATATAGCCTACGCTGCTGGAAGCAGGCAACTTCCTGGGCCCTACTCAAATGAGACTCACACTAAGAAGCCTGGACTGCGTTTCCGAGTTCCGATGTACCTTAACGTTTTACGAAGGTTTCTAAGGTATACCTTTCAAAGGGAAACTTTTTTACAAGTGTTTCCCAGACTATACCTTAACAGTAGCCTTAAGGGATACTTCCAAAGGTACGTCGTAAGTTGGAGCTGGCCTTCACTGTGGTGCTGAAAAGTTTATCAATCGATGCCAAGCAAATCGATTGTCTCACTTGTAAAGGCTTATGAATGACGTTTTAATATAACAAGTGTTGTCATAATCATTTTACATAAATCTAATATTGCAGAAAAGGAAGCTATGCCTACGAAAGATCATCTGCTAATCTCTTTAAGAGTCAAGACGAGACCTTGTGATACTTTCAATAAATATGTACATATAGGCTACAAAAGATAAAATAAAGAGCATCAATCGGGACATATAAGCCATAGTCTGGGACTTCTTGGAAGCCCAGGAAAAAGGATATAGGCTACATATGGGTGAATTATTTTGTTCTTATTGAAACAATGGTCTAATGTTAATATTGTCAAACAATATATAGGCAACTGTAGCAGCATATCCACTGATTCCCGCTGACTTTTCTCTGCAGTACAAAAATGATTGTAGATGAAAGGCAAAAGCGCGTCTGTGGAAATTTATCATTATTAATTCTATACCGGGTATGCCTTATTAATAGGCCTACCTGTTAAAGTGATATGTCCATCCACCTTGATTTGCTGTTGGATAATATTAAGTTTAACCAAGAATATCATTATTGGGTTGTTTACCAAAAATCGTAAAACAACATGGTAAGAAAGAAATGTTCTATAATATTGATATTTACCCAGTGCTATTTTGTTTTATATAGGAGGTGTGAGCTAAAGGAAGGGGATGTAGATCATTTGGCTATGTTTGTTCATTATGAGCCACCGTACCTGTATGTGTGTTTAAGACTAGGCCAATCAACGTGCTCTAGTTCGGTCATGCAAGTAGACTCACTCAACTTTGGCTTTATTCACAGGTTTTATATTCTTAATAAACCGGCGGTTTGTTCCAAGTCAGTTTGATCATTGACTCACACACAAACAAACTAATTTCTACAGGGTATGCAGTCAGAAAAGCCATATCATCAGTTAGCTCAACTACGTATAAATTAAAAAAACTTTTTTTTCACAAATTGGATTAGTATTATGGATAGGCCCTATACTTTATTACCATCATGATGGGAATAGACAGGTGAAACGACAACATTCTCATGACATGCTATGCACAGAAACGTTGATTTGATAATTAATTTTCGTAAAGTTAAAATTAAACTATGTCATTTTCGCATGCAGCTGTGCTACTAGATGCGCACTGTAGTGCAACTGTCGATTTGAAAAGCAAAATGTTGGCATAATAAGGCTAAAACTGTGACAGGATGAGTGGAGCGCATCGATAAGGAACAGCTTACGAGTGCCTCAGACCACCCTTTTAAATGTATACCTTTCAGAAGGTATACCTTAGCTAAGGAGGCGCTGCGAAACAGCTCGAGACCTAAAGGAAGACCTTAAGGCAGTGGTGTCAAACTCGTTGCCATGGAGGGCCGTGTGTATGCAGGTTTTCATTCCAGCCTCAGATCTTGATTATATAATTAGTTAAATTATTTGCTGAATTAGGGATGCAGGTTTGTGCACAATGGTGACCCGACGTCTATGGTGACCCGCATTGTCTAAATAAAAATTTTCTTATATTCTGTGCTTCAATGCAGTTAAACGCATATGGCTGAATGAGTAATTGGACTCAATTAAGGCAGCATTAATTGGTTGGAATGAAAACCTGCATACACACGGCCCTCCATGGCAATGAGTTTGACACCACTGCCTTAAGGTATACCTTACGACGCACTTAGCCCTAAGGGGACTCTGGGAAACGCAGCCCTGGTCTCCAGATAATGTCAAATAGCCTACAATTAAATCGCAATCGCTCAAACATGTAATCGTTGTAATTGAGAGCTGTAACATTACAATTTATCAGCAAGGAAACATCAGTTGTATAAGTCATCGGTGTAGAACTGTAACGTTATGCTGTGTCAATGTATTTAATATGCTGTATCAATATTAGTTTGTTCTTGTGAAAGCATGTCTATTTTCAAAACGTGCAAAGTCTCTCAGTACATAACTGGCCCTACCTAGTCTGTGAGTTCAACCTCAGTTCTTCCGGCGACTTTCTCTTTGCCTCTCCCCTGCCTTCGCCTGACTCCTCGGCACTCATTTAGCTAGTTTTTTAACTCGTTTTTTTACATGAATGAAAAAAATAACATCGCTGGTAATTTGTAGGTAGCAAGGTAGCTTACATTTTACATCAGAAAGAACGAGCGAGTCAGCGGGAGAACGGCAGCCGTGCAGCTGCTCGCTCCCGTGGGGGGCACGCACGTCATGCATCAAGCATAATGATTAGCTGGAAAGACGCGACCTGTGTTTTTAAATGACTTTGCCTCTAAATACAGATCTAGGATCAGATTTCATTATCTCAATTCAGGCCCAGTATATTAATTAATATGGGTTATTTAGATATATTATTAGGGTAATAGTTGGGAAAAGAATTCCCCGCATGAAAATAGCTTTTGTAACGTGATTTAGGCCTACTATCACAGTATTACATTATCTTTATGATAGTACTATTTCATATTTGAATTTTAAGGTATACCGTCACATCCCTAGTGGATACATTCTATATCTGCTGTGTGCATTATGGTAACATTCACGGACACGTTTGTAAGCTACTATATGGAGACACTATATCAAGCAATAATTAAACCAAATTACAAAAGTCAGCAGTGACACTCTGGCTTCTGCTTTATTCTGGCATGGCCTGCCCAGAATGTCCAACATAGTGCCTGTGGGTGTATTAACAAATTTTTAATGTGAAAAATCTGAGGAGTATGAGAAATGCCTGCATGGGGTTTCCCAGGCCACCCCTGTTGACACACACTCATTTGCGCCTCAAATGAATACCCACCCAGTCTGTGCTGTCTTATCTCTATGAAGTTTCCCAGGGCCAAGAATGGCCAAATGGTGAACTAGATATTAGAGACACTGGGTTTTGTATTAGTAATTCTATATTTCTAAATCAGCTGTTCCAAAACAGTTAAATTGAAGGAACCAAATGTGTTTATGCAGAGGCAGCCCATTGAATCATGGGGATTGCAGTTCCTCAAAGAGGATGGCGAGGACATTGTTCTTTCTTAAATCAGACAGATCTGTCCGGTTCTCTCGTGTAACACATTCCAATACAACCCATGCTTCGATGGCATTGTATTGGAAGAGCTAAATCCATTATTAATCATATACAGCAACCTATGCGCTGATCTGAACAAACCTAGCTAGTTAGCTTTATAGCTTGCAATGCTGGATACAGCTGGGTAGCTCACTAAGATAGGGATAATATGAGACAACTGAGACCCGGCACATGGGATAAAAGCTAGAAAATGATACATACTATTGCATTAAATTGCAATTAAGAAATAAGAAAGGTTTTCTATAAATGCATATTGGAAATGTAATGTAGCTGACTTAACTTTATCGTTTGTTTCACTGGTCAAAGAAAAATGTTGGATTTTCATTCTGATTCATTTTAATTCTGAGCAACTCAAGTCATGTGACGTGAGGAGTCCCTCATTCATTGGATAAGTATAAATTTCAGGGTACTAGAAATTCGTTAAATAGATACAAATGGGTTGCGAGACCAGGTTGGGCCACTGCAGTTATGGAGAACAGGAAACTGAGAATCAAATTTGCATTAAAAAGATGCTGTTACCCTGCTTCTTCAATTATACAATACATTGCACTATTGGCAGGCTATTCTACAGAAAGAGCAAAGTCAAATTTACTTTCAGTTCATTGTTGATTATGTTGCTTATGAACTTGTTACCACCAGAAAGCTGTGTTTTTACACCACACACTACAAACTTTGATCAATTATTCAGTAAAAGGATAGATGTCAGAAATACTTTATGGAGAAATTCCATGGGAAGAATCATTAATACTGTAATGTTTGAATTATGCCATTTCAGATTCTGGTCTAATATTCCCAGGACAAATCCCAGGTTTTGATCTGGTTATAGTATGCAGTAAATCACTTTCTCCCAATGGTATAAAAAATACAGCTTTTGCTTGGCTCAGACCCTGTATGTGTTTTTAAATTTATTTTTAATTTGCTTAATTTAGCCTTTTATGTATTTATTTAATGTTACATATTGCTGAGAGTAGGCTGTGTTGAACTACCACTGTTTCATAGCTGAATCACACAAGATGTGAATCGTTGTAGCAGGGGGAATCTTTCAGTGATTCATAACCCATCTGGAAATTCCATTAAGCGTGTTTTAATTTAAATTGGTGCATAAATAACAAAAGGTCAGTTTATAGTTGTCCTAGTATTTGCTTTTAGATAGAGGCACATGTCCATGCTTTTTACTGTTTGCATATCAGATTTTATTCCTGCGTGTTTAATATTTAATGAATGAATTTGGTGTTCAATTTGAGCATACATGCATTATTTAATCCTTATTATCAGTTTCCTGCAGCTTCTGTATAAAAATGGAAAATTGGCAAAAATACTGTACAAGCTAAAACAAAAATGTAATGGTTATTAATGTAGCTGAATATAACTGAATATCGACCACAGGATTCAGTTCCCATTGCATATCCATGCAAATGTTCCACCAAACCAGGTCCTGGTGAAAGGAGTGAAGTTGGTGTGCCCAGCTACAGCACTAGTCCTTAGTGCATTGACATGCTGGGTCAGGATAGACCAGGGCAGCTTCACTTTGCATCAGATTCATTCTAGCCTGCGACAGGCCTGCAAATACGATTGGATCTTCCAAATTTGAGGGGGAATGAAAATTTAATCCTTTGTTATGGGTCCAATGTTTTTTTGTACTACTGCTGACTTTCCCCATTCATATAACAAAAAAAGTATGAAGTTAAAATGTATTATAATATAGTCCAATGACAATGTGAAGTTAAAGGGCAAGGGAAGCTCTAAGATTCCATACAGATTGCTCACAGACATGAATTTCCTGTTCAAGAGAGGGGACCATTGCTTGAATCATATGAAGGAAATGATAGTTATACTTACACCCCCATTTAAAAGTAATACATGTTAATTAATGTTTAAAAAACTACATGTATGGAGGACCCTGTTCCAAGGGTTTTCATTCTGATCCAATAAGGGCTAGAGCAGATATAGATACAAACATGTGATTCAGCTGTTTGAAGTTTATGATTAACTAAAACAGTTTCATTAGTTAAACCAGTGCTGGGTTGGAATAAAAGAATGCACCCACACCAGCTCTTCTTTGATAAGACTGGATACGCCTGTCATATTCTAATGGTTCAATCAATCAATCAATAAATAAATAAATAAATGTGTTCAGTGATTACAAAGACTGGAATTCTGGCATGGTGTAGCTGCATAAAACAATAATTCGGTCAGCTGTTATTTTCATCGATCCATCATTGTTTTAGCATTGTTTGATAGAATGGGAGCTAGATCCCTTTCTTTTTTTCTATAATGTTTCCGCGTTCTGTGTTAGAGCAAGATATCTAATACCTTCATACATTCTCTTTCTGCCTTTTGTAAACAATAAGTGCATAAAATGTTATGCGTTCACAAATTCCATTTTATTGGGTTGAGCTACATTCAAGTAACATCTTTTTAATGAATTAATTGTTACTGTTAATTAATTTACTATTTCCCAGTGGCAAGAAGAAAATTTTCTCACACCTTTGATAAAAATGTTAGTTTTACTGTTGGAAAGTTGTTCCATACACTCTGGGACATGTACATAATACATACACTTAATATTTCCATGGCAAGCTACAAGGTCTGAAGGCACTCAAAATCTTTCATACACCATTTTGAATAATAAAATGCTGTTTTATAATGTAAACATGGTGGCATTTCACTATTGAAATCTGACTCCTGAGGTTTTTTTTCATTTGGAGAAATTGAATAGACCTATTGAAACATTTCCCTTTCAAGAAGTGAGTGAAATAAATTGTAGGGTATGCATGCATGTATGTCAGTGGAATTATTTCAGCAAAAAGACCAATCCTGTCACATGCTATCCTGTGCTTGCGTGGCCATGCACCTGTGTGTGTGTTCCCCCCTACCTGCTATTTTTTTTAAAGTAAGCCATCAGCACTGTCACAGTGAATTATGTTTCTCTCCCTGTGAGGGCAATGTTTCACTGTGCTGTGAAATTGTACATCTTCAGACTAGTTTTCTAATGAGCTTCTCGAATGTTATACTTGATGGATTCAGTGTTTGGCCAGAGATTTCCTTATTTATCGTAAGTCTTGGTCTGGTGGCATGCTCCTCATAGCTCAGCATTTGCCAGATGTGTTCTCGCAATCAGCTTGCCGTTCCACAAAGGTGGTCAGCGTCAAACGGGATTTACACTGAATAAACATGCCTCGTTTTCCTCGCCCGAGAGAAGAGTTTTTTTTTTTGGGGGGGGGGGGGGTAGCTCCCCGCGCAAACCTGTCATTTTTCCACCAATGCAGACTCTGCCTGCGGCTTTCATCTTTTGCGCAGGGATCCCTGTCAGGTCTCAAAGCGCCATGGCGGAATTTACATGCAGATTACCTTCACTGTGCTCTCCCCCCACCATCTCCAACACCCACCCCTGGCCTCCCCTCCCCTCCCCTCCTGAGCAAAGATGTTGAGATGTTCGACTGCAGTGGAAACAAAACAACAGTAAGAGATGGTTTGATGTAGGTGCAGCATGAGAGGGAAGTGTGACATGCGAAGAGCAGGGTATACTGCTGGGGCCTCAGGGCCTGCTTGCCTTCACCAGAACATTGCCTGATAAATGAGTGTTTGGGGATGGGAGGGAGTTTATCTGCAAGAACAAGATATTGACACCTGATCCACCATGTGGAAAAGCCAACTACTATGAGCCTATCCCCAGAGCATCATGACTCATTTTAAGCACCTGTTTCAAAAATAATTTCATAAACTACTTACTACTCATTACTACTTTCTACTTGTGTAATGTGCTCATTACTTTCAAGAAAATATCATGTTTGTCCTGAAACAGGTCTGCTCCACAGGTTGGCCACTTTTCTTTCCCTGAGCTGTACCCAATACCCAGTTTCAGACATGCATCCTGCAACAGCACACCGTAATTCAATGAGACGGCCTGCTGCAGGACCATCTCCAAACTATCAACTGAGACAATTCCTAGCTATGAACTGTGGAAATTACAGACAGAGTCAATACCAGGATTTGAAATGGCTCCAGAAACACTGTGCAGTGCTTATTCCTGCTGAATTCCTGCGATAAAACCTTTAATTTTACACCAGGCTGTTGTGACAAATTTATGGAGGGCTGCTGTATGTTAAATTGTTGCAGTTAAATGTTGCATATTGAGAAAATTATTATTATTATTTATATTTTTTGAAATCGTGATTGTTGTACATTCATCTTTCTGTAATTAAATGCAATTCAACAAAATATATTCCATAACTAATGCAATCATAAAAAAACACAACTCATAAGTGCAACAATGAACGTCTCTGGAATTTATATAGTGTAGACATGTCCTCTCTCTGAATACAGGAAACAGTCTCTCATTCTGTTTTCCCTGGCATGAAAGCTGCCGTCTTACTGCAAACTGCCAGAAGAAACATATTTTTAGAATGTTATTTAAAAAATAATTATTAAATGTGTATTGAATGAATGGCAATATATCCCAGGAAGAAAAATAAATAAAAAAAGATTGGCAATGGAGACAGTAATTTCCTCATTTTCAAACAACTTCATCTCACAAAATATTATCAAACAGCAGCAGAGTTTAAAAAAAGAAATACAGCGATGTCCACTAAATCAGAGCTCCTTAATTAAATCTCATTGGCACCAGCCTTTCACAATTAACCAAAATGCTGTTTGATAAGTAGTTAGCAGCTGAGCATTGCAACACACACTAATACTACATACTACAACTTTCTTGTCATTTTGAGGTGTTGGTAACAACAGGAACTACAAACTACATTTAATCCTAAAATATTTTTTTCTGAACCCCTTTCTGCAAGTACCACATCCTTTTTTGCACAGTGCTAACACAAATTGTATGAATGAAATGAATGAGTGAAAAATTATTCAAACAAGATAAGCCCCTTTGTCTCAATGAACACAATTCTGTCAAAGCTCACAAAATTCAGGTTGCTCAGAAACAGCCACTACAGCTGTTACTGTCTGAGGGAAGAAATCATTGTGGCCTTGCAAGCAGTTTAACCTCCTGCTTTATCCATAAAGGCCTGCTTTCCCCATGAATAGAGCATGAGTTAAAAATGGTCAAAACACGCTGCGCTTCCAATAATTGACTTGGGTGCCTTTTTTGTGCATCCTCAGGTATTAAATGAATCAAAGCTAATCTGTTGGCATTAGTTCATCAAGGTCAGAGCAGTCTGGCAAACAGCTCGGAGAGGTGACATTTATCTAGAGAGCTGGCACAGCGCCCATCCCCTTCTTCTGCATGAGAAGTGCAGAAAGTACAATGCCTAAATCATACCAACTGCATTACACAGCCCATTCAACTGGTGATTTTATTTTTTACGCCCCCAGCAAGATGTCACGGTAGGAAAATTAGTTTTATTTCTAAAAATGATCTTTTCTCCCGTTCTCTCTTGCACCCTCACTCTCTGGCAGCAGATGTCATTTACCAGTTCTCTCCCACTGTGACACGGAAATGGGAAATAACAAGATTAGAAAACAGTTCACACAAATCCTTACTGTTCCCACACTGTTTATATTTTCCCAGGAAGGCCTACCAGACCACTGTCACCATGGAGATGGATCTTAGCCAATGGAGGGATTCACAGCTGGGCCATGTGATGGTGGCACCTGTTGGGAGAAGTATTCAAGTTGGCAGTCAGTGCTAGACTGAGAGAAAAGCTACTTAAAAAATACATAAAAGTTGTTGGGCTTTGCTTTCTATATCCACAGCCAAACCACAGCCAAGAAAATCTGCATTTCCTGTTCAACATTGTGGGAATATTTCACCCGATTCTAGGCCAGCTAGAAGAAGGAGCAGACAGTCAAAGTGATACTGGACTGTGTAAAATTGGTTTAAATTCTGAACATTCAATTTCCTGCTTACCACATTTCACATTCACAGTCCCTCTTTTGTGGTAAACTAGGACAACCTGGAAAAAGTCTTTCTAAAGCCCAGTCCGGATGGGGATTAATTTCACTTGGGGAGGTCAGGCAATGTAATTTTTCCAGGGTAATTCAGTAATTTTATTCACATCCGGAACGAACATGTCAGTGATTTTACAGTAATTACATCTAAGGTCCACTGATAATTCTATTACCGTCCGGAATCAATGTCTCAGTATTTGATGCAAATGACAACTATTTTGGGTGATACATTTCATAATACTTCCCATTTCCGGCTTTGCATATTTATATATTTAATTTATTCTCATAATTTTTTCAGCTTGTCCCAGAAATAGGAATGTGTGACATATATCTGGGAACAGCGGAACAGACATGCTCCCTCAGAAATTTTGGGGAGTAATAAAGGGAAAGGCTTTTTCCATGCAGCCTTCTCAATGATGTGGAATGATAAAAATATTTGGATGGCAGGTATGCCATCTAGCCAAGTTATGCCTTGGCGGGGCGGCATGCCCCATACCTATACAGCACCAAGATTTCGGCACTTTACAGGGTTCCCCACAGAAATCACTGCAATGACCACAGACACTCAGCCTTTCAAACATTCATTTCTGTACCTTCGGACCCATTCAAACAGACAGAATTCATAAACAACTTCACACATCCTCACAATAAAGGCCCAAACTAAGGGGATTTTGTGTTTTCTCCTTCTTTTTCTTTTTCCTGCCTGATTACGTCATCAGAAATGCCCACAAATAATATGTCTCCCCATTGGACATCGGCCAATAAAAACATTGGTTACACATGCAAAATGACATATATACTTGTTAAAACAGAAAAACTTTCACATACATATATTGCCTTCATTAGTAGCTCACCGCGTAGCGGGTCTGACTGCGACACTCTTGGTGTGACAACGCAGGTTCAAACCTGCCTCGGACTCATAAAAACCTCCTGCCTTCCTGGGTACCTCAAAATTAAATGTATAAACGATTGCATTTGCATCTGTATAATCTTTGCGGGAAATTGCTGACATTTATGTTTCTGTATTTATACAACTGCAAATAAAATTTACCCACACTTTACACAGTTTGGCATTTTGACCGAGTAAGTTACATTGCTAACAAGACAAATTAAACTGTCAAATTAAACTCTACAATCAGCGTTGCACTTCGGTCCAGTAGGTAACGTTACCGGTCGTATAGAAACTGGCGATAATGACTTCTTCACGGCATGTATATCCATTTCCTAAAAAGTGACAATGTCAAATACACCGCTCAGCCGTTTCTACATTTTCATGTTAGCTAGCCCTATATATCCTCTACCGACATACTGTACAAACAATTAGTAGGTTTGTCTTGTATAACAGCCCATTAGAAATGCTTACATTTAAACATATGAAATACACTATCATTTATTTCTCATTCATGGTAAAGGAAAAATGCTTGAATCCATGTGTTTCTATCAGCTACAATGTGTGTTTGCATGCATGTATGTGCATACATTTCTTTCAGCCTACATTTATATGAATAACTATTATGTGTAACTCATAACAAACAGAGTACAAAAAGAAATGAATGTGCTTGAAAAGAAAAAAAAAAGAAATATATATTAATTCAAATCAAGGCCTGCCATTAAAAGTATTTCTGTTTTAAAACATATCCTAAATGACAGCAGTTGAGGAGGGAAGGTTATTGACATATCCCTCCTGTAGTGGTCAGACAGATGTTTTGAAATGGTTGAGTTGCGTTGGCGATAGCTTTTATAAAAAGCCATCCAACTCTGGGAACTGTCTACCATTGTCTCCTGGTTTGGTTTTTTGAGACGCTTAGTAGTAACGAGTAGTTCTACAGCTAGCCTGCTGACCTAAAAATAAAAATAAACTACTAAAGTCAATTAAGGCAATCTGTATTATCACGATGAAAAACATTTGGCACTGCACAACAACATACTGTACACAGACATATTTCCCAGCAATCTGTGCATGTCAGAAAAGAACAGGATTACCTCAAAAATGAACACACATTATTTTATGGAATAGTATACACAATACATTTTCTGTAGAATTGACACAATAGGTTTAATTAGTTTGACACGACCACAGGCTGTTGTATAAAGAAAGTGTAGTAACCATTCATCGAGATGAGTTTGCTTACTGAATGATACAGTATATTATTAATTATGTATCCATGATTATAAAAATGAGTTCAAATAAATATGGAATCTATAAATATAAAGATACAAAAATAAAATACCTTGGAAAAACAAAACAATACATTGAAATAGCAGCAATTAAATATTTTGTATCCTTTACTGTTGCTCTCTCTGTCCACTCTGTCTTTCTTACTCTGTCAGTAAAAGGACTGGGGAGCAGCAGATGGACAAATTGTCCCTCTCCTAAGGTAAACTAATTCCATGCTGATGTTGCACCTAATGCATTGCACTGGGTACAGCTGGCCGCTCAGTTGAATTCCAGTCCAGGCTAATGCAAGGTCACGATTCTTCCCTGGTGCTAAGCCAAGCCCTGATGGGCTCAAGTGAGTGGTGGACTTGGTGCACAGCATGACCCTCCTGTGCTGTGCTTTACACTGTAGCTGCCGCTTATCCATATGGAACAGAACTACCAAAACCCTGAACACCTACAAAGGTTTAATATTCCATATATCTACAGTATGTGCCCGTGTGCCCGCACAATTGTAAGCAAATGTGGTTTATATTTACAATAACTTTAATTTTCAAAAATCTTTACACAGAACCACTCTGCTGGCAAAACTATTTTACATGCAAAAACCTCAAATGTGCATTCTGTGACATCAGTCTTAATGCCAAGAACCATATATTCTACTCTGCTGAAACTAAGTGACAATAAATTTTAAAAAATAAATCATATTTTTACTGCAAGATCAGAGAAGACACTCTGCACCTGGTGATGTCTATGCGTCACATACCTCGAGTTATTGCATGCAAAGGATATGCAACTAAGTACTAAACATGACTAATTTCATTTACATAACGTTAATATGTCCCAAGCATTATGGTGCCCTGAAATGGGGGGTTATTCATAAAAAATGCTGTCATTTCTACATGGTGAAACCAAAGTGTATTAAAATACCCTTAAATAAAAGCTCTGAATGTGCACTTTAACCACATGTGAATTGTTTGATTACAAGTGTGCATAATGAAATTCAATGAAAGCATTACTGAAACATGATGTACCAGCATAACAGCTTAATAACTTGAACAAACAATAAGCTCAAGAACAAATACCTTATGATAAATGTGTTAAATTAAGTTTTAATAATTCACGAGGCTTACAAACAGAAATTAATGAATAGCAATGGATTTTGTACAGTAATTTTCAACAAGTTTAAATGATACACCAAGTATTTTTGGTTCCATCAAGCAGTTTGGTCCATCCAGGAAATGCAGAAGACATGTAGCATTTACTGTATAGGCCCCAAATAGACCCCAGTAGGTCTGATGTGTGTTGACCTATTGCTTCACAATGCCTTCCATGAAAATGGCCTCTAACCCCAAAACACAACCATCTGAAATAACCCAGTCCCCCTGTACACCTTAATCTGAGATGGCCCACAGCCCTTCATACCATATGCTACAAAGACATGTTTCAAAACACCATCCTCTAAAATGGCCTACACCCCACAACA
This sequence comes from Anguilla anguilla, assembly GCF_013347855.1. NCBI lineage: Eukaryota > Metazoa > Chordata > Actinopteri > Anguilliformes > Anguillidae > Anguilla > Anguilla anguilla. Next base: position 37,335,532 of record NC_049207.1, read on the forward strand.
GTAACTGAAACAGACTACACCCCTCCTTCAAACATCAGACAGAATTAGGAAAGGTATACACCCCGCTACATAATCATCTAAAATGGCCGACAGCCCACTGCACATCACACAAGGGGATGTTCCTGCCCTGTCTCCTGGGACCTAAAACAATATCCGGAAGACATGATAGGTACACTTTTCTGTTTTGTCTAGGTTTAAGTGGGCCTCGTCAATACACACTACACTGCAAAAACCAAAAAAATAAGTAAATATTACCAAGAATTTCAGTGTGATATTTAGATTCCTATTTCAATTACTTTTTTTCTAAACATCTGCCAGTGGTGTGAGACTGATTTAAGTAATTGCCAATGTAATAAGACAATTTCAGTAACTTAAACTTTAAACTTAAAACAAGCTAGATTTTAAGTTTCATTACAAGACTAAAACACACGTTATGATACACGTCTTTGCGGTGTAAATTAATGTGTGTCAATTGAAACATCTAAATTATTTTATGTTTCCATCTCAAATGGAGACTCACTAGACAGAACATCTTTGCTGTAGGTCATAAGAAATTGGTTCATCTCTCTTGACTGTCAACTGTCATGCTGCAACTTCTGGAGAACACTCTACACATGGTCAGAATGTAAAATATGCATCTTATCTAATTTTTAAGATGCTAACACAGCATTTGTGAGTGTAGGATGAGAAATTTTGCCGTTGGAGAGGCGCAAAATTCAGGGGGTGGATCAGCCCAAAATTACAACGGTTGTCAGAATTTCTTTGTGGGTACTCTTCTTCTCTATCCATTTTTACACATTTAACCAAACTGAACAGAAGCTATTTTAAGAACATTACAGGCCAGTTTCACAAACACAGATTAAGCTTAGTCCTGGACTAAATTGAGTAAATTCAAAATTGAATTTAGTCTAGAACTAGACTTAATTGTGTCTGCAAAACATAATTGTGTCAGTCTTATTTTATTTCTTAAAATAATACTAGCTGGAATACATCAGTATCACTCATAACAGTAGTACTTTCCTTGCCACATTTCTTAATTTTAATTACAAAGCAAACACTATAATTAGGTACACACAGACCAATTATGTTTCAATTGAAATTCACAACCCACCCAGAGAATACTTCTAGGTATTCAAGTTTAAACTGCCCCCCATTGTTTATATGGAGACCCCAGCTATATAAAAGCAATTAGATTAGAATTGTATGGACCTGCTTTGTATTCATAAAGGATGTCCATATATATATATATATATATATACAGAGAGAGAGAGAGAGAGTTTAAAATGCTGAATTCATTTGTTCTTTGAGCAGTTATGTATTCATCGACCACCAGGTGGCAACAGTAAGAGTTTAGGCCCAGCTTTACTGTAAGATAAAATCGTACGAGACAAATGCATAGCTGAATTCATTGGAAAAGCACGCTACAGCAAAGGTAGAAAAATAATATCAATTATATATCCTTTATATATCCCTGTATTTGCTTGTATAACATTTATACATTTATATTTAACTTACAGATACATTCCAAATCTGATTTATATTTTCTTTTTAGAAGTGAGTGGGCTTTAAAAAGCTAACTGAAAGTTACTATGGCTGTAATGATCAAGAATCCACAATTTTAACCCTCAGGCTTATATTAAAATGCACTATCCGCTACACTACATGCTGAGCTGAACAATATATGTGTGAGTGCTCTTTAGAATATACCTCTTCTGGCACCTGCTCACTCATAAGGTTTGTAATCACAGAGGACAGTGTCCTTAACTTGTAAAGTATTTAAGTATTGGATTTAAGCAATTAAGCAAGCAAGCATGTTCCTTTTCATTTTGTATTAATATTGATGTTGCATTGCAAATAAGGAAGACATTTAGGGGAAAGCTATGAGTCTCTACATAGGTTTTTGAGAGAACAGGACAGTGTGTTGTCTGCACACCATGTTATATCAATAACACTGAGATAATTATAGCCCAATACAGCAGTAAGCACACTCCAGCAGTGCCATTATGTCTTAGTAGAAGTCTTTGTTGTTCGATCCGTTTTCAGCGAAATCCTTTTTAGATGCGTTATGCGGGTTGAGGATGTCGAGAGAATCTGTGCACCACTGTTAATAGCCACTGGCTCACCTGCGATGTGACCCCTAGGAATTCTCAGGCGTAAAGGACCGCACAGAAATAAACGCCAGGCTTGGCGCTTGTTTACCCACAATCCCCGCCCTGCATCGACCGATCTGAGCCTATAGAATGAGGCCGCCTATTCGCAGCAGGTCGTCCCCTCCCCACATTCCGCTCATAAAGGCGTCCGAAGCAGATACCCCGTCGTGCTTTGTTTGCCGTAAAGATGAAAAGGCTGGCAGGGACGCTCAGCACGGAGCCCGGTAGCCGCCGGCCATAGTTCTGCCGCTCTTCAGATGCCGCGACGTCCCCCCGACGCCAGCGCGCTCCCTTGGCGGCAGGCATTCTGAGAGGCCTGCCATTGAAGGGCTCTGATGAGCAGACGTGCTGCAGTGCCAAGTCCACTGTCCAACAATTCTGCGGAGACAGGCCTCGCCAGCGTCCACACCCGGCTCTTGCTCACATGATTGACAGCGCCATTATGTGCTTTGCTGCCATGCCAGCAGAGAATGAATGATCTCTCTTGTGCAGGATGAGGCCTAGAATTTTAGATGAACTGATTTGAGGCACATTGCACTGGAGTGCTTCTTTTAGGGAGGAGCCTGGTTTGACATGGCAAGCATTTATAAATTTGAGATTAATATCCATTTACTTGCCATGTATAGTTTATCCAGTTGCACACCTAACAATTGGTTTGCTTTAAAATGCTTATTGAGATTTTTAAAAAGCCTGAATAAATTTTCAAATTAGATATGCATGTCAAGTGATAATTGTGCTACTGAATCCTGACTGTGCTAAGTGCTGACTTTCTCAGCAGTCCTGTACTTAAGGGCAGTGACTTAAGGGGGGTGGGAGGGATTTTATCTGCGAGGTATTACCCACCAGATCACGTAAGAGCATTCCTAAGTGGGAAAAAAAACCCATAGCGCCAAACATTTGCAAATCACTAATTAATCTACTTTTAGCAACTGCCTTTCCCCCAACAAAAAAGAAGACATAAACGGTTTTGAAATTAAAATGAATTACATTATTGCCCGCAGAAATTACTCTTAGTTTGTCAAACACTGAATGAAAACTGATTTCTCTCCACAATAAGACCCATTCATACTGGCAAGCTGAAAAGCATTTGGCATGCATTTTGAAGTGAATAACACTTAGAAAGACATACATGTTTGCTTTTGATCTGCAGGAGATGTATGCTGTGGCAGAATTGCTCATTTAGAATTCTCAAACACCAGTGGTGTAGATGGATTAACACAGCCCTGTATTTTGTGGGTGTCTGACGAGTGTGCAGTGAGCCAGACAGTTTTAAGCAGCTGTTTTCCTGAACTCAGGGTTTGTTGTAGATCAAAGAGGCCATTCAAACCTCTGGCATGAATCTAAAGATGCAAATAGGGTGTTGTATTGGTCAGAACAGAAAAGCTGCTTTTACATTCATGTATTAATTAAAATATATATAGATAAAAGGAAGTTACAGGCTAACAACAGCCTGAAACACACTGTTGCAGTATAGTCTACCAGAACTCTTGTTTTAATGTGAGTTGCACTTATTATTTTCATCATCTCGCTTAATCAGAAATATCAAAATATCAGAATGGATACTTAATTATTTGCATACACCCACACACTGCATTTTAGACATATTGCCATATTCATTATGACAATCTTTTATAATCAAATAATTAATGTAACATGAATTTAATAGGACTAATTGTGTGTGCAATGGCTATTTATGAGTAGCATCTATATGCTAATTTACACCAGTGAGGAGATATGCTGCAAGCAGACAGTAACAGTATGTGAAACATTGTGTCACTAGGTAGCTAGTGTGTAAGAAATGGGACAGCCCAGAGGAAAAATCTTTTGCTCAGGATAGTCTTTTCTTTAACTTTTAAGAAAGTAGTAAGATCTCAATTGTACATCATTTTAAGATCACTTCAATCTGAATTGTTGCTCCTAAAACCCCCTTAGGAGAAAAGATGAGATAATGACAGGATGAATTTGAGACTTCAGTAAGACAAATGGATATTGAATTGAGATGCGGTTGTTTCTCATGAGGTCACTATGAGAAAACAGACATATTTGAGAAGAATCATGAGATCCTAGGAGTCATAGCTGAGTTTTCTTTGAGCTCTTTCTCTGATCTCATGGTCCCATGTTCAGGAGACCTAAATTAGACTTATTTAAGATCATTTAGAGATCTCTTGTTTTGATCAGAGTAAGACATAAAGGAGAAATGAAAGAAACAACTATGAGATCTCTTCTTGGATTTTGCTTTCCTATGGGAGACATGGCTTGTACTGTATTCCATTAAATACTTATTTCAATTAAACCTGCAGTTTCTGAGTGAAATTTTGAGATGTTAGCCATTGAATTCATAGTACATATACAACGGCTTGGCTGAATACTCAATTCTGATTTGCTGAGAGGTGTAGGCTACATTATTTTTACATAAATACCTGGCTATGAAGCAGCGCAGGCAAAAGATTAATCATGGTTCGAAATGAACACGCCTTAACTGACAAACTTGATAAAACAAACCTGGAGATAACTTTCTTTTTTTAGTTGTAAATTATTATTCCAATATCATACTTGCAACAGTGCAATTCCACTTTCCCCAGTGGATCTGGGATTTATAAAAACAAACTTATTGCAAAAACATGCTCACATTTACGAGAACTATGATTCATGTTAACGCACATTTTAGAGGTATTGGCATCTCCGATGGCAAAGTAGGGAAATTCAGATAAATGTTCTACAGACCTGTTTCTCTCAGTACCTTTCACAGCCTTCTTATAATCATATCCCTTGACTGAGGAACATCTAAACCTACATAGTTTCGTTCTTAAAGTTCATATTTACCCTGCTGAAAATTCCAGCTAAAACAAGCCTAAACTGGTCAGGCTGGTTTCAGCTATGTCTATTGACACCTTTAGCTGGTCTACCTAGGCTATATTGTCAGCTAGACCACCAGTTTGACCACCAGCTTACTTTACTGGCTTAAACAGCTTTTACCAGTTTTGTCCAGGTAGAGACCAGGTTTGACCAGTCACAGACCATCTATGACCAACTAGAAGTGTCAAAAATACTGCACAGCTTAAACCATCTTAAGCCAGCATAGTATCTCAGCAGGTCTTCGCTGGAATTTTTCGTAGGGTAAGCATCTACCCTGTTTGAAAAATGATAATAAGGCCGGCGACACCTCCCTTTTGTTACATTGAGAGTTTCAGCTTATGCCAGGGAAGCAGTATAAAGTCCCACAGTGCAGACGCATAAGATTCAAGTGCTCATTTATCACGGAATCCAGTCAAATGCTGAATGAAAGGTACGTTGCAACAATACAATTAGAATTTGATGGTGAGGGGTTCAGTTCAGGGCTATTTGTAAAAATCCCTCCTGTCTTAAATAAGCAGCACTATCTCCGACACTATACACAGTACAGACATGGTTCAAAGCTTGAAATAAAGAGCACATTAGTGCCAAAATGACTGAATGCCATAATAGTATGGCAGTCAACATACAGGACAAGTAAACAAACATACAGGACATACTTTCTGAAGAACAACAAAGAAATCCAAAAATAGTTTTGCATTTTTTTATTCTGTATTAATTACATGCACTTACAGCATGATGCTTAACAAAACCAGATTTATTTTTCCAATTGTACCCCAGGATGTATACAACACCAGGAAAAACGTTTGGTGTGGATTGAAGAAAATTTTTAAATTAGCGTTTTTTCCCAGAGGTACAGCTAAATGTCCCAAAAACCTCTCCAAATGGCACCAAACCTTTCCAAATATTGTGTGTATTTGTTCCCCTAGCCATATTCCACTTCGACAAGCTAATTTTATTGAGAGTGGTTGCAACCCCACAAAACAAGTATTCTTCACTTACCCATTCTCTCTTTTTGACTAAAACCCTGCAGTTCAGTGGAAAGGCGTCCTTTTGGAGAGCTTCTATGTACAAAATCTGTTCATAATTGTTACTTATCACACAAACTACATTCACTTGGAATCAACCATTTGGTTTTATCTTGCTGTGCACTCTGACCTATGCTCAGCTGTCAGGTTGCTGTAAGTCAGGCTTGTAAGCAGTAAGTAGGCTGCTGTAATTTGCATATGCAAACTGTGGCTTTTAAATTTCTGGAATGGTTTGCCAGATGTCTACACATTTTTATTTTTTTTTTGGCAATGCTACAATTAATTCCAACAAACAGTATAGGCCGCCTGAGCTCTTCCTCTGTAACGAGTGTCTCATTTTACACTCCAGTCTCCCTGACAATTCATTGGAATGACAAGCTGATTTAAATGCATATCATATTCACAACCTGTGTTCCATTAACCATTTATGGTTAATTGTAAGAGTTAAAGGGGCAGGATACTAGGTTTATACAAGTATGCAAAATTTCACTTTGTGATTTATAAAGCGAAAATTGAATGCAGTTCAGCATACATGCAGTTTCATAGATAAATAAATCAGGATATTTTTTACCATACACACTTTTTCTTTTGTGTTTACGCAACACTTTAGTATGAAATCAACACAAAATTTTTAAATTTTTATCTGTTACGGCCCGGGTCGAGCAGGCCGAAGAAAAACGGAAACCAGGCAGAGGTCACGGTTCAAAAAGTGAATTATTTATTTACAACCTATACATAAGATTAATTTAGTGTCCCGCCAGGTTGGGAGTGAAGGAGATCTGGATCCACGCCATCTTCAGCCTTTTATTCCCAGGACAATTAGCAATTAAGGGTGGCCACGCCCAGTTCCGCAACTCCCCCTGTTGGCTCACTGAAACAATACAGACACAGAAAAAGCAGCAGGGGAAGACAGACGCCAGGCGTGACACGCCCCCACAAAGAGACGACACCAAAAGTTGGCGTCACAACAATTTACCAAGAGTACAATACCAAAAACCACCAAGATCACCAATATCATGGCCATTATCATCATTCCCTTCACCATCCAATTTACTTTAGTTATTTTTACTGCATTACTTCATATTTTAATTTTTCTGATCATTTATAAATCCCTAACACCCTTCCCACCAGCCACCACACGCCCAACGTGCCATACAGTAGGTGGACGTGTGCATGCGGCAACTGACGAGGAAGGTAACAGAAGAGAGAAAAAGAAAGAAAAATACTTCCCTGACAAGTATTGAGGTCCGCCCCCTTTCCCTGTCGTCCACAACTGGTGCCACCTCCCCAACCGACGGCCGTACAGTTGGGGGAAAATGGAGGGATATTTAGGGGGTAATACACAGAAAGAGGACGCGGGAGAGAGACAAACAGACACACAAACGCATAACAATCCAACCTACGTGATGAAACATAAGACATATAGATAGCTGGCGATAAAATGTTGAAATGTTACCATACTATGGTAAAATGTGTAGCGACTCCGCCTACCTGTTCCGGACCCCACCTCGTTCCACTAATCCTGCCTCCGGCGCCTGGAGGAGAAAAGGCAAAAACAAGCGAGATCCGGCCCGAAGCGGCATCAACCTCACTTTCACCAAAACAATGGTAACAACCGCCGGAATGATAAAACTATACAGGAGCACGGGACAGCGCATCCGCCAGTATGTCGTCCCGCCCTTCAGTGTGCCGAATTTCAAGTGAGTAAGGTTGGAAGAAAAGACACCAACGCGTCAGTCTTTTATTTGAATTTTGCATAGAATACAAAAACACTAAGGGGTTATGGTCGGTGTAAACGACGACTGGAATTGCTATAGCACCAACATATACTTTAAAGTGTTGTAATGACCAGATCAGAGCTAATGCCTCTTTTACAATGGTGGAATATTTGAGTTGGTAGGAATTGAACTTTTTGGAAAAGAAAGATATTGGATGATCAATACCACACTCATCGGACTGCAGGAGAACAGCGCCAGCACCCACTGTACTTGCGTCGACCTGTATTTTAAAAGGGGCTTGAAGGTGAGGAGCATCTAACACTGGGGCATAACACAGCAGATTTTTGACTTCTTCAAAAGCTTCTTGACATGACAGCCCCCAGATAAAAGTTCTCTTTTTACTGAGCATGTCAGTCAGAGGAGAAAGTACAGATGAGAAATTACTACAAAATGAACGATACAACCCTACCATATCCAAAACTCGCATTAAGTCTTTTTTAGATGTAGGTACTGGATAACGTAAGATAGCATCCACTTTAGCCCTTACTGGCCTAACCGAACCACTACCAATCACCTTCCCCAGATATGTAACAGAAGCACGCGTAAATTGACATTTGGCTCAATTAACTGTCAATTTTGCCGCTACCAAACAATCAAAAAGAGACCCCAATCGCTGCACATGCTGCGACCATGTGTCACTGCAGACGACCACGTCATCCAAGCAAGCAATGCAACCAGATAAACCAGACAGCACAGTGTTGATAAGGCGTTGAAAAGTACAGCCAGCATTTCTTAAACCAAAAGGCATGACATTGTAAGAAAATAGACCATCGGGTGTAATAAATGCAGATATTTCTTTTGCACGCTCAGATAACCACATAGCAGATACAACTTTGTGACGTAAGCGGCATTGCCTACATGATCTACACAGTCCTCTAAAAGTGGGAGAGGATATGAATCAGGTTTGGTGACGGCGTTTACCTTGCAAAAACGAAACGTATTGTCCGGCTTCGCAACCAAAAGGCAGGGCGATGCCCACGGAGAAGAAGTATGGGTGCAATCTCATTTTCAAGCATGTATTCTACTTCGGCGGTTAATATTTTCCTTTTTCCAAATGGCACGCGGCAAAAACGTTGTTTAACAGGCTTAGCGTCACCCACGTCTATATCGTGCTCGATCACATTGGTTTGAGACAGTGTATCAGCAAACAACGCTAGATGGGAATTGATCAAACCCACAATATCTACACGTTGTTCCTCAGATAAATGAGAACAGGGATTCTGACGCAGCGAGATATTCAGACTTTTTTAACCGCCCTTGGAGCACAGGCTCACCAGGTTCATCAAAGTCCTCTTTTTTGTTACTGTTAACAGGGAAACTGATCCAGCAAATCAGCGGGCTGGTCAGACACACGGCTAACTGCCAACACAGATTTCCCAGGCTTTTCATTCTCATCACCAGTGGGAAAAGGACTATAAAAAGGTTTCATAAGATTAATGTGACATAGTTGGCTATTTTTTTCTTCTGTCTGGAGTATGGACCAAATAGTTCAAATTGGACACACGTCGTTCCACGGTGTAAGGACCACTATATTTGGCCTGGAACGGTGACTTGATTATTTTAACGTTTGGTGAAAACGCTCGAGTGCCCCCTGACTTTGTGGGTGATAAGCACTCGACATGTTATGTGTGATCTGTAGTTTTTTCAAGAACTGAGAAAAAGCTTGGGATGTAAAATATGACCCTTAAGCCGGGCACCCACCGCACGCGTATCGACCGCGAGCGCACTATGCGCGTATTACGCCCGTAACTGAAGCGTAGTTGAAGTACTTTTATTACAGCGGCAGCGGTCGACGTCGTCTCCACCAGATGCGAACGCGTCGCGAACCGGCTGCGAAGCTCGCGCAACACAAGCGAACTGCAGCGTAGTTTTTCGCTTCTGTTCTATTTTTTCGGCTTGTCGCGCGTCACGATGGCCTGTTCGTACACAGAAATATGCTCTAAAATGCTAGGTATACATGCTCTGATTTATATTTCATCCTTATGTTACTGGGGGTGTGTCCCTAGTTCCCTCCCAGATATTTTATAAGCAGCTAAAAAAATACAAGCCTTTTCGTTTTTGTATTGTCCTTGCAGAAAAAAAAAAAAAAAAAACTGGAACCTGGGGAAAAGGCAAACTTAGTTTCGCTATCTTATTTTGCGGAGGGGGTGGGGTAAGTTTGAAAATACACCACAGAAAGACGTAGCCTATTGAATGATGTAGAAGTGAATGCACGGAGCAGCGGTTTGCTAGCTCGAGTGTTGGAAGGTAGTTTTTAACCAACCGTTGCTCAGTCTATTTGACTTCTCCGATGTCTTCGTTCGCCATGCTTTCAAAAAGGGCTTGTTAATAAAAATCAGATAATCCACAGAGCTTTAAAAAATCAGATTATTTAGTGGTCTTGCCGATGAAAATGTACCTATTTTATAAATGAAGTTGTAAGCAAGCCTTTATTGCACTTGTACTTCAAAGCTTACGGTGTTCATGGCGTTGTGGTGTTCATATCCCTTCAAGATTAAACTGTTACGCTATCTTTTTGATGATTAGCTGATTTTACTAAATCTGATCCTATACTTGAAAGAATTGAGCAAATATTGGGTAGCATTGCTTTGGAATACATCTTATTTAATTTTGGTGAGGCAAGATAGCCTATATTGTTTGTAGTACCGTAACTTGGAGTCATTTTGATATCAATACTTTTAATGGCAGGCCTGGACTGGTCTTGTATGTGTGAGTAACTTGGCATTTTTGTACGTTGAAAACGTGCTTTTTATGAGATATCATTTCTTTTTGAAAAGCGTTTTATTATGAGAGTGAGAAATGCGAAGTGACCCCGTAAGAAACGGTTGTGGATTATGGCTATGCTTGTGTGAATTTGTACAGTCTGATGAGCGTGTACTGTTTAGCAGTTTCTGTTAGCTATATATGTAAAACAGTTGCTGTGACAAAGGGTGCGGGGCGTAAGTGTAAACACAACAGAAACGCAGGTGAAATATGGCCAGTGTATGTACTCACGGATTTGACGGCCATCCAACCAGCCTTGATTGAGAAAAGACTCAGCAAGCCCGTAGAATTAGAGCTGCCTAGGTCGCAGCTTGTGTATCCTGCTGTCCTACTCCGTTTTCTGTTATTTCGTGGAGATGCACTTTTAGTGTTTGTAAGGTTTATAAGGCATTTTGATAGGCTTATCTGGTGGGAATCCTGTTCGCTGTTTTGCTAAGCTAGAACCGGAAAACTTGATAGTGGAGAATAGGAGCAGACGCATATGTCCCAGCAGGCTTTGCATATGAGAATAACAACAGTGTGAGAGAAATTGGGATGAAATGATGAAATTGCGTAGTTGAAACATTATGTTTTTAGCAGAATGGGCATGTAGGTGAAGGTTAACATGATCACAGAGTATAGTGCGAAGTAAATGGAGTGACCATGAGCGAGCTTATTTTCCTTATCGAACGGTATATATAACAGTTGCTATAAAACGCTAGCTATTAAAGTGGATGGTTAAGTAACGTGTGAAATCTATTGCACAGTGATGTGTTTTTCTCATGTTCAGTACTAGTAGTTATAATTATGAGTGAATCATGATTTTAAATGTAATTTTTTATTGGGGAGTTGCAGGACGTACATACGTAGTAATTGTTTGTATGTGGCTAGATGGAGAACAGGGCGAGGTAACCTGAATGTAGAAACGTGGCGTTTGCTGATAAGAAGGTTTTGTACGGTAGCCAAGTGAAGAAATATAGTTAGTAGAAATGGCACAGCGGTGAACTGGTGTAACTTTTTAATAAAATGAATACATTTGCCGTCATGAAATGCATATGGGTGGCCGTGAGTTTTGGTAAAGCAAATATAAGCGTAAGAAAACGTTAGTGTAAAAGAGGAAATGATCTGCCTGAGGGCGAGGCGGGATTCAAGCCTTCAACCGGAGGTTTACCAGTCTGTGACTTTGTTAGTGCAGCACCATGACATAGCTATGCAATGCGTGAAATATCATTAGCAAACCTGTCTGTGGTTTTAAAGAAGAACACAGGCGAGTAAGCACAGAAGAACTCCCGTTGAATCCATATGGCTTTGCAATATTGTAGCCGGTTAATAATTGAACGTGCAGACGGTACGTCATAATGCAGTGTATACGATCGGTGAACGGCGGGTAGCAAAAGCAACCCTGAAAAGTGCCAAACTCTCGGTGCTCTATATGTATGGGACATGCCCCCGCCAAGGCGTAACTTGGCGGGATGGCATACCTGCCATCCCAATGCAAAGGGACATTTACCCTGGACATTTCAATGCCATGAACCATCACACTCTCCCCAGTAGCAGTCTCCTGAGAAAACGGCAAATTACCATCCAAAATAAAGCTCTGCGCCGCTCCCGTGTCTCACAGCACACGTACTGTTTGTTTTTTCTGACTCCCCTGTAATGAAACAAAGCCATCATTAATAAACGGAGCAAATTCGGGGTCAGGTATACCAGCGCGACATGAGACCGTTGGCTCAATGTCGGATAAAGGAACTGTTCTGTTACGTGCTGGTACCGCTAAAACAGTGGGTTTGGAACCCTGTGTATTTCTCGATGCGAATGACTTGTCATTAGATTTAAAAATAGGACATTCCCTTCTCCAATGGCCCTTCTTTTTACACGCATGACATATTCGAGACCTGTCATATTTTTCATCTGTACCAGGGACCGATCTCACAGGAGCAGGGTTACCAGAACGCTGACGTGGTACAAAGCTTTTACAATTATCAAACTGCCCGTTTCCCAATGGGCGGAAACCAAAGACCTGTTTATGCGCAAGTGCGTAATTATCAGCCATTGACGCAGCTTCTAACGGCTTACATACTGCGTCCTCACTAATATGAGTAGCGATTGGTTCCGAAATCTTATTTTTGAATTGCTCTAGAATTATCTCATCGCAAAGTTCCTCATAAGATGTAATTTTGGATGCTTTCCGCCAATGATCAAACTGAACAACCAATTCTCTCATGAACTCGACACGAGTCTGCTTATCAGTGCGTCTCGCATGTCTAAAACGTTGTCTATAAAATTCGGGGACCATTTCGTAAGCCTGCAGAATTGCATCTTTAACTTTCGGATAGGATGCGAAAGAAACAGTGTCCAAAGCAATAAAAACTTCTTGAGCCCTACCGCTTACTACACACTGTAGTAATAGAATCTGATCAGCCTCTGACTATTGTCTAGTTACAGCAACCCTTTTGAACAGAGTAAAGAAAGCATCCAAATCTTTTTCATTAAATTCAGGGACCAATTTCAAATTATGCACTATACCATTGTGAAAACACAGATGATTCAAGCTTTCCATCTGAGATCATCTCTAAACAGTGTCTTTGGTACGCTTCTTTGTGCTTTGTGTTTATTGGCCTTGAATTTCTATTTTTCCTCGGCGAACTGTAATTCTGGTTCTCTATGTTGCAGCTCTTTTTCTTTAAGCTTTTCATTAAGGTTCGCCATTTCTAGCTCTTGTGCGTTTAATCTTAGCCAATTCGAGTTGTTTTCCATCTCTAATTTCTTCAATTCCAATTCAGCAAGCTTTATTTCGTCACTAGTCCCCGTTGCCATCATGCCTACTTTTAACACACCTCGCTCCACTGTGAGCTCAAACAAATAATTGCGAAGTTCAGTAACCTTAAATCGTTAACCACACAACGGAGCAGACTCGCCCCAGTACTGAGCCAGAAACAATAACTTGCTTTTAAGGCAAACGCGCAAAGAAGCAGCTGTGTGAAGGAATAACAAGAATTTATTACACAAAAACAAAAAGTTACTGGAAATGCCAAAATGTGCAGCGCAGTGAGTTGGCAAATTGACAAGCTGGCAAACTGCTATGCAGGTGAGTCAAAACTCGCAGCCTTTTTAAGAAGCATGATCCCAGCTGACCACGGTTAAAGGAGTACCATGGTGATGTTCACACTTTCTCGGTTTTATGTGCTATTTGCACAAGAGGCATTGAAGAAACACAATGAGTAAAGTATTAAATATGTCCGTTCTGTATTTTTGGAGAAATATGCGTTTTAAATTTATCGTCCTATTTTCAGCCGGTTGAGAAAGTTGTCAACTTGGTGCGTCACGAACACAGTAACCACTCCCCTTTCCACGCCCCGTAAACCCATGGATAACTCGAGACCCATAGTTTGCGCCGCTGGCTTACAGGCAAGACAATGCAAATATTTGACTAACGTTAGGATCACTTAAATTAGAGTGCCTTTTAAGGACTATTAGATTATTTCTGGTTATATTCATTTAGCTAGCTAGCTAACGTTAGCTAGCTAGGTAGTTTGCTTTCATAAGGCAATGTTATCGATAACATTAGCTAGCTAGTTTGCTTTTATGAGAACGTTATAGTTGTGCTTTTATCTTAACTTGGCTAGCTAGATAGCAAAAATTATAATTGGATATAAGTCAACGTCCTTACCTTAGCTATCTATTGATACTTGATATACTACTAAGCTAGCTAGCATGTGAAAAGTCTCCCAAAAAGAGCACGTATCATGGGGGTAGCTATGGTAACGAGGCACGGTCTGTCAATCATAGCTAACTGACAGTTCTCATTACCAAGCCCAGACGGTTCGGGTGAACTTTTATAGTGGGAAATTTAGGCTTAGAAAAATATGTTTTAAAGTACATTGAAATGAATGAATAATAAAAAAATTATGCACATTTGTTTTGTTGTTGCCTAAAGACAACTGGGAAGTGTCACGTTCAACCACCATGTTATTCCTTTAAGCAATCCGCGGCCTCGCCTCCCAGCTGGAAGCAATTAAAGGTAATCGCTGGCTTCCACGAATGGCGTCCATAGATTACCTACTCAAATGAATATAAGAAAAAAGGTGAAAAAACACAGGGCGGGCGCCAGGCGTGACACAGCAGACGGACGCAGTAAAAACTCATTTACTCGTGGATTTCTATGCAACAGAGAAAGCCCCTGGCTTCGACTTGAACGCATTCAATTATTCCAAACGCGCAATGAATTCAAGAATTTAACCACACATGGAAAACATACAAATCCGAAACAAACATCAGACTCACGCGCCAAGAACAAAGCATAGAATTAAACCCCTTTACAAACTCAATGATCAATCCCTGTTATAACCAACTCACAGTTCGCAATCTCCAGTATAGCATAGGATAGGTGAATCCCGCTTCGTCCCATAAAAACAGTTCAATAACCTACTCCACCTTCCCAGAAGCTCACTAAAAGAATATTTAAACGCGAGAAACAACTAACCTGCCTCCACCAGCGAAGATCACAAAGGCTGATTGATAAACCAATGTAACACTACACGGACACGTCTCTTGTAATGAGATCAATCTGGGCCCGCTTACCTAGCTAGAGAATCAGTCCGATCACCAAACCGATAACCACATGGGGATTACTTACTGAAGAACAGAAGACGATCAACGAAGACACGAAGGGTCTAGCTCTCCAACATAAATGTAAGTTGGAGGCAACATACGCCTTCACTCCCAAACAATGTAACAATGCACCGTGGTTTCAATCCTGGACTCCCACGGCGTAGGTGCATATGACCTCACCAGAAGCACCTATAAATTACGTCCACGCAAAGATGCAACGAGAACAAAACGCCGCCCTTGAATGCAATAAAGCAAATCCAATACCGACCTAGAACAGAAATCTATCCCTCCGCTGTCACCATCCTTGTTACGGCCTGGGTTCGGCAGGCTGAACAAAAGCGGAAACCAGGCAGAGGTCACGGTCAAAAAGTGAATTATTAATAAGATTATGTTAGTGTCCCGCCAGGTCTGGAGTGAAGGAGATCTGGATCCACGTCATCTTCAGCCTTTTATTCCCAGGACAATTGGCAATTAAGGGTGGCCACGCCCAGTTCCACAACTCCCCGTTGGCTCACTGAAACAATACAGACACAGAAAAAGCAGCAGGGGAAGACAGGTGCCAGGCGTGACAATCGTACGACTATTTTACAAATATGTGCCTACACATGTTTCATAAAATGTGTGTATTAATTTTTAAAAGTTTTGTAAATCACACATATACACATTTAATTTATAAAAAAAATATTTCTAAACGTTTGAGCTCATTAACAAGCTTTAAGTATCCACCCAATGAACACCCTCAATTATCTTTATATGGTGGCATTGCACAACTTTTTCTCTGAATGCTACACTGAAATGCTGTTGACAGATAAGCAGGCAAAGTGCAGGCAAGGGCACAACTAATATTTGTATATTATTTCTTCTAGTTGCTAATGCTATCATGTGCCATTGAATTCAAACACATTTATTAGAGCTACTGTATGTTGTCATGCAGTGTAGCTTTTCACACTGTGCCTCTTCTGTTATTTTAACATAATATTTTAATGTCTCAGCTCAATTGTTAACATGAATATTAGCTGCCTTTGTGTTATTGTATGTTGTTTATGGATGTTCATACAACCCACATTAATGGAATAAGTCGTTTTTTCTCGTTGGAATTGTGTCCATATTATTCACAAATTGCTGTCATATTTAAACAACCAAACTGATGCATTTACACTGTCCCTTTCATACATAATTCATGCTCTACAAATATCAAAGCTGTTGAGATATCGGGGTTGTACAGCTGAACCACCACAAGAAACAATTTGGACACATGGTTTGCGTAGAGGTACACATATTTTCACGACAAATTCAAAGTTTATAAATCTCAACATTGGCATGGATTTCGGCGTATGCATAATTTAAAAGCTAGTAGGTCACATTCATGAAATAGTAATGGTAGTAGTGATTAGCTATGTTAATTTTAGCTATTGTCATTATGAAATGGGGCAGATGTTTATGTATAGCGTTCTGCATAACATTATTTGAAATTAACAATTATTTACAGGAGAGCGGGTTGAAAATATGCTAGATAGCAAGCTGACAATCAGTTTCATAAAATGGCCATTATTTAGCAATTTATTGCTTGCTAGCTCTTGTGAATGTAAGGCCAGGCAGTGATCTTGTTAGCATGCTAATAGTGAATAGTGAAAGCTGGCCAGCCAATAGCAGTAGTTATGCATTAGCATGTAGGCAAACCAGAAAAGATTTTGGATAAAACAACTCTCATTAAGTTAATGCATGCTGACACTTAGCAGACCTGCACATTAACCCCCTAGTAAGATTGGCAATGAAAGTTTGCAATGAAAAGGCAGGTAGCAATAATAATCAGACTATCCTTGTAGCTAAGCCAGTTAAAGCACAAGCAGATAGTGGAACACAGCAGAGAGGAATTTCTCACTTTTCCTGCTCTTCCAATGGCATTGTAAATTATGTGACCTCGGTGTAGTGAACATTTTGTTGCAACACAACAAAAAATGGAAATACAGTGCCAAACATTTGTTGTAATACATCATTAATGTTGTCAATTAGCTAGCTGACTTAATCCAACCAAACAGGATATTACTTTCAGTTCAAAAGGCTATTGCAATTTCAATTTGTGTAATGTTCCGTACATAAACAAAGACATCACATGAGTGAACCATCCTTGGTCTGGGTGAGGAGCTGAGCAGTAAGAAAAGGAGGGCTGTCATCTACAGACAAACATCTGTCATTAAGAATCCCTGAATGAGAGAGATCCAATTTGGTTGTTTATGCTGAGCCATGGGGACAAAATATATATGATAAAGAACTGCAAGAGCAATTTGAGGCTTTGTCGGGTAGCCTACTTGCTGATGCAAAGAAACTTGTCACATCCACTGGTCTACATGCCTAATTGTGTTTTGCTGTCGAGCAATTTTACACTAAACTGTGGATTGAACCATAGAGAGAGAAACAAAAAAAAACATAAATTAAAAGATTCATAAGCAACTAAAGGATTCATGTGATTTATTTTACAGATTTTACCCCACTTATTTGCTTAGCTGTTTGACACTTTCACCAGGACAATTGTTACTGTGATTACAATTACAAGCAACTTTTCATTAAACCTTTGTTAATGATGGTGTTTATGGCCTTGGGAGTGCATTCCAAAAGCCAATGCAAAAGAAAAGAAATAGACAGAGCATCAGTAAACAAGCTCCCAAATTAATTTCTGGGAGCTAATACGGGTGATGTTTACACAGACTAGTCCAGCGATGAAACAGCTCTTTGTACCAGTGGAAAACATAGCAAAACTACATGACAGAGCATTAATCTCTGTCATGTGAGAGATGTATGACCCACAAGCCTTTGCCAGAAAGTTTTTCTTGTGCCGTGGGTCGACACTGGTCAATCAGAGTCCCCCACTACCTTTACATGCTGCAGCTGCTGTGTTCCAGCTGCTGTGTTCCAGGAATAAAAAAATGTTCAGAGTGCAGTATGGTTTAGTTTATTCAATTTTCTTTCTGCTCTACTTGGCAATCAACTGTGAAGAGAGACTGCAGGCTTTTTTTTTCCAAAGGAATGCACTAGAAATAAAAAACAAAAAGAAGAACTAAAGGAATTGGCTGACCTCTGGGACAACTACAGAAGCAACCTACAGACAGTTCTGTAGATTGTGTACAGTATGTGAGGACTATATGGATATGACAGCAGACAAGTTGCTTTGCCTTCAACCTTTGCCTCCTGTTGACCATTCTCTCTTTTCACACCCATCCATGGTCTTAACTTTTGGTTTGTCTCCTCTCCTCCTACGTATTAGCTGTCACTCAGTTATCTTTATTCCATCTCTAACTCTGAACAGAATTATTTAAATATTGAAGGACACCTAGGTTCTGACATTCTCTTATTAAGTGTGTGCCTCTAATTTGCAATAACCACTAGATGACAGGGACCAATCTTTGCCAATATCTCACCACGTCTGCCTGACATTGTCTTTTCTCTACATTTGGAATGCCTGATCTTGGAGGCCCATCTTATAACTGCAACCCCTGTCAATTCAACAGTGCTGACAAGCATGTGTAGCTGAGCACAGCATGGCCCCTTTAGAACAGGGCTTTCAATCTTGGGTCTCCCTATGGATGTTAGTTTTGTGATGAATTAAAAAAGTTAATCACCCCTCCAAAGTTGTTCACATCCCTGATAAATTTTGAATGGTGTTGCGGTCAAATGTGTGTGTGTGTGTGTGGGGTAGGGGGGGGGGGTTATCAGAGACCATTTTTTACTGCCTTCTTTACTCATCTTCATCAGGGGTGTTAATCATTTTGGAGGGCACTATATCATTAAATACATGTTACGTCCATTTATTGTCTTAGAAATCTACACCTTGATTGTTGAAAAAAAATGACCCTCCTGTTCCCTCCAAACATTCAAGATATCGTGTCAGTTTTGGAAGTTCCCCAACAGCATCTCTTAACCACCTACTGAAGCTTGTAACTTGTCGCAAGCCAGCTGAAGTCTTTTTTTATGCTACTGCTATACTGTTGCAGACAGTGTTGGAGCTAGATGTTGGAGGAAGTAATACATAGCAACCGTTTCTAAGCAGAGATTGGTGGACTCGGTGTTAATGATTAATTTGCTAAAGGTCAATTGATTGGCTTCAGGTAGAATACCAACCGAGGAATAAGCAGAGGAGGAAGACGAGTGGGACAAAATAATCATTTTTCAAAAGTGGGGGGACATGTCCCCCTCAGATATAATGGGTCAGATGCCCATGGTATTCCAACATTCTAAAGAACAGTACAGTTGTCAATGGGAAGTGTTTCAGTATGAGAGGGCAAAATTTATTTTAAATATGAACCATTAAAATCAATGAAACATGAAAATTTTAAATTCGAATGACCAGCCTAGAATTATAAATCCAGCTATAGGAAAGAAAAGCTGATATTGGAGTTTTTCAAGGGCTGGTTTGAAAGGATTGGCAAAGGCATTATCTAAATTCTGATTTCAAGGAATTTACCTGGAGGTGAGACTACAGGGAAAAGATGGGATTGTATTTGGTGCCACACCACCATGGGCAACATATTACTCTGACCCTGAGTTCATTATCACAGTCGACTGCCATCCCATGCATTTTGTACCAACTTATGTTTCCCCCAGGTCATCACTGTCAATGAATGACATCTTTAACTGAAACAGCTCTCTCCTGGCTAAACAGCAGTAGATGGTATGAGCAACTCTACTATATTCATAGCCTTGGGACCAGAGGTAAAGACCCATGTGACAATGTACTTCAGAGAACCAGACACCCCTCTGCTTCTGTTACAGCCCTGGATAATTGTCAATGATTGGCACTGAAAGGACTGGGGGATTGAACCAAGACCAATTACTCACCACACAGTAGCACAAAGCATGCAATTATCAAATACACAGTCATTGTGAGCTGACTGTATTAGTTGTGACAATCAGTCTTTCAAAATGCTCAGTTAGACGTTTGATTTCAAGAATTGCTGTTGATTAAGCGATCGATGGAGGCAACAGCGAAATCGACCCAGCAAGATACATCACTCAAGGAACAGCTGAGCTGTGATTTCATATCCCAGATGAACTGCTGTGTCATCAAGTCATGGTGGAGAGGTGTCTTTGAACCATGAGAGAGAGAGAAATAAGAACCAAAATTATTTTAAAAAATTGAGCTAGAGCTAGCTTTTTGTCCTCCTAATGCTAAATTGATTTAAAGATTCACTCCATGGATCAACCCCTGTTTAGAAGGACAAAAGCTTCTCCACAGTGTGCTTCAGGTGCACTATTCCCTCAAAAGGTTTCTGTGGCACAGTGTTGACTCCAGGCAAGGTGGTAGCTTTTCAGCCACCCTAGGCAGGTTTCTGGAGCAATTGGCGGCTGGAGGTAGGCACCAACGATCATGGACACATCATGTGGATGCCCGCCCTCACACCCTTTGTTTGATGCCCCCCCCCCAAGACACATGGCATCCTCGACAAACTGCCTTTCTCACCTATGCCAAGAACTGTCTAGTTGAATCAAGTATCCTTATCTGTGATTCTGAACTAGGGGATAAAAGTCAGTTAACTTTTTTTTAATACATAAGAATCTGCAATTAGATATGCATGTAAAATTCTGATCATTTTCTACTGATGACTATTAAAAGAACAGGTTCAGAAGAGCTCCATATCTAGTGAGAAAGTGCACTGTAAAAAATGCCAAAAAAAAAAATTTATACAGGAATATTTTGAATGGAAATATGAGGCGATGGCCTCAAAATGAAAGAGAGATGAAAGGGGCCATCAGATTTATTCATTACATGCACATTCCATTATCAGATATCACCTCAATAGAAAGTTTTGAAGGGAATGTTTTTAAATGTGAAGCATGGCTCCTTGGGCAGCTGGTGCATTAGTCTGCTGGGATTAACCAACATGGCTAATGTAGCTTCATAGGATTGTCCAATTATAGCTACATATCTCTTTGTGCGTCTGTGGCAGGTATAATTTATGGTTCCTCAAGATATTCCTGAACCTCTCATCCACCCCTGAAAGAATGGTGAGAAATGTGAGAAACTGGAATGGAAGAGATATAGAGGAACAGCCAATGAGCCACATTTTACTGGCACAATCTCAGCTGCAAACAGCACCCATGCCCATCTCCATCATAGCATTATTTACACTTTGATTTTTTTATGGGGCAGTTCTGACAGGTGTGTCTGAGATTGATGGAGGGCCATATTTTGTTTATGGTCTCCACCGGCCAATCCTGTTGGGGCATACGGAGGAAACAAAGCCGATATCTTGTACCTCAGAGTGTAAACAACACAGGAAACACGCGATCAGTTCATCAAATATCTGCTCTGAATGCATGTATACAAGAATACAACTATATAAGTATAATTTAGAAAAATAGTGTATGTTGTGAAACGGAATGCAAATTGGCATCTACCCCCACTGAAAACCTTATTGCCCATAAACAGACTGCTCTCCTTGCAGACAACATAAACTCTCCCTTCAGGCAAATCTCTTTGTAAAACATGATCATTTACAACTGAAACTGGAAACCAAACACTATTTGCAAATTGCATCTAAATGCCCAAATAGTCGCGCTGTATGATATTTTCAGATTAGGCCTTAGCTCACAAAGGGGTAGCTAATAAATGTGATGTGTTTAAAATGAATTATATCCTACATTAATGTATTAAGTACATCTAGACCGGCTTTTGATTGATTTTGCTGGCCTTATGTATTATCTTCAGATCCTGTGGGAATATTATGTGTATCTGTTTTATTCATCCTTTATTCATGTCTGAAATTGACAGGTACAATAAAATATGCAGTGTCATTCTGCTGCAGGCCAAAAATGAAAATGTTTATTGGACCTGAGCGGTCACCATATATTGTGGCTATTTTCGCTATAATCGCATTGTGAATAATTTCATGTCTGCAACTGAGTGGTATAGTCACCCCTAGCCTTTGCAATAAACTAGTACTGAGAGGTTAAAACCATTTTTACTTTGGTCAGCCAATGACTTAACAGTCTTGTTGATTTGTACTTAACATTAAGCTTACCTTCATCCATAGGATACAGGGGTATGGATTTATACTAATATTTCTTTTGTCCGTATTATGAAATTGTATAAGCAGTATAAAAAAAATATATAGTCATGCATTTTTATCAATGATTTTGGACTGCACATAGTCTCTACATTACTTCCACTCCAGTATTGATAAGACTGAATGAATGCACCATCTGTATTAGATTAATCATTGAGAGGTTATGACCAGAGTTGGTAGTGCCAGCGCAAACATGAACATGTTAAATAGCATTAATCATCAGTAAATATGATCTCTCACCAGAGTGTAGTTTCTATTTAGGCCTTGCTAAATATATCTCTGACCATTATATATTGCTGTTTCACTGATGGTATGCTCTCAGCAATGTTGCTGGCAGGCTGCCATTGTGATGGCACCAGAGTCCAGCTATGAGCCAAAATGGAGCCCATTCAAGACCAGCAAAGGCTAAAAATTAGCACAGGGACAATGTTAGGCTCAGCATGACAACTGAAAGCAATGGGGCATGAGTTAGCTCTCTCAGCCTGATATTTGTAATGTGGGTTATGAAATCAGAACTCAAATGATGCCATTGTGAAGGTGGGAAGGCTACTCTGCTGTTGCGTTTAACATCATTATTGGAAATGCAAATTTTGCCATGGGCTCACACAGTGAAATTGTATCAACTGTAACAGTGCAGTCAGTACTTTACAATCAATGGCAAGGTTATTTTGCCAAACCTTAGAAAGCATTTGTGTTTTGCTTTTTCTCTAATTTGCTAAATACAAATGTTAACTAATATTATATTACTAATTTTGAAGAATAAGCTATAACATTAGAGACATTACCTGTATTTAGCTAATATAATGCATGTTATAGCTTAATTTGGGAGAAGTTATACAAGAAAATATTTTAAACATTTGGAGATTTGCTAACCAATACATAATATGTTTACAGGATGATCCTGTGAAAGTGAAAGCTATTTGAAAATGAATACCGATTAATTCTATCCACTTATGTGATGATGATGATGACTGAATTTATGTGGTTACCCACTCATTCAAAAAGTACCATGGGAACTTTAATGACCACAGTGTGTTAGGACCTTGGTTTAACATCTCATCTGAAATACCTTCTAATGCACAGTGCTCCAATTGCTATTCTGGGGAACTGGATTTCTTTTTGGCCCAAAGGAAAGACTGGCCCCAACTTAACCTGCAACACCCCTTTCATCAGTAACTTAGCATTCCTAAGAGGTCTGAAATCCAAGTAATAATGGAGCCTACACCTGCTTAGATTCATCTCATTGACACAAAAGAGTGTAGGGTCATTTGGCTGCTGGCAGTAAATACAAAGCTTTTCATTTCAGGATCTAAAAAATGTTTTACAGTTAAACGGGGAAGCTCATGTTATCCGTGACTAATCAGTAGCCTTCCTTGGGTGGCGCAGAACAACCACATATGGGTTTGGTTTAATGTTACGGGTGTTAAAATGTATGCATGGCATTCTTCATAAAAATCATATGTGAAGGAAGGGTATGGGTCAGGAAAATGAGGGACATGGCTTTTTTCCAAACCATATTTTCATACCAGGCGCATTGAGAACCTTTGGGGGTAGATGGGGGAGGGGCATTGTTCACATTGAAGGCTGCAGTCATGGCCTGTAGCGATAAGCCAATGTACAGTGGGATTTGCTGACTGACTTTCCTTCAGGGACGGAGGAACAGAAGTTCCAGTGGACAGGCATACTAGTCTTACTCCTTGGATGGAGACTTGGATGCCAGTGAAGGGAAGTAAACAGTTGTGTAAGTTGCTCTGCATATGAGTGTCTGCTAAATGCCTCTAATGTACTGTAAAGGGATGTGTGAGAATTTTTTAAAAACAGAGCCAGACTCTTGCAACAATTCAAAAGTCTTCAAGCTGAATTCTCTGTGAATTCTTTTTCATCTGACAAACAATTGATTTGTGCAATAAAATACCTACTTATTTTGCATATAATGTTAAAACAATTTTATTTTATCTGGCAAATAAAAAAAAATAAAAAAAAACACACTTTCTTTTTTTCATACAGCCTGTTAAGTTCAGCAATCGCTGAAAATGTAGGTAAGCGGTGAGCGTAGATCGGCTGAATGGCCTGTACTTGTCAGTATGTGTTCTTGTGTTCTTGACTAACTCACCAAAGAGCGTTGGAAAGAAAAAAACGTATTTACAATTACTTCAGACAAAATCAAGGGAAAATGTGACTGAATACAAACCAAAGTATTTGTGATATATGTTTATCGCCAGGTGATGAAAGGAAACACGATGAATATTTATCTTTGGTGTTTTGAGGAAGAGGTTCAGAGGTCACTGAAGCAAAATCCCTCAGCAACTGCCTGACTCCTCCTCTGTCTCCCATTTTGGATTTCAGGGGAGAGAAAACTGGAATTGAAAACATTCTGGGGTCTTGCAGGGTGAGGAAGTAGACGCAGAGAAAATATAAACATTCTGAGTAGAGACATGCATCGTTTCACGCAGATGTGACCTGCATGGCTTTAAAATGAGCCGAAGGATATGGGCCAGTGCTGTGTCAGTCAAATGAATGGGGAAGACAGAGACATTGCGAAGGCTGAATTCCCAATAGCGTGACCCACATGTCTTTTTATTATTAAACTCTACCTGACAGTTTGTGCATCTTTCCTGCCTGGAATGTCACTGAGGCCTGTTTCCTGTTATCAAAGAAAATAAGAGGCACTTCAAAAGTGACTGTATACAGGTACATGTATAAAGAAATATACATACTTTTTAATACTATTTCTTTAATGCTATTTTAATATTAAAATGAAACGTGTAATTAAATTACATTACAGGCCATCAGATTATATTAGATTCAAGCAAGGTTTGTCAAGGTTACTGCATGAGAGGATAAAATTAGATTGAAATCAAATTCAAATAGTTCATGCATGTTAAGAATGGATAAGTTAATACACAAATGCTCCCTCCCCCACCCACTCCAAGAAACCATTAACATTTCAATCCCAGTAAACCATTTTCAAGTTCACTTTCAAGCCCACTGTTTCCCATTGATAAATGCTTCGGTTGCAAAGGCAGTGTGTTCAGGGTCATTGTCTTGCTGCAGGATGAAATGCCGACTGATGAGGTTGAATTTCTTTGTACTTCGGAAACATCTGTCTGTATGTATTCATCCTACTGATGCTATCCTCCATTGAATCATCACTGAAGACTAATGAGCCTGTTCCAGAAGCAGCCATACATGCTGAATCCATGACACTACCTCCATATTTCAAAGATGAGTATGCTTTAGATCAGGGGCTACTCCTTCCTTTCTCAACATGTTCACCTTTCCATCGCTTTGTTAAAGGTTTTTTTTTGATCGCTTCTGTCCATAAAACATTGTTCCAGAACTCTTCTGGCTCATTGAGTTATTTTTGGCAAATTTTGTGACCTGTGATTATTGCTGTTGATGACAAGTGTGTCCTCTGAAGACTGCTGGTGATGTCAATGACCATTGTTTTAGGGTTTTTCTTTGGATTTATCTGTCATGAACTACATTTTTCTTCCTTGGCCAAACTGCACAGTGTTTATTTCACCAGAGTCTGCCAGTGGCTTCTTTCTTTTTCAAGACTTGCCAAACTACTGTACTTTATTGGGATAATAGAACTACAGGACTATAATTCCCAGCTGTGATTTCCAGCACTGCAATTCACTACCGTGTGACGGAAATGTGTAGTTAGCAATACAACTATAAAAAAGGCAAACAACTTGCTCTCTCTCTCTCTCTGCTGTTGCATGCTGGGAGCACGGGTGAGAGTGTGGTGTGTAGTGAGTCTATGAGAGTGAGGCGTTTTACTGGATTCTATTCTAGATTCCTTTTCAATCTCTCTTTCCTGCATGATTGGATAAGAACTTTTTCCACTTTTCTCGTGTTTCTTTTCACTCTCTATTCTATATTCTTTCTCTCCTTTTTGTGACCACCTTTTTTATTTTTCTTGGTTAACAGCAATTAGTTCTGGTGGGAATCGGGCATCCTCCAGTGGTTGCGGTGGCTAAGATGGCTCAGGGAGCAAACACAGGGTTCGAACAACTCACTAGGCGGCGGAAGCAGCCTGCTCTGTGGAGGAGTGTGGCTTGGCTGTTGGAGACATAGTCAACCATTCAAGTATCAAATCTGCGTCAAGAATGAATAGTGCTATAGTGCTCTTCCTTGGTCAGGTGGAACCAAAGTCAACACTTTGGTTGAACAGGGTATTGAGCTAAACAACATGCACACAAGGGGTTTTTCCCCTTGTTAACCCAGAAAAGAAAGTTTAAATTTCAAATGTTCCCCCGTTTCTGAGAGATTAAGCACTGGCCAGGGAGCTGTCTCCCCATGGGCAGATAGTTTCGGGTTTAAAAAAAATAAATCTGGTGCAAAAGATCCAAGAATGAAGCATACAAGTGCTGATGATTTTACAAAACGGGTTTGAACTCAGGTTTGTATTCAGGATTGACAACTTCGATTATACTGTTCACGTAACTACCGAGTCATTGAAGTGTTTTCGCTGCGGGAAGGAGGGACATTTGGTACGTACCTGTCCTGAGCAGTCTAATGAGCAAACTGGTACAGACAAAGAAAATACTCCGGTGGTTAAAGAACCTCCGTCTCAGTGCTCTGAGGAGGCTAGCAGGGAGAAGGCTCCTGAGAAGGGGGAAGAGGGCAGGGAGCAGCCCCCACCCGCAACATCAGTAGCTGATACAGGTAGGGAGGAAACTGAGCTTTTGACTGAGGAGACCACAGCAGCAGTGGCAGTATCTGCTCGAGACAAAAATACATTGAGCACAGAAAATGACAATGTGCTTTTTAAAGTAACAGCAATGTTTAAAGACGAAGAGGGGCAGTAGGGTTAGTAAAAACAATAGGGCTGTGGCTCCTCCTCGGTCTGAGAGTAATGGATGAGTCCGATCGAGCGTCTTCAGACTCTGAAAGTGATGTGTCTGATGTGTCTTCACATGGTATAATTGAAATGGAGGAAGAGTACACTTTTGACCAGGTGCAGAGTTTTTTAGAGGAGACTAAAGGAAAGCAAAATGTGCAGATCAAATCTTTTTTTCCCTGACAAAATAGTTTTTCTATAGTCTGCTAAACTTCTTATGAAGCAAACAGAGGGGGAGTGTCTAAGTAGTCACGAAATTTATAGATTCAAGAAAATTGTGCGCAAAGCAAAATCTGCACCCCCCCCCCCCCCCAAAAAAAAAAAAAAAAAAATACAGCTGTTACAGACATAAAGCCCAGTTTGCTGTTAATGGGCAGTATTTATTTTTTTTGTCATTTCTTTTATTTTTTATGAGTGGGTTTAAAATCTCCTCTCTTAATTTAAATGGTGCCAGGGATGGAAAGAAAATGGCTAGTTTCTATGAGTTGCTTCGGATTAAGCACATAGACATCTGTTTTGCACAAGAAACGCATAGTAACGGATCTATGCTGTAGAGTGGCAGAGGGAGTGGGGGGGGGGGGACGACACTGTCATTTTCAGCCATAAAAGTTCAACTAGTGCAGGAATAGATATTTTATTTGCTAATTGTTTCAAGCCCTCTTATGAAGTGGAAGAGGTGGTTGAGGGGAGGCTTCCTAAAGTAAGGGCACAGTTTGAAAATATGGTGATTGTGTTTATTAATGTTTAAGTGCCTGTGGTAGCAATGGAGAGAAACATTTTTCTTGATAAACCTTCAGAGGTTATAGGGAAATGTACAAAAGAGGAGTATTTGTTTATTGGGAGAGATTTTAATTGTACAGCCAGTGAATTGGATAGGAATCATGTAGAGCCAAAAATTTTATCAAGAGTGATTGAAACTCATGAGCTTTGCGGTGTCTGGCGCAATCTACATGAGGGCACTAGGCAATACACATGGGCGCATGTAAGAGATAGCTCCATCTCTCAGGCCAGGCTGGATTGGATTTATATGTTTAAGCATCTCTCACAGATAATTAAAACCTGTGCTATTGTACTGGTGGCCTTCTCGGAGCATTGCCTGGTGTCAGCTAATGCCTTAATAAGTAAAGTGAAACCTAAAAGTGCTTATTGGCATTTCAACAACACATTGCTGGATGATGCTGATGTTTTAGTTTGTTTTGGGAGAGATGGAGATATCAGAAAGCCCAGTTTACCTCCCTCCAGCAGTGCTGGGATGTGGGGAAAATATAAATACAACAGTTTTGTAACCAGTACATTTTTAATGTTTCCAGGGAGATTGCCAGGTCTGTTAAGTCCATAGAGACTGATATTGTGGAGCTCCAAGCCCATACTGGAGCCACTGGAGATAGAGAGTGCATTCAGGCTCTCAAAGCTAGAGAGGCTACATTGGCAGACCTGCTGGAAATTAACACACAGGGTATTTGTGAGATCAAGGTTTCAGAGTATTACTGAAATGGATGCTCCAACCAAATATTTATTTAGCCTGGCAAAGAAAAGCGGCCAGTGTAGGATCATTCACAGTCTTTGATCAGCCACTAGTCAGGAGCTCACTAAATCTACTGACATCCGGAGAAGGGCTGTGGAGTTCTATACTGAACTTTATGCGTGTGAACATAAGGAAGTGGAGGAGGTGGCAAAACAGTTCCATGAGGGTCTATCGCAGGTCTCTGTGGAGGCTAATAAGGAGCTGGAGCAACTACTGGCTCTGACAGAGCTCTTTACTACGCTACAAGATATGTCAAATTGTTGTGCTCCTGGTATAGACAGCCTGTCTGTGGATTTATTCAAGGCCTTCTGGGGGGTGTTGGGTGCTGATCACTTGGCAGTGTTTAATCAGTCTGGCTGGTGGGTGGTTGCCAGTGAGTTGCAGATGGGCAGTCCTCACCCTACTTTCAAAGAAGGGTGATTTGCGGGACATCAGGAACTGGAGACCAGTGGCTTTGTTGTGCACAGATTATAAAATAATTTCCAAGGTACTGGTTAACAGGCAAAGGAAGGTGTTGGAGCAGACTATACACACGGACCATTCCTATTGTGTCCCTGGCAGGTCAATAATGGATAATATCTTTAATCTGTGATGTCATTGATATCTCTGGGTCATTGGGTTTAGATACTGGTCTTATTTCCATTGACCAGGAGAAGGCTTTTGACCGGGTTGAGCACCAATATCTGTGGCAGACCTTCAAGGCATTTGGTTTGAGCCCTGGCTTTGCGGCCGTGATCAAAGCACTCTGTGGTGGCATTGAGAGTGTGCTGAAGGTAAATAGGGGATTAAGTGCTCCATTTAAAGTTCTCAGAGGTATCAGGCAGGGGTGCTCTCTCACTGGGATGCTGTACTGTTTGGCTATTGAACCCTTTCTATGTAAGTTAAGGATGAGGCTGCAGGGGCTGAAAGTGACACCAGGGTTGAACAGGGTTTGTCTATCAGCATACGCAGACAATGTGCTGATCATGACTGATAATCAGAGGGATGGGGACATACTGAGTGTTATTGTGCAGCAATTTGAGGGGCTGTCCTCAGCAAGGGTGAACTGGGCAAAAAGTGAAGCGCTAATAATGGGGACATGGGCGGATGGGGAGCCATTGCTGCCGGGTGGCTTAAAGTGGAATCGAGATGGTTTAAAGTACCTAGGGGTGTACCTGGGGAAGGATACTGTAATGCAGAAGAACTGGGAGGGTGTCCTGGAGGCTGTCCAGGGTCACTTCAACAGGTGGAACTGGCTAGTTCCACACCTCTCATATAGAGGGCGAGCGCTTATTGTAAATAACCTGGTGGCTTCAGTACTCTGGCATAGGCTAGCATGTCAAGAGCAACCTGCTGGCCTGTTAACTAAGATTCAAGCATTTCTTGTTGATTTTTTCTGGGGAGGTTTTCACTGGGTTCCACAGAGCGTATTATTTTTATCAAGGGAGGAGGGTGGTCAACAGTCAGTTCATCTGGCTAGTAGGATGGCAGCTTTTAGGCTAAAGTGGATTCAGAGGTTACTGTACAGAAGGGGTAGTAATGTATGGAGGCAGCTTGCTGAGGTCACCCTGAGGCAAGTGGGAGGTTTGGATCTCCCCCATGTTCTGGTTGTCCTCAGAACACTGCCACTTAAGGGTGTGCCACCTTTTTACAAAGGTCTGCTAAGAGTGTGGGGGTGGTTGGATGTGGTCAGATCAGCCTCACCTGAATCTGTGAAGTGGATCCTGAAGGAGCCGTTGGTGTACAGAGCATGGCAGGACATTACCACTGCAGCTTAAGGACATCACCGGACTTTGCTGCACTTCCCAACTCGCACCTCGCTGGAGACCTGCCTGAGTTGGCCTGCCACCGTCCGCGAAATAAACCAAGCTGGTTTATTTCCCATCTACAGCTGTTTGAGGAACACGTATGTACATACTTTTCCTCCGTATCTCCCTTGCGGCCATGACCCAAGCGGAAGACTTGTGCACATCCTTTGTCTTGACTGGAACCCGTTGCAACCACGACTTCACTGAAGAAGTTTCCCACGTCTCTGCGCACCTGCCACGGACCCTTGGGACCAGCTGATGAGCTGAATGAGCATCACCTAACGGAATTAAGGACTGGCCTCCCTTAATATCACCGTTAAAGTAATAATCTCGAAGATTTTCATTAAAATAAATGTCTGTTAAGTCACTTCCCCCCTCCTTGGATATAGCCTTAGACTTAGACTAAAAAGCAGGGGCTTGAGCTGATGCACATTAATATTAGCAGCATTCTACCCAAAATGGATTTAGTGGAAATTTGGGTCAACCATACTAATCTGTTATGAATACTATAGCAGAATTGTTAGCTCCCTTCCTATCCTCTGAGGTGGTTATTTTAGGAGATCTTAACCTTGATCGGTTGTCCCCATCCTCCAGTCGTTTGAGGTCTACCTGTATTGGTCTGGGTTTAAGCTAATTAATTACTGTTCCTACCCATATAACTTTAGAAAGATCCTCCAAAATCTACTCTTATTGATGTCATTTTAACTAATGCTCCACATAAATGCATGTCCAGTGGAGTTATACCACTAGATTTGAGTGATCACTGTCCAACAGTGTGAATCAGAGACACTAGACTGCCTAAATCAACATCACATTTTATCACAAAGAGGAATGTCTGAAACTTTTAGGAACAAGGGTTCTTGCATGATCTGTACCATGTCAATTTTTCATGTATCTCTTGTGTCCCTGATCCTGAGATTGTGCTTGAACATTTCACATCTGTGTTTATCTCCCTGACAAACAAACATACACCCATGAGAAGACTTAGAGTTAGGAATAATCCCTGGTTTACATCTGAGCTCACTGACTTTCAGTTGAGAAATGAAGCTCAAGCCAGATGCACTAATAGCTGCTTGGACTGGCTGACAGTTGGATTGACAATTGGATTTTTTTGAGAGAAAATCCAGAATTAATATTGACATTCCAGATTTGTCTGAGCCTACTGTATATCTGAAGAAACCTTTGATTCTCCAAATACTGCTCCTAATATTGCTGTTATCAGAAACAGAGTTGCCAATTTTTTTTTTCTCCATTCACTTTGTGTGAGGTACTTAGTTCTCTCCTGGCTATTGATACTAAGAAGTCCACTTGAGAGGATAAACTTGACCCAGATTTTATTAGGCTTTCTGCTCCTCAGATTTCAGAGCCCCTGACTCATATTTTTAATCTCACAATTCTCTCAGGTGTTATCCCCAAAGTATGGAAAGCCACCTTAATAATTATCGCCCTATTTCCAAACTGTCCTGCCTGGCTAAAGTACTAGAATCTCTTGTCAACAAGCATCTTAAAGCCTTTCTCGCTAGGTACTCCAACAATCACCATTCAGGATTCAGAGCTGATTGTAGTACAATTTCTGCTACAACTCTTGTGATAAATTACATAGTGACCTCTCTGGATAATGGACAACATTGTGCTGAGCCTTTTGTGGATCTGTCCAAAGCATTTGATATAGTCAATCACTCCACATTGTTGCATAGACTATCCTTTATTGGATTGGACCCAACTGCCTGTAATTGGTTTGATAACTACCTGTCTGACAGGTCTCAATGTATAGCTGCTGATCATGTTCGCTCCAAGCTCCGCTCCCTAGCAGCAGCCTGTAGTAGTCATTACGCCCCAGCAGCAGCAATCACAGGCTGCTGCACCCCAGTGACAGTCCACAGTCATCATCCCCCTGGCAATGGCCAGCAGTTACCACAAAAGGCTCACAGCCACACCACCCACCTATCTGGTTGTGGGACATTGTGAAAATGGGGTCTGCAGTAAAACGGGCCTGAACGAGGACATGCGTAGTATTCAACAGGGGGTAGTGTAGCGGCAGCTGGCTGGCTAACTAGCTAGCTGCCACGTCCTGTGTATAGTTTATTTGTATGTGTAATGCTTCCTGGTGTATGCACGGGACTGTAAGATATCCAGTTAGGCTTTGGCTGTTATGTCTTTGGCAAATTTGAAAATTGGCAGCATGTGATATAAAAAGAGCATGTGATTAAATGTATTTAAATCCCATGCTTGTTTCAAAGCTGTACTTCACTTTGCATGTCAATAAATGAGCACGATGGCTCAAAGAAATGATCCGCCTCGTCCATCCTCCAGTGAAAACACTACAATGTATTCCTCTACAAATTCACATATTTCAGGCTATGATCAGAGTTAGCCTCCTTTACTTTCAAAAGGACAGAAACTCACCTCCTGGGCGGCAGCAGCCCATTTGACAATGGACAGTTACTTTATGACACATTGCATGTGTCAGATTCAGTTGTGATAAAATTAGGTAGGATGCCTTAAAGTTTATGCAAGTGCCTGTGTTCCAACAGAGGTGGGTGGTGTACAGAAACAGTCCAGACTCATGCCCTATGTGTATAAATTTGGATTGGGAGGTAAAACCCACAGGGCCGGCCCAAGCCATTATGGGGCCCTAAGAAGAATTTGATTTGGAGGCCCCCCACCGCCTCCAAATCCATACTACTGACTATTGTCAATGCTTGATCATTCGCACACCTACTGTAAATCTAACACACCCATTATCAATTTTATTAGTTGTAGTTGTGTTGCTTACATCATACCAATGTCAGCCTGGCATGTTTTTACCCTTCTATGGTTCCTCACAAGAGTGGTCTGGTGTTAATTTGTAACGTGCAAAATTGCAGAACAACAGTCAACTACAATAAAAATCAAATAACTTAGATAAAAAGTACCTCCCTCAGTAAAGTTTCCTTCTTATATAAAAAGTAAATGGAAATGTAAAAAAAAAACCAATATGAAATAAATAAATAAATACTTAAATAATGACATAAAATGAACAGAAGAACCTGTAACAAGATAACAATAATGGTTCAAGAATAAAATATAAAGCTGAATAATTATTTTTGCTAGCTAGCTAACGTTAGCTAACAACATAGCCTAGCTAGCATATCTTGTCTTAGGAAAGTTAACGTTTGATTAAACATCCCTAAATAGCCTTGACATCTTAAATCCATCTAGTTGTATGTATAATAGCAAGCTAGCTAACTACCTAAAGAAATTTCAATTTTAATGGGTGGAATCTAGCTAATGTGTTAGATTAAAATGACAGCTAGCTAGCTAATGCTAGCTGAACATACCTTGACTGAACAGAAGGCTTGTTTGACACGTCTATCTAGCCAGTGGAATGTTTATGGTAAAATACTGTAATTAGTCATGCAAACATACCTTTACCTTGCTGTTTTTTCTCATCTTCTGTTTTCTTTCTTCTTTCTTTCTTTTCTCTTCTCCAGAAGGATATGTCCTTTTTTGTGACATTACTTTTTTGCTGCTTTTTCCATCGATGCAGAGGAGAGGACTGTAACCTAACGTTAGCCTGACTGACTGTGCTTGCATCAAAATGCAGTTAACGTCCGTTACAGTGCGCATGAACATGACACCAGCTCTGACAGAGACAGTGGGAATTGATTAAACCAGTAGTATTAGCTAACCAGGCCGTTAACATAATGCGTTTTTGTATGATTACCATTGATATATGAGTGGCGGTCTGGGAAAACCCTTCACATGGTGAAATTTTAACATTTTCAGCTGGTCACAAATCTAAAATACGAGACTTATCCCTATTTAAATGTTTTTGAATTGTTGAATTATCTCAATCAGAGCCAAAGTTATGATGTTTTAAAGCCTTCTTGCACTGTGAAGTAGAAATGGAGAAAAACTGTCTCAAAGATTCCATTCAGTTCCACAGAATTCTATTTATAGCTACAAAAGAAAAAACACCAACACTCAGCTTTGTTTTAGTTAAATGATTGTCATTGTGAGACAACACAACAAAAGTATTCTTTGAAGTGATATAATAATAATAATAATAATAACTAGACAATTCCTGCAGAAATTGTGAAGTGTGGTTGCCGCCAACGCAAAGTCGACTTTGTGCTCAACGGAGCAAACAGTTTCTGTAGTATAAGCAGAGACAGAGTATGCTATGCATGCTGTAACATCACGGCAACCAGTTTATTTGCAACACACATATTCAGAGCTAAATTAACCCTTCATCAATACTTGAGATCAGCGATTTACTCACGGTATGCTGACGAGTGACGGCGAATCATAAAGCTAGCTGGCCACTTCAGAGGGTCTTGGAAAAACGTTATATCTGCACTGCACAACCGCTCCATTTTAAAAAGCAAGTCAGGTCTAGGGAGATTAATTTGATTGATTGATGGTTTTACATTAAGTTCAGCTCATTTTTACCATTCAACTAAAAACATTTAACTGGGCTGCAATTCAGAGTTTAATCTGTTACCTTAGATACCAACTCATAGACAGAGGATAGTCTATTACCTGTTAGCCTCAATGCAGTTATAAAGAGACCAAAGTTTCCAACTCGCTGGAATATAAAACGGTACTACAAAAGTAAAATGTGACATATTATACATAGTTAGAAAGCTTATTCTATCACCTGTTGGATCGATGAAGTGTAGATAAAGGCAGTTTGTACTACAAAGTTACAGAACACTCAATGCAGTATGTGTGGTATTACAAGCTGACGTCTTTTTCTGGAGTAAGACCGGACCTGAAGCTGCTGCACACGTTTTGTTGACGGCGTTGTTGCACTTTTTTAGTAAAGTCTGGCTTGTTTGAAAATTCGTTTATTCAGTAGCTGAGAGCATAAGCTTTCTAACCAGGTATAACAGCACGTCTATTTTTGTTTTTTTAATATCGTTTTTTTAGGTCAACCGAAAGCTATGTCATCATGTCATAGAACGTATTCGCTCTTTGTTAGCACTAGCATGCAAATACGCAAAGTCTGGCTTGTTTGAAAATTCGTTTATTCAGTAGCTGAGAGCATAAGCTTTCTAACCAGGTATAACAGCACGTATATTGTTGGTTTTTTTATATCGTTTTTTTAGGTCAACCGAAAGTGCTCTCATTATCGCATTAAAGCCGTTCACTGTTCGTTAGCACTAGCATGCAAATACGCAAAGTCTGGCTTGTTTGAAAATTCGTTTATTCAGTAGCTGAGAGCATAAGCTTTCTAACCAGGTATAACAGCACGTCTATTTTTGTTTTTTTAATATCGTTTTTTTAGGTCAACCGAAAGCTATGTCATCATGTCATAGAACGTATTCGCTCTTTGTTAGCACTAGCATGCAAATACGCAAAGTCTGGCTTGTTTGAAAATTCGTTTATTCAGTAGCTGAGAGCATAAGCTTTCTAACCAGGTATAACAGCACGTATATTGTTGGTTTTTTTATATCGTTTTTTTAGGTCAACCGAAAGTGCTCTCATTATCGCATTAAAGCCGTTCACTGTTTGTTAGCACTAGCATTCTAAGACGCTGCATGTGACGAAACGTCGTCAACGAATTAGCGTAATGTCTCGTGAAATACTATTATTATTGAGGACTTCTGGGTATGTCTAAGCCATATGTTTGTTGATATACCTAGCTGACAGCGTTTTCATTTGTAATTTTTCATTTTGAATATCGTTCTTTCACTTCCGCAATCAGCTATTTCCTATCCTGCCTGCTGAGACCGTAGAGCTGACCGCATCACGTGTGCAAAGCCGACCAATGCTGTAACTTCACCGTTCGCATATGAATGACGTCACCTTCTCCATTCATCTCTATGGGGAAAAATTGGGCATAAAAATTAATATTTCTCAAAAACCGTGCAGCGAAACTTTCCACAAAGTAATAGCACACGATTCCCAAAGAAGCCGGTCATTTTGACATATGGCACGTGTATGTGGTGTGAAAACTCTGGGAGGAGTAGCGGTCCAAAAAATGGGTGGAATAATAATAATAAATAAATACTAGACAATTCCTGCAGAAATTGTGAAGTGTGGTTGCCGCCAACGCAGTCAACTTTGTGCTCAACGGAGTGAACAGTTTCTGTAGTATAAGCAAAGACAGAGTATGCTATACATGCTATAACATCACGGCAACGAGTTCATTTGCAACACACATATTCAGAGCTAAATTAACCCTTCATCAATACTTGAGATCAGCGATTTACTCACGGTATGCTGTGACGAGTGACGGCGAATCATAAAGCTAGCTGGCCACTTCAGAGGGTCTTGGAAAAACGTTATATCTGCACTGCACAACCGCTCCATTTTAAAAAGCAAGACAGGGCTAGGGAGATTAATGTGATTGATTTATGGTTTTACGTTAAGTTCAGCTCATTTTTACAATTCAAATAAAAACATTTAACTGTGCTGCAATTCAGAGTTTAATCTGTTACCTTAGATACGAACTCATAGACACAGGATAGCATACTACGTGTTAGCCGACCCAAATTTCTGGAGTTAGACCGGACCTGAAGCTGCTGCACACGTGCTGTTGACGGCGTTGTTCCAGTTTTCAGTACAGTCTGGCTTGTTTGAAAATTCGTTTATTCAGTAGCTGAGAGCATAAGCTTTCTAACCAGGTATAACAGCACGTCTATTTTTGTTTTTTTAATATCGTTTTTTTAGGTCAACCGAAAGCTATGTCATCATGTCATAGAACGTATTCGCTCTTTGTTAGCACTAGCATGCAAATACGCAAAGTCTGGCTTGTTTGAAAATTCGTTTATTCAGTAGCTGAGAGCATAAGCTTTCTAACCAGGTATAACAGCACGTCTATTTTTGTTTTTTTAATATCGTTTTTTTAGGTCAACCGAAAGCTATGTCATCATGTCATAGAACGTATTCGCTCTTTGTTAGCACTAGCATGCAAATACGCAAAGTCTGGCTTGTTTGAAAATTCGTTTATTCAGTAGCTGAGAGCATAAGCCTTCTAACCAGGTATAACAGCACGTCTATTTTTGTTTTTTAATATCGTTTTTTTTAGGTCAACCGAAAGCTATGTCATCATGTCATAGAACGTATTCGCTCTTTGTTAGCACTAGCATGCAAATACGCAAAGTCTGGCTTGTTTGAAAATTCGTTTATTCAGTAGCTGAGAGCATAAGCCTTCTAACCAGGTATAACAGCACGTCTATTTTAGGTTTTGGAATATCGTTTTTTTAGGTCAACCGAAAGCTATGTCATAGAACGCATTCGCTCTTTGTTAGCACTAGCATGCAAATACGCAAAGTCTGGCTTGTTTGAAAATTCGTTTATTCAGTAGCTGAGAGCATAAGCTTTCTAACCAGGTATAACAGCACGTCTGTTTTTGGTTTTTTAATATCGTTTTTTTGGGTCAACCGAAAGTGCTCTCATTATCGCATTAAAGCCATGACTGTTTGTTAGCACTAGCATTCTAAGACGCTGCATGTGACGAAACGTCGTCAACGAATTTGCGTAATATCTCGTGAAATACTATTATTATTGAGGACTTCTGGGTATGCCTAAGCCATATGTTTGTTGATATACCTAGCTGACAGCGTTTTCATTTGTAATTTTTCATTTTGAATATCGTTCTTTCACTTCCGCAATCAGCTATTTCCTATCCTGGCTGCTGAGACCGTAGAGCTGAACGCATCACGTGTGCAAAGCCGACCAATGCTGTAACTTCACCGTTCGCATATGAATGACGTCACCTTCTCCATTCATCTCTATGGGGAAAAATTGGGCATAAAAATTAATATTTTTATTTTTTGCTAGGTGGTTGCTATGGAGTTATAGCCGGTTGCTAGGGTGTTGCTAGGCATTTGCTATGGAGTTATAGGCAGTTGCTAGGGAGTTGCAAGGGTATTCTAGGTGGCTGCTAGGATGTTGCTAGGTGGTTGCTATGGAGTTATAGGCAGTTGCTAGGGTGTTGCTAGGCATTTGCTATGGAGTTATAGCTGGTTGCTAGGGTGTTGCTAGGCATTTGCTATGGTGTTCCAGGTGGTTGCTAGTGTGTTGTTAGGTGGTTGCTATGGAGTTCCAGGTGGTTGCGAGGGGGTTGCTAGGGTATTCTAAGTGGTTGCTAGGATGTTGCTAGGTGGTTGCTATGGAGTTATAGGTGGTTGCTAGGGTGTTGCTAGGCAGTTGTTATGGTGTTCCAAGTGGTTGCTAGGGTGTTGCTAGGTGGTTGCTTTGGTGTTCCTGGTGGTTGCAAGGGTGTTGCTAGGTGGTTGCTATGGAGTTATAGGCGGTTGCTAGGGTGTTGCTAGGTGGTTGCTATGGAGTTCTAGGCAGTTGCTATGGTGTTGCTAGGTGGTTGCTATGGAGTTCTAGGCCGTTGCTAGGGTGTTGCTAGGTGGTTGCTATGGAGTTCTAGGTGGTTACTAGGGTGTTGCTAGGGGTTTGCTAGGGAATTCGAAGTGGTTGCTAGGATGTTGCTAGGTGGTTGCTATGGAGTTCTTGGTGGTTGCTATGGTGTTGCTAGGTGGTTGCTATGGAGTTCCAGGTGGTTGCTATTGAGTTCTAGGCAGTTGCTATGGTGTTGCTAGGTGGTTGCTATGGAATTCTAGGCGGTTGCTAGGGTGTTGCTAGGGTGTTGATAGGTGGTTGCTATGGAGTTCTAGGCGGTTGCTAGGGTGTTGCTAGGCGGTTTCTATGGAGTTCTATGGGGTTGCTAGGGTGTTGCTAGGTGGTTGCTATGGAATTCTAGGCGGTTGCTATGGTGTTGCTAGGCGGTTGCTATGGAGTTATAGGTGGTTGCTAGTGTGTTGTTAGGTGGTTGCTATGGAGTTCTAGGCCGTTGCTAGGGTGTTGCTAGGGTGTTGATAGGTGGTTGCTATGGAGTTATAGCCGGTTGCTAGGATGTTGCTAGGTGGTTGCTATGGAGTTCTAGGTGGTTGCTATGGAGTTCTAGGCCGTTGCTAGGGTGTTGCTAGGTGGTTGCTATGGAGTTCTAGGTGGTTGCTAGGGTGTTGCTACGGTGTTGCTAGGTGGTTGCTATGGAGTTCTAGGCGGTTGCTAGGGTGTTGCTAGGTGGTTGCTATGGAGTTCTAGGTGGTTGCTAGGGTGTTGCTAGGCGGTTGCTATGGAGTTATAGGCAGTTGCTAGGGTGTTGCTAGGGTATTCTAGGTGGTTGCTAGGATGTTGCTAGGTGGTTGCTATGGAGTTATAGGTGGTTGCTAGGGTGTTTATAGGGGGTTGCTAGGGTGTTGCTAAGTGGTTGCTATGGAGTTCTAGGTGGTTGCTAGGGTGTTGCTAGGTGGTTGCTATGGAGTTCTAGGCCGTTGCTAGGGTGTTGCTAGGTGGTTGCTATGGAGTTCTAGGTGGTTGCTAGGGTGTTGCTAGGGTGTTGCTAGGTGGTTGCTATGGAGTTCTAGGCAGTTGCTAGGGTGTTGCTAGGTGGTTGCTATGGAGTTCTAGGTGGTTGCTAGGGTGTTGCTAGGCGGTTGCTATGGAGTTATAGGTGGTTGCTAGTGTGTTGTTAGGTGGTTGCTATGGAGTTCTAGGCCGTTGCTAGGGTGTTTTAGGTGGTTGCTATGGTGTTGCTAGGTGGTTGCTATGAAGTTCTAGGTCGTTGCTAGTGTGTTGCTAGGTGGTTGCTATGGAGTTCTAGGTGGTTGCTAGGGTGTTGCTAGGGTGTTGATAGGTGGTTGCTATGGAGTTCTAGGCGGTTGCTAGGGTGTTGCTAGGCGGTTGCTATGGAGTTCTAGGCGGTTGCTAGGGTGTTGCTAGGTGGTTGCTATGGAGTTCTAGGTGGTTGCTAGGCGGTTGCTATGGAGTTATAGGCGGTTGCTAGGGTGTTGCTAGGGTATTCTAGGTGGTTGCTAGGATGTTGCTAGGGGGTTGCTATGGAGTTATAGGTGGTTGCTAGGGTGTTTCTAGGGGGTTGCTAGGGTATTCTAAGTAGTTGCTATGGTGTTGCTAGGTGGTTGCTATGGAGTTCTAGGTGGTTGCTAGGGTGTTGCTAGGGGGTTGCTAGGGTATTCGAAGTGGTTGCTAGGATGTTGCTAGGTGGTTGCTATGGAGTTCTAGGTGGTTGCTATGGTGTTGCTAGGTGGTTGCTATGGAGTTCTAGGCCGTTTATAGGGTGTTGCTAGGTGGTTGCTATGGAGTTCTAGGTGGTTGCTAGGGTGTTGCTAGTGTGTTGTTAGGTGGTTGCTATGGAGTTCTAGGCCGTTGCTAGGGTGTTTTAGGTGGTTGCTATGGTGTTGCTAGGCGGTTGCTATGGAGTTCTAGGCGGTTGCTAGGGTGTTGCTAGGTGGTTGCTATGGAGTTCTAGGTGGTTGCTAGGCTGTTGCTAGGGGGTTGCTAGGGTATTCGAAGTGGTTGCTAGGATGTTGCTAGGTGGTTGCTATGGAGTTCTAGGTGGTTGCTATGGTGTTGCTAGGTGGTTGCTATGGAGTTCTAGGCGGTTGCTAGGTCTTTACTGAGTCCAATGACGCGACCCATAGTTCTCTATGACAAACGGTTCAAAAGTTATGAAATATCAAACATCGG
This sequence comes from Anguilla anguilla, assembly GCF_013347855.1. Lineage (NCBI taxonomy): Eukaryota > Metazoa > Chordata > Actinopteri > Anguilliformes > Anguillidae > Anguilla > Anguilla anguilla. The sequence goes on from NC_049207.1 coordinate 37,376,410, forward strand.
CCAATCAGGAAGGGGGGCGAGGCTGATCTCCACCAATGGACAAAGGACTCTCTACCATGTCCAATGAGGCATTGCACAATTTGTGGGCAATTTTTCCCCATAGAGATGAATGGCCGAATGTTCAAATCTAGAGAGAGACCAGAGTACTGCTGCCAGAAGACAGGGCATTGTGACATCACAAGGGTGAGAAGACAGAGCATTGTGACATCACAAAGGTGAACATTCCGCCATTCATTCTCTATGGGAAAAATTGCCCACAAAAATTCAAATTTTTCAAAAACCGTGCAACCAATTTTTCCACAAAGTAATAGCGCTCTATTCCCGATCAGGCCGCTCGATTTGACATATTGCATGTGTATGTGGTGCGACAACTCTGGGAGGAGTAGCGGTCCAAAAAATGGGTGGAAAGATAGAATAATAATAATAATATGTGCAATAATAATAGTGTAGTTGCCCTAAGGCAACCACACTAACTAGACAATTCCTGCAGAAATTGTGAAGTGTGGTTGCCGCCAACGCAAAGTCGACTTTGTGCTCAACGGAGCAAACAGTTTCTGTAGTATAAGCAGAGACAGAGTATGCTATGCATGCTGTAACATCACGGCAACCAGTTTATTTGCAACACACATATTCAGAGCTAAATTAACCCTTCATCAATACTTGAGATCAGCGATTTACTCACGGTATGCTGACGAGTGACGGCGAATCATAAAGCTAGCTGGCCACTTCAGAGGGTCTTGGAAAAACGTTATATCTGCACTGCACAACCGCTCCATTTTAAAAAGCAAGTCAGGTCTAGGGAGATTAATTTGATTGATTGATGGTTTTACATTAAGTTCAGCTCATTTTTACCATTCAACTAAAAACATTTAACTGGGCTGCAATTCAGAGTTTAATCTGTTACCTTAGATACCAACTCATAGACAGAGGATAGTCTATTACCTGTTAGCCTCAATGCAGTTATAAAGAGACCAAAGTTTCCAACTCGCTGGAATATAAAACGGTACTACAAAAGTAAAATGTGACATATTATACATAGTTAGAAAGCTTATTCTATCACCTGTTGGATCGATGAAGTGTAGATAAAGGCAGTTTGTACTACAAAGTTACAGAACACTCAATGCAGTATGTGTGGTATTACAAGCTGACGTCTTTTTCTGGAGTAAGACCGGACCTGAAGCTGCTGCACACGTTTTGTTGACGGCGTTGTTGCACTTTTTTAGTAAAGTCTGGCTTGTTTGAAAATTCGTTTATTCAGTAGCTGAGAGCATAAGCTTTCTAACCAGGTATAACAGCACGTCTATTTTTGTTTTTTTAATATCGTTTTTTTAGGTCAACCGAAAGCTATGTCATCATGTCATAGAACGTATTCGCTCTTTGTTAGCACTAGCATGCAAATACGCAAAGTCTGGCTTGTTTGAAAATTCGTTTATTCAGTAGCTGAGAGCATAAGCTTTCTAACCAGGTATAACAGCACGTATATTGTTGGTTTTTTTATATCGTTTTTTTAGGTCAACCGAAAGTGCTCTCATTATCGCATTAAAGCCGTTCACTGTTCGTTAGCACTAGCATGCAAATACGCAAAGTCTGGCTTGTTTGAAAATTCGTTTATTCAGTAGCTGAGAGCATAAGCTTTCTAACCAGGTATAACAGCACATCTATTTTTGTTTTTTTAATATCGTTTTTTTAGGTCAACCGAAAGCCATGTCATCATGTCATAGAACGTATTCGCTCTTTGTTAGCACTAGCATGCAAATACGCAAAGTCTGGCTTGTTTGAAAATTCGTTTATTCAGTAGCTGAGAGCATAAGCTTTCTAACCAGGTATAACAGCACGTATATTGTTGGTTTTTTTATATCGTTTTTTTAGGTCAACCGAAAGTGCTCTCATTATCGCATTAAAGCCGTTCACTGTTTGTTAGCACTAGCATTCTAAGACGCTGCATGTGACGAAACGTCGTCAACGAATTAGCGTAATGTCTCGTGAAATACTATTATTATTGAGGACTTCTGGGTATGTCTAAGCCATATGTTTGTTGATATACCTAGCTGACAGCGTTTTCATTTGTAATTTTCCATTTTGAATATCGTTCTTTCACTTCCGCAATCAGCTATTTCCTATCCTGCCTGCTGAGACCGTAGAGCTGACCGCATCACGTGTGCAAAGCCGACCAATGCTGTAACTTCACCGTTCGCATATGAATGACGTCACCTTCTCCATTCATCTCTATGGGGAAAAATTGGGCATAAAAATTAATATTTCTCAAAAACCGTACAGCGAAACTTTCCACAAAGTAATAGCACACGATTCCCAAAGAAGCCGGTCATTTTGACATATGGCACGTGTATGTGGTGTGAAAACTCTGGGAGGAGTAGCGGTCCAAAAAATGGGTGGAATAATAATAATAATAAACTAGACAATTCCTGCAGAAATTGTGAAGTGTGGTTGCCGCCAACGCAGTCAACTTTGTGCTCAACGGAGTGAACAGTTTCTGTAGTATAAGCAAAGACAGAGTATGCTATACATGCTATAACATCACGGCAACGAGTTCATTTGCAACACACATATTCAGAGCTAAATTAACCCTTCATCAATACTTGAGATCAGCGATTTACTCACGGTATGCTGTGACGAGTGACGGCGAATCATAAAGCTAGCTGGCCACTTCAGAGGGTCTTGGAAAAACGTTATATCTGCACTGCACAACCGCTCCATTTTAAAAAGCAAGACAGGGCTAGGGAGATTAATGTGATTGATTTATGGTTTTACGTTAAGTTCAGCTCATTTTTACAATTCAAATAAAAACATTTAACTGTGCTGCAATTCAGAGTTTAATCTGTTACCTTAGATACGAACTCATAGACACAGGATAGCATACTACGTGTTAGCCGACCCAAATTTCTGGAGTTAGACCGGACCTGAAGCTGCTGCACACGTGCTGTTGACGGCGTTGTTCCAGTTTTCAGTACAGTCTGGCTTGTTTGAAAATTCGTTTATTCAGTAGCTGAGAGCATAAGCTTTCTAACCAGGTATAACAGCACGTCTATTTTTGTTTTTTTAATATCGTTTTTTTAGGTCAACCGAAAGCTATGTCATCATGTCATAGAACGTATTCGCTCTTTGTTAGCACTAGCATGCAAATACGCAAAGTCTGGCTTGTTTGAAAATTCGTTTATTCAGTAGCTGAGAGCATAAGCTTTCTAACCAGGTATAACAGCACGTCTATTTTTGTTTTTTTAATATCGTTTTTTTAGGTCAACCGAAAGCTATGTCATCATGTCATAGAACGTATTCGCTCTTTGTTAGCACTAGCATGCAAATACGCAAAGTCTGGCTTGTTTGAAAATTCGTTTATTCAGTAGCTGAGAGCATAAGCCTTCTAACCAGGTATAACAGCACGTCTATTTTTGTTTTTTAATATCGTTTTTTTTAGGTCAACCGAAAGCTATGTCATCATGTCATAGAACGTATTCGCTCTTTGTTAGCACTAGCATGCAAATACGCAAAGTCTGGCTTGTTTGAAAATTCGTTTATTCAGTAGCTGAGAGCATAAGCCTTCTAACCAGGTATAACAGCACGTCTATTTTAGGTTTTGGAATATCGTTTTTTTAGGTCAACCGAAAGCTATGTCATAGAACGCATTCGCTCTTTGTTAGCACTAGCATGCAAATACGCAAAGTCTGGCTTGTTTGAAAATTCGTTTATTCAGTAGCTGAGAGCATAAGCCTTCTAACCAGGTATAACAGCACGTCTATTTTAGGTTTTTGGAATATCGTTTTTTTAGGTCAACCGAAAGCTATGTCATAGAACGCATTCGCTCTTTGTTAGCACTAGCATGCAAATACGCAAAGTCTGGCTTGTTTGAAAATTCGTTTATTCAGTAGCTGAGAGCATAAGCTTTCTAACCAGGTATAACAGCACGTCTGTTTTTGGTTTTTTAATATCGTTTTTTTGGGTCAACCGAAAGTGCTCTCATTATCGCATTAAAGCCATGACTGTTTGTTAGCACTAGCATTCTAAGACGCTGCATGTGACGAAACGTCGTCAACGAATTTGCGTAATATCTCGTGAAATACTATTATTATTGAGGACTTCTGGGTATGCCTAAGCCATATGTTTGTTGATATACCTAGCTGACAGCGTTTTCATTTGTAATTTTTCATTTTGAATATCGTTCTTTCACTTCCGCAATCAGCTATTTCCTATCCTGGCTGCTGAGACCGTAGAGCTGAACGCATCACGTGTGCAAAGCCGACCAATGCTGTAACTTCACCGTTCGCATATGAATGACGTCACCTTCTCCATTCATCTCTATGGGGAAAAATTGGGCATAAAAATTAATATTTTTATTTTTTGCTAGGTGGTTGCTATGGAGTTATAGCCGGTTGCTAGGGTGTTGCTAGGCATTTGCTATGGAGTTATAGGCAGTTGCTAGGGAGTTGCAAGGGTATTCTAGGTGGCTGCTAGGATGTTGCTAGGTGGTTGCTATGGAGTTATAGGCAGTTGCTAGGGTGTTGCTAGGCATTTGCTATGGAGTTATAGCTGGTTGCTAGGGTGTTGCTAGGCATTTGCTATGGTGTTCCAGGTGGTTGCTAGTGTGTTGTTAGGTGGTTGCTATGGAGTTCCAGGTGGTTGCGAGGGGGTTGCTAGGGTATTCTAAGTGGTTGCTAGGATGTTGCTAGGTGGTTGCTATGGAGTTATAGGTGGTTGCTAGGGTGTTGCTAGGCAGTTGTTATGGTGTTCCAAGTGGTTGCTAGGGTGTTGCTAGGTGGTTGCTTTGGTGTTCCTGGTGGTTGCAAGGGTGTTGCTAGGTGGTTGCTATGGAGTTATAGGCGGTTGCTAGGGTGTTGCTAGGTGGTTGCTATGGAGTTCTAGGCAGTTGCTATGGTGTTGCTAGGTGGTTGCTATGGAGTTCTAGGCCGTTGCTAGGGTGTTGCTAGGTGGTTGCTATGGAGTTCTAGGTGGTTACTAGGGTGTTGCTAGGGGTTTGCTAGGGAATTCGAAGTGGTTGCTAGGATGTTGCTAGGTGGTTGCTATGGAGTTCTTGGTGGTTGCTATGGTGTTGCTAGGTGGTTGCTATGGAGTTCCAGGTGGTTGCTATTGAGTTCTAGGCAGTTGCTATGGTGTTGCTAGGTGGTTGCTATGGAATTCTAGGCGGTTGCTAGGGTGTTGCTAGGGTGTTGATAGGTGGTTGCTATGGAGTTCTAGGCGGTTGCTAGGGTGTTGCTAGGCGGTTTCTATGGAGTTCTATGGGGTTGCTAGGGTGTTGCTAGGTGGTTGCTATGGAATTCTAGGCGGTTGCTATGGTGTTGCTAGGCGGTTGCTATGGAGTTATAGGTGGTTGCTAGTGTGTTGTTAGGTGGTTGCTATGGAGTTCTAGGCCGTTGCTAGGGTGTTGCTAGGGTGTTGATAGGTGGTTGCTATGGAGTTATAGCCGGTTGCTAGGGTGTTGCTAGGTGGTTGCTATGGAGTTCTAGGTGGTTGCTATGGAGTTCTAGGCCGTTGCTAGGGTGTTGCTAGGTGGTTGCTATGGAGTTCTAGGTGGTTGCTAGGGTGTTGCTACGGTGTTGCTAGGTGGTTGCTATGGAGTTCTAGGCGGTTGCTAGGGTGTTGCTAGGTGGTTGCTATGGAGTTCTAGGTGGTTGCTAGGGTGTTGCTAGGAGGTTGCTAGGGTGTTGCTAGGGTATTCTAGGTGGTTGCTAGGATGTTGCTAGGTGGTTGCTATGGAGATATAGGTGGTTGCTAGGGTGTTTATAGGGGGTTGCTAGGGTGTTGCTAAGTGGTTGCTATGGAGTTCTAGGTGGTTGCTAGGGTGTTGCTAGGTGGTTGCTATGGAGTTCTAGGCCGTTGCTAGGGTGTTGCTAGGTGGTTGCTATGGAGTTCTAGGTGGTTGCTAGGGTGTTGCTAGGGTGTTGCTAGGTGGTTGCTATGGAGTTCTAGGCAGTTGCTAGGGTGTTGCTAGGTGGTTGCTATGGAGTTCTAGGTGGTTGCTAGGGTGTTGCTAGGCGGTTGCTATGGAGTTATAGGTGGTTGCTAGTGTGTTGTTAGGTGGTTGCTATGGAGTTCTAGGCCGTTGCTAGGGTGTTTTAGGTGGTTGCTATGGTGTTGCTAGGTGGTTGCTATGAAGTTCTAGGTCGTTGCTAGTGTGTTGCTAGGTGGTTGCTATGGAGTTCTAGGTGGTTGCTAGGGTGTTGCTAGGGTGTTGATAGGTGGTTGCTATGGAGTTCTAGGCGGTTGCTAGGGTGTTGCTAGGCGGTTGCTATGGAGTTCTAGGCGGTTGCTAGGGTGTTGCTAGGTGGTTGCTATGGAGTTCTAGGTGGTTGCTAGGCTGTTGCTAGGGGGTTGCTAGGGTATTCGAAGTGTTTGCTAGGATGTTGCTAGGTGGTTGCTATGGAGTTCTAGGTGGTTGCTATGGTGTTGCTAGGTGGTTGCTATGGAGTTCTAGGCCGTTGCTAGGGTGTTGCTAGGTGGTTGCTATGGAGTTCTAGGTGGTTGCTAGGGTGTTGCTAGGGTGTTGCTAGGTGGTTGCTATGGAGTTCTAGGCGGTTGCTAGGGTGTTGCTAGGTGGTTGCTATGTAGTTCTAGGTGGTTGCTAGGGTGTTGCTAGGCGGTTGCTATGGAGTTATAGGCGGTTGCTAGGGTGTTGCTAGGGTATTCTAGGTGGTTGCTAGGATGTTGCTAGGTGGTTGCTATGGAGTTATAGGTGGTGGCTAGGGTGTTGCTTGGTGGTTGCTATGGAGTTCTAGGTGGTTGCTAGGGTGTTGCTAGGTGGTTGCTATGGAGTTCTAGGCCGTTGCTAGGGTGTTGCTAGGTGGTTGCTATGGAGTTCTAGGTGGTTGCTTGGGTGTTGCTAGGGTGATGCTAGGTGGTTGCTATGGAGTTCTAGGCGGTTGCTAGGGTGTTGCTAGGTGGTTGCTATGGAGTTCTAGGTGGTTGCTAGGGTGTTGCTAGGCGGTTGCTATGGAGTTATAGGTGGTTGCTAGGGTGTTGCTAGGCGGTTGCTATGGTGTTCTAGGTGGTTGCTATGGTGTTGCTATGTGGTTGCTATGGCGTTATAGCCAGTTGCTAGGGTGTTGCCAGGCATTTGCTATGGTGTTCCAGGTGGTTGCTAGTGTGTTTGTAGGTGGTTGCTATGGAGTTCTAGGCCGTTGCTATGCAGTTCTAGGTAGTTGCTATGGTGTTGGTAGGGGGTTTCTATGGAGTTCTAGGCCGTTGCTAGGTCTTTACTGAGTCCAATGATGCGACCCAGAGTTCTCTATGAGAAACGGTTCAAAAGTTATGAAATATCAAACATCGACCAATCAGGAAGAGGGACGAGGCTGATCTACACCAATGGACATAGGACTCTCGACCATGTCCAATGAGGCATTGCACAATTTGTGGGCAATTTTTCCCCATAGAGATGAATGGCAGAATGTTCAAATCTAGAGAGAGACCAGAGCACTGCTGCTAGAAGACAGACCATTGTGACATCACAAGGGTGAGAAGACAGAGCATTGTGACATCACAAAGGTGAACATTCCGCCATTCATTCTCTATGGGAAAAATTTCCCACAAAAATTCAAATATTTCAAAAACCGTCCACCCAAACTTTCCACAAAGTAATAGCACACCATTCCCGATCAGGCCGCTCGATTTGACATATTGCACATGTATGTGGTGCGAAAACTCTGGGAGGAGTAGCGGTCCAAAAAATGGGTGGAATAATAATAATAATAACTAGACAATTCCTGCAGAAATTGTGAAGTGTGGTTGCCGCCAACGCAAAGTCGACTTTGTGCTGAACGGAGTGAACAGTGGTAGGTAGTTGCTATGATGTCTGAGGCAGTTGCTAGGGTGTTGCTAGGTGGTTCTATGGAGTTCTAAGTGGTTTCATGGAATTCTAGGCGGTCGCTAGGGTGGTGCTAGGTGGTTGCAATGGAGTTTCAGGTGGTTGCTATTGAGCTCCAGGTGGTTGCTAGGGCATTGCTAGTTGGTTGCTAGGGTATGCTAAGTGGTTGGTAGGTGGTTGCTATGGAGTTCTAGGCGGTTGCTAGGGTGTTGCTAGACAGTTGTTATGGTGTTCCAGGTGGTTGCTAGGTTGTTGCTAGGTGGTTGTTATGGAGTTATAGCCGGTTGCTAGGGTGTTGCTAGGCATTTGCTATGGAGTTATAGGCAGTTGCTAGGGTGTTGCTAGGGTATTCTAGGTGGCTGCTAGGATGTTGCTAGGTGGTTGCTATGGAGTTATAGGCGGTTGCTAGGGTGTTGCTAGGTGGTTGCTAGCATGTTGCTAGGTTGTTTCTATAGTGTTGCTAGGCAGTTGTTATGGTGTTACAGGTGGTTGCTAGGGTGTTGCTAGGTGGTTGCTATGGTGTTCCAGGTGGTTGCTAGGGTGTTGCTAGGTGGTTGCTATGGAGTTCTAGGTGGTTGCTATAGTGTTGCTAGGTGGTTGCTTTGGAGTTATAGCTGGTTGCTAGGGTGTTGCTAGGCATTTGCTATGGTGTTCCAGGTGGTTGCTAGTGTGTTGTTGGGTGGTTGCTATGGAGTTCCAAGTGGTTGCTTGGGGGTTGCTAGGGTATTCTAGGTGGTTGCTATGAAGTTATAGGCGGTTGCTAGGGTGTTGCTAGGCAGTTATGGTGTTCCAAGTGGTTGCTAGGGTGTTGCTTGGCAGTTGTTATGGTGTTCCAAGTGGTTGCTAGGGCGTTGCTAGGTGGTTGCTATGGAGTTCTAGGCAGTTGCTATGGTGTTGCTAGGTGGTTGCTAGGGTGTTGCTAGGTGGTTGCTATGGTGTTCCAGGTGGTTGCTAGGGTGTTGCTAGGTGGTTGCTATGGAGTTCTCGGCGGTTGCTATGGTGTTGCTAGGTGGTTGCTAGGGTGTTGCTAGGTGGTTGCTATGGAGTTCTAGGCGGTTGCTATGGTGTTGCTAGGTGGTTGCTATGGAGTTCTAGGCCGTTGCTAGGGTGTTGCTAGGTGGTTGCTATGGAGTTCTAGGTGGTTGCTAGGGTGTTGCTAGGTGGTTGCTAGGGTGTTGCTAGGTGGTTGCTATGGAGTTCTAGGTGGTTGCTAGGGTGTTGCTAGGTGGTTGCTAAGGTGTTCCAAGTGGTTGCTAGGGTGTTGCTTGGTGGTTGCTATGGTGTTCCAGGTAGTTGCTAGGGTGCTGCTAGGTGGTTGCTATGGAGTTCTAGGCGGTTGCTATGGTGTTGCTAGGTGGTTGCTAGGGTGTTGCTAGGTGGTTGCTATGGAGTTCTAGGCGGTTGCTATGGTGTTGCTAGGTGGTTGCTATGGAGATCTAGGCAGTTGCTAGGGTGTTGCTAGGTGGTTGCTATGGAGTTCTAGGTGGTTGCTAGGGTGTTGCTAGGTGGTTGCTATGGAGTTCTAGGCGGTTGCTATGGTGTTGCTAGGTGGTTGCTATGGAGTTCTAGGCCGTTGCTAGGGTGTTGCTAGGTGGTTGCTATGGAGTTCTAGGTGGTTGCTAGGCTGTTGCTAGGCAGTTGTTATGGTGTTCCAGATTGTTGCTAGGGTGTTGCTAGGTGGTTGCTATGGTGTTCCAGGTGGTTGCTAGGGTGTTGCTAGGCGGTTGCAAGGGTATTCAAAGTAGTTGCTAGGATGTTGCTAGGTGGTTGCTATGGAGTTTTAGGCGGTTGCTCGGGTGTTGCTAGGCAGTTGTTATGGTGTTCCAGGTGGTTGCTAGGGTGTTGCTAGGTCGTTGCTATGGTGTTCCATGTGTTTGCTAGGGTGTTGCTAGGCAGTTGTTATCGTGTTCCAGATTGTTCCTAGGGTGTTGCTAGGTGGTTGCTATGGTATTCCAGGTGGTTGCTGGGGTGTTGCTAAGTGGTTGCTATGGTGTTCTAGGTGGTTACTATGGTGTTGCTAGGTGGTTGCTATGGCGTTATAGCCGGTTGCTAGGCTGTTGCCAGGCATTTGCTATGGTGTTCCAGGTGTTTGCTAGTGTGTTGTTAGGTGGTTGCTATGGAGTTCTACGCCGTTGCTAGGGTGTTCTAGGTGGTTGCTAGGGTGTTGCTAGGGGTTTGCTATTGAGTTCTAGGCGGTTGCTAGGTCTTTACTGAGTCCAATGACGCGACCCATAGTTCTCTATGACAAACGGTTCAAAAGTTATGAAATATCAAACATCGGCCAATCAGGAAGGGGGGCAAGGCTGCTCTACTCCAATGGACAAAGGACTCTCTACTATGTCCAATGAGGCATTGTACAATTTGTTTGCAATATTTCCCCATAGAGATGAATGGCAGAATGTTCAAATCTAGAGAGAGACCAGAGTACTGCTGCTAGAAGACAAGGCATTGTGACATCACAAGGGTGAGAAGACAGAGCATTGTGACATCACAAGGGTGAACATTCCGCCATTCATTCCCTATGGGGAAAAATTGCCTACAAAAATTCAAATTTTTCAAAAACCGTGCAACCGATCTTTCCACAAAGTAATAGCACACCATTCCCGATCAAGCCGCTCGATTTGACATATTGCAGGTGTATGTGGTGCGAAAACTCTGGGAGGAGTAGCGGTCCAAAAAAACAGGCGGAAAGAATAATAATAATAATAATAATAATATGTGCAATAATAATAGTGTAGTTGCCCTAAGGCAACCACACTAATAATAATATGTGCAATAATAATAGTGTAGTTGCCCTAAGGCAACCACACTAACTAGACAATTCCTGCAGAAATTGTGAAGTGTGGTTGCCGCCAACGCAAAGTCGACTTTGTGCTGAACGGAGTGAACAGTGGTAGGTAGTTGCTATGAGGTCTGAGGCAGTTGCTAGGGTGTTGCTAGGTGGTTCTATGGAGTTCTAAGTGGTTTCATGGAATTCTAGGCGGTCGCTAGGGTGGTGCTAGGTGGTTGCTATGGAGTTTCAGGTGGTTGCTATTGAGCTCCAGGTGGTTGCTAGGGCATTGCTAGGTGGTTGCTAAGGTATGCTAAGTGGTTGGTAGGTGGTTGCTATGGAGTTCTAGGCGGTTGCTAGGGGGTTGCTAGGCAGTTGTTATGGTGTTCCAGGTGGTTGCTAGGGGGTTGCTAGGTGGTTGCTATGGAGTTATAGCCGGTTGCTAGGGTGATGCTAGGCATTTGCTATGGAGTGATAAGCAGTTGCTAGGGTGTTGCTAGGGTATTCTAGGTGGCTGCTAGGATGTTGCTAGGTGCTTGCTATGGTGTTATAGGCGGTTGCTAGGGTGTTCCTAGGGTGTTGCAAGGTGGTTGCTAGCATGTTGTGTTGCTATAGTGTTGCTAGGCAGTTGTTATGGTGTTACAGGTGGTTGCTAGGGTGTTGCTAGGTGGCTGCTATGGTGTTCCAGGTGGTTGCTAGGGTGTTGCTAGGTGGTTGCTATGGAGTTCTAGGTGGTTGCTGTAGTGTTGCTAGGTGGTTGCTTTGGAGTTATAGCTGGTTGCTAGGGTGTTGCTAGGCATTTGCTATGGTGTTCCAGGTGGTTGCTAGTGTGTTGTTGGGTGGTTGCTATGGAGTTCCAGGTGGTTGCTTGGGGGTTGCTAGGGTATTCTAGGTGGTTGCTATGAAGTTATAGGCAGTTGCTATGGTGTTGCTAGGTGGTTGCTATGGAGTTCTAGGCCGTTGCTAGGGTGTTGCTAGGTGGTTGCTATGGAGTTCTAGGTGGTTGCTAGGGTGTTGCTAGGTGGTTGCTATGGAGTTCTAGGCGGTTGCTATGGTGTTGCTAGGTGGTTGCTAGGGTGTTGCTAAGTGGTTGCTATGGAGTTCTAGGCAGTTGCTATGGTGTTGCTAGGTGGTTGCTATGGAGTTCTAGGCCGTTGCTAGGGTGTTGCTAGGTGGTTGCTATGGAGTTCTAGGTGGTTGCTAGGGTGTTGCTAGGTGGTTGCTAGGATGTTGCTAGGTGGTTGCTATGGAGTTCTAGGTGGTTGCTAGGGTGTTGCTAGGCGGTTGCTATGGAGTTATAGGTGGTTGCTAGTGTGTTGTTAGGTGGTTGCTATGGAGTTCTAGGCTGTTGCTAGGGTGTTTTAGGTGGTTGCTATGGTGTTGCTAGGTGGTTGCTATGGAGTTCTAGGCCGTTGCTAGTGTGTTGCTAGGTGGTTGCTATGGAGTTCTAGGTGGTTGCTAGGGTGTTGCTAGGTGGTTGCTATGGAGTTCTAGGCGGTTGCTAGGGTGTTGCTAGGTGGTTGCTATGGAGTTCTAGGTGGTTGCTAGGCTGTTGCTAGGGGGTTGCTAGGGTATTCGAAGTGGTTGCTAGGATGTTGCTAGGTGGTTGCTATGGAGTTCTAGGTGGTTGCTATGGTGTTGCTAGGTGGTTGCTATGGAGTTCTAGGCCGTTGCTAGGGTGTTGCTAGGTGGTTGCTATGGAGTTCTAGGTGGTTGCTAGGGTGTTGCTAGGTGGTTGCTATGGAGTTCTAGGCGGTTGCTAGGGTGTTGCTAGGTGGTTGCTATGGAGTTCTAGGTGGTTGCTAGGGTGTTGCTAGGCGGTTGCTATGGAGTTATAGGCGGTTGCTAGGGTGTTGCTAGGGTATTCTAGGTGGTTGCTAGGATGTTGCTAGGTGGTTGCTATGGAGTTATAGGTGGTTGCTAGGGTGTTGCTAGGGGGTTGCTAGGGTATTCTAAGTGGTTGCTATGGTGTTGCTAGTTGGTTGCTATGGAGTTATAGCCGGTTGCTAGGGTGTTGCTAGGCATTTGCTATGGTTTTCCAAGTGGTTGCTATGGAATTCTAGGCGGTTGCTAGGCTGTTGCTAGGCAGTTGTTATGGTGTTCCAGGTTGTTGCTAGGGTGTTTTTAGGTGGTTGCTATGGTGTTCCAGGTGGTTGCTAGGGTGTTTATAGGTGGTTGCTATGAAGTTCTAGGTGGTTGCTATGGTGTTGCTAGGTGGTTGCTATGGAGTTATAGCCGGTTGCTAGGGTGTTGCTAGGCATTTGTTATGGTGTTCCAGGTGGTTGCTATGGAATTCTAGATGGTTGCTAGGGTTTTCTAGCTGGTTGTTATGGTGTTGCTAGGTCGTTGCTATGGAGTTAGAGCCGGTTGCTAGGATGTTGCTAGGGGGTTGCTATGGAGTTCCAGGCGGTTGCTAGGTCTTTACTGAGTCCAATGACGCGACCCATAGTTCTCTATGACAAACGGTTCAAAAGTTATGAAATATCAAACATCGGCCAATCAGGAAGGGGGGTGTGGCTGATCTCCACCAATGGACAAAGGACTCTCTACCATGTCCAATGAGGCATTGCACTATTTGTGGGCAATTTTTCCCCATAGAGATGAATGGCCGAATGTTCAAATCTAGAGAGAGACCAGAGTACTGCTGCCAGAAGACAGGGCATTGTGACATCACAAGGGTGAGAAGACAGAGCATTGTGACATCACAAAGGTGAACATTCCGCCATTCATTCTCTATGGGAAAAATTGCCCACAAAAATTCAAATTTTTCAAAAACCGTGCAACCAATCTTTCCACAAAGTAATAGCACACCATTCCCGATCAAGCCGCTCAATTTGACATATTGCACGTGTATGTGGTGCGAAAACTCTGGGAGCAGTAGCGGTCCAAAAAATGGGCGGAATAAATAATAAAGAATAATAATATGTGCAATAATAATAGTGTAGTTGCCCTAAGGCAACCACACTAATAACTAGACAATTCCTGCAGAAATTGTGAAGTGTGGTTGCCGCCAACACAAAGTCGACTTTGTGCTGAACGGAGTGAACAGTGGTAGGTACTTGCTATGATGTCTGAGGCAGCTCAGACTTCTGGTTAGGGGGTTGCTAGGGGGTTGCTAGGGTATTCGAAGTGGTTGCTAGGATGTTGCTAGGTGGTTGCTATGGAGTTCTAGGTGGTTGCTATGGTGTTGCTAGGTGGTTGCTATGGAGTTCTAGGCCGTTGCTAGGGTGTTGCTAGGTGGTTGCTATGGAGTTCTAGGTGGTTGCTAGGGTGTTGCTAGGGTGTTGCTAGGTGGTTGCTATGGAGTTCTAGGCGGTTGCTAGGGTGTTGCTAGGTGGTTGCTAAGGAGTTCTAGATGGTTGCTAGGGTGTTGCTAGGCGGTTGCTATGGAGTTATAGGCGGTTGCTAGGGTGTTGCTAGGGTATTCTAGGTGGTTGCAAGGATGTTGCTAGGTGGTTGCTATGGAGTTATAGGTGGTTGCTAGGGTGTTTCTAGGGGGTTGCTAGGGTATTGTAAGTGGTTGCTATGGTGTTGCTAGGTGGTTGCTATGGAATTCTAGGTGGTTGCTAGGGTGTTGCTAGGTGGTTGCTATGGAGTTCTAGGCGGTTGCTAGGGTGTTGCTAGGCGGTTGCTATGGAGTTATAGGTGGTTGCTAGGGTGTTGCTAGGTGGTTGCTATGGAGTTCTAGGTGGTTGCTAGGGTGTTGCTAGGTGGTTGCTATGGAGTTCTAGGCGGTTGCTATGGTGTTGCTAGGTGGTTGCTATGGAGTTCTAGGCGGTTGCTAGGGTGTTGCTAGGTGGTTGCTATGGAGTTCTAGGTGGTTGCTAGGGTGTTGCTAGGGGGTTGCTAGGGTATTCAAAGTGGTTGCTAGGATGTTGCTAGGTGGTGGCTATGGAGTTCTATGCGGTTCCTAGGGTGTTGCTAGGTGGTTACTATGGAGTTCTAGGTGGTTGCTAGGGTGTTGCTAGGTCGTTGCTATGGTGTTCCATGTGGTTGCTAGGGTGTTGCTAGGCAGTTGTTATGGTGTTCCAGATTGTTGCTAGGGTGTTGCTAGGTGGTTGCTATGGTGTTCCAGGTGGTTGCTAGGGTGTTGCTAGGCGGTTGCTAGGGTATTCAAAGTGGTTGCTAGGATGTTGCTAGGTGGTTGCTATGGAGTTTTAGGCGGTTGCTCGGGTGTTGCTAGGCAGTTGTTATGGTGTTCCAGGTGGTTGCTAGGGTGTTGCTAGGTTGTTGCTATGGTGTTCCATGTGGTTGCTAGGGTGTTGCTAGGCAGTTGTTATGGTGTTCCAGATTGTTCCTAGGGTGTTGCTAGGTGGTTGCTATGGTATTCCAGGTGGTTGCTAGGGTGTTGCTAAGTGGTTGCTATGGTGTTCTAGGTGGTTACTATGGTGTTGCTAGGTGGTTTCAATGGCGTTATAGCCGGTTGCTAGGGTGTTGCCAGGCATTTGATATGGTGTTCCAGGTGTTTGCTAGTGTGTTGTTAGGTGGTTGCTATGGAGTTCTAGGCCGTTGCTAGGGTGTTCTAGGTGGTTGCTAGGGTGTTGCTAGGGGTTTGCTATTGAGTTCTAGGCGGTTGCTAGGTCTTTACTGAGTCCAATGACGCGACCCATAGTTCTCTATGACAAACGGTTCAAAAGTTATGAAATATCAAACATCGGCCAATCAGGAAGGGGGGCAAGGCTGATCTACACCAATGGACAAATGACTCTCTACTATGTCCAATGAGGCATTGTACAATTTGTGGGCAATTTTTCCCCATAGAGATGAATGGCAGAATGTTCAAATCTAGAGAGAGACCAGAGTACTGCTGCTAGCAGACAGGGCATTGTGACATCACAAGGGTGAGAAGACAGAGCATTGTGACATCACAAGGGTGAACATTCCGCCATTCATTCCCTATGGGGAAAAATTGCCTACAAAAATTCAAATTTTTCAAAAACCGTGCAACCAATCTTTCCACAAAGTAATAGCACACCATTCCCGATCAAGCCGCTCGATTTGACATATTGCACGTGTATGTGGTGCGAAAACTCTGGGAGGAGTAGCGGTCCAAAAAACAGGCGGAAAGAATAATAATAATAACTAGACAATTCCTGCAGAAATTGTGAAGTGTGGTTGCCGCCAACGCAAAGTCGACTTTGTGCTGAACGGAGTGAACAGTGGTAGGTAGTTGCTATGATGTCTGAGGCAGTTGCTAGGGTGTTGCTAGGTGGTTCTATGGAGTTCTAAGTGGTTTCATGGAATTCTAGGAGGTCGCTAGGGTGGTGCTCGGTGGTTGCTATGGAGTTTCAGGGGGTTGCTATTGAACTCCAGGTGGTTGCTAGGGCATTGCTAGGTGGTTTCTAAGGTATGCTAAGTGGTTGGTAGGTGGTTGCTATGGAGTTCTAGGAGGTTGCTAGGGGGTTGCTAGGCAGTTGTTATGGTGTTCCAGGTGGTTGCTAGGGTGTTGCTAGGTGGTTGCTATGGAGTTATAGCCGGTTGCTAGGGTGATGCTAGGCATTTGCTATAGAGTGATAGGCAGTTGCTAGGGTGTTGCTAGGGTACTCTAGGTGGCTGCTAGGATGTTGCTAGGTGGTTGCTATGGCGTTATAGGCGGTTGCTAGGGTGTTGCTAGGGTGTTGCAAGGTGGTTGCTAGCATGTTGTGTTGCTATAGTGTTGCTAGGCAGTTGTTATGGTGTTACAGGTGGTTGCTAGGGTGTTGCTAGGTGGCTGCTATGGTGTTCCAGGTGGTTGCTAGGGTGTTGCTAGGTGGTTGCTATGGAGTTCTAGGTGGTTGCTGTAGTGTTGCTAGGTGGTTGCTTTGGAGTTATAGCTGGTTGCTAGGGTGTTGCTAGGCATTTGCTATGGTGTTCCAGGTGGTTGCTAGTGTGTTGTTGGGTGGTTGCTATGGAGTTCCAGGTGGTTGCTTGGGGGTTGCTAGGGTATTCTAGGTGGTTGCTATGAAGTTATAGGTGGTTGCTAGGGTGTTGCTAGGCAGTTGTTATGGTGTTAAAAGTGGTTGCTAAGGTGTTGCGAGGCAGTTGTTATGGTGTTCCAAGTGGTTGCTAGGGTGTTGCTAGGTGGTTGCTATGGAGTTCTAGGCAGTTGCTATGGTGTTGCTAGGTGGTTGCTAGGGTGTTGCTAGGTGGTTGCTATGGAGTTTTAGGCAGTTGCTATGGTGTTGCTAGGTGGTTGCTAAGGAGTTCAAGGCCGTTGCTAGGGTGTTGCTAGGTGGTTGCTATGGAGTTCTAGGTGGTTGCTAGGCTGTTGCTAGGTGGTAGCTATGGTGTTCCAAGTGGTTGCTAGGGTGTTGCTAGGCAGTTATGGTGTTCCAAGTGGTTGCTAGGTTGTTGCTAGGTGGTTGCTATGGAGTTCTAGGCGGTTGCTATGGTGTTGCTAGGTGGTTGCTAGGATGTTGCTAGGTGGTTGCTATGGAGTTCTAGGTGGTTGCTATGGTGTTGCTAGGTGGTTGCTATGGAGTTCTAGGCGGTTGCTATGGTGTTGCTAGGTGGTTGCTATGGAGTTCTAGGCGGTTGCTAGGGTGTTGCTAGGTGGTTGCTATGGAGTTCTAGGTGGTTGCTAGGGTGTTGCTAGGGGGTTGCTAGGGTATTCAAAGTGGTTGCTAGGATGTTGCTAGGTGGTTGCTATGGAGTTCTAGGTGGTTGCTATGGTGTTGCTAGGTGATTGCTATGGAGTTCTAGGCCGTTGCTAGTGTGTTGCTAGGTGGTTGCTATGGAGTTCTAGGTGGTTGCTTGGGTGTTGCTAGGGTGTTGCTAGGTGGTTGCTTTGGAGTTCTAGGCGGTTGCTAGGGTGTTGCAAGGTGGTTGCTATGGAGTTCTAGGTGGTTGCTAGGGTGTTGCTAGGCGGTTGCTATGGAGTTCTAGGCGGTTGCTAGGGTGTTGCTAGGTGGTTGCTATGGAGTTCTAGGTTGTTGCTAGGGTGTTGCTAGGGGGTTGCTAGGGTATTCGAAGTGGTTGCTAGGATGTTGCTAGGTGGTTGCTATGGAGTTCTAGGTGGTTGTTATGGTGTTGCTAGGAGGTTGCTATGGAGTTCTAGGCCGTTGCTAGGGTGTTGCTAGGTGGTTGCTATGGAGTTCTAGGTGGTTGCTAGGGTGTTGCTAGGGTGTTGCTAGGTGGTTGCTATGGAGTTCTAGGCGGTTGCTAGGGTGTTGCTAGGTGGTTGCTATGGAGTTCTAGGTGGTTGCTAGGGTGTTGCTAGGCGGTTGCTATGGAGTTATAGGCGGTTGCTACGGTGTTGCTAGGGTATTCTAGGTGGTTGCTAGAATGTTGCTAGGTGGTTGCTATGGAGTTATAGGTGGTTGCTAGGGTGTTTCTAGGGGGTTGCTAGGGTATTCTAAGTGGTTGCTAGGGTGTTGCTAGGTGGTTGCTATGGAGTTCTAGGTGGTTGCTAGGGTGTTGCTAGGTCGTTGCTATGGTGTTCCATGTGTTTGCTAGGGTGTTGCTAGGCAGTTGTTATGGTGTTCCAGATTGTTGCTAGGGTGTTGCTAGGTGGTTGCTATGGTGTTCTAGGTGGTTGCTAGGGTGTTGCTAGGCGGTTGTTATGGTGTTCCAGGTGGTTGCTAGGGTGTTGCTAGGTCGTTGCTATGGTGTTCCATGTGGTTGCTAGGGTGTTGCTAGGCAGTTGTTATGGTGTTCCAGATTGTTGCTAGGGTGTTGCTAGGTGGTTGCTATGGTATTCCAGGTGGTTGCTAGGGTGTTGCTAAGTGGTTGCTATGGTGTTCTAGGTGGTTACTATGGTGTTGCTAGGTGGTTGCTATGGCGTTATAGCCAGTTGCTAGGGTGTTGCTAGGCATTTGCTATGGTGTTCCAGGTGGTTGCTATGGAATTCTAGACGGTTGCTAGGGAGTTCTAGGCGGTTGTTATGGTGTTGCTAGGTTGTTGCTATGGAGTTAGAGCCGGTTGCTAGGATGTTGCTAGGGGTTGCTATGGAGTTCTAGGCGGTTGCTAGGTCTTTACTGAGTCCAATGTCGCCACCCATAGTTCTCTATGACAAACGGTTCAAAAGTTATGGAATATCAAACATCGGCCAATCAGGAAGGGGGGCGAGGCTGATCTACACCAATGGACAAGGGACTCTCTACCATGGCCAATGAGGCATTGCACAATTTGCGGGAATTTTTTCCCTATAGAGATGAATGGCAGAATGTTCAAATCTAGAGAATACCAGAGTACTGCTGCCAGAAGACAGGGCATTGTGACATCACAAGGGTGAGAAGACAGAGCATTGTGACATCACAAAGGTGAACATTCCGCCATTCATTCTCTATGGGAAAAATTGCCCACAAAAATGCAAATTTTTCAAAAACCGTGCAACCAATCTTTCCACAAAGTAATAGCACACCATTCCCGATCAAGCCGCTCGATTTGACATATTGCACGTGTATGTGGTGCAAAAACTCTGGGAGGAGTAGCGGTCCAAAAAATGGGCGGAATAAATAATAATAATAATAATATGTGCAATAATAATAGTGTAGTTGCCCTAAGGCAACCACACTAACTAGACAATTCCTGCAGAAATTGTGATGTGTGGTTGCCGCCAACGCAAAGTCAACTTTGTGCTGAACGGAGCGAACAGTTTCTGTAGCATGAGCAGAGACATAGTATGGTATACATGATATAACATCACGGCAACGAGTTCATTTGCAACACACGTATTCAGAGCTAAATTAACCCTTCATCAATACTTGAGATCAGCGATTTACTCACGGTATGCTGTGACGAGTGACGGCGAATCATAAAGCTAGCTGGCCACTTCAGAGGGTCTTGGAAAAACGTTATATCTGCACTGCACAACCGCTCCATTTTAAAAAGCAAGACAGGGCTAGGGAGATTAATGTGATTGATTTATGGTTTTACGTTAAGTTCAGCTCATTTTTACCATTCAAATAAAAACATTTAACTGTGCTGCAATTCAGAGTTTAATCTGTTACCTTAGATACGAACTCATAGACACAGGATAGCCTACACACGTGCTGTTGACGGCGTTGTTCCAGTTTTCAGTACAGTCTGGCTTGTTTGAGAATTCGTTTATTCAGTAGCTGAGAGCATAAGCTTTCTAACCAGGTATAACAGCACGTCTATTTTTGTTTTTTTAATATCGTTTTTTTAGGTCAACCGAAAGCTATGTCATCATGTCATAGAACGTATTCGCTCTTTGTTAGCACTAGCATGCAAATACGCAAAGTCTGGCTTGTTTGAAAATTCGTTTATTCAGTAGCTGAGAGCATAAGCTTTCTAACCAGGTATAACAGCACGTATATTGTTGGTTTTTTTATATCGTTTTTTTAGGTCAACCGAAAGTGCTCTCATTATCGCATTAAAGCCGTTCACTGTTTGTTAGCACTAGCATTCTAAGACGCTGCATGTGACGAAACGTCGTCAACGAATTAGCGTAATGTCTCGTGAAATACTATTATTATTGAGGACTTCTGGTTATGCCTAAGCCATATGTTTGTTGATATACCTAGCTGACAGCGTTTTCATTTGTAATTTTTCATTTTGAATATCGTTCTTTCACTTCCGCAATCAGCTATTTCCTATCCTGCCTGCTGAGACCGTAGGGCTGACCGCATCACGTGTGCAAAGCCGACCAATGCTGTAACTTCACCGTTCGCATATGAATTACGTCACCTTCTCCATTCATCTCTATGGGGAAAAATTGGGCATAAAAATTAATATTTCTCAAAAACCGTGCAGCGAAACTTTCCACAAAGTAATAGCACACGATTCCCAAAGAAGCCGGTCATTTTGACATATGGCACGTGTATGTGGTGTGAAAACTCTGGGAGGAGTAGCGGTCCAAAAAATGGGTGGAATAATAATAATAATAATAAATAAATAATATGTGCAATAATAATAGTGTAGTTGCCCTAAGGCAACCACACTAATAATAATAATAATATGTGCAATAATAATAGTGTAGTTGCCCTAAGGCAACCACACTAATAATAAATAAACTAGACAATTCCTGCAGAAATTGTGAAGTGTGGTTGCCGCCAACGCAAAGTCGACTTTGTGCTGAACGGAGTGAACAGTGGTAGGTAGTTGCTATGATGTCTGAGGCAGTTGCTAGGGTGTTGCTAGGTGGTTCTATGGAGTTCTAAGTGGTTTCATGGAATTCTAGGCGGTCGCTAGGGTGGTGCTAGGTGGTTGCTATGGAGTTTCAGGTGGTTGCTATTGAGCTCCAGGTGGTTGCTAGGGCATTGCTAGGTGGTTGCTAGGGTATGCTAAGTGGTTGCTAGGATGTTGCTAGGTGGTTGCTATGGAGTTCTAGGCGGTTGCTACGGTGTAGCTAGGTAGTTGTTTTGGTGTTCCAGGTGGTTGCTAGGGTGTTGCTAGGTGGTTGCTATGGAGTTATAGCCGGTTGCTAGGGTGTTGCTAGGCATTTCCTATGTAGTTATAGGCAGTTGCTAGGGTGTTGCTAGGGTATTCTAGGTGGCTGCTAGGATGTTGCTAGGTGGTTGCTATGGAGTTATAGGCGGTTGCTAAGGTGTTGCTAGGCATTTGCTATGGAGTTATAGGCAGTTGCTAGGGTGTTGCTAGGGTATTCTAGGTGGTTGCTAGCATGTTGCTAGGTGGTTGCTATAGTGTTGCTAGGCAGTTATGGTGTTACACGTGGTTGCTAGGGTGTTGCTAGGTGGTTGCTATGGTGTTCCAGGTGGTTGCTATGGAGTTCTAAGTGGTTGCTATGGTGTTGCTAGGTGGTTGCTTTGGAGTTATAGCTGGTTGCTAGGGTGTTGCTAGGCATTTGCTATGGTGTTCCAGGTGGTTGCTAGGATGTTGCTAGGTGGTTGCTATGGTGTTCCAGGTGATTGCTAGGGTGTTGCTAAGCAGTTGTTATGGTGTTCCAGGTTATTGCTAGGGTGTTGCTAGGTGGTTGCTATGGAGTTCTAGCCGGTTGCTATGGTGTTGCTAAGTGGTTGCTAGGGTGTTGCTAGGTGGTTGCTATGGAGTTCTAGGCGGTTGCTATGGTGTTGCTAGGTGGTTGCTATGGTGTTCTAGGCCGTTGCTAGGGTGTTGCTAGGTGGTTGCTAGGGTGTTGCTAGGTGGTTGCTAGGGTGTTGCTAGGTGGTTGCTATGGAGTTCAAGGCAGTTGCTATGGTGTTGCTAGGTGGTTGCTATGGAGTTCTAGGCCGTTGCTAGGGTGTTGCTAGGCGGTTGCTATGGAGTTCTAGGCGGTTGCTATGGTGTTGCTAGGTGGTTGCTATGGAGTTCTAGGTGGTTGCTAGGGTGTTGCTAGGTGGTTGCTTGGGTGTTGCTAGGGGGTTGCTAGGGTATTCTAAGTGGTTGCTAGGATGTTGCTAAGTGGTTGCTATGGAGTTCTAGGCGGTTGCTATAGTGTTGCTAGGTGGTTGCTATGGAGTTCTAGGCCATTGCTAGGGTGTAGCTAGGTGGTTGCTATGGAGTTCTAGGTGGTTGCTAGGTGGTTGCTAGGTGGTTGCTATGGAGTTCTAGGCGGTTGCTAGGGTGTTGCTAGGTGGTTGCTATGGAGTTCTAGGTGGTTGCTAGGGTGTTGCTAGGGTATTCTAAGTGGTTGCTAGGATGTTGCTAGGTGGTTGCTATGGAGTTCTAGGCGGTTGCTATGGTGTTGCTAGGTGGTTGCTATGGAGTTCTAGGTGGTTGCTAGGGTGTTGCTAGGTGGTTGCTATGGAGTTCTAGGTGGTTGCTAGGATGTTGCTAGGTGGTTGCTATGGAGTTATAGGCGGTTGCTAGGGTGTTGCTAGGCTGTTGTTATGGTGTTCCAGGTTTTTGCTAGGGTGTTGCTAGGTGGTTGCTATGAGTTCTAGGTGGTTGCTAGGGTGTTGCTAGGTCGTTGCTATGGTGTTCCATGTGGTTGCTAGGGTGTTGCTAGGCAGTTGTTATGGTGTTCCAGGTGTTTGCTAGGGTGTTGTTAGGTGGTTGCTATGGAGTTCTAGGTGGTTGCTAGGGTGTTGCTAGGTGGTTGCTATGGAGTTATAGCCGGTTGCTAGGGTGTTGCTAGGCATTTGCTATGGTGTTCCAGGTGGTTGCTATGGAATTCTAGACGGTTGTTGGGTGCTCTAGCTGGTTGTTATGGAGTTCCTAGGTTGTTTCTATGGAGTTAGAGCCGGTTGCTAGGATGTTGCTAGGGGGTTGCTATGGAGTTCTATGCGGTTGCTAGGTCTTTACTGAGTCCAATGTCGCGACCCATAGTTCTCTATGACAAACGGTTCAAAAGTTATGGAATATCAAACATCGGCCAATCAGGAAGGGGGGCGACGTTGATCTACACCAATGGACAAGGGACTCTCTACCATGGCCAATGAGGCATTGCACAATTTGTGGGCATTTTTTCCCTATAGAGATGAATGGCAGAATGTTCAAATCTAGAGAGAGACCAGAGTACTGCTGCTAGAAGACAGACCATTGTGACATCACAGGGGTGAGAAGACAGAGCATTGTGACATCACAGAGGTGAACATTCCGCCATTCATTCTCTATGGGAAAAATTGCCCACAAAAATTCAAATTTTTCAAAAACCGTCCACCCAAACTTTCCAAAAAGTAATAGCACACCATTCCCGATCAGGCCGCTCGATTTGACATATTGCACGTGTATGTGGTGCGAAAACTCTGGGAGGAGTAGCGGTCCAAAAAATGGGTGGAATAATAATAATAATAAATAAATAATATGTGCAATAATAATAGTGTAGTTGCCCTAAGGCAACCACACTAATAATAATAATAATACTTCTACTACTACGAATAATAATAATAATCATGTAATAAGCATGTAACATGCTTATGCTAAATTTTGAGGAGGCAGCACTAAAATCAGTTGAGAAGTACTAAAGAAAAAAAACAAAAACACCTTGGTGTATATCAATAACAACATTATTATTTCAATGAAATATAGAAATAGATTTTAACAGTGATGATAAATTACATTTAGAAGTACATGTAACAAGCATTAACAAACAAAATTGTGTTTTACAAATTATTGTCATTGTATTAGGGTTAATTATGTGTGACTATCATAAAAGTATTCTTTGAATTAAATTTTACAATTTGACATGTGAATCACCTTCTGAATAGTATTATACAAATATATTTTAACAAGGTGATGAAAATGTACATTTAAAAGCACAAGAAAAAAACATCAACAAACATGTTTTTCCTTGAGTCATTTGCTGCAGCCCCTCACTGTATACCTACACACACACTGCACTGTAAACCTACTCCTCCCCATTGAACACTGCAATTCTCACAGGCTTGGGGACTGTTGGACACGGACAGGTGGTGATTTTATAGGTATCAGCAGTAAATGGCCTTATTTCTTCATAGAGGTACCACTGCCGCTTCACATCGAGTCCTTTTGGTAGGATCTGGTCTGGCATTTTGCTTGGCAGGGGCACTCCTCCTCTCAGAAGATCTTGCTGGGTTGCACCACTGTCACAGAACTCTTGTATTTCAATTATGCCTGACCCCTCACGAAAGTGAAAGTGGTGGGTTTTTTTTATTCCTCCAACTTTCCTGAAGTATGTGCTGAGGAAGCTCGTCCAGTCATATGTTGGCACAATGACCTCTCCATTTTCCTTGCCACAGACTTGAGCAATGTTGACATGGGAGGATTCCTCGACCACCTTGACAATGTCATTTAGACAGTCTACCCTTGTCCTTCTGAACAAGCGTTTCACAAGAGCAAAGCACCAGTCACAACTAAATTTTGTGTGTCCAGTTAGCAGGAAGGAGAAGGTGATGTTCTTGTGACGCCCTGTTAGCACCCTCCACATCAAGTACCACATCATTGTGGAGTTCTTGTTTTGTCCACTGCAGTTATTTGCATGTAAATGGACATCTTCTTCACCCATGCCATAGTGCATTGGCACCAGTTTTACATCTGCCTTCCAATGCCTTGGTGTGCGGCCTGGAAGAATGATCGCATTGACCTCTGCATAGTTGAGGATGAAATCCACAATGGCTCTGCAATTTCTGTCCTGCAATTTTAATGCATTTGCAGGAAGCCTCTTATTCAGCTTTTGGACCCTTGCTTCCACCCCAGCAGCCTTGTAATGGTTCATTAATGCATTCAATTTGTCCTGCCCAACCCCATGGAGATACTTGAAAACATCACGGCAGATCCTATGCCCATGATAGTAATAATCAGTACGGTGGGCTAAACGCTGTGTCTGCTCTCTCTTCCTGGACCTTGATGTTGTGTCAGAGAGATGCATTCCACAAGAAAGCTTGGAGAGAATGGCAATGTTAAGCTCTTCACGAGACAGGTTGAGGTACTGCAGATGTATATCAAGGAGCTCCTCTTTGGGGAATCTGGTATGGCAAGGCTTTCCTTCATTGAGCTTGCAGCAGCAATGACAATCTACTACAGAAGGGCCAGCATCACCATGGCCAGGAGGAATGATTTTATCGGCCAGATTTTCGAGAGTTGGACGTGACTCTGTTTTTTTTTTTTTTTTAAAGAAAGAAAAAAAAGTCAATGTTACTATGTGAAAACTAATGCATTTCATAGACCGAAGTCTACTACTGAGCCAAGTGGATCTCCTTGTGTCCTTGGTATTGATAATAAAAAATACTACTACTACTACTACTAATAATAATAACAATAATTCATTCACACAATCACCCCTCAAAGAACAATTTATTTTCATAAGCCTTATGTAATGTTTGTAATGTATTATAGGGTAACCCCTTATTTAGTTATTTGCATTTAAACTTTTATTAAAATTATAAGCATTGATCAGTGTGATAGGTGGCTTTTGCAGTCTGTCCTATTTTGAACCATGTTGCCTCTGGTCTTCAGATGACTTTCATTTGATGGCCAACCGCAATACTAATATCCACAATCTCTACTGTCTGTTCCTGCAGGAATACGCCACATCTTTTTTTTTTTCTCCTCTGCCCTGCCACTCCATCTCACCATGCCACTTCTATTTATAGAGTACTCCAAATACTCTGCTTCTCCCTTTTCTGCCGCTTCTCACTTGTCCCCTTTTTTCCTTCCTTCTTATCTCTGCTACTTTCTCATCTCACACTCATCCCTTACCCACTTCATTCTGTTCTTCCTTATCACCTTTTCCCTCTTCTCTATTTCCTTGTTCTGTCTCCTCAGCCATGTCGGTCATCTTCCCACACCACTTCATCTTCACAATTCCAAAGGCTCCATTTCTCGTCTCTCTGGACCTTCTCACTTTTCTCCTCCTCCTTTTATTTCTTTTTATGCCCTTTATCTGTGTTTTATGCTGAAGCTGTGGCTCTGCCATGGCTGTGCTCTTTGCTGAACACATTGCTGTGATGTTTCTAATTTAATTTAGAAATGCAGTTCTAACACCATTCCCTCCATTCTATTAGCCCTGTTCTCTTGTCCTCTCTGTCCTCAAAATTACCATTTCAGCTATATTCATCAGGTTGCCTTACTTCACCCCTTCTCACATGTCATTGGATTCATTATATTACATTACATTCATTTGGCAGACGCTTTTATCCAAAGCGACGTACAAAAAAGTGCATTTCATGGTCGTAGACAACTGCTGAACACGGGTTCAGTAAGGTACAATTACTTATTTTGTACAGCTATTTCTAGCCGAGAACAATGAACACTATTCTGGTCTAACATCTGCAAAGCCAACTAGGCAGAAGAATAAGCTACAGTATTAGGACAAATACAAATTACCAAGAAGTGCAGGGATGGGGCAACATGTAACAAGTGACAGGAAAAAGGTTTTTTTTAAAAATGTTTTTTATTTTTTATTATACAGCGTGGTGGTGGTTAGTCTAGGTATAGTCTGAAGAGATGAGTCTTCGGGCCACGGCGGAAGATGGATAGTGAGGGGGAGGTTCGGAGAGGGACGGGGAGTTCGTTCCACCACTGGGGAGCTAGGGTGGAGAAGCTCTGTGATCCCTTTGGGCGGGTGGGAGGGGTTACAAGGCGCCCTGCTGCCGCAGAGCGGAGTGGTCGAGCAGGCACATAGAATTGAGTCATGTCCTGCAAGTAGATGGGGGCTGTCCTGTTGGCAGCAGTGTAGGCAAGGGTCAGGGCTTTGAACCGGATCCTGGCAGAGACCGGTAGCCAGTGAAGTGATCGCAGCAGAGGAGTGACGTGGGAGAATTTGGGGAGGTTGTAGATGAGTCGGGCGGCGGCATTCTGAATCATCTGTAGTGGCTGTATGGCACAAGCTGGCAGGCTTGCAAGGAGAGAGTTGCAGTAATCAAGGCGAGAGGTCACCGTAGCCTGGACGAGCAGCTGGGTGGAGTGCGTCGTCAGGTATGGTCAAATCCTCCTGATTTTGTACAGGAGGAATCTGCAGGACCGTGATGTTGCCTTGATGTGCTCCTTGAGGTCCAGTTGGTCATCCAGGACCACCCCCAAGCTCTTGGCAGAGTGAGAGGCAGTCACTGTGGTGCCATCAACCGTGATTGAGAGTTCACGAAGCAAGGAGGTCTTGCACGGGAAGAAGAGCAGCTCAGTTTTGTTGAGGTTGAGCTTCAGATGGTGGCTGGCCATCCAGGTGGAGATGTCAGCCAGGCAGGAAGAGATCTTATCATTGACCTGTGTGGCCGAGGGGGGGAAAGAAAAGAAGAGTTGCGTGTCATCTTCATAACAATGATAGGAGAAGCCATGTGAATTAATAACTGAACCAAGGGATTTGGTGTATAAGGAGAACAGCAGAGGACCCAGTACAGATCCCTGCGGCACTCCCGTAACAAGGGGATGAGAAGCAGAGGCAGACCCCTTCCAGGTGACCTGGTTGGACCTATCTGCAAGATAGGAAGCGAACCAAGACAGGGCAGTCCCAGCGATGCCCATCCCAGCCAAGGTGGAGAGGAGTATTTTATGGTTGATCGTGTCGAAGGCTGCAGACAGGTCAAGAAGAATCAGGACAGAGGAGAGGCGTGAGGCTCTTGCAGTGGCAAGTGCCTCCGTCACAGCCAGGAGCGCAGTCTCTGTTGAGTGCCCGGATCAGAAGCCAGACTGGTGAGGGTCTAGGAGGTTGTTCTGATGGAGAAAAGAGGTTAGTTGTTTAAGAACTGCTCGTTCAAGGGTTTTGGACAGAAAGGGTAGAAGCGATACGGGTCGATAATTCATTACATCGGAGGGGTCTGAGGTGGGTTTTTTGAGAAGTGGGGTAACACGAGCCATCTTAAAATCAGAGGGAACATGATCAGAGGAAAGAGAGGAATTAACAATGGAGGACAGATAGGGAAGGATCTTGCTGGAAATGCATTGGAGAATTGTAGATGGGATCGGGTCAAGTGGACAGGTGGTTGGATGATGAGGTAACGAGTTTAGTACATCGGAATCCTCCAGCATCTCAAAGAGGTCAGTGTGGCTGTGGGTTTGTCCCGGGGGGTTGGGGGGCTCACTGGATGGGCGAGGGAGTTCCGGATTGTAGCCACCTTTCCTTCAAAAGCGGCCAGAAAGTCATCTGCGGAGAGGGAAGAGGGAGGTGGGGGTGGAGGAGGAAAAAGGAGAGAAGAGAAGGTGGAGAATAGTTTGCCAAGAGCTTGGGGTGGTCCTGGATGACCAACTGAACCTCAAGGAGCACATCATGGCAACATCACGGTCCTGCAGATTCTTTCTGTACAACATCAGAAGGATTCAACCATACCTGACGACGCACTCTACCCAGCTGCTCGTCCAGGCTACGGTGACCTCTCACCTTGATTACTGCAACTCTCTCCTTGCAAGCCTGCCAGCTTGTGCCATACAGCCACTACAGATGATTCAGAATGCCACTGCCCGACTCATCTACAACCTTCCCAAATCCTCCCACATCACTCCTCTGCTGCGATCGCTCCACTGGCTACCGGTCGCTGCCAGGATCCGGTTCAAAGCCCTGACCCTTGCCTACACTGCAGCCAACAGGACAGCCCCCATCTACTTGCAGGACATGATTCGATCCTATGTGTGTCATGGTCCGGTTTTCCTGTCTGTGTTTCCCCTGTTGGGCCGCCAGATGGCGGCACTTCTGTTTTGTGTCCTGCTCCCCCCCTGTTAATTGTATTATTGTCTGTCCCGTTATCCCATCATTGTTCCCACCTGTGTCTTGTTATCCCCTCCTTCTGGTTTGATTGTTTTTTGAGTTCACCTGTGTCTTGTTACCCCTTGTCTATTTAAGTTCTCTGTTCCCTTGACTCGGGTGCTGGTTCCTTGCGTTTGTTCTTCCTTGTGTTTGTTGCCTATGAATTTTCAGACCCATTGTACCTGCCTGCGTTTTTTACCCGTTTGTGTTTTGTTCCTGACTTGTTTGTTTCCTACCTGTGTTTGCTTCTGACTTGTGTTTGTTCCTGACCCGTATGTATTTTCTGGTGTTTCTTTTATGTGTTTGCCTGTGTGTTCCACCTGCCTGTACCCTGCCTGCCTGCCTGTGTTCTGTTCTGTGTTTTGTTCTTAATGTTTTGAGTTTGTTGTTTTGCCCTTTGTGGCCTTGCCTGTTCCCTGGTTGTGTTTGCCTTTTTTTTTTTGTGTGAGTAAAATCTTTGTTAATTTTCCCTTTTTGAGTTTCGTGTTTTTTTTCCCCCACTCTGCGCCTGGGTCCCAGCACCCGTACCGTCACAGAAGGAACCAGCCAGTTTGGGACCCAGCAGAGTTTTTTTTTTATTTTTTATTTTTTTTTATTTTTTTTATTTATTTATTTATTTTTTTTTGTTTATCATGCCACCGGGGTGGTGGAGTGACCCGGAGGACTCGCCACCCAGCGACTGGGAGTCCCTCGCCCTTGAGCTTCCCAGCGCCCGGGGCGGACGGTCACGGAGGCGCCGTGGTCGGGCTGCCTCCCGGTTGGCCAGACCTCCAGCTGCCCAGCCAGCGGTTCCCGGCCCTGCATCATTTGAAGGGTCTCGACTGGCGATCTTCCCAGGGTCCGGCCCGCGGGGGTCCCGCCGGTCCCGTCCGGCTGCCCAGCCGGGTTCCCTACAGCTGTGGTCTGTGTTCCTGTCCCCTGCCCAGCCCAGACGGCAGGGCCCTCGCCCTGCTCCACCCCAAGTCCAGGAAGGGCCTTCACGGCCTGCTCTGCCCCAAGTCCCGGAGCGGCCTTCACGGCCTGCTCTGCCTCAAGTCCCGGAGCGGCCTTCACGGCCTGCTCTGCCTCAAGTCCCGGAGCGGCCTTCACGGCCTGCTCTGCCTCAAGTCCCGGAGCGGCCTTCACGGCCTGCTCTGCCTCAAGTCCCGGAGCGGCCTTCACGGCCTGCTCTGCCTCAAGTCCCAGAGCGGCCTTCGCGGCCTGCTCTGCCTCAAGTCCCGGAGCGGCCTTCGCGGCCTGCTCTGCCTCAAGTCCCGGAGCGGCCCCCAGAGCCACCTGGAGCCCCGGAGAGGCTCCCAGATCCGCCTCGAGCCCCGGAGAGGCTCCCAGATCCGCCTCGAGCCCCGGAGAGGCTCCCAGATCCGCCTCGAGCCCCGGAGAGGCTCCCAGATCCGCCTCGAGCCCCGGAGAGGCTCCCAGATCCGCCTCGAGCGCCGGAGAGGCTCCCAGATCCGCCTCGAGCCCCGGAGAGGCTCCCAGAGCCGCCTCGAGCCCCGGAGAGGCTCCCAGAGCCGCCTCGAGCTCCGGAGAGGCCCCCAGAGCCGCCTCGAGCTCCGGAGAGGCCCCCAGAGCCGCCTCCAGCCCCGGAGAGGCCCCCAGAGCCGCCTCCAGCCCCGGAGAGGCCCCCAGAGCCGCCTCCAGCCCCGGAGAGGCCCCCAGAGCCGCCTCCAGCCCCGGAGGTCCCGCCTGCTCTGACCCTTCCGCGGAGGCCGCCTGCTACACCCAAGTTTTGGGCTTTACTTGTGCCTCGAGCCCCGGGGGGGCCTCCGGAGCCGCCTCAAGCCCCAGGGGGGCCTCCGCAGCTGCCTCGAGTCCCGGGGGGGCCTCCAGAGTCGTCCAGAGCTCCGGAGAGGCTTCCGGAGCCGTCCAGAGCTCCGGAGAGGCTTCCGGAGCCGTCCAGAGCTCCGGAGAGGCTTCCGGAGCCGTCCAGAGCCCCGGAGAGGACAACGGTCCCTTCTGTTGTCCCGCAGGGGCCGCCGCAGACTGCTCTGGCCGCCCCGCAGGCTAAGCCACCTGCCTTGCCCCCTGGCGTTCGTTCTCCCCCTAGCGTTCGTGCTCCCCCTAGTGTTCTCGCGCCCCCCAGTGTCCGTTCTTCCCCTAGTGTTCTTGCTCTCCCTAGTGTCCACACCTTGCCCCCTGGCGTTCGTGCTCCCCCTGGCGTTCGCGCTCCCCCTAGTGTTCTCGCGCCCCCCAGTGTCCGTTCTTTCCCTAGTGTTCTCGCGCCCCCCAGTGTCCGTTCTTCCCCTAGTGTTCTTGCTCTCCCTAGTGTCCACACCTTGCCCCCTGGCGTTCGTGCTCCCCCTGGCTTTCGTGCTCCCCCTAGTGTTCTCGCGCCCCCCAGTGTCCGTTCTTTCCCTAGTGTTCTCGCTCCCCCTAGTGTCCACACCTTGCCCTCTGGCGTTCGTGCTTCCCCTGGCGTTCGTGCTTCCCCTGGTTTCGTCGCTCCCCCCAGTGGTCGTCCCTCCCCCGGTGTCCGTCCTTCCCCCAGTGGTCGTCCCTCCCCTGGTCTCGTCGCTCCCCCCAGTGGTCGTCCCTCCCCCGGTCTCGTCGCTCCCCCTGGTTTCCTGAGTTTCCCCGAGTCGCCCGATGTGCGGGCCCTGAGTTTCCCCGTGTCGCCCGATGTGCGGGCCCTGAGTTTCCCCGTGTCGCCCGATGTGCGGGCCCTGAATTTCCCCGTGTCGCCCGATGTGCGGGCCCTGAATTTCCCCGTGTCGCCCGATGTACGGGCCCTGAATCTCCCCGTGTCGCCCGATGTACGGGCCCTGAATCTCCCCGTGTCGCCCGATGTACGGGCCCTGAATCTCCCAGTGTCGCCCGAGTGCGGGCCCTGAGTTTCCCCCGTGTCGCCCGAGTGCGGGCCCTGAGTTTCGCCCGGGTCCTGCCCAGCCCTGAGTCTCCCCGTGTCGCCCGGGTCCTGCCCAGCCCTGAGTCTCCCCGTGTCGCCCAGGTCCTGTCCAGCCCTGTGTCTTCGCCGCCCGGGTCCTGCCCAGCCCTGTGTCTCCTGTTTCCTAGTTCCTGAGTTTTGTCCCAAGTTTTCCTGTTCTGTTTTCCCCCGTCCGAGTCCAGTCCCGAGTCCTGTTCCCCAAGTCCGAGTCCAGTCCCAAGTCCTGTTCCCCCGTCCTAGTCCAGTCCCGAGTCCCGTCCTGTTCCTGTCCAGTCCTGGTTCTGCCCTGAGTCCTGTGTCCAGTCCTGTTCCTGTCCAGTCCTGTTCCTGTCCAGTCCTGTTTCCAGCCCCGAGTTCCCGTCCAGCCCCGAGTTCCCCTCCAGCCCCGAGTCTTGTTCTTGTTTTGTTCCTGTCCTGCCCAGTCCAGCCCCGAGTCTTGTTCTCGTCTTGTTCCTGTCCTGTCCAGTCCAGCCCTGAGTCTTGTCCTGTCTCTAGCCCCCACCCTCTGTTGACTCCCTCCCCGGGTCGGCCTCCTGGGACGTCAGGAGCCGTCCCTTGGGGGGGGGGTACTGTCATGGTCCGGTTTTCCTGTCTGTGTTTCCCCTGTTGGGCCGCCAGATGGCGGCACTTCTGTTTTGTGTCCTGCTCCCCCCCTGTTAATTGTATTATTGTCTGTCCCGTTATCCCATCATTGTTCCCACCTGTGTCTTGTTATCCCCTCCTTCTGGTTTGATTGTTTTTTGAGTTCACCTGTGTCTTGTTACCCCTTGTCTATTTAAGTTCTCTGTTCCCTTGACTCGGGTGCTGGTTCCTTGCGTTTGTTCTTCCTTGTGTTTGTTGCCTATGAATTTTCAGACCCATTGTACCTGCCTGCGTTTTTTACCCGTTTGTGTTTTGTTCCTGACTTGTTTGTTTCCTACCTGTGTTTGCTTCTGACTTGTGTTTGTTCCTGACCCGTATGTATTTTCTGGTGTTTCTTTTATGTGTTTGCCTGTGTGTTCCACCTGCCTGTACCCTGCCTGCCTGCCTGTGTTCTGTTCTGTGTTTTGTTCTTAATGTTTTGAGTTTGTTGTTTTGCCCTTTGTGGCCTTGCCTGTTCCCTGGTTGTGTTTGCCTTTTTTTTTTTTGTGTGAGTAAAATCTTTGTTAATTTTCCCTTTTTGAGTTTCGTGTTTTTTTTCCCCCACTCTGCGCCTGGGTCCCAGCACCCGTACCGTCACAATGTGCCTGCTCGACCACTCCGCTCTGCTTCAGCAGGGCGCATTGTACCCCCTCCCACCCGACCAAAGGGATCACAGAGCATCTCCATCCTAGCTCCCCAGTGGTGGAACGATCTCCTCGTCCCTATTCGAACCCCCCCCTCACTACCCATCTTCCACCATGGCCTGAAGACTCATCTCTTCAGACTATACCTGGACTAACGGCCACCACGCTGTATAATTCACTCTAAATCCCCCCTCCCCCCCTTTTCATGGCACTAGTTACATGTTGCCCCATCCCAGTACTTTTTGGTAATTTGTATTTGTCCTAATACTGTAGCTTATTCTTCTGCCTAGTTGGCTTTGCAGAGGTTAGGTCTGGATAGTGTTCACTGTGTGAACTGTGTTCTTGGCTAGAAATAGCTGTACAAAATAAGTATTGTATCTTATTGAACCTGTGTTTAGTAGTTGTCTATGACCATGAAATGCACTTTTTGTACGTTGCTTTGGATAAAAGCGTCTGCCAACTAAATGTAATGAACTAGGCCGTGTTTCCTGATATAATCTCTGTAAATATAATAAAAACAAAATTGTTAGGAAATGTGACATCAAATCAAACTTTATTTATATAGCACATTTCCTTCAACAGGTGAAAATTAAATGTGCTTTACAAAAAAGGGACAAACCACTAACTAATGAAAACAAAAAACTTAGGAAATGTGACAGTTACATCATATACAACCAAACAAACACAACCAGACGCAGAGAGGTAGCCTATAATTTTGATATGCAATGGTTAGAATTGTTCGTAGTGTGGGAATTTACAAGCGCGCATATTAGTGAATATTCCTACAAACACACAGAGAATATAATACAGCACACATTTACAAATAAGGCAAGCTATCAACAAAACAACATTAGCTAAACTAAATAAACATTGATATTCCAACTCAACTACATGCAACTCATCAATAACCATGCCTCAATCTGAAGTAGGCTAGGTCTGTTTAGCTAAGTGGTTATTTTATTGCTATTTCCTGAACTTACATACAGTATGCTAATATCGATTGTGCGAGGACACTAAGTTTTAGAATCCTAGCCACGCCACTACATGCCAGGCATGGGCTATTTATTACCAATATGATAAAAAAAAATACAGTCTACCTGCTACTTCTAACACAACCAGACGCAGAGAGCCTAGCCTATAATTTTGAGATGCAATAATTTGAATGGTTTGTAGTGTGGGAATTTACAAACGCGCATATTTCTGGATACTCCTACAAACACAGAGGTACGTTGCAATACAGTACACATATTTACCAATATGATAATATGAAATATACTTACTCATGAAGTTGATCCTCAGCTGGATCAGTTCGCGGTTCGAAATGACACCGCTCTTCATCAGTGTCGGCTTCAGTGTCCGGGCGGACCAGACCTGATGAGTTGTTCGCGTCTTTATCATCGCTCTCCAACAAGGCATGAAGCACGTCAAGTCCAGTCATCCGTGCCATTTTCCAAAATTAAACGAAATGTTTACCTCAAAAGAAGTGAATTAGGCTATATGCTTTGACATTCTATCCCGCTTTCGCAGGCTTGGCATTTCTCACATGGATCTCGCATCACCCCTCCCCTAATCCCCTTCTATGGAGAGTAATTATAATGTTGTTAACATGTAAATGCGATTTGGGCGGACTTCCTGCTGAGCGAAATTCACATAGTAATGAGTAAGGACTAACGAAGCATACATGGTCTAATTAATCAAATTTAAAGCTTTTGAAACAATTCATATTATTTGCCAATGGGCGCATTGGAAAGTCGCGATTCTAAGGTTTTTCATTCTAAGGTCAATGTTTTTGTTGCGTCTGTATGATAACAGCACGTGAAGTTTATCATCCAAATAGAAACGAAAGTTCATTTCATCTTGTCGAGCTCTGCCGGTGGAGCTCCCGACCCCAGAGGGTTAACCACCGAAGTGGAAACCACTAAGGAGGGGGTAACGAAAAGAAAATACTCAACTCCTAAGGGTGAATATCCCAACACAAAGTAAATTTCTCAGCAGGAGAACAAAACTAAGGCATAAGGAGTGTTACGGCTAGCCACAGGCAAACCACAACATAAAATGGAGTCTAACAAGAGAGATTCAACAATAATGATTTAATCCAGAATTAAGACAAATTTCACAATGCACTTGAAGATAACTACAAGTATCCACATATCAGTACAACAATGAATGAATTAGTATAATGGTAATAATGATGAGGTAGCAAACAAATGGGGTGATCCTCCAGGCCCGTCTGTGTAGAGGACCCAGAAGGATCACAGGGCTGTAGTATATATACTAGTCTATCAGGTGCAGTCTATTTGTAACAGGTGTAGCTCATTCCACTGCCAATCACCAATTAAGCAATCTGAGAGAGAGAGAGAGAGAGAGAGAGAAAGACACGCACCCCACATACACCAAGAAGTAGGGGCGCACATAACACCCCCCCCCTTAAAAGGTTTCCTACAAAGAGGAAGCCAAATAAGCAAAATACATGCAACCATATACTCATATACTCAGCAGTAATAACAAACAATAATTACCAAGTGGCAGTACTATAAAAGTACTATAAAAATAATGGTGATCATGATTAAGTATTCCTAAAAGACAAATACCTTACAGGTTAAGTATTTCACACTTAAGTATGGTAATAAATATAACACTACGTAGTAGTCTAGTGGTAATGCACTTTAGGGCATTTACTCAAAAAAATAATAATCCTTCCCCCCCCTCGTTTACCAACCTACCCCCGACATCGCACCTACAATATGTTAAAACATGTGGTCATGCAGGTCCGAGGTAAGGAGAGGCGAGCTGATGGTAGTCATTTTACAGATCTTAAACGGAAATATTCTTTACCCCCCCCGGTCCACATACTCACAACTTCAGGCTCAACCGCCATCGTCTGCAGCCCTGGCGCCTAGGGATACAATACGTGACAGAGAGCAGGTTGAAGACAGATAGAGAGAAAGAGAGAAAGAACACTCGAAAACAGCAACACGAGGGATATAGCAATTCTCTCGACTCGAGACACAGTGTCAGCCACGACGTTGTCTTTACCACGTATGTGATGAATTTCTAAATCGAAGGCTTGCAATACCAAACTCCAACGCATGAGACGTTGGTTAGCATTTCTCATACGGTCCAAAAACACCAAAGGATTATGGTCTGTATAGATGATAACGGGAGAGGATGAGCTGACATAAACCTCAAAGTGTTGTAGGGCGAGTACCAGGGCGAGCGCCTCCTTCTCAATGGTGGAATAATTGCGTTGATGACAATTAAACTTCCGTGAAAAATAGCATATCGAATGCTCAACATCATGATCAACCTGGAGAAGGACAGCACCCGCACCAAAGTCACTCGCATCCACCGCAAGCCAAAAAGGCTTCGTGAAATCAGGGGTAGACAGCACTGGAGCTCTACTCATGAGGGCTTTCACACTCTCAAATGCTTGTTGGCATGAATCAGACCATAAAAAATCTAATTTCGGGCTAAGAAGATTTGTCAAAGGGACAACTGATGAAAAATTCTTACAAAAGTTCCTATAGTAACCCGCCATACCAAGGAACCCACGCAACTCCCTGCGGTTTGTCGGAACAGGGAACTGACAAATGGCTTTGATCTTTGCTCCCAGAGGACGGACCTGCCCCCTCCCCACAATTTTACCAACGGTGGCTTTACCAAAATCACACTTCGCGAGATTAATGGTGAGGGAAGCAGCAGACAGGCGATCAAAGAGGTCCTGAATCTGACAAAGATGTTCTGACCATGATGAGCTGTACACAATTACATCATCGAGGTAGGCTTCACAACCATGAAGACCTGACAAAACATGATTGACCAAACGCTGAAATGTGCCAGGTGCGTTTCGCATCCCAAAAGGCATGACTTTATACTGCAGAAAATGATTAGGCGTCACAAATGCAGAGATCTCTTTAGCACGGGCCGACAGGGGGACTTGCCAATATCCCTTTAGTAGATCGAATTTACTAACAAATATGGCAGAACCCACTCGGTCAACACAATCATCCATCCGCGGTAGGGGATAACAATCAGGTTTGGTCACCGAATTAACACGAAGATAATCAGTACAAAAACGGTAAGACCCATCGGGTTTCTTTACAAGCAGACAGGGAGAACTCCAAGCACTAGAACTCTGTTCAGCCAAATCATGCTTAAGCAAATAGTCAACTTCATTGCGCAACAGCTGCTGTTCAATAGGGTTCACCCTATACACGTGTTGTTTAATGGGCAAGTTACATCCTACCTCTATGTCATGCTCGATGGCAGTGGTGCGACTGGGCACGTCTTGGAAAAGGCAGGGATACGACTCAACCAAGTGAATGATGTCATCTCGCTCCTCACTTGACAGATGAGGTAGATTATCTGAGAGGGCAACAAGCATTTCAGAATTTGTTAAACGGCCTTCAACAACACATCGTGAGGGAACAACAACTTCCTCTGCACTCTCCTCTGAGAGTGGTGTAATTGTCCCTAGCATCCCTTCCGGGGACGAGGTAGTGACAGTTAGACAGACAGAGGAAGACGAAGGATGAGAAGGCGGAGTTGCAACATTGCCAGCAGCAGTTACCACCGAGGGATTTGAGCTAGAGTGCAGTACAGGGTCAGGAGGACTCGAAGGTTGTCTTTCATGTTAACGTGACAGACCTGCGTACGCCGCCGCCTATCAGGGGTAATGATCACATAGTCACGATCAGATAGCCGCCGTTCTATCACATAAGGGCCGAACCAATGATGGGCAACAAAACCAGAACTTTATCACCAGGTTCGAACCGTCTGCTTTTCGCTTTGCGATCGTACCAGGATTTCATTTTTCCTTGTGCGATTTTCAAATTCTTCTGCGTCAACTCACAGGCTCTGTGTAGTCTGGAGCGGAACTCACTCACATAATTCAACAGGTTATGCTGAGGGCTGTCTTTTACTCAATTTTCCTTTAATAAGGTCAAAGGACCGCGTATCGTATGACCGAACACTAGATCAGCAGGACTGAAACCTAAAGACTCCTGTACTGCCTCTCTAGATGCAAAGAGCAGCCACGGAACACCTTCCTCCCAATCCTTACCCAGCTCAAGACAATAAATGCGCAACATTGATTTAAGGGTCTGATGGAACCGTTCCAAGGCCCCCTGACTCTCTGGATGATAAGCGCTGGAAACATTGTGCCTAATCTGGAGCTGCTGAAGGACCTGTGTGAATATGCGCAACATAAAATTCGAACCTTGATCACTTTGAATGATCTTTGGAAGCCCGAACACAGAGAAAAACTTAGTTAGCCCACGCACAACTGTTTTAGCAGTAATGTTCCGTAAAGGAACAGCCTCGGGGAACCGAGTAGCAGCGCACATAATTGTTAACAGGTATTGGTGTCCATGTCGTGACCTAGGGAGTGGCCCTACATTGTCAATGAGGAC
This sequence comes from Anguilla anguilla, assembly GCF_013347855.1. Taxonomy (NCBI): domain Eukaryota; kingdom Metazoa; phylum Chordata; class Actinopteri; order Anguilliformes; family Anguillidae; genus Anguilla; species Anguilla anguilla. Next base: position 37,414,569 of record NC_049207.1, read on the forward strand.
GTGCTCAAAAGGTTCACAAATGACCGGTATTGGATAAAGTTGAGCAGGCGAAATTGTCTGGTTCGATTTTCCACCTAGTTGACAGACATGGCAGGATTTACAAAACTGGGCTACATCCTGCTTCAACCCAGGCCAAAAGAAATGTCGGAGAATGCGACTATAGGTCTTGTTTACACCCAGATGCCCAGCTAGACCATCATGTGCCACACTCAAAATCTGTGGTCTATAACCCGCAGGAATGACAATTTGGGAAACGACATCCCACTCATCTGAACTAGTGCGCGGCCTCCATTTCCTCATCAAGATGCCATCTTTCAAGAAGTAACCCTGAGTAATTACATCAATGTCCTGATCAGTATGGACGGTCTCATACAGAGAAGTAAGTGAGGGATCAGCGCTTTGGGCAGAAATTAGTGTTTCACGGGCTAAGGGCTCCTCACTGATTTTTACACTCTCCACCTCCACCGTTGGCAATGTCACAGGAGCAGAGAACGGAGCTGTGGGAGAGACAGACATGTCAGGGCACATAAGGAAAGTATGGCTCAGATCAACTTCTGTATCCTCACTCTTAACACTGGACTGTAGTTGTTTCGCCATAGAGCGAGTTAGCACACAGGTAGGAAAGACTTCCGGATACATTTGGGCACATTCATCAGGACCTTCAGGCACCAGGGGCACAGGGACAACCTCAGGTGGTGTTGAAGAGTGCCCCCACACATTTCCCCCGGCTAAATCATTACCCAGGAGGAATGTAATGCCGGGCACTGGTAGGTTTTTACGCGCCCCCACAACAACACTTCCAGTGATCAGGTCAGAGATGAGATGGATCCTATGTGAAGGAACATCAACAAAACCCATCTCCAACCCTCTCACCAGTACATGCGTGCCAGTGGACGTTTTCTCAGAAAGGGGAAGCACACCATCCAACAAGAAGGACTGGGCTGCTCCCGTGTCACGGAGAATGCACACTGGCATGTTTTCCTGCAGACCTGACAATGATACATAGCCATCCGTGATAAATGGTGCATACTCCGTTTGAGTGTCACAATGCTCATAATTACGAGTCTGAGAATCTTGATCCTTAAAAAACTCAGTGTTTGACCCGACCATGTCGAAAGGAGACAGAGGAAACAACCAAACCCATAGGTTTAACATCTTCCTCTTTTTAAGGATAAAACAATCTGCAATCAGATTTCCTGTCTTTTTGCAGTATTTACAGAATAAATCTGTCTTATCGGGAGTAGAACTGTCACTTTTAACAGCCACAGTAGCCTCCGCAGGACGAACCTCAGAACGGGGAAAACGGCCTCTGGGCTTATACTTATCATGGTGTCTCTTCTCACTAAATGTGACCTTATGAGTCAAGATAAACTCATCAGCTAGCACAGCAGCATCAGAGAGCTTCAATAATTTGTGCTCATGCAAATGGGTGGCTACAACATCAGGCACACAGTTTTTGAACTCCTCTATGAGGATCAGCTCACGAAGTTCATTTTTTGTTTCTACCTTTTGAGAAGTACACCACCGATCAAACAAGATCTCCTTCTCCCGGGCGAAATCCACATAGGTATGTTTATCTTGTTTCTTACAGTTCCTGAAGCGCTGCCGATAGGCTTCCAGCACTAGCTCATAAGCACGCAGTATTGCACGTTTAACCAACTCATAATCCCGACTTTCATCGGATGGCAAAGAAGCATAAGTACTCTGGACCTTCCCAGTTAACACACATTGCAACATAAGAGTCCACACGTTATTAGGCCATTTCAAAGAGGTGGCCACACGCTCAAAATGAGAGAAATACGTCTCTACGTCTTTTTCAAAGAATGGAGGTACCATTTTAATGTGCCTGCCCACATCAAAAACAGGAGGAGAGGCTGGAAGTGAGGAGTTTAGTCTCAAGGTTTCTAGGTCTAATTTCTTCGCCTCAATTTCCAGCTTTTTTGATTCAATTTCTAATTTCTTTGACTCAATATCAAGCCGTTTTAGCCTCTCCAGTCTTAACGACTCATCACTGACCCCTGTGGGTTGAAAGAGAGATTCAGTCTCAAACTCCTCCTCCTCCACCTTCTCAGCCATATTTGAAAGTTCTGGGAGAATGTTTAAATCAATGAGAATAGCCTTTACCGAAGCTTTAACGTTTTCCTTAATACGCTTCTCACCGGCAGTAATTTCAATATTATAATGGTGTGCAAGTACCAACAACTCGTCTTTAGTTAAATTCTCAAGTGCCTCCTCTGAAGGAGCCTCAATAAATTCATTAACTCTGGACATGTTCAGTTAATTAAACAGACGGGTTAAACAAACGGAATGCAATGGGCACTGTCTGCAGGGGATTAACACACCACGAAAAACAAAATGCGCAACACCGCACATAAGGAAATTAGTAACACCGTGATCACAGACGGAACCAGCGGCATTAACAAGTTCTGACACCACAGAAGAACGTGACTTAAGGAATAACCTACCGTCACTCAAATCCATAAACAAAACGCCGGATCAGGCGAATGTTGACTGATAGTAGCATAGAAGTGGCAAATACTAATGACTACAATGTAGCACGCACTAAAACACGGAAGTAGCAAACAAATTCGTCAATACAGGCGTCACAATATAGCTCACGGAAACTTTAGGTATTCAGATCAACCCCGAAGCATTAAAGAGCCAGTAATCGCCAAAATGCACAGCACAACAGCAACTTGACGTAAGGGAGTTTCGCTACGAGAATCCGATTAAAAGTGCAAGTTCATACCGCCACAAGAACTGCTATAATACTAAACGCAGCAATTAATGAGCTACCTTATTGAACCCCAAGTCTACCATATGCCGTAATTGGAAAAAAACGACACAATTATCTACTCTTTGTGATAACAACCAAACTAAATCCCGTTCCTCTCAGCGGACATAACGCCCAAATAAACAGACAGCAAGCAATAATTATCAAACGAAGTGGAGAGTATGCCACCCAAGGACAACGTAGACCTGCGTGAAATCACTCAACCTTCTATTCAACAACATACACCTGTCTCATTTCTCTCTAGTCTTCAATAGCTTACCGGACTCGGAGCATATTAAACGTTGAACTCGTGAGTGCAAATGGGGAACCCTCAAGAACCCACACTCCGAAACGAGCCCCCACCGGGACGCTATCAAAAACAAAAAAGATAAAACAAGAAAATGACAAACAACTTTCTAAATCGGGCGAGTACACGCAGGCCACACACTCGGATGCAAATACTCACCACCACCGAGAACCGAAGAGAGGGAGGGCAATCACATACAAGAACAGTCTGGACATGCGATGAATTCTCTAGACTAGCCTACTACCAAATACCAATTCCAAATCCAAATATCCAGGGGTATAGAATAAAGACCCAGGTTTAGATCCCGGACGAGCCCCCAATTATGTTACGGCTAGCCACAGGCAAACCACAACATAAAATGGAGTCTAACAAGAGAGATTCAACAATAATGATTTAATCCAGAATTAAGACAAATTTCACAATGCACTTGAAGATAACTACAAGTATCCACATATCAGTACAACAATGAATGAATTAGTATAATGGTAATAATGATGAGGTAGCAAACAAATGGGGTGATCCTCCAGGCCCGTCTGTGTAGAGGACCCAGAAGGATCACAGGGCTGTAGTATATATACTAGTCTATCAGGTGCAGTCTATTTGTAACAGGTGTAGCTCATCCCACTGCCAATCACCAATTAAGCAATCTGAGAGAGAGAGAGAGAGAGAGAAAGACACGCACCCCACATACACCAAGAAGTAGGGGCGCACATAACAGGAGTGAGTAGAATTTTAGTAAAGACTACAGTGCAGTCTGGAGAAAAGCAAAAGAAAAGGTGCCTCCTAATGAGGAAGGCAAAAAAGGCGTATTAAGGAAAATAAGGAATAAATCTAAGTGACTAGTAGGACCGAAGTCTTACTACTAGTCAACACAAAAAGTGATATTCAAAATCCTATACCTTTTTCCTTACCACACTTTTCTCTAAGAGAGCTTTTCACTGTTACCGGCTTTCGTGTAACGTGAGTAGACACTAAAGCGAAGAACAGACCTCACGTGAGCGTATATAAGCTCTCTCAATCAGGTGCAAACAATCAGTGGTAATCACAAGGAACCTCAGAGCGCCCTCAGGCAGTTCTGAAGATTACCACACTCAGTTCCCCAAATAAGCACTCAGTTTCCTCAACAAGGATACTGAGTAGCCGATTAGCACCAAAAGGCATCGATTAGCACAAACCACGACACCGAGTTGCAAACGGATTATGGATCCATGACAGGACCCCCCCTCTAAGGAGCGTCCCCAGACAGTCCTACACCCTCCTTATTCCGTTGGCGGAAGTCACGAATAAGGTCCGTGGAAAGCAAAAGGGACACACGGACCCCTTTCCATATGGCCTGACACCGTCGTATATAGGCTTCTGCAGAGGGCACACCAATCTCCTCCTCCTGTTCAGGGAACAGAGGTGGCTGGAACCCAACTATGCCTCCAACGGTGAGCGCCCTGCAACACAGTGCGCAAAGTATTATGTGCGTATTCTGCCCGTGCTTCGGACTCAATTTCTCATGTGACGGGAGCTACAATCTGGGTGGCAGGAATGATTGCCTCAGGTGTCGGTTCCCTGTTAGACTTCTCGAACAACCTGGACAAGGCATCGGTTTTCATATTGTCTGACACAGGATGATATGTCAAAATTAAATTAAAACGGGTAAAAAACAATTCCCAGCGGGCTTGTCTAGATTACGCCGTTTCGCGTTTTGGACATTCCAAATTCCTGTGGTCAATCAAAACTGTAAATGGATGCTGCACCCCTTCTAGCTAATGACACCATTCTTCCAGCGCTAGTTTCACAGCTAGAAGCTCTCTATCTCCTACTTCATAATTTCTCTCGGCCGGAGAGAGGGACCGAAAGAAATATGCACAAGGGTGTAAGGCTCCATCCTGAGGAGACCGTTGTGATAAGATAGCGTCCACTCCCACTTTGGAAGCATCGACTTCTACCACGAACGGGAGGGATGGATCAGGAGAGACTAAGATGGGTTCAGAGCTAAGCCTTTCTTTTAGTTCTAAGAAGGCTTTTTCAGCTCGACTGTTCGAAGTAAATGGAGGAGGAGCGGTCTTCTTAGTCAGAGCTGTTATAGGAGCCACCACCGAACTGTAATTACGGATAAACTGTCGATAAAAATTGGCGAATCCTAAAAATCTCTGTACCTGCTTGACAAATTTAGGGGTGGGCCAATTTAAAACTGCAGAAACCCTCCCTGGATCCGTTTCGTATCTGGAGTTACCATTAAAAACCTCAGAAATGTCACTGTCACTACCCGAGTAAAAACTCGGGACAGAAAGTCTTTTCAGCTGTCTAGGCGGATTGGGAGCAATAGACTGAACATTCTCGCTTTTTAGACCTCTGTCAACACTGAGCATTTCCTCACTTGCGAAAAAACTGGGTTTGTGAGAAGGGGTTGGACTCGCACAAATGACCGGCCCGTCTTCGGTGACCGGATTATCTTCGCCCAAATCCCTCTTTATTACCAACCCTGTTTTAGGTTCCCCATTGTCAAATCTGGCAACATGTCCACTCATCTAAGACAGCAACCACTATCCACTTGGCTCATTTAGCCAGCTAGCTCCTTCACTCGTTGTTGTAATTCAAAGGAGTATTTGTGTGCCTTCCTGACATAAGCACCTATATGATTTTATTGTATTGTTTTACAGAGCAATACCGGCAATTATAGTTTAGTAGCCATGTGATGCTAGCTCCTGTGCTACTTAATGCTAATTTTATCTTTATACCTACCTGTACGCATATTACCAATTTCTCAGAGAAAGTAAAGGTTGTGTTATTTAGTGGTCTTCATTACAGTTGAATCAATATGTATTTCCTGTATCATTTACACAGTCATTTGGAGGTGCAATTTATATGTGGTGGATTTGTCAGATATCCTACTCATGGCACATTAAGTAGAACGCCATTTTAATTCCTCCATCTTCATCATTCTCATCTCCTCGTGTTTGCAGTCAGTGCGATACTTGACTTAATAATGCAACAAGCAAAAAGAAAGAGCTCAAATTGCATCACTTACCGACAATTCACTAGAAATCACTGGAAAACTGAACCATATCAATTCCTGATAATAATACAGATTTTTTTCACCTAAAGGTGTTGTATGGAATAGCACTCTGGTCAGGAAAATATATTAGTCAAGTTTAATTCTCAGGGTGTGTCATAAACGTTTTTGCATTAATTAGCAGTTTACACAAGAACCATGTGACCTTCTTACTACCACAGTAATTAGTTTATTCTGTTCTCAAAAGTCGCCAGAAATAAGCATTTAAGGGCTTTTTAAAGAAACAAGAAAACTTCTTCCCAGGGGAGAATGCCCCCAGAGCTGCCTAGCATTTAGGTGAGCCCCCAGGTTCAAAATTACTCCTACACCCCTGTTTAACAGGATGACCCACCCAGCAGTGCTGCCTTTTTCTTTATTGTCTATTTGTGTGGGTTTTGTCCAAGAAATAGAACAATAAAAATATGATCTATGAATTATGAGCATAAGGCTGGTCCTTATGACCACAAAATGGGAGCTTATGAGCTGGTTAAATCTGGAAAAGCGTGTCCTATTCAAATCTACAGTACAACAATGATGTGCTACATATGCATGCACGCTGCCATAAATGCAGTTGTTTGCCATTTTCTACATTGTGCTTGTAAACATTTGCACAAATGTTAAGTTCACACTCAAGTCTTCAGTCAATATGATGCTGTAAATTACCTTTCTTTTTTATTTGAAAAATATGGGAGAAGGGCAAAAGAATTGCCACACCCCAGATTTGAACCTGAGACCTTTTAACTGTAAGGCCAGCACTCCCATTACACTTGTCCAAAACCTGTAGGATCTCGTCTCGAAAGCAAACTGCTACTGGTCTGTCAGTTCTCTGCAAGGTTTACACTAATACATTTCTTCAGCTAATTATGCCGCATGGTTGACAGATACACAATTGTCCAAAACATGTCAAATGAAGGCAGTATATATTTAGTCAGTAAATAACATTATCCATTTTATTTGGTATTGTGGATATTAAAAAATACTCTAGGACCTGAGTTTCAGTGTTAGTACCTGTGCTTGATGAAATCAAAAGCCGTCTGTCTCCCCACTCAGCACTTACTAGGATAGAAAGAAGTGAGAAATGTTCTGTCCTATAATGAAAACAACAATTGTACTAATTCAAGCAATTTCAGACAGCTAAAAGGCACCAGAGGGGTGCTTAAATGCATTTACTTGAACAAACTTCGCATCAGCTAAACTGGCACTGGGAATAAAGCACATCTGAGTCATGAGCTTATCACAAAGCCTGTTCGTGTGCAGAAATACAATCACCACCCCCAGACTACAAACTGATTTTTTTTTGTCAGATGCAATTCTGCTTTAGGGTTGAGCTTTTTATGAAGTCAGCCTGTGGGTCACATATGTAACAAAAAATTATTTGAATGTTTGTATGCTTCTGAGGGACACGGTTAAGGTTGTTGAAAGAAAATGTACATTTTATCTGTCCTCCAGCCTGTGCTCAATAGATTGTTTTGACTACAGGTTTTTAAGTGATAAACATAGATTACAAAATAGGTTAGTTAAAAACTGTCAAGGTTTTATTTTATTTTATGAAATTGATTCCATTTTCTGTTCAGTTACAGCTACAGCAAGTGTCCGCATGCCTACTTCTGTACACATACACACTCTCATCTGAACGTAGATTACTGAACAGCCCTTCTGCCAGAGATGGACTGTCATACAACACAGGAAAAATAAAATTCATAATAATATCTGTAAGTGTTTTTAACAGGTTCAATGTGGCATGCTTTGATCAGGATTTAGGATGGCCCTGGGACACAATCTCCAAAGTTTTGGATTGAGGGAAATGTCATTGTGGCAGCAGCAAAAGAAGATAGTATGACATTCTCATTGTCAGTTTGACTTCAATGTGTTTATTCCATCCTTTGAAAAAAGTGAAGAGTGCAGAAAGGCAACACAGATGGGGCACTAAGTGGATGATAAAAGATAAAGTATACTCTTACTGGTCTTGTATCATTAATCAAGTGAATGTACTTACGTTCCTATATTATAAATTATTCTGGAATAAGTGCGTATGCTAAATGAATGTAATGAAATGTATGTTCATGAATTTGTTTTGACACATAAATACATAAACACCTCAAATATGTCTCACCCAATTTTTATTTTTTTGTTATACTATTGGAAAACATCACTTCATGAACCATGTAATTAAGTTCAGTGGCCAATAGGCTCCAATTATTCGGAATGAATAACAGATAATTTCAAGGTCTCTTATGTGCACTCAACGCTTTGTTAATATCCTTCCAGAGGACATTTTTCACTATTATAAATGAACACTTAAACATTCCACAGACGTTTGGACACAGACAGAAAGCATGCATTATTACTGTCTATATTCTGAAATATGTCTCAAAATATGTATTTTGGGAGGCTGTGAACAGAAAAGAGGGAACATAAAATATTGCAGAATAATTTTTCACGTAATCTTACACATCTAGGCATGTTGTTCATACACAGTTTTAAAGCATTAACATGACCTTGAAACAAATATTATGATTTTATAAATGATGATCAAGTTTATTATGTAGCATGCATTCACAGCAAAACACACGATTTACTGTAGTTTAATGTTTCACTAATTATTCATGTAATTTAATTGGAAGTTGACATCTTACACTCGTAGTAACACTGTGATCAGATGATTATGTGTGAATTATATTGTAGGGCTTCATATAATTCATGGAAAGATTTTTTAAGGAACTGATATGAAGATTGGACTATATTAATGTGTTAAGTTACAGTACATTTAGAGCATTGTTACATTTGTTTCATTATATCTTGAATGGCCAATCACAATGGTTAGCCTGTGCCATGGCTGCAATGCTCCAAGTATATGGGAGAGCACAGATCAGCATTCATATCCTCAACATGCAGCCGCTTCCTTTTACTCCTGTAAACTGCTGGGCCTATTCTGAGCATCTGGTGCAGGCAAACAGCAGGCACCTGCCCAACCCCCGATGAGGAGGGCATAACCCTGGTGACAGAAATCCTCTCTTCCTCAGCCACAGTAGGGATAACAATCTCTATGTGTGACTCCTGGACACAGTCATCACTGGCACAGTCAGGGTGAGATTTTGGATCGTGGGTGTATCCCTGCACCAAGAACAAGTACTTTAACTGGCTATAGTGTTGAGAAAAGGGACAGTTGTCTTTCTACTCGCAATGCTTCTGGGTCTTGTTCTGAAAACAACCAAGAAATGGGATCCTGCCTGGGGGACATCTGCAATTCCGCAGAGTGGTTTTCAACACGAGTGTTTGTTTCTGACAACATGAAAGAGATTCCATTTCAGGGGGGAAAGAAGTCAAATGAAGCCTTTAGAGCTAGTTTACTTTAGCCCCCTCCAGTGGATCTGTGTACTGGGTCTTGGGGACTCACATCCGGCATTTAGGCTGAAAAGTGTCCTCTTGGGACTTGGAACAGAAGCAGAGGGGGAGTGCAGCAAAAAAAAAAAAAAAACTTCTGCAGTGCTGACACACTTGTACCCTGAGGACAATAAGGACACATCTGCCCCTCAGCTGTGCAGTTTTTTTTTCTTCTTTTTTTTCTTTTTTAGCCTTGCCTGCTCGGTAGTATATGGGAGGACTGAAAAACAAAATCTGTTTACCTTTTCAGTTTATATTCAGGTTGAAATTTATTTTTGTGGATGTTTCCCAGAAACAGTTAATATTTTATGAAGTCTAGTGAAAGCTGTTGTACAAGCACACAGAAACACAATGACCCTTGACAAGGCAGATAGTCCTAACACTTTCTGAAATAAGGACTCAAGTATTTTACCACAGTTATGCCAACTTGTAATGGTTACAAGCAAATATTTGGATTTCCCATTTTTAAATACAATAAAATAAATCTTTTAAATGTATATATTTAAAGCTGACAGATTTACTTCCAAAACAGCAAAAATGATGTCACTGTCCAAATATATATATATATATAATTATCCTCCTCATGTTCACCCATTATTCACCCTCTGTCTGTCTCCCATCATCTCATGACTGAAGAACATGGCCTTTTCCCATCTGTAAATAGGTTCCTGGAGCTAGATCTCCCAGATAAGATGGAGCTTTTGTGGGACGACAGCCATGAAAGGTGATCCTTCTCAGAACTGATTTGCTTCAGATATGCCTTCCCCGAGGGACTGCAGATTCCGCCATCTCTTCCTGCCGTGTCTCATCTTGGTGGTCCTCTCCAAACAATAATCGCCAGCTCCTGGGAAATAAACTAAATGCTTCTTCACCAGGGAACTCTGCTGATGGGAGTTGAGCAATACCCAGCATCAGTATGAACCCCCCCCCCCCCCCCCCATTTCTGAGAATTGGCCATCTCAGGTGGATGGAGCTTTAATTTCAGAGCTTCGTCATATTAGTATCCAGGCATCTGGCCCCATGTTTATTCTGTTGTAATGCGGAACGAGCTGTTGTGAATCTGTATTATTGTAAAGTTGACTTGAAAAAGCCTAATTACTGTTCACCTTATTTTTTCTTATTTGTATCCCACATAAATTTTCTGTACACTACTGCTCCTACAGCTTTTCCCACCAAATTTTGCCATTAGCTTCAGCTGGTGTGGGATTGTGATGTGTGTGCTTTTGGTGTCAATTGTGCAAATATTTAAAAAAATATATATTTATGATTTTATATTTTTAAAAATTCTCATTGAATGGAATGTTCAACGTTGCAGCTGATGTCACAGATACAGACTGTCTCTCTTGCAAGACTTCTAATGGACAAAATCTCTGGGAAGGTGAGTAACCTCAGCAAAGTCAATGCATCAAGAGTTTAACCCAAACTAATGTTAGCATAAATCAACAAAAACGTACTATTACAAGTGAAATCCCTGCAAATACAAAGCAATTATTACTAGCGTTTCCCAACCCTGCTCCTGGAGATCTACAATCCTGTAGGTGTTCACTCCAACCCGAACAAAGCACCCCTAATTGAACAGCTAGAGATCTTATTGAACTGGTAATTAGTAGAATCAAATGGGCTGAAAGGAAAACCTACAGGATGGTAGATCTCCAGGAACAGGGTTTGGAACCACTGTGCTAGTACAATAATTACAACTGCAGGAAGGCCAGTGTACACTATTATTACCATTAGTCTTTTTACTCTATTTCTATTTTCTTTACTGCTTTTTCTGCATGACAAAAAGGTAAAAATATATGGAGCGTTAAATGTGAGAAAGGATGTGGAATAATGAAAAATGCAATAAAGTGTACTGATAAGAAACACTATAATGGAAGTAATGAAAGTACAATAAAATTAAAATAAATACAATGATCAGTAGTCGGATAAAGGCTGTAGCAAAGATACAAGTCTTAAATGAGATTTAAAAATACAAATTTATTGACATGAATACTTTTAAATCTTGGGTACTGTGGTAAAGAGCTTCATAATTTTTATCCATAAAAACATGGATGAAATTGCTCATTGCAATTTTCCGGCCCATCATATCTTCACTTTGCACCCTCACCATCTGCCTGCTCAGACCAGGCCTACGGTGTAAGTTGCAGCCTAGTGTAGCATGGATTACTACTTTTGGGGCTTTCCCATGCAATGCGTGTATGATCACTGCCAATCAATCTAAAGTCAATCATCGGTTTTTGTGGATCATTTGCTGTCCAATTTGACTTTGACAAGTAGGAAGAATGCATACTTTGCATTTATTGTTCATTGTCCTTTCTTTTTTATATAATTTTAATTCCTGTATTGATTTCTATTTTTAATAGTTTATGTTCTTATGGTCCCGGGGGTACTGTATTCTAGGGATGGCCGATACAAATTGAATATTAATTTAGAATTCAATATAATTTTGTAAGGGATATATAATGGAGCTACATTGAGAATATTGCAATGTGCTTATACTGGCATTTTTTATGTGGCCAAATTAGTTTCTTGCACACCCAGCCAGTTGACTGCATAAACACTTAGCCCATGGTAGACATATCTGTTTGGCAGACATGGAGGGCAGGATCAATGAGCTACCTGTAATAAAACCAGAAACGAAGAGTATGTATAGCAGAATAAAAACATGCCAGTCGCAGCATGTTCAGTTACACCAGAATCATTCTTTTACATGCAGTCCACCAGCTGATTCCTATGGGCTGCTCAGAAACTTTAGGCACTTGGTTATTTAGAAACTTGCACATAATTGTTAAAGACATTTTTGTTAACATCACAATTAGTTTTCAGGTGGTCTGGTTAAATTGTATTATTGTGTTGTATTATAATATCAAGGTATGTATTGTATATCACCAAAAGACTTAGAAATATCACAGTATTATTTTTACAGCCATATCGCCTAGCCCGACTGTATTCCATTCTTTTTCTTACACTTGTCTGTAATGAGAAGAATAACAATAAATGCAACTTTTCATTTTAATTATGTGTCTGTAGTTAAAAGGAATGTGTGTGCCATAATGCAGCAAGAACAACATTCACATTAATATTTCCAGAAAAACGTTATCTTCATGAAAGGCTTAACAATTGACCAGTTATGTGGGTTACAACTACATATGTATCAGTATCAGACCTAATTTAAAAGTGGCTATGATTAAGTGATTTGTGTATGATGCTCCTGCGAATTAAGGAGGCTAATTGCAGAATATTTTACAAATTTTCCCATTAAAATGGTTTGGTAAGACAAAAAAGCTGTTATATTTCTGGGATCTGTCTATTTGGATGGCTATTCTTTATTTCAATTTGTAGGCATAATGGAGTACATAGTTGCTCGCTGCAGGTGAAGAAGGTATAAAGCCCAGATTTTCTTTTTTTGAGGAGGAGTGCCAAAACAATCTGCATCTATTCCAAGCAGTGCTACAGGAAGTCAATGGGATAGTTGCACCTGACAATTGTGCTGAAAGTAACAGCGGTCCTTGTCTTTCTGGCCTCTGATTCATTCCAGCATATCATCAGTTTGGTGGCTGGTGTGAGTAAATGTGGGTTTCCCAGGGTTTTGGGTGTCATCGATTGCTGACATGAATAGTTGTGTGCATAAGCGGTTTTGCCATAGGACATAGGTAGGCAATTGCTTGGGGCCTCGTCTGCCAAAGGGGCCTCGTGAATTTGTGTTTCCTTTATTTATTTATTTATTTATTTATTTATAAAACATTTTTCCTTTCTTGTCACTCCAAACGAATGATAATCTGTAATAGATAAAAAGTAAATATATCTACATGTAAACGTGGGCCTATCCAATTAAATATCTATATTTGCCAATATTTATCATCACCCACATTTCACATTTAATGGACTATTCCACCTTGACCTTCCTGCATTTGCACCTAATCAATGACGTAGAAATTTGAGTTGCCGTCAGAGGCAGAGAGTCACTATCTTTGTTACCATGACGCGTTTTAAAAGTGGATTTGAGAAGAGAAAGAGGAAGAAGGAAGATGCCCAGTTTAAGGAAAGTTTGCCTAAACTGACAAAATTCTTTAATAAAACAGCCAGAGACTCCACGACGGAGGAGCAACAAGCAGAGTGAGAGCACCTTTTATCAACCACCGTAACCGCTAGTGTATTTACTTCGTATTTATTAGAGAGAACTGGACATTGTTACCTATTTAAATGTAAGTCCTGTAAAAATACACATAATAAATGGTCTAAATGTAAAAAACCAACTTCATACATATACATTTAGTTATATTAATACAGCCTCATTTACTATAACTTTAAGACAAGCAACACGCTCTGAATTATCTCATCATGACCCATTAAATCCAATGGCGCAGACGTTGCTTCATAATTTCAAACTGCTTTCCTAACGGCTATTTTGCGTCCTGCGACTTGAGTTACAACAGTGAATATGTACTGATTCCTAGACATGCTGATAGTGACCACCCTTTCTCATATTAACCTCAAATACGCAAGACAGGACACTTATACAGTATGCTAGCAAATTTTCCATTCATTTATATGGGGTGGTCGATACACGTCCCCTTAGCAACCAAAAGCTAGAGCTGGACCACCTCTGAGTTATTTGCCGGCACATAAAAATCGCGAAAGTACTTTTAAAAAAATAACCAGGAGGATAACGAGGACATTTTTCTTACATAACTAGGTGCAGATTGTTACCGATATTTCGCCTATTTTTTCATATATATTTGCAAATCAGTTTACATTTTCCTGTCTGTTGAACGAAGTTGGTTGATAATAGGTGCTCTCACTCTAGCTGACGTTACAACAGGTGTAATGTTAGTTGAAGAAGCTGAGCTAGCTAACGTTAGCAGCCTTACTGCTGCCTCAGCCTGTTGTGCACCCACCGCACCTACAACAACTTCTAGCATTACTGTCTCTGCTGGTTGCGGTGAACCAGCTACAGTGTGGGAGGAAAGTGTCAGAGGCGACACCGACAGACAGCAGCAGCCCACCACAAACCAGACACCCGCTCGGACGGGGACTTTTACCCCTAGAGAATAGTGGATGTTCAAATGCTTTATCAAAAAGCATGTACTATACTTTTGACTTGCAAGAATTAAAGATTATATATTTATAATCTTTTTCTTGCCATATTGTCGTCTTCTAACTGACTGAAGGTCATTTAAAGTTCTTTAGTTAGAATTCTCATTTGGGTCTGTCCTAGTTCTGTGGCTTTGTTAACTGAAAAGAGCTGCCTCCAAATAGTTTTTGTTCACTAGCTATGATTGCGTTAAGCAAAATGGAGAAGGGCCTCACGTTGGTCTTGGGGGCCTGGGGCCTCCAAATCACTAAAACCGCCCCTGGTTGTGTGCTCCTTCTACCCAACCACTCACATATGTGAATCGAAAGTAGTTTTGCTCAATTAACATTCAGGTAATCTGTGATACAAATTACCAGGTGCCACAGAAGGAAAGTATCAAGATGGTCAGATCATGTCCCTGTTATGCCTGTAGCATCAACTATGTGCATATGTACAGCACCTGCACATACATTTATCTATATGGTAACAAACATATCCTTAAAACAATGACATTGATGTCTGCTTTAGCTAGTTGGCTCCAATATGGTAAACAAAGGAGGTGTGTTGACAAACGCATCAAAAGCAATGCTAAAGTGGCAACATTTATTTTGGACAATCTGTAATATTCTGTTTGAATTGGCTTCACATTGTACCATGTTGGTCTGGCATTGACTCTTACTGTATGAGTTAGTTAGTTAGTTATCGATGGTGTAAGGTATCTATTGGGGCAGAAACATTTTATAATACCATATCTAATCTCATATGAATGTTTCAGTGCCAGTGGGCAATATAACAGCTACTTTGCTACTTGAACTATTCATAAAAGATTATGAAATGAATACCTTTTATGAGTAAAATAGGCTGCTAACCTCAAATCCCTCTAATTATAGACCTATCAGAGGTGTGTTTTAAAATATTTACTCTCAGATCAAGCTGCAAACAGCTGCAAATGTTAAAATGAGAATCATTTATTAGTTTGAAGTAACTTACAAATCCCAAAAAGATGTAGACTACTCACTGTAGGCTACAAAACTGTAAATAGTAGGCTAGGCTATGCTTTGCGCAGTTCTCATTATGATTATCAATATTCTGGTGTTTATAATTAAAGACAACTATGGCGAATGGAATGGATTAACTCGTATTTGTGATTTTCATTTATTCACACATACATTTGTCCAAATACACATATTAATGCTTGATTAGTCAAAATGTGTGAGTATAATATCAATGCATAATATCACTTGGTGAAATTATTTGTTAGTGATTGTCTGTTTGGTCATTTAAATATAGAAATAAACCAATTTCTCTATCAACTATTATAATATCCTACCACACACTAAAACATTTTTTTGGATGTACATATGGACAGCAGTTTCACACAGTATGCCAGGGCTCCCTGCTCTCTCAAAGGGACTGAAAAGAGGACATTTGATGACCTGTGAGTGAATTCAGCTGCAACACACCCACTGATATATTTGTCATAATCCAGCCAATTTTCCACCTGTACCGTGCACTTTGAGCTGTGCGATCCTTGCCTCTAGTCACAAAAATACGAACATTCAGTAGCCACACCCAGTGCGCCTATACACCATGCCTATATGCCATGCCCTGCAATGGAAAATAGAGCCCTTAAAATCAGAAAGCCAAACCGTTTAATCAGGTGCAAGCTACAATACCATGTATATCCCTGACACCTGCCATCATTCAACACATCAGAATATCACAGAATACCTGTTTATTTTTATCCCGTATAGGGGATGTATAGCTGAGTGGCAGATGTGTGTTTATTGCCTTCAGGGTAAAACAAGTGTGTCATGACTGCAGACTCCTGGGAAGTTGTCTTTTGCAAACTTCCTCTTCTGTGCCACATCCCAAGAAGCCTCTAATTCCAAATGAGAGTCCTCTGAATAATTCATAGTTATCAATCTATTATATGAAACACTGCAATGCAATATAATCTCAATGGTTAATTCTACTGTTAGCAGTTGAAATAGTTTTACTCTGAAAATGTTTTCTTGACTATGTTAATATATGGATATATAAAATGTCTCTTGAATTGAGTGTGATGGTACTCCTCTTTACTAAATTCTTTTTACCTTTTTGTCTTTGATTTTATTAATTGTATTAAAGAAGTGGAGACAGAAGTTGGAGACAGGCAAACATCCTTAGCAAAAAGTAAATTCACTTGCCATATTTTTTCCAGTTTCTTCAATTTTTCAGTCTTGAAGAGCTTAAGCTTTGAGTCAATGTTTGATTAAAATGAAAATGCCCTCAAACTGGTAAATTCTGAATATCGAGTAAAACATTGTATTCATGCTGATTTTATTACTATTATTGTTTTTGTTCTAAGACAACTATGAAATCTGAAAATATATTTTTCTTTCTGTTGAAAAAGACTGGAAGTTTGTAAACTTGATGATTCAGCATTGAGAAAAAAAAAAAAAACTCACTTAATGTCCTCCCTCTCCTTTGCTAAGTCGTACCCCCAGAACAGAGACAAAAACCGGCCCTCTCACATAGTTTCTGGCCATCCAGAAGCAACAGAAGTACAGAACAAATGCATTCCCAGAGAAACAATGAGGTCATACATATTCAGTGTGTGGTCCCGCAAACCTGTCAGCAAACTGATATATTACTGCAGCTCTGCAAATTCAAGCAAGCACAAAGAAATGCTGTAATTTTGATGTTAAAAAATACAATACATTTCTGCAATGCAAAGAATGCTGAATTCAAGAACTGGATTGTGATTCATATGATATGCTGAAGACCCTGTTTTGGTGTTGAAATTATTGCCTGGATTCAAATCCACTGTTACATCTATATAGCATTTTTATAAAATAGTGGACCAAGGGAGCATTCATTTCAGTATCATTATGACATTTTGACGTGGTGTTTTTTAAGTATCTTAAAATGGTAATGAATAACCACCCATTTGCTTGAACTAGATTTTTTTGCCCACAAATATACACACTCATTTAAAAAACCACATGAGAAAGTATGTCTTGTGTTGTGATTCAATGATCTCGTTTTAAAGCAGTTCAGCTTGTCTTGAACAATCTCTTCTTACATATATGAACAGGCAAATTGCAGCATGTGAAAGTAGCCCTGGGTGTTGAATCCTAAAGAGAACATCTCAGACACCAAGACAGCAATCAAGCAAACAAGATAGAAAACACATATTTGATCAAAGATACACAACAAAGCTGCCGACAGATTCTGCAGACAGATTATTGTTTGGCTTTGGTTTATTTCTGCATTTACATAAACACCTCCTTTACAAACGAATATAGCATACAGTAAATGAGCACTCAAGTTATATTCAGTGATTATTTTCATAGGTAATAGAAAAGTTACATATGCAAGTTGCTCCATATGATCTTGCATATGGATTTGGTCATATTCTTTCCAGCTTTATGAATGCATTGATGGTGCCATCTGGACGGGTAGTCAACCACATACTTAAGCCTAAGATTTCAGTCTAGGGCTTGTTTCACGCTAACAATATCCAAGCATTGTTGCTACTGCTTCACGGTTATATGAACCTAACTTCCCTTTGAAACTGCCATTTGTGTTGTTTGTACAAACAGGAAGGGCAATTAAATCATCATTGTTAATCTTTAATGGGACTCTCATTATTATTGAGACTCTTGTTTCAATATTAATATTTGATCACATAAAAAAAGATCAATCTCATTTTGCTTTATGCAGGCAAGATGTTATTGGGGAACATCTTGCATGTTTCTCTGTTTGTTCATTTTATGACATGCTTTAAAAATACAGAGATACACAGAGAAAAAAGATACTAGCTTGCACGTTGCATTTTTCCTGAAAAAAGGCCCAGGATTGTGGAATCAAAGATACCCATGGGGATACATTTAGAGTATTCTTATATATCAGCCATTTTCCCCTAGCTTTTATGTTATTACACCACTTACTGAGAAAGATTTTGTTGTATCAGGCTACATTGTATGCTCTTGTATTTGGTATTGTATCCTCACTGCTATGCTGAGAAAATGGCTTTTTCCAGCAGTCCCTTCACCTTGAAATCATAGTTGTTTCAAAATAATTGTTTAGTTTATAAAGCATATCTGGAAAAAAAAAATCTACAATGCAGTTTTCACAAGCAGCATACCAAAGAGCTGTGGATTAAGCAGCTGTTCCTATTCTATGAGAATTCAGGTCAGTTTTGCATGAGGGCCTTGAGAGTATTACTTTTTTTTTTTTTTTTGCTGTTACATTCTGTAGAAATTCCAAAAGGATACTTCCTTTGGATTCCAGGCATGCTTAATGGTCTGGTTTGGGTCCATAAATGAGGTCATACAGACCACACAAGTAAAGACTTGTGCTATGGGATCATAGTTTCAGGCATTGTCTTGGCAGTCTTTGAGTCATCCAGGTCATTTCCATCCAGGTTGACATCTCCACAAAAACATGTCATGCTGCCATGAACAGGATGAAAAAATAAATGCCTGCAAGTGATCACACTCACAAATGTGTGATCACTTGTTGGATGGGTGGTGATGTTTTTTTATTTATGTTTTTGCAACCAAATGCATATGAACACCAGTCCTCAACCTTGCTATATACGTGAGCACTGGTGTTTTTACATGTCAGTCATATCCGTAACTATTTATTTTTACTCTTGTCACCTCTCTGCCTCTTGTCATGGTCATTTTTCACATTGCAGAACAGGAACAGAACAGAACAGGAGGAAAAAGGGATGAGAGGATTGAGGGTTTGATCCAGAGAAGATGAGTGAGTGGGATTGGGAGGCAGGAGAGTTCAGTGTTAGCCTGGATTGAATGTCAACTCTCTGAGGACGTGAGCACGTCCACCACTAGGGGTTTCTGAGAGTCGATTAACCTCGCCATAGATGGGACAAACAACAAAGAGAGGCAGAAAGAAAGGTTCTCTCTTTAAAGGGTCATGACTTCTACCCCAGAAATTGAATTCCCCTGATTTAAAACCCCAGGTAGTAATCCTTATTCACCTGAGATGGTCCAAGTACAATACGCCTTTGAAAGAGAACAAGAGCGTCTGAGTGGCATAGCACTATGTAGGGAATGTGTTTTTATCCTCTAATACACTAAACCATTGAAACTGCAAATGGTTTAATTATTACAGAACAGGAGCAAGCCCCATTAAATACATGAAATGTTTGCTTTTGAATTGGTACCTAAGTTTCTTAATTAATGAATAAATCTGAATGGAAAAGCAGGAACCAATTAAACTGAAGTACATCCATTTCCGATCCCAGCTTGGCTTTCACAGAGAAGGATGACATTCTCATCCTGTTCACTCTGTTAAGTGCATGATGATCAATGTGCACCAACCTTATTACTGTAAATGACAACTGAAACAAAAACAAAAACTAGCTATGGAAAAACATATTTGTCAACCAAAATAAAAATAAAAAACTAGTTCAAAAAAGAAAAGAAAAAGAAATAATCTGCCTCTAAAATTTTATATAATTAAATACAATTTTATTCAATAAAAAAAAACAAACAAAAAAAAAACAATTTTCTTTTTTTGTTGTACAAGTTTTTTGGACATTGACACAATTTTTGTTGTTTTGGCTCTGCACACCAGCATATTGGATTTGAAATGAAACAATGAATATGAGGTTAAAGTGCAGACTGTCCAATCGGGCAATCTGTGTTGAAATTACAGCCCTTTTTATCCATATTTTGCATACGCAAGTGATTGTGTCGCCCCCAAAATGATGTGCATAAGTTGATTGCAAAGAACTGGACATTTGTTTGGATTGGACCAGAAACAAGAAATATCAATCTTCTAGTCAGCCTGGCCCATTAAGAGGTTCATGATAACTTGTGTTTTGATGCCTGCAACCCAGCTTTGTCCATATAAGCACATTGTTGCAATTGCTCAGATTGTAAAAGTGCACAGTCAGCCCTGGCATAGATGCACTGCCAGGCATGCATGTTTGTCAGCCAACTGAGGCTACATTTTTGCAAGTGCAACACAAGCAAGTGAAAAGGCTTCTGCCAGGAGTCCACCCCCTGCTTAAGGCATTTCAAGTGAGTAAATGTGAACTAAAGAGGTTTCCATTCCAGTAGTCATGAGTCTCAAAGTGATACTTCTGTTATAGCCCAACCCCCCCCCCCCCCCTCCATAATGTTTTTCTCTGTTCATTTCATTTTATTTTTCATGACCCTCAACATCAGTTTGGGTTTCTTTGTATTCTTCATCCAATGGCACTGACGCTGTGGCTTGTTCTGCAAATGACTGTGCCTGTGGCTTGGTATGAAGGCCTCGGGGACTGGCTTTGTCGGGCGAGCTTCCACAGTCAAGCATTGTGTCCCGGGGCTCTTCAGTCTGTTTCTTTCTGACCTGGAAAGTATTTTGGGTGTCAGCATTTTCCAGTGTGCCTGGCACCCTGTTTATTTTTGTAAGACATGGAGCTGAATAGACATTAATAAATGCCCCTGGCCTGTAAGTCAAGAACCATCTAAACTTGTCACAACGTGTTAATTAGATAACACCCAGTCATAAGCCTCTGCCTGTTGGGTCCTCTCCTTTCTCTGTTACTGAGACTAGTAAAGATGGAAGCCTTTTTTCATATGTACTCAGATCTGATTTGCTGACAGTTATGTTTTATATCTGTGCATGTACATGGAAAAGTGCTTCAACATTTTCTTTATGCTCAAAAATTTAGTAGGCAAAGTCATTAAGTTCTATATACAATGCCGTGAAAAAGTATTTGCCCCCTTCCTGATTTCCTCTGTTACTGCATATTTGTCTCACTGAGTGGTTAATGATCTTTAGCCAAAACTTAATATTAAACAAAGGGAAACTGTGTAAACATAAAACACATTTTTAAAAATAATTATTTCATATATTTAATTTTAAAAGTTACCAAACACTCGTATAACACATAAAAAAAGTAATTGCTCCCTTAGTGACTCAATATAGTAATTACCCAAATTTAAATGATAATTAGATTCAGCTGATTGAACACAGCAGAGTTTGACTGCAGTCAACCCTGTTGAACCTAAGCCTCACTCATATTGAACCTTACCATCAGGGCAAAGTAGTCACCGCAACGTTTCTACAAGCACACAATGCCATGATCAAAGGAAATTCTTGAACAGAAAAAAGCTATTTCAATATGTTAGGCTGGAAAGAGTTACAAAGCTATTTCTAAGGCTCTGGGCCTCCCGTGAATTACAGCAAGAGCCATTATCACCAAATGGAGAACACTTGGAACATGATGAATCTTCCCAGGAGTGGCTGGCCTGCCAAAATTTCTCCAAGGGGGCAGCGGCAACTCATCTAGGAAGTTACATTCATCCCAGAAGAACATTCAAAAAACTGCAGGCCTCTCTAGCCTCAGTTAAGGTCAGTGTTCATGACTCCACAATAAGAAAGAGACTGGATAAAATAGAATTTATGGAAGAGTAGCAAGTTGGAAACCACTGCTAACCAAGAGAAACATAAATGCCCATCTCACATTCGCAAAAAAAGCACCTGGATGATCACCAAGCCTTTCTGGAATAATGTTCTATGCACTTTCTGGAAGACAGGTCAATTGTGTCTGGTGTAAATCAAATACAGAATTTCACAGTAATAAAATCAGACCAACAGTCAAACATTACTGAGCTGACCAGTGGTCTGTTTCTTCTTAATGATGCTCCAAATAGTTGATCTGAGTAAGCCTAAGTTTTGGCATATGTCTCCTTTTGTTTTTTATTATTTCTCAGCCTCATAATGGTTTCCTTGACTTTGTACTGGCTATGTCTTACTGTGGCCCTCATGTTGACAAATACCAACAACAGACTCCAAAGGCAATTAAAAGGAGATATCAAGATATGATGCATTGTGGTTTCTTTTAGCTATTCTGGGGTTTTGGAAGGAGTCTGATGCCTAATGAATTCTGGAAATTTAGTTATGGCCAGATTTTATAAATGCTTGTGGAAGTTTTAATGAGCACAAAAGTGCACCACCAGCACAAATGTAGGTAGGCATGTTCACTGTTTTAAGAAATCGAGGTGTGGACCACAGATTATTGCTGGATCATGAGAACGAATAAGCAATTCATTCATATGAACCAGCAAAATTTGAAAATTCCTATGGAAAAGGGCAAATCATTGAGTAGAAAATAATACTAAATGATAAAAAATGCTAAAAGACAACTGACTTTTCCAAAGCAATTAACCAAGACAGAAAGCTATTATGGGAAAGTAAACAGAACCCATATTTTAATACATAGGAGGGGAGGTGTTAACCTACTAATGTAATCTGTTGCAATGGCTATTATCATTATTTTATGTGTATAGTAGGGTCCAGCGACATTTTGTTATATTTTGTAATTTTTTTATATGAAGGTCATATCAATATTCTCAATATGACTAATATTGAAATATTGAAATATTGAATATAGCATAAACAATCCATCAATTAAAAACTATCATAACCGAATAAAACTGTTAACATTATGGTATCATTCCCTGTACAGACCTAATGCAATCTGGGTTATGTAACCCCCCAATATTTTTATTTAAATTGGTCACTAGATTAAGTGGCACAGTATGCTTGTGTGAGTTGACATTTCACTATGTGACACTAGATGGTCCAGCTGTCTCCTCCAAAGTTGAAATGAAACCTTCAAAATGAAATGAAATAAAACCAATAATAGTTTTGAAGCATTTTCTGTTCGTATTATCAAGTGTGCAATACTGCTATTTATGAAAAATAAAACAGCCTAATAATAATAATAATAATAATAATAATAATAATAATAATAATAATACATTATGGTAAGTTGCCAGACACTTTTATCCAAAGCGATGTAAAATATCTAATAATAATAATAATACCTTTATGATTTTAAAACTCAAAATAAATGTGCATTTTAAATATACATCACATTTTATAATGATTGATATACCGAGCTATTGAACTATATAGTTGAGAGCTATATCGAAAGTAAGCAACAGAAGGCTTGTATTGATGACCGTCAATGACATTGACTGTAAACTCTCAAAACATTAAGAAAGGAAGACGTATGATGGCTATATATCAATTTTATATCACATGACAGTGGTTCCGCAGGGATATTCTCTGCAGTAGAAAACCCAGCCACATAACGATAGTTTGATGCATTCACTGGGTGAAGTTGATCGGCTTGTTCATGTGTGAAGCATTTTAGGAGGATTTATAAACAGGTCAAGCCTAGGAGCATTTATCCATGCTCGTAGACATTTTAGAAATCGTTCATCGGAATATTTTAGGAACGATCATACGCTGACATTTAGAATGAAATCCCAGATGATTTTAGCATTGTAAACAGACAGTGAGCGCAGCATGGTAAGGGTGAATGGATGTAGCAGGGGAAGAAAGGCAGTGGACTGGGAGCTTTCCAGATGGATTTTTCCAGCAGAATCAGAGGGATTCAGCTCATCAAGGAAACTTCCCAGAGGCCCTGGTGGATGATATGCAATGCAATGAACAATTTTGCGACATAAGTGATAGTTGCAGCATGATATTTGAAAGAACAAAGAGAGGTGAGAGAATGTAGACATTTCCAGGAGGGTGAGGTCAATAAGCAAGTCCCACCACCTTAGCCAGAGAGCCGGGGAGACTGAGAGAAGGAGAAGGTACACGAGAGGACTCAGAGGTTATGGCAAATCAGTGGATAGAGGGGACAGATGCATAGGTTGAGATGAAGTTCGTCTTCCAGATGGCAGATTTTTAGTTGAGAATGTTTGAGAGTAGCTGACGCCGTGGAGGTCGACAACAGTGGGAGAGCCTGCGGCTAAGGAGAGAGTTACAGACACAAATAGGGAGGGAACACATAGCAGTAACAGTAGGAGAGGTCTGTAAGACTAGTTGCAGTGGACTTTCCTGGTTAGGCTCAGTGTTCATGCATGGAAGTGGCTGCTGCTACTGCTCCTGCTCCACTTTGTGAAGGGACCACGCAGGAAAAAAAAAACATGGTACATACACTCCCAGCTTGGAAGAGGCAAAACACTAGGCTGCTTCAAATGAAATGCACACACCCTACTAATCAGCACTTGAATAACCGACAAGCACACATCACAACAATCACCAGCTGAGAAGAACAGTAGGATATGCTTTTGGAACAGCAGAAGCCCCACAACAACACAGTGTGACAAAGTGTGTCTAAAGCAAGCCTTATGTCTTCGGTATTTAGGCCTGGGGCATGGAGAAAACAGGAGGCCTTCTGAGGGTGTTTGTTTCCCTCCACTGAGTCATAGCAGCAGCTGTTTCCATATTGAATTGGAAGCTCTAGCAAGCAACAAGGTTAAAATTGCTCTGATTTTCAGAAATAACTTTTAAAATGAATGTACTACATTTATTTTAAAAATGCATGTTAGCAAAGAACCATCATGGCCTCAAATGAAATTCAGGTTTGGTTGCTTTAATCTGATTGCTTGCACAGTCAAACCCTGACTAGTTAGCAGTACTAAGTGCACATATGCAGTCACATCATCTTTTCTCCACTTCTACACACTTACTGTGACATTCACCATATACAGGTTTTAAAATTTTCCTTTGCTCTAAATTGCGAATACAATGCAGGCCCCCTGCCTGTTATCTGTAAACTATTTCCCAGAAATGTACCTGCTGATATCACACATTAATTCTGCTCTACTTGGTGGGACATCCAGAGTGTTAACACCTGCATTTCTGGGCCATAGCCTTCACCAGTCTCTATGGAAACGGGTTTCTATGGTGACTGTTAGAACCCTACTGGATTTCACAACATTCTGATTGTC
Source organism: Anguilla anguilla (assembly GCF_013347855.1). Taxonomy (NCBI): domain Eukaryota; kingdom Metazoa; phylum Chordata; class Actinopteri; order Anguilliformes; family Anguillidae; genus Anguilla; species Anguilla anguilla. The sequence continues at coordinate 37,439,910 of NC_049207.1, forward strand.
CTATACATGCTACCTTTCTGGCTTTAACATACCCCATCTGTCTTCTACCTCTTCTACTGGCCATTTCAGCTTCTTTTTACAATCCTAAACTCCTACTTTAAGCTGCAACACACTTTTCATCAACTTATGCTTAACCACAACCGTCACAACTATTTTTTCACAGTTTACACATATTTCTATTTTTATATATTTGGTATTTGGTTTTATGAACTGCTCTTAAGTAGTGGCTAAATAATAATAATAATAATAATAATCATCATCATCATCATCATCATCATCATCATCATCATCATCATCATCATCATAATAATAATAAATGAATAAATAAAAACCTGCAATCCAGCTGAGCCTTGCAGTAACTTTGACATTTAATGCTCCAACTATTTATATTAAGCAGTCTGTTGATATGAACAAATACTTCAAAAAACATTTATTTCCCCCCCACACAAAAACTAGTTGGAGTTGTTATTGAAAAAGTGGACAAATTAATTAATACTCCAAGGCACTGCTACTACGTGATAATAATGTTCATTTAAAAAAATGTGCTCACAATAAAAAAGACATTATTAAGTGACAATCCTGTGTGGTAATCTGTCTTGCTCATCTGAGCATGGTTGGTACTGCCAGTAAAAGATATTGTTAGGAAACAGCTGGAGATCATTATGCTTGTTTACTAGAGTGATGGAATGTTATGGCGATACCCTTACCCATAATACTTCTAACTTTCTGTGAAATGGTCTGTTAATGGTCAATAGGTCAGCAGGTGCATGCATATCTTTCAGCCACATGTATTTAACATGGGCACAAAAAAGTATTAATTAACCCAGGTTAACTGACCCAGGGGTGGCTGAGAATACATTCTGCACAAAACTGCATTCAAAATCATGACTCTTCCTGTAAGGGCCCATTCACACCCTTATAACAGTACCCTGGTATAGTAGAAATATGTTTATTTCAGCAGCAGCAGCAGTTTGTTACCCAATGTGGATTTTGTGAAATATCTTTTCCAAGCCAATGACACAGCTTCTGAACACAACCAGCAGCCATGAATGATAATTAGGTCCCAGGACCACAGAAAGGGTAAGTAAGGGGTCAGGAAATCTTACTGTGGCGGAGAACATATAGCCTTTGAAAGATCTAAATGTTTACTCCATTGAATCCCGGTAACTTTACTGTGACCCCGCAGTTGGACCCATGCTGTGAGATTGCTTTCCACTTCAGCAATGGCAGAGCATAGCAATGTCCAGACTTCATGTGTTTAGTTTCCATTTCCTCAGCTAGCGAGCCGTAGCTGGGCCCACATACTGGAGATAAACATTTTCTCTTAGTCTATTTTTGGCGAGATGGTCGTGGCAGTGCATGGAGTGTTGGTATGCAGGTTCCTAAAAAAATAAACATGTCAAACGCAATGAAAGGGTGCACTGATTCTACTGGTTGGTTTAGTAGAATCAGATTCTACTAAACAGCTCATGCTGAGCACTGGCATCAGAATTTCATTTTTTCTAAGTATCAGTAAAAATGAATAAAATTAAGCTTAAACTCATTGCAAAACTAGTTACAGTTAGAAATGTTAGCTACAACTGCTAAGTTATATGCTGTTTGGAATTGCTTTACAAATTGAGCAAGATGACAGCAAAATGGTAAACTGCAACCTGTGTCAGGGGTTGGTACAAATCAGAAACTCTTTAGATGTGTTATTCAATTATAGCAAATGATTACCATCCCATGGAGAACAACACATTCTATGACATGAATGGATCTAAGGCTATACAGGGAAAGGCTGACATTTGCCGCCAGTCACTGCATATGTAAGAAAAGCCGTCTCATTTTAGGCATTCCAAGAAATTCCTACTTAAGTGTTGCAGATGGACATTAGGCAGCCATATTATTTATTTGTTCCAATGTTTTTTGTTTTTTTTAATATTAATTTTTATTAAAAGGAGCCTGTAAATGTTTTAAATGTCCTTGAATGAAGAGAGGCTCATGACTAAGAATTCCCATGTATTTTATACAAAAGGCAAATAAACTACTTGAAGTGACTGTATTTGCTCTTGTGAGCTCCATTCTCAGTGATTCATCCAGCTAGAGGAGATTCAGAGATTGTTCTGTAATTGTCATGATAATACTGAGGCCTCACAAGTGTGAACAATGTATAACGTGCCAAGTCACATAACCTCTAGAGCATGGGTTTCCAACCTTTTTTAGACCAATTGTCAGCGGTTGTGGTCTCATCCAGCAGTATACAGAACAGATTCTATCTCAGAATTATGTTTTGACATGTGCTTGTTAACATTTGATTGGACATGAGGGGTCAAGCCCAGGTAACTGACAATGCCCAGCAGGAGATACATTTCAGATCAGAACTTTCTGGATTTTGGGTGCATCTAACAAATTCTGGCTAGTGAAGACAATTTTGCAAAAAAATCTGTTCAGTCCAAATCTACCACCTTGTCATATGCTGGTGATATCATTATTGACTTGTAGCCTATTATGCTATGTTGAGTTTAGCTCACTGAGCTATGGTACAGACGTTCCAGTCGCAAAGTTGTCAGTGTTGTGTGACATGTTACTGTCCATGGTCAATCTGATTTCTGATATGGTGATACATTTCAAAATGAACTAATTTGTGCTTTGGTCAATTATCATTGTGCATAGCCCACCAAAATTTAGTAGTCTTCTTTTTATTCTGAACTACGTTGGAGTTAAACCCTTTTAAATTTATTTTATTAAGAGGGCACAAAGTTTATATTCTGAAGACATTAAAATGCATGTGCTCCTTTATTGTAGTCGTTAAGCTATATTTATCAAACAAGGCCCAGTTATTTGCCCTTTGCATTTTGCCCCCATTGCTTCACGCTCTGCATCAAATTATCCAGCGAGTAAGGCTAAAGCCACAGGTTTGCCTGGCATCGCTCTCACCCTCCATCCACAATCAGCTGCTTGTGGGTGTGTTTTCCACTTTTAAAACCTTAAATGTATATTGATTGTACATTTTGGATTTCCTCACACAACTATAATTAACAAGTTCTCCTTAACAGAACTATGTGGAATGGAAAAAAAAAATTGAAATCGAAGACAGTTTACACGTCGGATCTTTAATCTGATTGGTTATCGCGCCAATTGGTGTTCCCCGTGTTTCCGGTTGCTCTGCCCACTTGCCTCGCATCGCCAGTTATCCCAGCATGCCTTGCGGACACAAAAAATCAGCTCTCATTGAAATGAACGGGGGCGATTATGAAGTCACTTCTTGTCGGAGGATGTGTGTATTTACCCTAAGTTGTGCCAGCTACTTAAAGGGGTAATTACTGAAACACTAAATCACGTTGTTTGAGTTCTGAAGCCGAGTATCCTGTCTCAATCTGATAAATCCTTTAGTCAACAAAAATCTAATTAAGCTTTGTCACTGCCGCTCAGGTGAAATGTTTCATTTTGTTTTGCCTGGTGCTTGGCCCACATCCGTGTTGTAGAGGTAGGTTTTTGCCTACTTCTACATAAGCAAGTCAAAGCCCCATCTCAGTTATTGAGACCCAGCCCAGTGCAACACTGACTATGTTGCTTCTTTCTCCGATCTCCCCTACACTAATGCCTATAGCCTCCTGGCAAAAGATAGCCAGAGATTTGAGACTGGCTAATGTAGCTGAAAATGCTAGTCTTTTTTTTAATTTACTCTTTCACGTGGATGCTTTAAAAATTTCCAGGTTCCAGGTAGACTAAGGTAGACTAAGGTAGACCCTAGTGTTCAGCAATTTGGAGAAAGTGGCTCATCGTCAGAATGTTTCACTCCAAAATTCAGATTATGCCAGATCAGTTGGATGCCCTTCTCACATACTGCCTGTGGAGGCTGTGGAGAGTTATTTATTATCTGTCCGGCACATTGCAACTCTTTTTGTGGTTGTTGACAATACAGTTGACTGTCAAATGGCAGAACATGGCATGAGGGGAGTTTGAGATCATAGGGCAACAAACATCTCTCTCCATGCCTGCCTGTGCCGAACCTCCTTCTCTCCCAATCTGGGCTTGCCTGAATGTTAAAGCTGCGCCCCCTCATTATCATATGGACGAAGAAATACTAAATTAAAATACAGAAAGTAATTAATTAAAAAATAAATACTGAAATAAATGCAGAAATACCCATTTTTCAGATTTAAAAAAATGTATTTATTTATGTCTGTGTATACTCATTTATTTTAGCATTTTGCTTGAATTTATATTTATTTATTTATTTATTTATTTATTTATTTTTGGCATTTTTGGTCTTCCATCATTAAGAACATATTGGTTGCACATGCATTAATCCAGTGCAGACACCCCTCATAATAGAGCCAATGCCTCCCTTATATCCATCATGATTCCAGAGTACCCTCGCAGTCTCAGAGCACCCCCTGAGAGGTGTTACCACCACACTGAGAAATCCTACTCCAGTGCAGCTACATCAGTTTTTGCGACATGAATAATTGTGTGTCTCCCAGTCATAACTGTCCATAGCATTGCTTGGTGACAGAAGGTTTCAGTCATCTGGTTCTCAGCTTCATCACACAATAGCTCAGTTGATTACGCACCCGCAATCTTCCTGAACCACCTGCATCGGTTATGTAGTCCCCTGGCACGGTAACTGTAGAGGTGGCAGATTTCAGAGTGAAAGGCACCAGCCGGCAGCATGCATTTTGGAGGTCACCTGTGTAAATCTGTACTCCCCTGAATTGATAGACAACATTGCTGTGATCATAATGGGCTGAAATTGCGAATGAGCAATCCAAACCAGGGATATAAAAAAATAAAAAAACGAGGACATAAGCTGTCAAAAAAAATGTTTACACGGTTTGTAGAAGTGACTTTCATATCAGTAGTTTATTTCCATTATTTACATTTACATTATTTTTCTTTCGGTAGCTTGGCAGAATCATTGGCATAGTTTATAACTTACAGTATAAAGTTTCCTTCTTCCAATTTCTTTAGCCTACAGTAACTCAAAATTTAGCTCTCAGTCATTCTGGATGCTGAAATACTGCTTAACAATAACACAGCATCTGCACCTTAGATGATATGTTATTTAATAGTATATCATTTGTCAATCACTTCCAGCTTTTCGGTTTTTAATCTACTTGAAAGGCCTGAAACGGAAAGGAGATACGCTCTTTCCAGCATGGGGTACAGAGAGTAATGCTGATGTCCTTGTTCATGGCAAATGCTCCAAAGATCATTCTAAAGCCAATGGTTTTCATAATCTATCTACTGCTGTCTTTTTTCTGTATTTTATTTTTTCTTATAGACTTCAAAACAAAAGAAAGGTCCAATGTTTCATTGGTGCACACACAAGTGCACCTGTGCGCTCTAAATTTTATTTTATAGTTGATGGCGGGGGAAAATGAGCAAGCAATTTTTCTTCGCTGCACATTTTGTGGTGACAGTGTTCTGTCATTGATCTTGTGTTTTCAGGCTACGGGTTGCACTCTCTGTCTACGGGGAATGTATGATTAAAAGATATAGGTAATATCCTCTAGGAAGTGGAAAAGATATGAGTGCAGGTCTCTTGTCTTTTCTGAAGTTATTTTTTTCTTATTTCAGTTCAGCTTCTTTGTATAATGTGTTTAATATTACCTTTATTATGTAGCAGAGGGGTCTGAACTGTTTTTCCCTGTGCGTAGAATCACCATCTGGCAAGTAAGACTGAGAACATGACTTAGTAGAGCGTCTATATTTGGATACCCCTCCACCTGTACATGCAGAGAGCAGCTGACACTGACACCCTGGATATGGCTAGACAGCTTCTCTGCCCAGCAGTCAAAACAGAGGCATGGCCCGCACAACTACAGCCACAGCCTGTACAAAAAAAATAAAGATATATACATATATATATATATATATATATATATATATATATGTGTGTGTGTGTGTGTGTGTACAAAGTGATTTTGCCTCATGTTGAAATGGAAAATTAAAAAAAGCATATTCTCTCCTGTGAAAAACGGTGTTTTCTTTTCTGTTTTTAAATAACTTTATTGATTATATAACATTTCACAATACAACAAAAAAGACTTACATACAAAAATAAATTACATAACATACATCCCTTTACAAATCACACAAAGCTATATCTCGATTTCAGCCCATTCCAAATCAGTGTGTTTTCTTTTAAGGTCCAGAGTTCTTTCCTTCTGAAGGCAGTTACAATTTGTTTAAAAACAGTATCGCTTTTTATGAAGACACTTTCCATTGTCATTGCCACGTCTGGTTTTTCATAATTTACTTACAGTGGTGCAACTACACAACCAGTATAGTTACCTTTTTATCATTACAATGTTTGTCAAATCTTGCAGTAAATATTGTTTTCTGGTCACATATCTAGCTGTGAACATGGAATCCACTAATTCAGTTCCAGACATGTACATTGCCTCTCCTATTACATGCAGCTCTAACAGCCATAGGCATAGATTTCGGGGGGGACACAGGGGATACGTCCCACTCAATATTTAGAGCACGTGCATTTGCCCACCCCCCCCCCCCCCCCCCCAATGAAAACATGAAAGAAGCATTTGCACCATAAATTGATGCAAAAAAGGCACAAATTGGTGCATAAGAATTCACCAGAATGCAGGAAATGAAGTGTTTGACTCAAAATATCATGGGGAGGACCCCCAGACCCCCTGCTTAATATGTCCCCCCCCCCCCAATGTTCAAACAAAACCTACGCCACTGCTAACAGCCTCCTTTCATGGGTAGTGATGATTGCACTTGACATCCATATCATATTAAGTTACAATGAAATAAAGCCCCTGCAGTTAGTTTTCTAATACCATACTAATAAATGGTATTGGACTTTCACAAGTAAGATCTCTCCTCCGTTGCACTTGTACTCTTTGTGGATATTACTTACAATGGTTTGGAATAGATAAGCTCTTTGTGCTTTTTGTGTTTATCCCTGGTTTGGATTGTCATTTTCCTGGTGGGTAAGGTTGTTGAACCATGATGAGAATGGCACTTGATGCAGATTGTTTTGGTAAATATAGAAACACAAGCATAGCTAGAGCAGGCATAGATGGAGAGTTAGGTTACAATAGGGCACAAGCTCAGAAAAGGGTTTACATACCACACAAGGGCAGCATCTCCAAAGGTTGTGATATCATACCAATTCCAGCCCTTGCAGGGACCTGGACCTTGGACCTGGTCTGTGACCCTGAGAGTGGGATGCCTGATGAGCCTCAGGGCACCCAGATGACCATGTCCTCCAGGAAAAGGGAGTTGGTGATAGTGGGGGACTCAATTATTAAGAGGGCTAGACAGCATAGTCTGTTCGATCAACAAGGAGTCTCCTGTGGTGTGTTGCTTGTCTGGTGCCCAGGTAAGAGATCTCCTGGAGCCTCCTAACAAGCTCCTGGCCAGAACAGGGAGCGATTCAGTGGTCATGGTTCATGTTGGGGCCAATGACATAGGTAAGGTTCTGCAGGACAAATTTGTGAAGTTACTGGAAAAGATTTGAGGCAAAACCTCCACATTAATATTCTCTGGAATGCCATGTGCGAGCAGAGGGAAGCAAAGATTTAGCATGTGGTTTTGGTGTGGGAAAGAGAGGTACAGGTTTATGGGGCACTGGGCCTCCTTTTGGGACAGGGGTGACCTGTACAATCATGAGAGGCTGCACCTGAACCCGTGGGGGTCCTGCTGCCACAAGATTATTTAAACTAGAGACTTAGGGGGCAAGGAGGTTAAAGAGGGGGGTACAGACTTTCCAGATGGAAGCTGTCAAGGCTACTGTATAATAGATAGAACACAAATAAAATCTTTTTAAAGCAGATTTTTAGTAAGAGTGGCTTGGAGCAGCGGGGAGTGAGGAAATGGGAGAGGATGTATAAAAGTAATAGTAAGGATGTATAAAAAAATGTCTTTGCTTAAATGCATGAAGCTACTAGAAGTATAAAAATACTTTTTTGGAACTTGAAGCTGTTATAAATATTGGGGGCTATGACGTAATTGGGATAACGGAGACATGGCTTGGGGATGTGAATAAATATAATATAGAAAAGTACAAATTTATTAGGAAGGATCGATCCAGTAAGAGAGGTGGGGTGTAGGTCTCTATGGAAAGGAAAATCTTCATGTGCATACAATTCCAGAAACTGACCAACTCATGCCTAGTGAAGACATTTGGACTAAGCTCAAAGGGCCATAATGTGAGCATGTTACCGGCCATCAGCTTCAGACAGGAGTGTGAATGTATGTCGTTGTACGTCGCTCTGGATAAGAGCGTCTGCCAAATGCCTGTAATGTAATGTAATGAATGCAATGTGTTACGACACAAAACCCATCTGCGTTACAATAACCAGGTGTACGCTATTGGACGTAACACGAAGCCACCTCAACCTCACAACCTGAAAGAAGACCCAGCTGAGCACAAAGTGATATATAAAAGGCAATCAGGCATTTATTATACTGCAAAGCAGGAGTTAGATCTATAAGTCCTAAAGATTTTCTAAGCATATATACAGTCTCAGTGCAGGTTGCAGGATCTCACCGGGCATGTAACCCATGCCAGAGCTGAAGGTGGTCCTCTTTTCTATAAGTCTGTCCTCCTCTTTTCTAAAAGTCTGTCCTCCGATTCCTTATAGATGTTCTGAGGTAGAAACTGGGGTAATCGCTGACTATCCTTACAATCTGAACTCTATCAAAAGTGCAGATTTTAAGTGCTTGTGCTATGTAATGATCCTGACAGAATTTGCAGCATATGTGTAGTGGAGCCACTTGGGATACCGCAGTTATTTTTAAAAATAAATTTGGCAAATTAAGAGGGCCTCCACTAAGTCCTGAATTTTTCATTTTGATGCACAATGCAAATGCCTCCCCAATGGAAAAAAAATCTATATGGGAGAGTTTTAGAAAAAGAAATTTATAAGATATATAAAAATGACAGTACTGAGAGTAATAAGGCTGAATATTGTAATATGTGTGCTATGGTTAAAAAGGAACTAAGCATAGCTAAAAGACTCTTTGAAAGGCAAATTACCCAAGATACAAAAAGTAATCTGAAATATTTATTTCAATACTGCTGTATAGGAACATGAAAGTTAAGGAGGAGGCTCAGTGCATTAAGAAGGAGCATTGCTACATATAAAAATGAGGTATCGCTGATGCCTTAAATAGTTTCTTCGTTGAGAGTTTTACCAGGGAACAGGCTACTAATAGGCTGGACGGCATATTCAGTACTCAGAATGTCTTCATATATATTAAGAGAGGAGATAAAGAAATACTAGACAAATTACATAAACTAAAGACAAATTAGGCAGGAGGACCTGATCGAATATACCCAAGTTTACTCATAGAGTTAGGTGAGATCATCTTTAAACCACCATCTTTTGAAACTGGAGAAACACAGGAAGACAGGAAGCAAGGCAATGCAATACCAATACAAAAGAAAGGGGACTGTAGTTGAGAATTTATTTGTGGTGGTCGACTCCCTGTGTGTGTGTGTGTGTGTGTGTGTGTGTGTGTTTGGGTTTTCTTGTGGTGGGGGACTTCTGAGGATTGTTGTACTGCTTATTAAATTGTATGGTAACTATTAACAGGTTATTAAATAGTGTTGTACCACAACACACCCATTCTCTCTGTCTCCCCTCACATACAGCTGCACCCTCACTTGCTGCCTTTCCCTATGCACACTTGCACAACCACACTATTCACACTGAATGTTATCTTTAATTGAAAATATTGCTATATTTTATTTGCAACACTTTAAGCTCTGTAGATTTATTTATTTATTTATTTATTTATTTATTTATTTATTTATTTATGTATGTTTACTTTGGCCATGTCGCCGGATAAAAATGAAATCTTCAAGGCATTTTTTGGGCTAAATTGTACTGGGGACCCAGTGAATGAACACAATGAAATGCAACCCATAGACTAAAGCCATTTTTGTGCAGTAATGGTCTTAGGTACAAACAAACATTTATGCTATTAAAATGATTTGGCAGATAATATAATCACACACAAATTCTAAACATAAGTTTCGAGCTTTAAAGTCATTGGTGCCCCATTGTCTAGGCAATACAATCGTTTCCATCAGTTTCAATTAAAATAGTAGCTAACTGTTAACATTACCACAGTTACTACAACAATAACATTATGGTAACTTATTTGCAGTGCAGTTTGTCTCTCCTCCTTCTCCTCCTTCTCTCTCTCTCTCCGCCTTCTTTTTTAATGAAGATATTTTCTTTACCCATCTGTCAAAAGGAAAAAGTTAATGTTTTCATTAGCTAACTTGAGCCATCCAACCTAACGTTAGCTGGGTGAACGCTGATGCGTGCTCGGTGCTAGCTAATGTTAATCCAAACATTGTTGATAACTTTTCAATCTTGCTTCGGGCAGAGGACACTTTCTTTTGAGGAAATGGTGCAAAACAAAAGCTAAATTTTAGCAATTCTTAAAAACCTTAAAATTGTGTTACCTGCCACAGATATGGGCGCATGACTGCCCTCCAAATTATGTTTGCATTCATGCACTGATTTGTGGCTGCCTACCTCTATTTGTGCCTGAGTACGGGCTATGAGAGGGAGGGGGATGAGCAGCTCATGCAGCAAAATGTCGTCTGTATGTCACTTTGACGTCTGAAAGAAAAAACAATGATTAGAGAGTTACTTACAGAAATAAACAACTAAATGCCAAAAAATATTTTTAGGCAGGCACAAATTTATTTTGGGGGCCACACTAATAAATTAATTGTAAGGGAAAGACTGGGAAGGTCATTTGGCATTCTTTGAGAAAGCTACCAAGTGATTTGATTGTAGCAGGGCTTGTGATATCATATATTTATATTTCCAAAAAGTATTTGATAAGGTACCATATGAGAGACTCATTATCAAAATGAAGACAGCTGGAATTACAGGAGGTATTTCTTACTGGGTTTGGGTTTGGCAACAGGATAAAGTGTAGTAGCACAGATCTTATCTGAGCAGGGTACTGTTGGAAGTGAGTGCCACAAAGATCGGCGCTGGTACCACTGCTTGTCCTTGTTTTTTAAATTACCTTGACAGATACAAGGCTAGGAGGTTCACATAATAGTTTGGAATCTACTGAAGTAATCCAAAAAGATTGGTTCTAGGCATTGTGTTGTAGCAGTTAAAAGGCCAACAGGATGCCTGGATACATAGACAATAATATTGAGTATAAATCTAAGTCAGTTATACATATGCAATACCTTTTCAGACTACGCTTGCAATGTGTGTAGTTCTGAGGACTGTAGTACAAGAAACATATAGAGGCTCTGAACAAGGTTCAAAGAAGGGCAACTAAATTGGTTCCTGGTATGAAAAAAACTTAAGATGCTTAATCACTTCAAGCTAAGTAAAAGGAGACTAAGGAGTATGATTTGATTGTTAATCCCTTTTCTGAATTTAAAAGCTTCAAAGTGAACTACAAGAGATTCTTCAGGTTTAGTTCTGTTAGTAGAACAAGGTTAAATGTGAAAATCCCATTACATCAAAGACTAACCACCATATTTCACTGTAAGTATGACATCCTATTCAAACTCTTCTTCTGATGCCAAACACATGTGACTGGCCAGAAAGCTCAATTTTGGTCTTATCCAACCATAGCACTTGGACTTCTGATTGGAACTGGGTGTTGTGGTGAACCCAAAATTGAGGTTTTGATTCATTTTAAAATGTAAAAAGTATTCCAAAAATACATCTGATTGAGGTCAGTGAAAACAACTTTACCATGAAACCAAGTCTATGGCTGAAATATCTATACAAATAATAAAACAAAATTTAAGTAATGGAATAACCACAATACATTCACTTAAGTGGTCATATTGTACATGTAACCTAATATTTTCCAAAGCCTTAATAAAGCATAGACAAACAGCAGCATATGACAGCTACACAAATATTAATTAATTAACATTAATAACATTAATAAATTATGTTGGCTACATTGTGAATAAAACAGATGAGTGCCTTTTTCTGTCCCTTTAGCCTCTTTCTAACATCTAGGTCCATATCAAATAGCTGGAGGTGCAACTAAATGGTCTCCAAACATTAGGAAAAATTACAAGCTAAAAGAGTTGTTCTCTTCACAAGCGTTCTTGTGATTTGATGCATCACTCTGCAGATTCTTTGTGTTGGCTGCAGTGCACCATTTGTTGGGGACCAGCATTTGTCTTCACACAAGATTATGTTATGTTATGTTATGTTAATTATAAATCCACATGGTTGGCTGTGGTTGCAGTGACACGTCACAACCTCAGCACATTTTAATGACAGCACTATTATTTAATACTGAACGAATCAATTTCAGATAAGTTAATTTCCCATTGCTTAACAGCAGATATAATTATTAATTGCGGTAATCATATAATTTACAAACCTTTTTGAATCATTAAATTAAGCTTTACATTGTTTACCTCAGTTTTATTGAAAGCCAGTTCAAAAATGTATTTTTATAAACAGTAGTAGTCCACATAAAATATAAAAAAAGCTTTGCAATTCTCTGCTTTCACTACAGGGTGCTCTTTTTTAACAGAAGTACTGAAGCATGCACACAGAGACAGGAAAAAAACATAAAGGTCCAGAGGGAGACTTGCTATGAATCAGCAAGTATGATATGCACCCCCTGTTGTACCCTGCAGTCAGATTTTCTGAAATTTTATATGTGGATAAACCCACATTAATATGGTACTTTAGAAACCACCATATTATGATGCATGCATTGCAGAGATGAAGGTAGACTGCCATTGACCCTATATTGCACATCATGAAAACTGCATTTCCCTCAAGGGAGAGATGGGGCGTGCCCAAAGTGATGGTGGGGGGTAGATCCACACATAATTTCCCCCCACCTGTGATTTGTAATGGTGTCTTTTGGCTCCTTTGATCCCTCCTGGAGACATTGTGATTAAATATGTTTCACACACTGGGGCCACTTCCACCTGATTGTTCCCTCTGCATGTTCAACATGCGTCAGAGCCCCACTTCTCACCATCTACGACTGACTTAAGCATGTTTTCATATTTTCCACATGAGCTATTCTCATTCATAGTAGGTGATGGAGAATACAACATTTTCTTCGAAGTCTTTGGAAAGAGGGGGCCTAACAAAAATTAATCAACCTCAGGTAAATGCTGTCTGAGGAACAATGCATAACAGTATGTCTGCTTTGTGCACTTTTAGGATGGCAAAAGTGTGTTTGTGTTACAGGGATCGAAGACACTGGCTTCCCTTTCTGAAATTCAAAGTATGAGTTCACTGCTGATGGATTTTGTGTGCTGAGGGGTATCTCACCCTTCAGGGTCAGGTCAATTTTCACAGCAGAGTTTTGCTATTTTTAACTTCTCATAATGAATGGCTTCATAAAGTGAAAATGAATGAACTAAGCCTTGTGCTGTGGAAATTTATCACGCCGTAGATTGTTTGGACTGGTTCGCTGTGAATTCTCTGGACGAAAGTAACATAGTTATATGCTGAGGCAATTGTGCCTATTCATACGACCACAGGGAACAAGCACTGCAGTAGTACATGAAAGCAAGTTTGAGTTTAGGTAAGTGCAATTTCATATGTTTAACATCTGCCAAAATGTCTCCTGTTGTTACAAAATTATACATGTTGCCTATTTTAAAACCATTGGCAGTGAAGATAAGACAGCATGCTGCTTCTGTATCGGTAATATCAACAGCTATCTAGGGAAAACCTGATAGTTATGTGCACATATGTAGGCAGTTTAAATGGACATTTAGGGTGACATTGTTGCGTAATGGTTGTGGAACTTGGTTCATAATTCTAAACTAAACTTTGTTTAGTTCACATCTGTGTTGTTGTACCATTGAGCAAGGTACTTTTTCACTTATTTGCATCAGTAGAAATATCCAGCTATATAAATGGATTGTATGTAAATATGCCTCTGTCGTTCCTCATTTGTAGAGCACCAGCTTTATGTGGCAACTCAATAATCTATTCCGACCACTGAAAGTATGCACCACTTTTGTTAAACCCTTTCTCTATATAAACAGTACATGACTTCACGGTTTTAACTTGGGCAGGTGTCTGTATATGTCACTGTCCAAATACTTACAGGCTGTAAACTATAACAGTGCTTCTTAGATATAGAAAACAACCAGAAGGTCACATTAACAAAACATTTAACAGAAAAATTTGAAAAGACTGGACCTGAAGCCCCAACAAACCAGGTTAAAAATATAAAAGAAAAAAATTAAAAACCATACACTGTACAATATTCCTGTATTTGTTGTCATAGGTACCATTCAGTCAGGAATGATCACGATAGCCATATGTTTCAAGCACACAGAAGGTCATTGGCTCAATCTCTAAGACCCCAAACTGCAAAAGACCAAACTGGCTGTCTTTGCATACAGCATTAGAAAGATGATTTGTAGATAATCACCCTACAACAGACTGGCCAGGGTGAGCTGTCTCGCCCCTCTGAAACCAGGATAAGCACTGAAAACTTGGACAAAAGTCTTCCATAATGACTCTATAATAAAAACACTACATACACCATTTGTTTTGTCTGAAATATTGCAAGCTCTTGACAAGGCTTCCAAACTGAGGGTAATTAGGGTAATGAGCCAACAGCTGGTGTGCAATCTACTTCAGCGGGAGATACCGTCAACATTGACATTAAACGTCGATGAAGCAGGGAGCAAGCGGGACGGAGACCGCATCTTCTACTCCCACAGCTGCATGCAATCAATTGCTTGTGCATAATTTTAAAAATTCAATGGCATAGGTACATTTTAACAAAGACCAAGTCACTGGTAGTAACTACAACAGTGTTTGCTTTGGAGGCACATGAGAAGAACGTCAGCCATTTTCCCATTCTGCTGCCTGTTTGTATAGTTTGACTGGCTAGCTATTGTCCTGCAGTCCAACCACTGTTTCCAAGCTGGGATTTACACTAACCTTGAGATTCACTCTGCCAGTTGCCAGTTTTACAGTGTTCTGCTTTCTTCTCCCTTGTCCTTTTACAAGACACTCTTTCATTATGCAAATTAAATTAGAAACCCATAGCAAACAGCACTGGGGCTAAAATGGGGCTCTGTGCCATTGTTAATGTGAGCGGGAGTGTGGCAGTGCTGCCCGCCTGTCAGCTGGTGCCCCAGCAGACGGCCAGCACTACTATTGTATAAATTACCCATAATTCTTATTACCTGACAACCGGCGCCACGGTCCCTCCGAGTTGAGGGTGGTTTGGTCAGAACGAGTCACAAAGACACCCCACTGATCTGTCTCCCTTTTAATCGAGCCCTGGACTGCCACATAGCCCTGTATCAAGCATGCACACCTGCACACATGCACGCACAGACACACGCACACACACGCGCACACACACAAACAAAAAAAATAAAATAAAATAAAAACACTGACTATCTTTGGAGAACTGGCAGACTGCACGAGGAATGTTAAATCATCCTAATTGGCATCTCATGACTCTCTATGTGAGAACAGAGAGAGCTGGTATTTTCAACAAACCCCTCACATCCTATCTATTCAGAGCACAGGATTCAGTACCCTCGTCTGACCAAAATAAAGTGTATCCTGCCACTGTGGCATTATTGCCTGCTACCTGCCACTCAGGGGCAGATCACCCTTGACTGCACTGATGACTAGATGCAAAGGGCACTTTGCAAACCAGGACTTGTCACACCTCTGCAAATTAACCTTTTATGTTTTGATTACAGGAGTGGACCGTGTGACAAAACACTGAAAAGTGACACACACTATATACTGACCCTAGTAGTACAGGAGATAATACAGTATTCAGCTGATATATTCCTGATTATTAGGTTTTAATCACAGTACTCATTATGAGAAAGTCACCACGTGTGAAGACAAATGAATTCAAGCTATTTTTAATTTTAAAGAAAAAGTATTACATTACATTACATTACAGGAACAAGTATGACAAAAACCCTAGAGAGAAGTACCAGTCCAGGTGCAGGGAACAACCGCATAGTTCAACTTGGACCCTGAAGGTTAAACTGTTTAACACTAACACAAACGAGAACCACGGGGAGGTCATTCCACCATCATGGGGCCAGAGCAGACAGGAGACGTGTTCGGGAAAAGTATGTCTTATATTACACGTGACAAAATCCCTGCCACTTTCATAAAGAAGCTGGTGTTAAAATCACTCTCTCACTGGGAGCAGAGATGAAATCTGGCGGATACCGGTTTTGGTGAGAGATGCAAAACTGGCCTGTGAACAAGGGATGATTGCTTTTGCCTGAGCACCAGAATACTCACTCAAGCGAGGAGACAGGCTGTGAGGCGTGACTAATGTTTACAGGCATAATGATGTGTAAGTTGCTTTTCATTCATTGTGAACAGTGAAGTCTTTGATTTGAATATTCACACTGGAGAGTAGCAAGTCTGATTACAAGAAAATCAACTGAGTTTGCAGTTGTATAAGTCAGAGAGCCTGAGGCCTGTTGCATGAAGATATTTTAGGCAGTGTTGGTGGGGGGGCATTGCTTCTGTCTGTTTGTTGTGGTGATCCAGATATTCTCCACGCTGGTAGGCTAAATGATGGTGATATCAGCTGCAGTGGAGGAAAGGTGCACACCAGATTTTGTCTACTGGATGACATCCCCACACATTGTGTGGTAAAGAACAACCAACTAGGATTATCCCTGGTTCCACAGCAGAGCGGTTACTTGCCCATGTTTGCAATCTCATTCAAAGCATAAAGTGGCATAAATGGAGGTTTTTTTGTTGGAAATCTTGCATAGTTTTAAACTTTTTTCTCATGATCTAGCAATGATCATATTGAAAAACATCTCAATTATTTTTGTAATTGGGGTTGTTGTCAATGTTTCTGTTTTTGAAACTGTTCGTTTCATATTGATCTTATGCTCAGAGGTAAAGGAACATGGTTAAATGCATTTTTCCATTTCAATCAGAAGGATATTATCCATCATGACTGTGTCTCAAAACAGCATTTCCCAACACCAAATCCTGTAAGAAGCACTAATCTATCAGTTCCTACTGCCCATGAAAAAGCCTGTAATTCAAAACTATGTGCTTATGCATTCATTACCATGGAACAATATATATATATATATATATATATATATATATATATATAACTGACATGTTTGGAATCGTGGAATCACAGCTGTAGGATTATCCCATACCTACAAGGTCGCCTGTTGATCTGGATGATGTGGGCTCTGCAATCCACCAGCTAAGCCATTGCAGCAGCTATACCAGAGGACCAACAAAACAAAATCACAGGGAGCTTACAAGGATTTGATCAACCAGAGGAGTCACTAACAAGGGATAGGGTTGGCAAAGTCCAGCTGAATTGAATCTTTGCTCTCTGGGTGGTGCCATAGAGAGTAATAGGTAGGGCCTGGAGAAATAATTCAGTTAGTGACCTTCTGGGCTGTCAACCTGTATTTTATTAGCTATCCTCCATCTGTCCCTGTAGGCACTTCGAGTTTAGCACTCTTTTGGCAATACGCATAGAGTCATGACTAATGATACAATTATGAAGTAGTTAAGAGATACTCATCAGTGCAAAACAATAAAATGATATGGATTATGTGTTACAGACACATGGAGGAAGTGTATGCACAATGTCAAAATTGATGACAAATCCATTAAAACAAAATACTGCTGTTCCATTATCCCTGGATTTAATTTATTTCATCTTCCAATTTATCTTTAGATGGCAGGACAAAAACACTTGACCTTTCGAATATTCAAGGTATACTCATTCCTGTGATCTATATTAGATTTAGGCCTACTGAAACTATTTTAAACAAGGAATTGTCTCACAAGGAAATGTGAAGTGTGACCCTAATGTTTGTCAGGCTGAAATATTTAGCTAAATAATCTCTATATGATACTGAGTCCATAATGTGTCGCTCTGCACTCCAGTTACATTGATATAATGCTCAATTGTGTAGTTCTTTTTTTCAGTGGTTGTCATGACTTGTAAAACACACTATCTAAGCAATATGAGCAATATTTTGTGAGCAGTGCATATCATTGTGTAATGTTAATTATTCTCTGTTATTCAGGATTTATCTGTACAAAATGTCTCTTTTTCCCACGGCAAGCAGGAACTGGCACCGTGGGCTATGTATGGCAAATTGTGGTCACTCACTCACTCACGGACGACCTTTGAGGGACATTTTGTGGGACGCATGCGCAGGTGGTGCTTCGTTTAGTAGGACGCATGTGCAGGTGGTGCCAGCTAAAATGTGTCTGCGGAAGTGAGTTGCGCCGTGGGTCTGCACGGTTCCGTGTTTGTTGTGTTGAGCATGAACAAACATTAGCTTAGTGGTTACTAGTCAGCTAAAATTAGCAGCAATTTACACCTCATCACTCAAAATATTCAGTTTCGGATATTCCAAACACACTGCACAGTCTAATATGCTAACTGCACACTGTCTCACACATGATAAGTGTCAATGAACATAATTGTTGAGCTGTAAGAAATTCTATGTGCCTGATTAAGAGGTAATTGAATGATTCATTAAGAAGACTTCAGTCAGGACAACGCACGTATTTAGATTAAATATTTTAATGAATATGTCTGTACATTTCTGGCTTGGCACTGAATGGATGTGCTTCAGATACTACGGTGTACACACCTGCGTGCACTACCCTATCTAACAGGACCCTATCTAGCAGCACTGGAGAGGTTTGACAGTTGGTTTAAAAAAGGTGCTCCATTAGCGATGTGCGTATGTGATTGGTTGATAATGAAAATGTGTGAGCATGTGATCGCTGAGGCCAAAATGGTTTGACACAGAGGCTCTATCAGTCCCTTGGAAGTAGAAGACTGAAATGCATGCATGCAAAAAAACAAAAAAATCTAATTATTTTCCCCTGCCCGAATCATGGGTCACCTGCAGGACACTGCACTGCATACTGGATCCACTCTGCTATAGGATGTATCACTGCATAGCCAAAAGTGCCTTAAATTGTACACCATTATGTAACATTATTTACAACATTGGCACACAAATATGGGCAGTGTCCCCCTGAAAAAAAGACTTGTGAGAAATACATCTCACATACATATCTAGCATCAAGAGAAGATTTAATCAAGGCAATATATTTTGGCTTGCACTCTCAATTTGTGATTTCCCAATATAAAACTAGACGGGAGAGTTTCCTGAGAAAATACAGATTGTTATTTCTCCGCATTAGTGGACACCGTTTCTTGGCATTAGCAAGGTGATGAAATTTGACATGTAACTTCCAAATGGAGTGTCAAATGACCATAGTGAGTTCTGTTGGCCACATGCCCTTGGATTTGTAATCCATTATGCCCCACGCTATGGCCACTTGGACAATTTTCCACCAAACTTCACTAATATCTGTCCCACGATTTGTACCTACTTTAATTTAATTTGGTCATTAAGTGTCCGAGATATATGTATTTTAAATTTGTAGCACCTGCCAGTATAAAATTAGGCAGAACACAAACAAAAGACAGGTATATTATAAGATAGCAATTATTGTTTTCATGGTTGCATTTCCAGACATATAATAAATGCCATTATTGATATTTCCCCATTAGACTGTAGGGCATAGCCCTGAGTTTTAGAATAAGGGAAACTGGATCACAACACATCTCTTCAGACACAGAAGCAAACACACGTCCACACAAATGCACTCTTAACTTACACACGCACACGCACACCCACATACACACACACGCACACACACACACGCACACGCACACGCACACACACACACACACACACACACACATTATCCATTCTCTAGAGTGCAATCAGCTTTTTTAGTTCTTTGCCCTTTTCCATTGCCTGTACATGTGTTTCCCTAAAAAAAATAACCACAGATTTGCCATGGAAATGTGCGTAAACCAAGGCCGGAATGCACTAGAACAGTTCCTCCTTTGTCACGAGTCAGTGTCAACATCCTGGTATTCCATCATGCCCTTTTTGCCTGAAACCTTAAACCGCTGAACACCTGTTCCTTTGTGTGACCTCGCCTTTATGAGGGATTCTCGGAGATGCCAGCAAGCACCCCCCCCCCCCACCACCCGCTCTCTCTTTCTCTTTTCCTCTAAGTATGCTGCAGAAAAGAGCCGTCCCTTCCTTGCTCAGCATTGAATGGCAGTCTTTGTGGTGCTCTCCTGTAGTCAGTCACTGCAAAGCAGGCATATTTTTCATCAAAAGATATCTGAAATGTGACTGGGGCCCTATTCACGCTTGGCCAGCACTTCTAATGCTGTGTGGGTTTGGGAATGTGAGGAATCCTGGTTTAGAAGATAAATCCACATTGGCTTATTTGTGTGGACCTACTGTCACTTTTTTGTCTAAGTTTTGGTTTTGTATACAATTCAATATTAAATGGCAAAAAGGTAGGGACAGCCTTTAAATACTTGTTGTTCTTTGCAGCCATTTCTTGGCAAGTGAACATGATTAATGAGTGTATAATTCACCTTAAATTTGGAATATGGCTGGCTCTGAGATCGGAATGGAAATTTAGGAATTGAGCTCATTTTAATCATCTCTTATCTTGCAGTGTTTCAAGTACAGAAAATGTGCCAATTCATTTCATAACTGACAAAAATGAGCTTTCCATTTTTCATCCCTTGCTCAACAGACAAATGAATGAAGAAAAATAGTTGTAGCTCTCGGAGAGCACTGATGTAATATTGCAGAGGTTTTGAGCTCCATGTAAGAATACTCCATTTTTTGAAAGCCAAAAGAATTGCAAAAAGACTATGAACTGACGCACTGCCCCACTCTACAGTATATCATCACTGGATCATAACATAGAATTAGTCATGGCTGCCTAATATTGCCAATGGCCTATCTTACAGTGGGGTAAAGGGAATTGTGTTTTTTTGCACAATGGCAATTTGTCTTTAACCAGGTTCAGCCCTTTAGGCTTAATTAAATACAGGAATTGCAATAGGGTACACTGCCCTACATGTTCCTATCATAGGGCATACTGGAGGTGTTTTTTTCTTAATCGGACAATTATATCAGGTTTCTGTCATTCTGTGCTTTTTCTCCCACTAAGGTGATCCACCTGGATGTCTTTGTGTCCTCCAATGCAGCAGATCACTCAGTTTATTCTTGTTCATCGAGACACTAGAAACTACTCTGATATGATTCCCCAGTCAATTCTGCAGAAGTGCTTCAACCTCTTCTCCCCACCACTTTAAAGGTGTACTGCAGGGCTCAGCACTTAGCCCCCTACTCTTCACCCTCCATACCTGTTTACCGAGACCAAACACAGACCCTTGTGAATATTTTTATCATAACAAAATTTCTCTTTCTCTTTGCACCTGGGATACCCATGCACTGTACCATTTTACAAAATTTTTTTTTTACAAAATCAGATTAACACATAAACCATGTTTTGTTTGTTTTCCCTGTGGGAACAGACCCCTGGTGGACTTAGCATTAGCATTATTAGTTCTCTGATGCCTGCATTATTTCATAATTATGAGTTGTCTGCTTCATAAAGGGCTAGTTAACTTTCTGGGATTTAAAAAAAAATACTATTTCATTTTTAGTGTGTTTTTAATTGGCAAAGACAGTGTTTGTGTGAAATATAGGATATTTTAGATATTTATCAAAGTTTTTGATAACCAGCACCACCTACAGCGGCTGTCATTGGAGTATTTTGGGCTTCATGATCGAAAGCAAGAAAATACACTTCAAAGAACTCCAAAACAGCGAGTACAGCAACATTATGTTTCCAGAGTAAATTTTATAGTGTTCATTCACAATTAACTATTTATTCTTTATATTTTGTGTTGAGTGCAGCAGTCTCAATGTGTCTCATTGGGAATAGTTCCAACTGGTTAAGGTTAAAGTTACAATCTTGAAGATTTCAGTTCCGTTCTCTTTGGCGGTACCAATGGCGAGAAGCGGTAATTGCAGGTGTGTTTTTGGACCTCACCATAGATCCAACCGGATCCAGCCAGTGTTGCCTGTGTGACGTCAGTCAGTTGGCACCTGGGC
Source organism: Anguilla anguilla (assembly GCF_013347855.1). NCBI lineage: Eukaryota > Metazoa > Chordata > Actinopteri > Anguilliformes > Anguillidae > Anguilla > Anguilla anguilla. Next base: position 37,461,880 of record NC_049207.1, read on the forward strand.
CACGCCAACTATTACACTTATTATTTACTGAATAAAAAATGGTTGTTATACAAGTAACGTTATGTACATACTCATTCATTGTCTAACATTAGGCTAACTTAAATTGTCTTTACACTGCCGAGCCGGGTTAAAATGCTGTAGAAGACCTGGGGTAGAATTAGTGATGATCAATTTCCACAAACGTTCTTTATCCACCTTTTGCTCGGTATGAACATCTTTACACTGCAGAGAAGAATTCACGGGATTCGCTGTGGCTTGTGCAATTATGTATCTCGTGCATCACCATCGTGAATGATTGTTGTGTGATATTTTTGAAACAACTGCCTTGTTTCTGGTTTTGCTAGCTAAACTGTTCGAGAATAAAGCTGAGCTGGGTGTTAAATTAGCAATCAGAATAAGAAGAAAAAAACAAAAACAAAGAAGATTTCATCAAAAAAGGGCATCAAGGCTGAAGGAACATATGAGGAAGGGTAATAAAATAATAACAATGCTAATCCATACTGCCGTATTCTTTTATTTAGTTTTCTCCGGCTTGACATCTTTACACAGAAATCAGACCTGGCTCTGCTCCACCTATACCCCGGCTTATATATTGATGAAATTGATAGCAATGTAAATAACGTTAAGGCCAGTTCAGATCAATGATTCGCAACGAGTCGAAACGGTTTTAGAATGTTGCAGAGAAAATTGCAGCGGTGTGAACGGGTTAGTTGCACAGCCTCTGAAGCCGTTGCCTAGGGTCTCAAAAGACCCACCTTGTCAAATCGCCAAGTGCAGTTTTAGAACGTTTACAATCAGACGTCTTGGAATTTTTCAAGTTGCATCCAGTCTCGTTGCGAATCATTGATCTGAACTGGCCTTTAGTTAGCTACATTGCAATGCTGCAACAAGGTGCCATTGCATTCGAGAGACGGTTTGCGAGGTCGGTACCGGTCGGTTGCGTTAGCTAGCGTTTTTTCTAATTGCTAGCTGACATTAGATCGTGTTATTACATTAGCTAGCTAGCTAATGCAATGTTACCTGATATGAGAGATGGATACTGTGCGCAACGTTGTCTAAACTAATGTTGCCTTTATTGACTGTCAGGGAGGGCGAGGGAATGGACCCAAACGCAGAGTGAGGGGAAAAACACAAAACTCCAAAATAGGAAAAAACAAAAGACTTTACTTAACGAAAAGGGGAACAAATGGAACAGAAGGCCTTGCAGGGCAACTCTTCAACAACAACGGAAAACTTCATACACAGAACAAAGAAAATCCAAACGCGCGTGGAAACAGAGAAAGGCAGGAACACACAGGGCAGGAACATGCTCAGACAAACTAACCAACAACTACAAGCAAGGATCCAGCACCTGAGTCAGGCAGAAGGGAAAATTAAATAGACACGACGCAGATGAGACACAGGAGGGCACAATGAACAATCAGGCCACAGAGAGGGAAGGGAAAATGAGACAACCAGAAAACAATGATTAGACAATTGAAAACAATCATACAATTAAACAGGGGGGAGCAGGACACAAAACAGAAGTGCCGCCATCTGGCGGCCCAACAAGGGAAACACAGACAGGAAAACACAGAATCATGACATTGACATGGTCCGGTAGCTAGCGTTAGCTGTGCAAATAGCTATGTAATTTAGTAACATTACATTGTCATCAAATGTAATACGAAATCAACATCAACAAATAATATGACCTCTCATGTTACACAAAAACTTATTAGGGTTCCATAACCCCCGCACCTTTAACGCTAGCAGACACCGGAAAAAACAGTACGCCGCTCACACACAAGTGAGTTGAAGAGCAAGCCTGTTTCATTAGCTCTGCCTACCCTCTCTGGCGGACCAAGCACTGACGGGTGATGGAAAACGCTTCACTATCTATGCGCCGCTTGTTATTTTTTCCCAGGAATGTCGCCACAGACACCCAGTTCTTTAATCATAAATTATTATAATAATAATAATAATATAAATTAATATAATAATAGGCTCAATCACCATTGTGTTACCTAATTCAGCGATAGATAGTGACTTAACATTTATTTTAATGAAAATCTTCGAGATTATTACTTTAAACTTATTTTTTTGAATGCTAAATCTGAAATAATCAGGTAATACATCCATATACAACCTTTTGAGACACAATATCACTGTACAAGCTGCTCTGGAGTTACTTCAAGTGCATTTGCTTCCTTTAGACCACAAAACTCAACATGTCATTGTAAAGCCACTGGGTTATCAGGAACTTCTGGAAGTATCTAATATATCTTTAATCTTTCACAACTGTCTGGGTCAATCAAAAGCATATAATAAATCAGAAATACCAAGAAAGTGAAGTATCTCTTTTATGTAAATGCTGTTTGTAATAAGCATTCTACACTTTGAGACTGGCAAAGGTTAATTTTCCCTGAACAAAGTGGCTGCCAAATGTTTGTCCCTGTTTTCACAGATGTTTATGCTTTTTAAAAGCCTCATGGGGAGAGGTGTTGCGAACTAGAATCTCACTACAAAAAATGCAATACATCTGATGCTTGTGGCATATTACATGTTATACTAATGTTGCTGTGGTGTCCACATGAAATTAAAAAAATGAACAGGCAGACAATAATGTTTATTGAAAAATTAAAACATACAGTATGCAAAACTAAAAAGTAACATCCCACTCCAATTACCATCAGTTATTGGTAAAACCCCAATTCAAAGGCTTGTCTTGATAAAAATTAAGGTTGGCATATTTTGTATATGTAAGAACAAAAGGAAACAGTCATTATCAGAGGTTCCAGTATTATATTTCAGGGAAGTCAGAACTGCTTAAGGAAATGTACTGTAAATTTTGAACAGTGACCATGTGAACCGTGTCCCTTTCGTGAAACCCCACCTGCGTTTCATTAAGGATCAAAGCCAGCTTCATGAAACTAAACAGACATAATTACTGGTACGTAATGCAAGCTCTTTAACCTGCCATTTCAAACTTTCAGTTAAATGTTTGAACATCTAAATGGTTTCCTGAAGCCATTTTGATGTATTTCTGCTGGAGTCTCTGGTGCATTGCATGCCTGTTAAATGTTTCCAGTTTATACAGATGGGGGAATTTAAAAACCTTGCACATTCACACCGTCCCCTGTTTCTGCAGACATAGAACAAACAATCACAAGCTCCTTGGCAAACAACTTGTACCCCTAGTAGTGTAGGACTCGAGAACCCCTGCTGATGATGGCATGAGAATCTATGGCACTACCCCTTTGGCACAAGGTAGTGCTTCTCTCCCAGGATGCCCTCTGCAAGCCCATGTTAGGGCTGGCAGGAGCAGGCAGGCAGGATCAGTCGCACGCCATTCAAATTCTGAGCAGTGCCAATATAGACAGCCTTAGTACTTTATGTGTTTAGGCCATGTGAACGGGAGAACGGGGCTCTCAGTGTGTTATAATAGGGACAGCAATGTGTGAAATATGCAGGGCGGAGAAAGCTGTTTTATACGTTACCACAGTTTGGCATGAAGACACAAGGGTCAGCAATAATCTATCTTAAAATAAACAAGCCTCTGAAATAGTGTGGAGCCACATCCAGTTTGTGGAGGGGAAGGCTAAATAAAATTGGAATTAGCCATTTCAGCCACCCTACTCAAAACTCTGAAAGGAGCCATTTTGGGGAGCAACAACTTTTAAAACCACAATGTAATTAGAGGTGTCATATAGGCCTTCTCCTCAAGGGGTAGGAGGAAGGAGAAAACTTGGCTGTAACATGGACTTTTTTTTGTAGAGGAGATAAAATTAGTGAAAATAACACAAGGCATTGGAAAGCATGAAAATAAAGTATTGCTTGGTCAAAAGGATGCAGTTTTGCCTGAGTGTATTTTGGTTCATTCCAAAAAAGGTTATTTTCCACTATACTGTCTTTCAGCAAATGTTGAAACAGTGGGTGAGGTAGACTATTTAGAGTGCTGTGGAACACAAGTTACATAACCTGTCGTCATTTTTAACAGCCCCTCTAAAAAACTCCCCAAGTCAAAACATGCTGTCAGAATAGAGCTTTTCCACTCTTTACAGGAACGACATATGCATTTGCTCACTCTTAAGATAGGCTTGTGTTTTACTCTGCCCCTGAACAATGTATAGTATTAGGAATAAAGTGTTGAATGTATTTTTTTAATTTAAGTAAGTTTTTAATGGTTTTCCCAGAATTCATGAAATAGTGAGTAAGCCCAATGTCATCTTTGTTTATGCAGAAATGTGATTGCAACTAGAATGGCTGTAGTTAGATGATATTTGAAAAGGTAAATGATGTTAATGTTCAAATACCGTATACTGTAGCAATAGTATGTTGACTTGAAAAAACTTGAAGAGTATAACTGGGCTTTACCTGTAATAAAACTGGACCCATAAGAAATACATCCATGACAAATAAATGTCTTACCCTTATTATTCAGTGTCTTGTAGACTGTACTGTACGTGGAGCTGATAGCGAAAACATGTAACATTTGGTTTTAGGGTAATTCATTTAAAAAGAAGTTGAAAATTATTTCCACCCCCCATGGTAGCAATATATTTTTATAATTTATAATTGTTTTGTGTTTCATTATTCTTACAGCTGATTTACTATATGATTCACCATGAGAATTTTACTAAATCAGGCTCTGAGTGAGAAGACACAAACACATATCAATAACAAGCATTGCTTTTCATTTTGACCCAACATAATGTATTATCTAAATAAAATAACCACAACAAGTCAGTTTAGTTTTTTGATATAAAACACAAAGACCTTAAATGCACAGTACATAACGTGCTAAAGTATGAATAATGCATCTTTTGGCATTTAAATTCTATTCAGTTTGACCACTTAATCAATGTTAATAAGAATGCAGGATCAAGTGATAATCAGCATACTCCTTACATCTTTAATGAACTGACATTTTTAATTAAATGCCAGCATAATTAAAAATTCAATTAAGTCTGGAATTCTAATAAATAACAGTGTAAAAAATGGTCTTGACCTTTGGTGTGGAAACACCCCTAATTAGGGGCCTGGAATTTTTCTGTATTATTATACTTTCTGCCATGGGAGTCTAGGGAAGCCCATAGAACTGCTCAGTGGATTTTTTGTGACATTTTGCACATTGATAGAGGAAAGACCAAAGTACATGGACACCAAGTTTGAGGTCAGTTCATCCATCCCATTAGCGCCACCAACAGGCCAAATTTGGTGATAGATTTTTGCCCGTAACTTTTGAACTGGCCATGAGTCATTTTTTTTGGAAAAACATATTCAAACATTTTTTTCTCCTTCACCATTGAACAGATCACCACAACATATAGCATCTAGATCTAATTGTTAGGTCAGACAATATGGGCACAGTAAGCCAATAAAAATAGAGCTGGGCATGGCTTATCACAAGAAGAGTAACTCCCAAAATGACAGAATGGAAAGATTTGGTAAGTGTGTTGCCACTCACATCATGTGCTGAACAATAAAGTATTAGCCTAATTGAATCACATGGTGGTGCTACAGAGCACAGTATTTTTATTATTTTTTTAATTCAATAAATCCTGAAAAATCACTGTTGCCTTTTCGACATTTAAAACTTGCTGTAGTGATACATTTCCACATCTGGAACATATTTCTCTACCTATGTGTCACTGGAATACCATCTTTTTGGAAATGATATCAGCCATTTTCCTCTCTCCCCAGTTTTGATCGAACCACATGAGTGAGACCTATGAAAATGGGTACATTCATAGAGGGTACAGCTGTATAGCATCTGAGTTATTTTCTGATTGGCTGTAACTTAAAATTTCCAATATTCAAACAATCATCCCCTTTTGAGAATTGAGTTCCACATCAGAATATATCGCTCCTCACAGACAACCTAAATGTCTTGGAGTCATAATGTCCACCATTTAAAATTATTTGAAAAACATTTACAAGACTCCTCCTAGAGAGTTTGATGGATCACCACAAAATGTAGCGAACGTCATCTTGAGAGTGCTGTGACCAAATGTTATTAAAAGATTGTTGCTAGGTCAAACAATAGGGTCATGGTAAAAAAAAAAAAAAAAACTAATTGTATGTCACCAAACAGGAAGTGAGCCATATCTCTGCAACACTTTGTTGTACTGATGCCAAGCTTGACAGCCTTCTTTTCCAGGAGGCTAATGGGATACTCAGCAATCTGCATGAAATATAATCACTTGGGTGCACTATACTGTGAACATTTTTATATGCTGATTACTCTGCAATGAAAGCAGATATTTCAACCAAACGTTTTGTGGAGCAGTGCAGTAAATGATACTAACTGGAAAATGATATGCCCTTGGTGACCATATTTTTCAGTCATCTTGGATTTTTTCAAAAATGCATGTAGATGTCCCATTCTAGAGATATCGCAAAATTTTACTTCAATCAATGAAACATTTTCTGTAAGAACTGTTAAAAGATACAGTAGCTGTTCGTAGAAACAATATTGGCACAATATACCAACAAATTTGGCAGCAAACGTGCCATAAAGGAAGAGTGGCCATATATGTGCAACCCTTTTGATTATTGGCATAAAAGCTGGTACACATGCTTACCATTGTAGGTTTAGTGAAAACTGGCCATTTGTGGGCGCTACACCAAGAAACAAGATTAAACGCTAATTGCCCAGAAACTAAAGCATATAATTCAACAAAATTTTGGGAGGAACGTTAAAGTAATAGGCTCAAATTCGGCAACCGACAGAACTGGTTGCATGGAGGCACTATAGCACTTGACCCCTTAATTGCTGCTTGCAGCTATATTTCCAATTTAGTTGTTTTTTTTTTCTACTTGTTTTTGATTAATTTTATTTCTTCCATGGTGATTTTAGGTCTAAGATTTCAAACAACTGAAAGATAGCATATTGGGAAATGGACTGCAAACCAACCTTCATTTCCAAGCTAATCATTGCCACAAAGATGTGTCTTTACAGATCATCTGAATTGATCCAGGACAAATCATATTTTGAGAATCTTTCAACAAAAAAAGGAAAAAAAATCCTAGTGCTCTCACTGGGTAAACTCTGTTTGACCTAGACATAAGGTCTGTTTATCTATAGATAAAGAGATGAATGGATTGAATTTACTGATATATACAAAAATATCACCGTCTGTTTCCCTTGTCAAAGGGGTTTTATATGTGAAGCTGCATGAAAGCTCTCACTAAGCTCTGAGTTGGAAGATTAGAAATTGGGTTAAAGACAGCATTTCAATGACATATCTACATTGTGGTTTGGCATTTATTCATTCACTATTATATATCACACCATATAGAATTTCTGCTATCTCTGTCAGCAGTTACCTGTTCATAAGTCATCACGCTTCCAGCAGCGCAATAAACCATTTTTGGACATATACTGCTATATTTGGATATGAATAAATAATATGGTAGTGCCTACATCCACTGACCCAGGATCACCTAACCCTTAACCCAAGCCCTTAGTTCAGTGTGCTCTCCTATCTAAACCATGTACTTATGTTTCCAAATGAAGATAACAGTTGTAATGTCCCAGTATAAAAGGATTAGTTTGTACTCTCAATTCTGGAGATGAGGTGTCATTAACAATGTCAAGCTGGTTTGATTTCATTGCCCCGCTGCCTCCAGATTACGTTTTCCATGAGATATCGGTTGTTGCACTGCACCCTTTAAAGGCATTAATGAAATTACCTATTGTCTGTGGCATTCCACAGACATCCAGTCTAATACATTGGATTAATTGCCATAAAGGCTTGACATGTTTGTACACTGAAGCACAAAGTAGACACATACACCCATATAGTTGTGTGCACATGTACACAGATACACAAACATGCACGCTCATATTTGCATTCAAAATGAGGTATTTTTGGCATTACAAAATCATGGTTAAAATACATTTTATGAAAAGATCTCTCAATGTCCACTTAATACATTATACCTGTTCTATTAAACCTATGTGTAATATTCACATGGAATTATGAGAAAGCAGTATGATTTGAAGTGCTGCCCTTAAAGCAAAAAAGGGATAAAAACAGATTTTTTTCCTGATTTCTGAGTGCTTGGCTGAACACATTATTGCAGTTGAACTGTGGGCAGCTCAACTTGAATGGCTATCTGATTGAGACTCCCATAGCTTTTCTCTTTTTTTTTCTTGCAGACAATTTTCTTCGTCTGAGGCCTGAGCACACCGTTCAATTTCTCCAACGCTCCCAGCCATGACAATCTGGAAAAGCGTTTCATTGGAGCCTCGGTAAAATACTTCATGCTTTGTTAGAATATGGTTCACCCTTGTTTGACAGTGTGAAGCAAGGAAACACAGTGGTACTGGAATAATTCAGGAACAGCGTGCCTCACACAAGCTCCCATAATTACCACCCTGTCTGGTCACTGTAGTGAAAACATAATGTCCGACAGGTGCAAATGGAAAACATCCGTAATCTTTCTTCAAACACTACGACAGTGTGGTGCATGAAATGTAAATAATTTGGTATATGTTATTATACATTTATTGATACTAAATATATACTATATGATTGCTTAGCCTCCCATTAAACCCTTTTCCTCAGGCTATATTCATGTCCATTATATCAAAGATCACAATTAACTTTCATCAAACTACAGTAGCAGTAGGCAAAAAAGCATGAATTCATATAAAAGCAGACAGTCACGCCACTATTTGCCACTACACACTGTGTGTATCATCACACATATATTGTTGGAAAAAATGTATTTAAACCTGTTCCCATCCCATCAATAAAACTGCAGAAACTGCAATAAAACTGAATTTCAGGTTGAATTGAGTCTGTATTGAGATAAATCTGTGGAATGGATTCACACATCTACACACTGGGAACCAACCCTGTTCCTGGAGATATACTGTTGTGTAGGTTTTCATTTCAAACCTAATTTGGCATACCTGACTCTACTAATTAGCAGTTCAACAAGCTCTCTAGCTGTTAAATGAGGTGTGCTTTGTTGGAGTAAGAGTGAAAACCTACTGTAAGGCAGATAACCAGGAACATGGCTGGTTACCACTGAACTAGAGCAAAGACAACTCAGTAATTACAATCTCTCAAATCAACTAGAGAAAAAACTAACTCAGTAATCACAATCAACCTCCCAAATTTTGCTCTAAATTTTGCAGTGTACCGATTTGCAAACTTGTAAAATGGGATTCATAGTTGTGCTAATGCTGATGAGGAGGGTCAATGCCTTATCTTCCAACCAATCAGATGAGCAGATTTGGGATGACACTGTACTGTCATTACTTTACTTGTAAGAAAGGAATCTGTCATCTACAGCCAAGTCCCAAAATAAAAAACTCAAAAAGGCAAGGAACTCACCTGCAGTAAACCACCATGTTCTGTCATATGTCAACATTAATGAAAGAATTACATTCAAGCCACGAAATAAGCAAAGCCACTGCATCCAGATGCATCTGTAAAGTAACAGCAGCTCCCATGATATACCTACTGATTTCATTACCGGTACCCCAAGACAGGCCTCAAGTGACAGAAGACTTCTACGCACTGTGTGGTCTACCTAAAGTTCTTGGTGTAATCGATGGGTTGCAAATTCCCATCAGGAGACTGACTGAGAAGAATACATGTTGTGTATACAAAACATGCAAGTTTATGTTATGCCAATTGCAGAATGTTTGATGCTGTGGTTAAATACCCTGGAAGCACACACAACAGCTACATTTGGAGCAACTGTGATTTGTGTCACCGTTTCGTCACGGGTGACATCACTGATGGATAACTTCTGTGTGACAGTCGGTATGTTCAGTTTCAGTGTTACAAATTCCTGACATTTCTATAAAATTGAAGGCTTTATTCGACTTATCGACAAGACCTCATAGTGCACATAAAATCTTTCAAATGACATTTTTATCTTAAAACGTGCAATTTCAGTTTCATCTGACCGCAGGCTTCATTTACCCACCTGTTAGGTACCCCTTACAACCTTGATACCTGGCACCCATGGCCAGCCCTGGCAGGGTGGAGGAGGAGCGCTACAATGTTGCACACAAACTTGGCTGGGTGGTTCAGGAGAAAACATTGGGAATGCTTAAATCAAGGTTTTGCTGCCATCACAAGTTGTGAAGGAGGATGTCTTCTTTACAGCACAAAGTGTGCCATCAATATCATACATTCCTGTTTGGTGCTGCAGAACATCTGTATTGACAGATCCATCCATGTGTCCAACAAGCAGAAATGGAAGGATGGTGCAGGCTATAGGAGCCTGCATTAAGTTGCCTCATAAGAATGAGAGCTGATGCTAAAATTGGCTAAAAAGAACGCAGTCAGGCAGAGATTGATAATAATTGATTATGAAGTGTCAATGCTTCTTTCTCAGTGTCAATGGTTTGTCTCTTTTGCAGACGTATGCGAGGTTTTATGGCACATCTGGTTACAGATGTACTCAAGACTAGAGTAAATGCATGCACAAAGATTCACCTATCCAAACAGCATGCAGAATTTGCTTCTCCTTGCATAAGAGACAAGTAGGTAGCAAGCAATTCTCCTATGTACAAGTAGGTGTGGTCCATCCATAATTATCTCTGTTAAGTGCATAGCTGTCACTGTGACATACATCTTTCTGAAGGCCTGACAAATGACTAGATACTAAATATAATCTTGCTAGGAGTGGCCACCTTTTTCAGTTTCATTGTGTCATGCTCTAATTGTATCAGTGACGATATCAAGGGCATGCGTACATGGCAGCTTAAGACATAAACTAACTAATCACGAATAGCAAATAAGCATAGACATTTTGCAAGTTTTCTCTACGTGCTCAAAACTCATTGGTGATGATGGGAATGATGACAGTGTGGTAGTGGCAAAAAAGCAGTGCAAGGGTCTAACCAGTGAAAGTTTTTTACTAGGATATTCTCTATAAGTGGAAGTTATTTTAAAGAAGGTTTAGTGTTGGTGCAACCAAACATTGACCACGATAGGAAACCCTCTCAGAAAGCTACCTATGTTGGTGCTTTTCTGTCACAAATGAACTGAGCAGACTTCTAGGCTCTTCGGAAAAGAAGCTTTGCTATCATGAAAGTAGGCAGTGGGGCTGGGGGTGGATGGGATGAATTAAAACTGAACAATAAATTTTGCTGTATTCTCCTCTCATTAAAGCAGCTGGCTTCAATACAGGTGAGCACCCAAGGCGTGCCAGATCACCACTGCAGTGGAATCTGAAACCTGGGAAGGGGACTCAAAACCCAAACCCATCATTCACCCTGTGTATCTCTTATCTCATTTTGGAGTTGGCAAGACATACCAGAGATCCACATTCTTCCTTTGTACCCGGTCTCTGTGTTCAAGTGGCAGTCTGCCATGTCCCTTTCATTGGGATCCTCTTAACGGAATAATTAATTCCCTTCAGATTCGAAGTGTGCCCATGGGTGGAGTCTGTAAAATACTGTACCTTTGTGGTATTGACAATGGCACTGGAGGTACTGTATACTTTTTTCTTTTTTTTCAGTATATTTACATTTTTTAACTGGTATTATCTATTTGTGTATATGCATGAGTTGATCTTTGTTCTCTCTCTTAAGTAGCTGCATTTTTTGTATGAAAGGTACTATATAAATTAAATTATTTTTAATTACTGATCCATCCTTAATCCACCTTATAAATATAGTTTGCTGGGATTGTAGAACATAAACTTCCTAAAGTTCTGTCACCCAATCACCAGTATAGACCACTACTGCCAGACCTTCAGACAAGCAAATGTTTCAGTTTTGAAAGTAATGAAAAATCCCTTCACACATACAGAGAACATATCCAACTGAATGCTGGTGTAATTATCACAAATTATGTCTGTCCAGCCTTCCAGCAAAAACCGAGCCTTCTCTCAAGAATTCTGGAGTTTGTCACAACATGCAGGGGTGAAACAGTACTGAAAATACTTGCTTAAGTAAAAGAACTGCTAGTTCAGAGATACCTTTCCTGAGTAAAAGTAGTGATTCACAACCTCTGGTAAGAGTAAATAGGGGAGACCAAGGCTAGTTGACACACAGCTATTTTAGGTCCTTTGTACACATGTAAGGTTACATACACCTAGGCTAAAGATATTCAAACTCAATTTTTTACAACTGCACACATTTCATGTTACCATACATTTCCTGTGTTAAGTCAATTAGGGTATCTATTTTATTAACATAAGAGGTCATTTCAAAACACTAGCTAAGATACAGATATACAGGCTTTTATGTACTATATCAGATTTCAGTGGGTCAGATGTTTACATACCCTTGTTAGTGTTTGGTGGTATTGCCTTTTAATTGCTTAACTTGAATCAAACGCTTGGGGTAGCCTTCCATAAGTTTCTCCAAATACTTTGCCGGAATTTTTGCCCATTCCTCCTTACAGAACTGGTGGAACTCAATCAGATCTGTGGGCCTCCTTGCTCTGACATGCTTTTTCTGTTCAGTGCACAAATGCTCTATGGGATTCAGGTCAGGACTTTGTGATGGCCACTCCAATACTTTCACTTTCATGTTGTATTTAAGCCATTTTCTTACAACTTCGGAGGTATGCTTAGGATCATTGTCCTGCTGAGGATCATTGTAAATGGTAAATGGTAAATGGACTGCATTTATATAGCGCTTTTATCCAAAGCGCTTTACAATTGATGCCTCTCATTCGCCAGAGCAGTTAGGGGTTAGGGGTTAAATGACACTTGCTCAAGGACACTTCGACATGCCCAGGGCGGGGTTTGAACCAGCAACCCTCCGACTGCCAGACAATCGGTCTTACCTCCTGAGCTATGTCGCCCCTGTCATTGTCCTGCTGCGACCAAGTTTTAACTTTATAGCTGATGTCTTGAGGTGCTGCTTCAGTATTACTGGATAATCCTCCATCCTCATGATGCCATTTCTGAAGTGCACCAGTCCCTTTTCCAGCAAAACACCTCCACAACATGATGCTGCCACCCCCATGCTTCACAGCTGGGATGGTGTTCTTTGGATTAAAAGCCTCACCCTTTTCCCTCCATACATAGCGCTGATCGTTATGGCCAAACAGTTACATTTGTGTTTTATCTGACCAGAGAACACTCCTCCAAAAGGCTAGGTCTTTGTCCTGGTGATTACTTGCAAACTTCACTCTGGCTTGTTTATGCCGGTATTGGTGTACATGCTTCCAGTCTTTTAGGCCATGACAATGTAGGATTCTCTTAATGGTGGATGTAGATACTTTGGTACCTGATGCCCCCAACTCCTTCAGCAGTTCAATTGTTGTTGTCTTGGGATTCAGTAGAACCTTTCGGACCAAAGTTCGTTCAGCCCTGCGAGTTGATTGTGCCCCCTTCCTGAACGATGCAGTGTCTGTGTGCTCCCAAAATTTTTATATTTGCATAAAATTATGTGTACAGATGCTTGTGGTACCTTCAATTGTTTGGAAATTGCTCCTAAGGAGGAACCGAACTTGTGGAGGTCCGCAGTTTTTTTCCTGAGGTCTTGGTAAAGTTGCTTGGATTGTCTCATGGTATCAAGGGCAAAAAGGCAGTGGCTCTAAATGTAGGTCCTTAAATACAGCCACAGGTGTCAATTAACTCCCAATTAACTCCTGGTCATTACATCAATTTCTGGAATCTTCCGGACTGTTTAAAGAGACAGTCAACTTGGTGTATGTAAACTTTTGACCCACTGGAATTCTGATACAGTGAATTAAAGCTGAAATAAGTCTGTCTCTAATCAATTGTTTTAAAATTACCTCTGATGTGCACAAGCAGATGCCCTAATTGACTTGCCAAATGAAATGTATGGAAAATGAAATGTGTGGAGTTGTGAAAAACTGAGTTTGAATATCTTTAGCCTAGGTGTATGTAAACTTTTGGCCTCAACTGTATAGGTCACTGACACAAAAATGTAAAATCTAAAAGTTTGTTTACTTGAATTTCAGTCATGTATCATGTTAAAACATCTGAAAAATGACTCAGGTCAAGGTGTATTTGTATTTGTCACCTAAAAATTAGGTGACAAATTTGTATTTGTCACCTAATTTTAAAAAAAATTAATTAAAATTAATTAAAAAATTTTCCAAAAAATATGTGGACATTCATATATGTTTATTTATAGCTGAGACCATTTGCTACTAGTTGTAATTATGCATAAATAAATGATGTTGGAGAAATGCAGCAAAGAGTGAAAAGTGTGGCAGCCAACCCAGGTCTTCCGTACAGCTCTGGAACAAATTGAGAGACCACATCAAATTTTCAGTTTCACAATGTGTTCAGTATGTGTAAAATCTAACTTTTTATGTTCTTTTATGAACTATTGATCACATTTGATTTGATTGCCAAACAAAAATATTGTCATTATTTACAGAAAAAAACAAGAATATTGTTATACATTGAATAATGCAAATTAGACAAGTTTATACCCATAAATAAATAATAAAAATAACTCAGAAAGGGTCTTCACTCAGAAAGGGTTCAACAATCAATATTTGGTGGAATAACCCTTCTTCAGCAAATATGGAAGGTCTCTTATCTTTTTTTTTGAGCACTGCAGTTGTTCAGATAAAAGTTACTGAAGTATCTGAATAAAAGTTACTTGGTTTTGTAGTACAAAGGAGAAAGTATATTTAAAAAAAAAAAACGAAAACTTAAATGCATGGTTCACTCAAAAATCTATTTTCTGCCACATTCTGCTCATCTTCATGTCAGCTGAATATCTGGTGTGGTTTTTGTTGCAGTATCAAGTAATTAATCTCTAACACGTCATTTCTCTGATCATAAAAAATTGTATTTCAAATACTGGGCTGAAAAAGTTCTGAAAAAGAGCTAGTTTAAAAATAACAACATTATTCTGAATTCAGTGTGCCTGCTGGGTGGGGCAGTCATTTTGCTAGAAGACTGCATTCCAGATGCTGGTGCCCCATTGGCCAGGAGAGTTTTTTGTCCAATGAGGTAGGAGTTACCACTCCAACTGAAACCATAAATTTCTGGATGATGCTATGGTCTAATGTGGAAATGTGGCCACAAGCCTGGTTGTGTTTTTGTATTCAAAATGCTGTAATAGTACAGTCTGGGCAAATGCAGAAGCTGGCAGGTCAGTGAACCCTGAAAAATATATTTCTACATTTGGTAAACTATGGAGAAATTTATATTGCAAAATTGTTGGGTTAGCTTTTTTCCCCAGATATTTGGTCACAAATGCAGTAAAAGAATGTCCCAAGGAGAAAGCACACAGAATAAAAAAAGTGCTAACAAAGGTGCAAGACTTTTGCAAAAAATTAACCGGCAGAGCTGTGCAGTATCTAGCGTAACACTGTTTTTAAAAAAGGCATATTGAAATAATCTGGTTTCTCTGGACATATAAAATAGGAATATACGGTGCTGTAAGACTTCAGGTCTTATCTTCGCTTTTCTTGGGGCAGCTCGTTTATTGGTAATGGGCCATTTGGAAATACTTCCTTTAAATGAAACAGAACTTTTGTGTACTGGTCATGCTTCACCGGAAATGTAAACAAAATGACTGCATAATAAAAGCAAATCTGTGAGATTCTGATCATGCAGGGGATGAATAATTAACTAAATCATTGGTATGCTTTGAACGTACTATAGATAATAACTAAACAAACCAAAAACACCTGGTTACCAGGAAATCACAATTACATAAGCACTTCCAGACAATTAATTTGTTTTTCCATTTTCCCTATGAGGGTTACAGCCTATCCCCTGGTGTCTCCTTTATGTTGATGATGGCTACCTGATTAGGCTGAATTTGCTGAGGGGTTTCGGACAATTGCAGTCGGAAATGAGCAATCCCACTAACTATAAACACCCCACTGTCAATGAATGCTTGGTTCTGTTGCCCTCAAGGTCAACACACTAACATTTGGATCCCTGGGGTTCAATAGAGTAAGAAGGTTATATACTAGACTCATTGGGAGGGTAGAGCCTGAGGGGAATAATCAAAGTTTACAGCCACTGTACCATGCTCTTTCTTGAGGCTCAGGGATTTGATGAATTCAGTTTTGACTGTTCCGGAAACAGTATCTGAGCTACTATGCAAGCCCCACTTATGTTTATACTGTTATGTTGTAAATTTGATGCTGAAGTGGAGTGAGTCACACATGATTGTGAAGATAATGTTTTCCCCTATTGTTTAAACATTATTTTAAAATGAAGGCACCAAAACGAATCACTGAAGTATGTGTTGCGATTCAGTCTAGTAGGTACCGGTCATATTGGATTCGGCGCCATAATGCTTCTGGGCTTTGGTACTCAAACCTATTCATGTTTCAGGCAAATACATGACTACAAGGCAGGCCCTAAAACCTTGGACTACTGTTACAGCTAAGGGGTTCTTCTGTGGGCCTGCTGTTGGGTACTACTGGAGTCCTTTTGCAACAAGGTAACATGCAGCAATCAAAATGCTGAAATACACAGACAAGTCCATTCAATTTGACCATTGATAGCAATTTAAGTAAGTAAGTGTTTATAACTTTATTTCCCTAAACAATATTGATATTCAAATTATATCAGAATGTTCACTATACATGTTTCGGAAAAGTCACAAAGTGGAAGTCATATGGATTTCACAATGGCATATTTATTCAGTTATTCATTTTCTCTTCAAATTTACCACTGTGACATTTCTAGTGCTAACTACTTTTTAACTAGGCTACTGTTGCTACCTTGCAAACGCCGCATCTATAGATCATCTACCAACATACAAGTAATTAGTGGGACTATTGTGTATGCAATAACCAATTGAAAACTGCAATCCATTCAAAAATAGGACAAACACTTTTACTTATTTGTGATTCATGGTAAAGAAAAAATGACTGGGGTGACATAGCTCAGGAGGTAAGAGCGGTTGTCTGGCAGTCGGAGGGTTGCCGGTTCGAACCCCCACCCTGGGCGTGTCGAAGTGTCCCTGGGCAAGACACCTAACCCCTACTTGCTAACCAACGAGCTGATTGGTAATTTGCATGGCAGCCTTTCACCATTGGTGTGTGTGTGAATGGATGAATGAGAGGCATCAATTGTAAAGTGCTTTGGATAAAAGCGCTATATAAATGCAGTCCATTTACCATTTATGACTGAATTCACACCTATGTGTTTTTTTTAGCCAGAATGTATGCGTGTTTGCATGCATGTACAATGCTGTAAAAACGTATTAACCCCCTTTCTGATTTCCTCTATTATTACATATTTGACTTTGTTTACTCTACAGGTCTTGATGCTCAGTTTTTTATCCTGTTTTTTGATCACCAGTTTACATATACTTTTAAAAGTGACCCATATCTGATACCTATGTTAACACAGTTTACACTTGAAACAACCCACAAGTGTAACAGAGTATGGTAACAGATACAAAAGTAAACAACCATGCTGCCACCGCAATATCGGCATCTGTAATGGACACAAAACGAGTCCGAAATAATAATTATAATTAAAGCTATTTTAGTCCACAACAACCCTGTATTTTTGCCTTTACCGTCTATTAGCCCCGCAGGCTTAAAAGGCACTCTGTATTCGCCTACTGACCTGAGCCTTCATCTTCAGTTTAACTTATTTTATCATTTAAAGTTTCCAGGGGAGAGTGGTTGTGCATGTAATTACATTACATGTAATTCAAATGCATGAACAGCATGAGAATATCCTACTTTGAATGCGAACCACAATGACTGGGAAATTGGCAGATATCAGATTCCTATCAAATTTATTTCCACATACGACTGTGGCACAAAAGCGGATCTGAGAATATACAATTCCTCTTGATTTTGATATCTCAACAAGCACATCTTTTCAACCTACAAAAATGGCAGATTACTCACACATACAAAGCACTGTTTATTAGTCTATAATTAATGCATGGAAAATCTAGGCCTACCGCTGAAAACTATAGATATCAAAATGAGGGAAAGTTTACACAAACGGTATCGGTTATTTAGGCTCACACAAAACAAACAAACAGACAAAGCAACTTCATACCCTGTTTTTTCATCTTTCCATTTGAAGAGAATGTGGTCATTCAAAGTTTGTGTCACAATAAAGTGCCAAATACTAATCATTTATAGTGGAACCGCTGACCCCCTTACTGTAGGGGTCAACTATTCAGGCCTGTACGTGTATACCACATGCACTCACCCACTTGTCAAAAATGCGGTGAATGATGACTCATCCGACCATTTATCATCTTTTTTCCACATGTATATAGACCATTACCTATGGTTTTTGCATCACTGAACTCTCAAATGTGCATTCATCTTTATAATGAGTGGTATATATGGACTGCAACCCCACTATAATGCCCCTCTCTATGTAGTTGTCGACGGACTGTTCTTGCTGACACAATCTGATCACATCCTGCATTGACATTCTCAGTCACCTGATCTTCTGTTTTTCTTTATATACCACACTAATGCACAAGCATCACAGTGATCGAATGTGCGCTTTCAACCACAATTTCTGACCCTATTTACAGATGTATTTCCCACAGATGTAAATGCAGATGTCACTTTAGCCAACACCAGCCAGTTCAGCAGTCTTTGTGACCGAAGGTCCTGCCATCCGTGCCTCAATAATGAACCCTCTTTCAAAGTCACTTAGATCTTTTCCTCTTGCCCTCTTTATTTAAAATCGAGGTCAACTGGGCCTGTTTAGCATTTTTATACATGCCACAGAGCATGATAGGATATTAATTGCTTAATTGTATCATGCAGTACACCTGCATGGAAGCATCTGCATTTGTTATGTTTCTCTATTCATTTATTCAGGTTTTTCATTTGTCACCTGTCTGTATTAAGTAAGCATGTTTTCTTCCATCATGTTGCTACTAATGTTTTTTGCCAGAGATTAAACCGACAAGGACAATAAGGAATCAAAAAGTCAGGTTCTGAGTCAGCATTTAAGATGAACAAAACTGGAGAAAAAGGTACATTCTTCCTAGAAATCAACGATAATGCTGATGGCACAGAACACTGAAAAGCATTAACATCCTGAACATGAAGTAAAATATTTATATTTTTCAGTGAGAAATGTAAGCACCCTTTAACTGTATATTGGTTCCAAGTGTCTACATAATAGCACACATTATTTTAAGCATATTTGTCAAATAAACACAGACTATGTTTCACTTATAATTAATGCACTGTTTCTACTGTTATTATATATCAGCATGCATTGGTTGTAGTAGTGGTTGAAAGTAAAAATGCTATTAATTAAATGAGTAGATAGTGAGAGGAATACATAGAGGGAGTAATGTTAATTAAAATTAAATTTTAAAGTGGCAAGAAAAAAAAGTGGCTAAAATGCACTGACCATTACTCCAGGGGAACAAGAATTCATGATTTTCTCTGCCTTTGGGGGACGTAATAAGCATTTCCTTTTTAAGTGGCT
The DNA here is from genome assembly GCF_013347855.1 of Anguilla anguilla. Taxonomy (NCBI): domain Eukaryota; kingdom Metazoa; phylum Chordata; class Actinopteri; order Anguilliformes; family Anguillidae; genus Anguilla; species Anguilla anguilla. Next base: position 37,481,230 of record NC_049207.1, read on the forward strand.
GGCATTTTAGACCATGGAAACCTTTATTTATTTATTTTTTTGGTTAATTTCTTGAAATGGCCTGTAGCCTACACCAATAAACCAGTGCATACCTTTCACACAGAGATATTTAGCAATACCTCTGACACCCCCCACTCTTCACTAAAACATAGAAAATGTACAAATTAACATGAAAGACAGATTATGCATCAGAAACGGCTTGTGGGTTTGCACTAGAGAAGGCAGAAATGTTTCCTTTGTACCGATCAATGCTCTTAACCAGAGTTCATCCATGTTCTTAATTAACAACCATCTCAATCATTTGAATAATCGTAAAATTCTAATATTATCTTAATTGTCTCATGTTGTGGCATCTCTTTCATAATAACAACAACACCAATGACAACAATACTACAAATACTACTACCACTACTACTGCTAATAATAATAATAATAATAATTATACTTTAGTACCTTCCTCAATGTGATTCTGAATTTGCGACATGACCACATCAGCTATGGTAATGACAACATAGACAACCACACACTGTCCTCTGATGCATGCATTGATGCCCGCTAATTATTTTTACACCACAGCCCACTAGCCAAGCTTACACAGATATAAGTCAGAGGAAGACAATTTGTGGGCAGCTTTAGCAAGCAGACAACAGAAGGGTGTTTGACCAACAGGAGCAACTGACCAGGGGTTGCTAGATAGCACCAGGATGTGGATCCCAGCCACCTGAGCCCTCTCTAACTGACAATGCCTCTAATTAAGCTTTGCCACAGTCGGGAATGGCAAACGTACAAGAACAGTGCCTTAACAAGTTGAACCACACAGTAACCCCACCCTGCCAGAGTCACAATCTTTCTGTGTGTTTGTGTTAACAGCCACATTTTTTGGATTTTTGACATTTAGAAAATAATTTTCCCAGCCAATACAGTGCACTAAGAATAATAAGCCACATTGACCATGGGCAATGTTTGTGTTTTAAGCCATTAAAGGAAAAAAAAGTAAATATACAGTACCTAGAGAGCCAGTGGTTCACATTCATAATATGTTTCAAAAAATGCATGGAATGCATTTGCTCAGCAGACAGATCCAGTGGCACGTAAACACAGGTGACAGAGGGCTCTTGTTCTAGGGAGTTAAAATAACAGTGGTCCTTGAGAGATGGCACAGCCTGAACTCTACCTGAGGTTACATTCCATGATAGCGTTCAGGTCACCTGGCATTGTGCTGCACCTGCATGTTAGCGTAATGGAATTTGGTGGACTTAGCAGATTTACTGTAGTAGATTTAGTATGGCTGAGAAATGCCAGGGCTGGTCATTCTTAGAATTTTTTGGCTTGAGCACTGGGAGAAAAATACACACTCTGAACACATAATAAGTGGCTAATGAATTAAGGGCTGAGCAGAGGGCCGCCTCTATTGGATAATAAAGGTACAATGAGGACGTGCTAACGTACATTGGCCTTGTACAACCCATTTTTGTTTTTCATTCCCATCATCCCACAATTGTCCAACATTGTCAGTTCAGAAACACAAATATATTTGGTAAATATTTATAGTATGTGAGCAGGGATCATTCTTTCAGTTGAGGTATTTAATTTGATGAAGAAAATAACAGGAAAAAACATTGCAAAGTATGAAATGCAAAAATATACAATACATTAAGGAATTTAAGACAGCATGTTTTTGGAGCTTGAAAAAAGAACACAATTTCTCTGCAGTCCTAGGCAGAGAAAGAGGATCAATGAGTGGAACAAACAATACATGTATATATCTTGAAACCAAAAGCTTGTGTTTTCTTTAACACATCTGTTGTCAAGGGTACAACAAGATCGCTCAACCACAGAACGCACAAGAAACCTTCAGGTTGCAAGTCCAGGTCTTAAATCACCACATTGCAGAGTTGGGTAATTGTAGTGCAGTGAGATGTAGCTGTTTTGGGCTTTTGATTTCAAGGTTAAATATTGTTGCTGCATCATTGAGTGATGAGTGCAAACCAATTGAGTGCGAACCAATTTCTTTTCAATTGTATCATTGAGAGAAACAGAATAATTCAACTGCTTCAGTATAACCCAAACAAATGAGATTTCTCTAGATAAGGGTCCATGATTAGCAAATAAATAATGTATAATATTTTTTATTTATTTATGTATTTATTTATTTTTTGCATGCTATATTTGGGCGGAAAATGAAAACAATAGCTTAGCTTGATTCCCAGTTGCAGTCATTTGGTATTCCTGGTGGAACATTCTGGAGTGGGACCTTTGTAAAGTGCCAGCTGTAGTTTTCCAAAGCAAAGTTTTGGGTTTTGTTCCAAAATGCCAGAGATCTGCTGACTGTGACTGCAATAATGTTGTGGAAAGGCTTGGCAAAATGTGGTGTGTGACAGCCCTTTCCAAGGATGAATGGACTCACACCCGGTCCCTGGAAGTGCTTCAATACTAAACGCCCTTCAACATCAGGTGAAGGGACTGACATTAATATTCTCCACCATTAAGCTTTACTTGCTGGCCCACTGAATGGTAGGATGATCTCACAGGTATTGTGAAGCTCATAGGATTAAGGTAGGACTGCTGGGATCAAGCCCAGGTAATGATCCAACCTGTGGGGCTGGCAATAGGAAATTGGATTTTGTTCTGAAGAAGTACTTCACAACTAAATTATTGCTCATCATATTTGATGGGATGCTGTCTTCCCGCTGCAGAGAGAGATTGTGGGATTATGTGTGGAAAGTGTCATCTTCATCTGTGCTGGCCAGCAGTTTATTCCTGATCTCCTTGCTTCCTGAGCATGTTGGCAAGACTAACCCACGACAGAACCCATGCCCTTATTTTTAGCTAAATAAATGGACCTCACAGAAAGATACTATGCTATTTATATTTGATGGTCTATACCCATAGATAAATGAGCTTTCTAAGTTAAAGAGCAACTGTTTTCAACAACAGGAAGCAAAAGAGGGAGTCCTTTTCTCTAGAGAAAATATGTATTCCTCAAGAATTTTCAGGAATATTGTGTAGTGCATAATTTTTTCCCATCTGAGCAACTCGATGAAACACATTTGCTGCTGTAGGGCATGTAAACATGCAGTATAGGCATCTCTCTCACTGAAGATGACTGACAAAGGAGTTCTCATGATTTAAACATTTGGTGGAATGAAATGGGGGGGGGGGGGGGGGGGGGGGCTGAGGGCGTATTGGAGGGGGGTAGTTGAACTATGCTGGCTCAGCCGTTTCTTGGTTGCTACATTTTGAAAGCTGCTTTATTATTTCTATAATTGTTGTGGGTCCTTCTGAGGACCTTGTGATATATAAAAACATGTAGTATGTGTAACACAAATACATACATGAATAAACAGCAAATAACAATTATTTTATTAGTAATTTTGTATGCATGTACTTAAATGTTGTACCTTACACATAATATGTATCAGCCTGTTATACCACTGCCTGTTTATTGAAGCAACTCAAGTCATGTTGTTGGATTGTTGGTTTGTAACACCACTGCACAACCTCATAGTTCTAATCAGATGTAATCCATTATTCAATATATTTCATAATAATATACTATTGGAGAATTATGCAGAAGGCTACTGCATGTTGCCTTATTTTTAGTTGAATAAATAATGCCAAAGTAGACTGTTATTTGTCACTTGAGGTTTGATTTATCTACTGTTAGGACTTGGTAGTGTTATGACTGCATACTGGTTAGGTGAGCCCTTATGTAAAACCACAGAAATGAAAGAGGTGTTCCTTCTTTTTCACCACAATATTTAGGGGGCTATGTAAAAAAAGTGCTGTAATTTCTACATTGTGAAACCAAAATGAAAAATGGGGAAACCGAAATGAAGGCTGAGAATCTTCACTTTCACCACATGCAAATTGTTACAAATCTAAAATTGTGGAGTACAGAGCCAAATAAAAAAAAAATCTATGTATGTCCTTCCTGTTGGAGATGTAGTTCACCACATGTTAAAAATATTCCATGCATGCGTTATTTTGTATAGCTTTTCCTTAACAGAATGATGTACGGTACATAGACATCAAGGACATGGATCTAAATAGTGCTATCATGAGAGATACATGTACGCCATTCCACAAAACCAGTCCTGACCAAAACGTTGCAGCAACTGAGCAACTGAGGATCCTAACTGCCTTTCACCTTTCTGAAATCTGAAGTGTTGTTTGCTGGTTGGGCAGCTGTAACGCTGCATCCTTTGGCATACAAAGTTTGTGTTCCCATAGGGGTGAGACAAAATATTGTTGTATCGAATTTCGTGATACAAAACAATGGCGAAACGATTCGTGGCGCTGTATCACGTATTGTGAAATTATCACATGATTTAAAAAATAGATTTTTTATATTTTTTTATTTTACATTTAATCGTTACTCATTTACTCATTACTCATACTCATGCTAATATTCTTAAAGAAAAACATGACCTTGTCCTAGAATTGCCTCTAAGACCAAGTTTTGCTGATGATCACAGTTGTAGCCAGGGTGTAAAATTAACACCCACCACCCACCAAATGCGGGTGATTTTGCGGAGTGGCTGGTAAATTTGTGAGGCTCACACCCCACAGTGGCGGATGCCCAAACTTTTTCTGTACTGTGTTATCGTGTTATTTACATGGCAGTAATCTGGCAACCCATCTCGCGTCACGGCCATGAGACTCGTCGAACTCGGCTCCTCATTGACCAGTTCCACCCGCCCTTTTGCCTGACCCGGAAGTAGCCATCCGCTAACACTATGTAAGGCGAATAAGGCAAAAATGAGCTGCCCCTTAACAATCTAAGCGTCGACTGTGACTTTACGGGAGGATTTTCACAATGCCCATCAACGCGATACACAATCTAATAGACTGTATGCCACAGAGCGGACGTTGAACCTGAGCACAAACGTCTTCATCCGTGGTCACACGAAGACAACAAACTAAAATAAACAAAGTTAGTTCGCCAAATAGCTTTTAAATGGCAGACTAACCCTACAGCCTAACCAGGGCAAAACTCGTATTTTGTTTTTAGTCACCCTGCTTATGAGTGGCGTATCAGCACAGAACGACTGCCCGGCATTGAGACGTCACGCCGAGAGTCAACAACATTGTCATTGTCAACATACTTAAATAAATAAATAAAGTATAGCCTATTAAGTGTGGCTTATGTTTCATTTGGATATTTAGCCTTTAATATCGATTTTTAAAAAGTTGAGTTTACAGGAGAAGTACATCGAGTCAGTGCAAAGAATTTTCTAGTCTTATAAAAAGGTAATCACTGTAAATTAAACTAAACTAGGTTGGTCCTATGTGCATTATTATTTATTTATTTGTTAATTTATTTTATTTATTTCCAAAGGTTTAAAGTGGCAATCTCAAAGATTTCCGTTTCGTTCTCTTTGGCGGTACCAATGGTGAGAAGCGCTAATTGCAGGTGTGTTTTTGGACCTCACTTCCCACCTGGGCCACGGTAACTGCCAAGTGCAGTTTTAGAACGTTTACAATCAGACGTCTTGGAATTTTGCAAGGTGCATCCAGTCTCGTTGCGAATCATTGATCTGAACTGGCCTTTAGTTAGCTACATTGCAACGTTGCAACAAGGTAGCGTTGCATTCGAGTGATGGTTTGTGAGGTCGGTACCAGTTGGTATCGTTAGCTAGCGTTTTTTATAATTGTTAGCTGACAATATATTAGGTTAATTACATTAACTAGCTAGCTAACGCAACGTTACCTGACATGAGAGATGACTGCTGACTGTGCACAATGTTGTCTAAACTAATGTTGCCCTTCTTGACATGGTCCAGTAGCTAGCGCTAGCTGTGCAAATAACTATGTAATTTAGTAACGTTACATTTTCATCAAATGTAATATGAAATCTGCATCAACAAATAGCCTAATATGACCTCTCATGTTACAAAAAAACTTTTTAGGGTTTCATAACGCTAGCAGACACCGGAAAAAACAGTACTCTGCTCACACTTTCAAGTAAGTTGAAGAGCGAGCCTGTTGCGAAACCCTCCGCCTACCCTCTCTGGCGGACCAACCGCTGATGGGTGATTGAAAACGTGCACACACTGACTTCACTTGTCAGGCTAGTAATGTCACCCTAACTACCTTCTTTCTTTAGTGTGGCGTAATCCTGCCTACTCTGGGGATGTGTTTTGCAAATCAACTAATGGCCTTTTTCTGCTTCTGATGAGTCATGATATTGTATTGGCAGGATTCCAATGGCAGGTTGCAGTTCAAAACAGTTTATTCTCATATAGTGGAAAAAGATGTATACACTATCCACACTTGCAATCGTGTACAATTTTCCAGTTGCGATAATAATGCTTCACCTGACAACCCAGTGGGATTACTTAACTAGCTAAGAATTCATATTCATGTAGACAAATAATGAAACATAGTCTGCAACACTTTTCTCCATTCGTCAGGAGTCTCAGAGTTCTCCTGTGAAAAAAAATGTCATGTAAAACTGTCCTTCAAGTGTTTCACAAGTTCCTCCATAATAGAAAATAAAAGGCATACAACCATTAAAAACATTTTTTTTTTTGGAGAATTTCTGGATAGTTCTCTAATAACAATGCCATCTGTTGGCCAGAAGGCAATACATTTCATTTCAAAACTACAAATGCACTGCAGTGGGTTCATTTAGATAATAATTCATCAATACAAATGATTGCAACAGAAGATTCAAAACCAACTTCTAAAATCTACAAATTAGAGGAGCACAATGATATTACCATGTACTAATGCTAACTGTGCCAAGTGGGGAAGAAGTTCACTTTGGCAGAAGGGTGGAAATGGACAATGAGGTGTGGCCCAACCAACCAAATCTATTAGAAGAAATTTGCTGGCACCATACAAATTATAGGAAGCATAAGCCAGTAAAGTTAGGAATAAAGACTAGGACTTTTCAGGACCACTTTTAGTTTGCTGTCAGGTTTAGGATAGTTGGAAAATCTGAGGGTAATGCTATTCAAAGGAGGATTCATAGCATATAAAACACCGACAGAGTCAGATCTATTCATTTACTGTAGCATGAAGTGAATGTATGTCTGCCACTTATTTTTGTAGACATATTTTATATAACACGGCTGAGAACTGTCAGGCTGTCAGTGATGTCATGCCGTAGTAGGCGCACCAAGCGCAAGATGAACCCCATGAATCCAATTATCTGGGTTTCTTGAGTCTGCCAGGGAATATGCAATGCACTCCTCCACACAAAAGAATAAAAACAAGACAGGACCAAGCAGAAATCAAATTACAAGAACATTACTGCAAAACAAACCTTTTCATCCTGCCTGTGGCCCCCAAGTGTGTTCCGGCAGCTCTGTGGACACAGCTGAGATCAAAAATTAAAACATGAAAATGAGGTACTCTCACACTTTAATTGCCTATTTCACAGCAAATATATATTTTTAAATAGATCTTGTCCCTTTATTCTACCGCTGGCTAGCAGTCTATTATATTTTGTTGGGAATTCTTTTATGAATGATTCATAAAACTCAAATTATTCTTTGCGCAACAGCTTTGCAGCTTTGCATATTTCAGTCTATCCCATTGACATTCCCTCCCTTGCGAAAAAATATAAATAAAAAACATACATGGAAAATATGAAATTAAAGACAAGGAAGTATTTTCCATTCAAAGTGAAAATGCATGTATTGCATCAGACATATAGTATAGACGTTATTGGTACTTCCACACATGTATTTGTTTTTACTGTGTGTAAAGAAAGTAATCAGCATCTTGAACATTCTGTTCTCCCAGAACTTAAAAATGTATCACTTTAAAAATAGAAATGAATACTTCCTTTCCACACGTAAGGGGTGAATTCTCTGTGCATATGGTAAATATATAACAGAATGTCCTGTGATATATACATACTGATATTTGCAGTATGTATCAACATACAGATGTCACCATATTGTATGTGCTGCTTTAAATTCCACCATCACACACTGCGTCTTCATAACTAAATGAGACACAATCTTATGTGTGAGTAAGTTCTGCACACTTGGCTTTAATTTATTTATGTAACTGCAGTTGAGGAACTGAATGCCAAAATCAAGCAGTTATCTGTGTGTGAAAATAAATAATAATGATGATGATGATGATGAAGAAGAAGATGATGGTAATAATACTAATAATAATAAGATGAAGAAGAATAAAAAGAGAAAGAGGAAGAAAAATAAGAAAAACAATGCAATCCAAACAAATTCTGTTTTATCAGATCATTTTCTGAAAAACAGCCTTACTTTGTTCCATTACAGAAGTAAGATGAAATATAAAGAACCCATTTCACTGAAAAAAAAAAACAACAAAAACATGAATACATTCAGGATGAAAAGTAAGCAGGAATTTGTATCAGTGCTGCGTGAGCCTTTTCCTGTCCCAATACATCTTGCTTTGATGAAAAGCTGGGACAGAAAAATATGTGCCAACGTGGCAGGCCCCTGATTTTCCTTATATATCAGTTATATTAGGAGCGCAAATGAAAGTCCCAGAGTCTCACTTTCAGATCTCCCCTCTTTTTCTGGCTCTCAATTTGTATTCCAGGACCTTCTGGCAGTGCTGGCTAATACTCTAATGTTCCTGGGCCCCAGCATTAAGCCTGGAATCCAATGGCCCATGAATCACTACATTTATATCCTATATATATGAAAGGAAAAAAAATGCTGGGGCTACATTTTCTGAAAGTGAACGGAAAAATACATATATAAATAAATAAATAAATTCACCGAGCTGTTAGTTTCTATTAAGGCCCAGGCTGCAGGTAACAGCAGCGCTGAAATTGAAATGCTCTGAAGGTCAGATTCTCTCAGAAGAATATTATGCAGCCAAGGGAGTCTGTGGAGGGTTGCAGCCAAGATTTATTCTTCTCTGAGCAACCACCAACCCACCCCCCCGTAACTTTTCTCCCTTCTTTGGAAAGGCCCGTGGTGCCCCTTGAGTTACAGCTGTGCCAACCTGTGCCTCCTGCACCCACATAGTACCAGCTGGTTTTTCATGTGTTTCTCTGCTTAATGTATGTCACTGATTGGCTAATGAGTCTACTGTTTGCTGAACAGAAACCACAAAAACCACCATTTTGTCAATCTAGGCCTGCAGTTTGAGCCTCAAGGTCTGCATTACAGGTCTCTGCCTTGACTTTCTTTTTCTGCACTGTTCTGGGTTGTACTCTCACCTCTAGGTTTGAAACTATGGATATAAATGTTAAAATTCACAGATCAATCAGCTACCTCTCAAATACAATGCAACCCTCTGTGGCCACATTTATTCCTGTTAGCAGTGAAAGGCTAAAGTCAAAGGGAAAAAGGCTGTGGGTTCAAAGCCTAGTGACATAATTGGCTTAGAGAGACATCAGCTGAGGATCAGTACCTCCACTGCCCCTGCTATCTTTCAGTGCTCATGCCTGTTGATCTGCAAAGAGATACACCTTTGGCAATAACAGCACACACGCTTGGTGCACACATTCAGTTTCTGGTTAACACACCAGCCACCCTTCATAGCAAAAGATGAACAAGGTCAGAGCCAGCCCCCGGGTTTTAGTGGCCCTAAACAGGCCCCAAAGTGGCCCAACACAAATGACTAAATAAATAAATAAATAATTCTAAAAATCTTGATTTTGTGCCAAGGGATAGTTGTGGCCTTAAACGACTGCATTGCATGTTTATGCCAGCAGACAGCTGAGAATAAGGTAGCAAATGACAGCATTCAGCAGTCAATAATCGAGTCACACATTTTTCACCACATGATGAGAAGAGAATATATCTGTTTTAAAATGCTCCCCTCCTAAAACAAATAAACGCTCTACCCTGTTGAATTATCAAACTGAATTGTATACTGGATATTTGATTTTATTTCATTTTTTCTGGTTTGATTTTAGAGCGAGTTGTTGAAAATGGGACATATAACCTCATAATCTGTATACCTTTGCCAAAATCAAAACAAACCCTTCCAAAATGGCACAAGGATGTTGCAGTAAATTTGTAGTATTGCAATCACCGGTGCATGGTTTCTTACAGCTTCCTTTACTGCACAGATATGCAACTGATTTGTGTATAACACTGCTTGAAATCACTCATGGCCAGCTGTGTGATGAATGAGGTGGCAATGAAGAGTGATGTCATGTAATAAATCTGCAATTACTAATTCAGATTTTAATGATGTCCATTCCACAGCCTTGAAATATTAATAAACGCCTGTCTCTCTGTGATTACAGGGAGAACAATGATTTTAATGTATTGAGACTGAATTATTTTAATGATACACAGGTTAATTTCAAGAACCTCATAACTGACTGTTCATTATACTTTGGTGATAAAGTATAAGGTAAGATGGGGAAAAATGTTGTTGTAACTAGAAAATATGACAGAATTTTTACTGAGCTATTTTGGAACAAGATGCTACCAGGGGCTATTTTGGCTCAAATCTGATGGGGCTTCTTGCTCCAAAGGGAGTAACTGCCTTTTCAGTCAATCAATCAATCAGACAATTGAACAATCAATCTTTTTTCTCCCCTCTGTCAAACAAGATACTTACTCTCCATGAATCCCTAAACACATTAAACAAAATACAAAAAATAGATTTACTTATCTCAAAAATGCTCTAATAGAATTAAGCATATCTTAATACAGGGGACATCTTCTCCTAGGTTACCCTACAAGGCTGGAGATGAAAGCTTTATTCCTTGAAGAAACTAAGTCATAAAAATAACTGTGATATTTATCCATATTATATTAGAGGCATTTAGTAGACGCTCCAGAGCGACTTACACAACTTTTTACACAGAAAACAATATTATGGAGAAGTTACACAAGGTGTGTGGAATTACATTAAAATCCATCAATTGGCACTATTTTTTTTAACTACTCAAATTGTAAGATAGTCAGATGGATTTTTTTACTGCTAGAATAAGTTAACAAGCTAGGTTTAACCTCTCTGGGCACCACTCAAACTATGTGAAACATGTATACAATCTCTGATATATACACTATATGACAAAAAGTATCTGGACACCCCTTGATCTGGTGCTGTTTTTTCATAGTTTGGGCTAGTTCCAGTGAAGGCAAATCTTAATGCTACAGCAAACAATCACATTCTAGATGATTCTGTGCTTCCCCAACAGTTTGGGGAAAACCCTTTTCTGTTTCAGCATGACAATGCCCCCAGGCACACAGCTTGGTTCATGTAAAAATGGGTTTGTTGAGAGCGGTGTGAAAAACTTTACTGGCCTGCACAACACTTTTGGGATCAATTGGAAAGCCAACTGCGAGCCAAGCCTAATCGCCCAATCAGTGCCACACCTCACTAATACTCTTCTGCCTGAATGGAAGCAAATCCATGCAGCAATGCTCCAACAAGCCTTCCCAGAAGAGTGGAGGTTGTTATAGAAGCAAAGGGTCGGCCAACTCCATATTAATGCCCATAATTTTGGATGAAATGTTGAATGTTAGATGTCCATATACTTTTGACCATGTAGAGTGTAGCTTGCTAAACTATGGGGCAAACTATAGCAAATTTTTCTTCTAGAAACTTAATTGCACAGAGAATCACAGTCATTGTTTGGAATATCTGTAAAAAAAAAAGAAAGTTCCATTATTTCGAAACCAAGAAGAAATGAATGACTGTATCCATGAAACCATGTCTAATAATGAATTGATACCATGGTTTTACTGCAATAACATTTTGGGATGAGTATTCAAAGAGGAATGGTGTTTGCCTCTGCACTTTCAAATGCAGCTGGGAAATGAATTGCTCCCTGTGTTCCACAAACCCCAATTCTATGGTTAGTCAGATCCTGTGTTTGTCATATACCACTTCTGCGAAGGAAACTCTGCAAGCTGAATTGGTTATTAAAAGTTTAACTTGTCAACTGTTCAAAAAAGAGGGAGAGAGGTGTGGGGGAGATGGACAGGGGTGCAGACAGAGAATGACATTGGGAGGGAGACACTAAAGGGAGGGAGAGTGGAAGACTGAGAAATAGATAAAGTGAGAGAAAGAGAAAAGGATGCACTGAGACAAATGGGAAAAGGCAGTAAGTAAGAAAAAGAAAAGTAAGAGAAAGAAACGGGTAGAGAGAAGGAGAGAGAGCATCTACATTATGTAATATAATGCATTATTTAGGCCCAACCTCAAACTGCAAATGGTTTCCCCTGGAGACCTTAGGTAAGGCAATCTAGAGTCTGGCAGGATACTGTGTAATCACGTCATGAAATGCAAAGTGACACCAGCACAGGCGTGTAGGGCCGGGAAACTGCAAATTCTCAGAGGCCCAGCTGTCAGTCAATTTCACATATTAGCATTTCTAGAGAGAAGGCTGAGAGAGCACCTGGGTAGAAAGTGGGGGTGTGGGATATTTTTGTGTGTCTGTGTGGGGGGTTGGGGGTTGTAGGGGATGAGTCACTGTATCCCATGGCTACCAACACAGTTTACACACCTTCCTGTGCAACATAAATCCATTTTTGTTTTATTCGTGAGCACTTCTCAAAAGAAACAGTTTTGTTTACGTGCTCCAGAAAAGGCAAAGAACGATCACTGTACAGAAGTAAATGAGCCACACTGGATGACTTTGCTGCACAATATTTTCATTCACACTCAGAATATTCAAAGGAAACTGCCTGCAGAGGATAAGACCCACTGAATGTGAATGGGTCTGCTGGTTCAGCAGTAATAACACACAGGGTATGCTAATTTTCACCCAAAGAAAGACAATGCAATTATAAATGGAAAACATGAAGTTAAGGTCAATGGCATCCCAAAAATAAATAAATAAATAAATAAAATGATGCAAACAACTCAGTGTCACCAGCTCACTCACATTTATATCTATCATTTATGTCCAAATTAAAGCCTATCATGTGTGCCAAACAAGCTACAGGAAAAAACACACCCAAGCAAGCACTGTACTCATTAAATCAGTAACATGTGATACTCCTAGTGGTGCAGAATCAAACCTGTACTATGCTGGGAGCCTGAATGGCAGATAATTTAGTACTGCGTCACCTAGGGAGGGGTGGTATTCACATTAAAATTGCAAACTGATTATTGTTGTGATTAATGTAATACCATATTAAATCTTATATTGCTTTGTAGTTGTTTTTTTTTCTTTTGTTTTAAGTGTGGTTATAATGAATTGGCTCACACGTGACAACGATTGGGTAGCTGTTTGAAATATCCCAGCATGCACTAGGTTTCCTCGAGCCGGGCATGACACCCCTATTATCTTTTCTTTCCCAGGATTCTCTCTGTGGAGTTTCATCAGACTGGAGCTGCGATGAGAGGCTAAAAATAAGATGGGGGTCAACGGAAAATCAACAGCAACACAGCCGGACTGAATGACATTGCTGGGGAAGAGAGCCAGCCCTCACGGAGGGGACTCGAGATTAGATTTATTCTATCACCGTGACATCTCGCTGAGCTGCAGAGCAAAGACTGATCCCATCTGGGTCCTTAATCCCCGGTCTTTAGAGTGTGTCACCTGCCCATGGAGTGTGTGCAGTTCCCTGCAATGGAAAAGCCATTTTTCTTTTTCTTTACCCATTTAGATCAAATCGTCTCCTTTTGTTCGCTTTCCTTTTCTCCCTAGTCACTAAAGGTCACCACTCCCATCCCCATGACAGTTAAACATACACCATCCCCCAAATGCATTGATGCTTTAGCATTTAGGCCGGCCCTTGGGATTTAAAGAGAATTGCAAATAATATTACAACCTTTAGCTTGAAATTAACACAGGGCAAACCCATTTTGGCGGGGGTATGCAGCCACCTTTCACACTTGCAATGTGCCCAGGTAAATGAATTGTCAGTTGATAAAGAAACACCCAGGAGGGCCAGGAACTTAGTGGCTTATCCCTCGTCCTTTGGCAGTGCTGTACTGCTCCATCGGGTTCAACTGAAGTGCAACGTTCCTACGTAATGAAGACAGAGGACAGGTCCGTTGCCACATTGACTATAACCCGCTGATCCTGTGTTTCAATTGGCTCAGACTGTGGCCTGGTTTTAACTTGGGGCAGGGGATGTACCGGGCTTGAAAGCACCTGCGACTCTGCTACTGATCCAAAAATGGGTTTTTGCTTTTTAATTAAAGCTGGGCTGTTATTTTGGAAGAACTAAAGCAACTCTTGGGCATGTGCAGGGTGTATAGTGCAATTTCATTTAGCAGATGACCTCTGACAATTTTAGTTTTATACTGACCGTCACTGCTAATTCTACAAAATATCATTTGCGGGGCTGTTCTATTGCTCCATGAAAAATTATTATATAGAATATGTACATAGTAAATACAATAATATTTGTTCAAAGGCAAACTTTTAATGTGTAGCTGTGATAACAACAGAATATTCTCTTGCTGATCAACACTGAACACACTTTATTTTGTGTTTGTTTTATTATTTTATTTTTTTGTTAGACAAAAGCAGTATTGTTAGAAAATCTGACAAATGACAAGGAAGGTGTCACCGGCTGCTTGCCAGTCAACATATTCCAGTAGACAAGGAAGGCTTTGCAGATGTTATGCTCTTAGCAGCTGCTGGTTTCTCCTTTGAAGCTTGGAGGCAAAACATCCTTAAAACAGGACAGGCAATTTTACAAAAGTATAAATATTTAAATAACACATATTTTATTGAACACCTCAGGGAGTGATAGACAGTTTGAGAGGCAGCAGAAGTTTTGCTTGTGTTAGCTGTATACACGTTTTTTTTTTTTTTTTTAAGCAAAAATTGAAAAGAAATATTGAAACCATCTGTGCACAAGCCATGGTCTGCATAAATACAATCAAATTCAGGGTTATGGATTGTCTCATTAACCAAACAGGATATGACCGTTGATAATTAAAACTACATCAATTCTCTTAGGTACACTGTCCTGGAGTTTTATAAGAAAATCAGCTGGTAGGTTGTTCCAAGCATTTTGGAGAACGTGTCACAGTTCTTCTGCAGACTTTTGTTGTTTCGCTTGCTTGTGGCTCTCCAGGTAATCCCAGAGACCCTTGATCAAGTTTTTATCTGAAAAGTAGTCTATTACTTAAAATATTACTTTATTTAACAAAATACAAAAATGTATCTGTAAAATTTAATGTTTGTAAAATTCATGTTTAGAAATCTCAAATTTGCTCTTTTCTACTGACACACTAATGCAGAAAACAAAAAATAAACATCTAAGACCAAATATATACTATATATTTAAAAATCTAGGGTGCCTTTTGCACAGTACTGTATATATATATATGAGGGGCCAAACAGGAAATATTTAATGAAGTCTGATATATATACATCATTTTCAGAAACATCGTTCAGAAACAGCACGGCTCACATTAACAAACCCGGGCAAACCCCAGGAAGACCCATAAGAAGCAGACCAAATACGTGCCTGTATTAAAATCGGAGAGCTAGCGACATTTCACTGTCTCACTTGTTATATTCACATCAAAATTCTTACAGAATATAATAATATCATTTTCAGTCTCAATCCAATTAAAAATTAATTTGGATTGCACTGATTATGTCTTAATAAAGACCCAATGGGATGCCCAAATATATGCCTGTTCCGAATGATATATGTATATATCAATTTCAATGTATATATATAAAAAATTATGTATATATATATATTGTTTTCAATGTATGTATATCAGAAATTATGTATATATATCGGTTTTGATGTATAAATATCAAATATGATGTATATTTATCATTTTCAATGTATAAATATCAAAAACAATGTATATATATATATATATCGGTTTTGATGTATATATATCAAGAAATGATGTATATATACATATCACAGTTCAATGTATATATATCAAGAAAGATGTATATATATCAGTTTCAATGTATATATATATCAAAAATGATGTATATATATCAGACTTCGTTAAATATTTCCTGTTTGGCCCATCATATATATATATATAGATTTTACTATTATCACTGACACAAAAAGGTGAGCATTAAACTTGAAATGAGACATACATTCCATTGTTAAAAAAACCTAATGAAACACCTCTCCTTCTATAACTGCATGCCATCTAAAATCAGCCAACTAGTAGCAAGCTTCTGAAGGAGTGTCATTATGAGAAAAATACAATGTCACCTTCTCACATACAGCAGACACTTTAATGTGTTGCTCGAAACATAGTTGGATGTGCCTTTTAATGAACAGTGCTAGAAGCAGTTTGACTGGATATAATTCTGTTCTCATGAGCAGCTTGCTGTTCTCTCTTTAATGTTCCCTTGTAAATGCCATGTCTAGGTGTCTATGATGATTTAAGGTACAGTTTCCTTACAACTGACATTCAATATCAGCTCAAATTAGCTAACCTTCTGTCTAGCTCTTTTCATGGACAATGTTTTTCAGTTTCTCTGTAATCACCACATTCTCAATGCAATACATTCTTAATGGCATTTGAATGACATAATGTACTGCTTTTATTTTTGAGAAAGAATAGTCAATTAAAGACATAATGAAATGACTATTATGCTCTGTCTTATGCTGAATTTTTCTTTCTTACTATGCTTATTATGCTTTGAGAAAACCAATGCAGACAAAAAATATGTTCTAATGAAATATCACTACTTAATATTTCAACTTATACTTTCTGTTTTTTTAAATAATTATTTGTTTTGCAAACAGCTGTCAACAATAGAAAGGATATCAGTGGGGATGGATTATCAATGTGAACTCTCTTCTTTTGTTTGGCAGTGTATCTGTATTATTTTATATGCAAATACATGGGCTCATTGGCTAAGCTCTGCATTTCCACTTTTACAATGTCTCCGATACAGCTTTATTGTCATTTTTGATAATTAATGGCACTCACTGAATAGAGAGCAGGCAAGGAGACTTGCCTTCACTCTTCCCCTCCGCTCTCTGCCTCTATCACTGTCTCAGTTCTGTCTCAATTTCTCTCAGTCATCCTATCTTTCTCTCTCTGATGGGGCCTACTGCCTAGGCCTAGGCTCAGTCACCATGGCAACGACACAAAACAGCAAACAAAGAGCGCACGAGGGAACAGGGAAGCACAAAAAGCTGGCCCCGTTAGTAATGGATTTTCAAAGCTAATGGTGAAGAGTGTCATTAAACCTGTTGCATGACACTAACCAACAAAGATAAACATGGGGTTCCGGGGAAGGGGGGACAGGATTCTGACACCAGAACAAAGGTTTTTAGCACTTGTCAGCTTTTGAGCAAACACAATGTAGCTTTTTCAATTTGAACAAGAAGATTTGGTTACAATCATCTTAAAATCCTTTACTTGATGTATCTGCATAAATCTGTCCTATCAAGTATTGTTATTGCACTGGACAGAAATTTACTAAAATGTTCATCAACATTGCTCATGAACTGTACTTTTACAGTTTGGTTGCTCTACACCTGGGGTCTCACATTCCGGATGTTTCTGTTCTAACCAGACACTTTACCGCTCTGAAGTTTCCCACGTTTTACTGCGTTTGTGGTTTAAAGCTGGAAACCCACCAAGGAACAGATTGGACACTCCTGTCAGACCACAAAACCCTGCCAGTACCATCCCATATAAAAACAATGAACAAACATATCGGAACCTGGTCATACGTCGGTAATGGCAGCCAACAGCACAAAACTGTGCTTTCATGAAATGTCAATGTAAGACAGAAAGAAAATATTGGGTAGACCGTGTGTGCTAGCACTGCATAGTACTGGCTAAAGAGCTGAGTGTCAAATCGAGTAGAACTACAACCACCTGCACATATATAATGTAGAATTTAGTTACCAGGTATAGTCAGCATAGTTGTTTAAACGGTTTTCACTAAAATTAGATTCTGGGTCTAATTGTTTTGCTTTTTTTGTATCAAGTAAGAGTGGTGAGATTGACTGAAGTATCTATTTTTGACTCAATATACATGGTATATTACTTGCAAATCTCAAAAAATTGCATTCTGCATTCCACAGAAAGCTATGAATATGCCTGAGTATGACATTTTAAGTGCTCTGTGGGCCTCTAATTAAGGTAATATACACAGATTAAGTACTTCCTGTTAACCAAAGTGAGCTTCCTTCAGTTTCATGCATTTGCTTTGCAGAATGCACTGATACATTGTTTGCCTAATTCCTGCAGTCCCCAACTCAGCTGATGGATGTCCCATTTTTATAATGAATGAGCTCATGTATGAGAACTTAATGTTTTTGAAGACAATTAAAAAAGCATTATCAGTCATTAAACACAGTCTTATAGGTGGTGCAAGAAGTACAGGGAGGTTGCATGGTTTGTATAATCATTCTAATAGGCACCCAAGTAGCATAAATCACATTACATTTGTAACTGAATTGTTATTTATGTCTTTGATTACCCAGTGTGCAGCAGAAAGGATCCCAGAGCAATTAATGACTCTGAGTTTACAAACAGTAAAATGTGCATAAATTATAATTATTCATCATCTACTTTTCTTTTTACATCAAGCTTTGGTTGTCGCTGAATCTCTCTCGCTCTCCTTCTATCTCTCTCTCATTCTCTCTCTCTCTCTCTCTCTCTCTCTCCTTCTCTCTGTAAAAATTACCATACGCAAATAGCAGCTTAGGAGGCCTGATTAATTAAATTGCACAGATGTGACATTCAGTGTGCAATGCATGAAGGTTTTAGAACAAAAAATAATAAATCCCAGTCGGTCTTGGCACCTGTCAATCATACTAGCATCAGGTCGTGCGTGATTCATTTCAAATATATGTATGAAATGTATTTTGCACATTTTGAAGGGACAATTCATTCTGATTCAATAGTGTTTTGTGAAATACAATTTGTGAACATTGAGTATAATGAAGGTGCCTACTTCAGAGTCTGACATTATTTTAACAATGTTTTAAAAAAATTTTATGACCTTCGAAGTCATTAAAATCGCAGATATATTTAGCAAGTATATTCATTGTAATGGCAATGTAAACTTCAACATGCATACAAATTTTTGTGAGAGATTCCCTGGACTACCAACCTTCCAACTTCAAGTTTGGATGAATTCCTCTAGCCTGCTAAAAGTGAAGCAAAACAACTCAGGACATTTCAAATGTCAGCTCCTTTTCATTTTCCTTGCAGCTTTGACTCCACAGGAATGAAAAGCCTCTTACCAGTTTTGCTTGACTTTGGAATCTGACAAAAGTTCAAAGTCAGACAGTTATATCAGCTGGGAAGTATGTGTGAGGGAGGTCATACATGCGTTTGCGTAGGTGTAACTTTTGTGCTTGTGATGAGGGGCTCTACTTAGTTAGAAGTTCATTTCCCAGTGAAGCATGCTTTTGGAGTGCTTGCTCATGCTGGCATTTAGCAATGTCGATCATGCAGTGTTAACCTTTAACTGCGGCTTTAACTGCAGACCCAGAGGACTTTCTGAATGTATATACACGCAGCAATATTTCTCCTTCTAACATTGCAGGCAAATTTTAATTCAAAATGTCTTGACTGCATGCAATTAAAATTGTCTGAGGTCATCTGTTTGATGAAATTGCACTCTACACCATGCACATGCCCCAGAGTTGCTTTAGTCTCTCCAAAATAACAGCCCAGCTTTGATTAAAAAGCACAAACCCATTTTTGGAAATAGATCAGTTGTAATGCCACATGTGCTTTCAAGCCTGGTACACCCTCTGCCCCAAAGTAGGGCTCCATGCAGAACTGTGTAATTCTCTTTTCTATCAGTGAGGGGCTGGGCTCCCATGCTCAGGCCACAACAGATGTGATGTCATTAACATGGCAGGAAGCACCAATAAGAAGAGAGAGAGAGAAAAAAAAGTACTTTGCCCCTCCCCTTCCTCTATTCCCCATGGAAAAAGTCCTGCATCTGTTATGGTAATGTTGGACTGCCCATCCTGACAGTTGACCGGTCCAACTGACCGTGCACTTGACTTTGACGACAAACCCCAGTTGGTCGAGAGGTCAGCTGTGTCACCAAGATCAAAAGCAAACCCTCCAGGCTAATCCCTCTTCCTAATTCTGTGAGGTCGGTCATTTGTCACTTTCACAAAGGCTAACTAGCTGGAAACCACACTTAATTCAGAAGGGGTTTCTCTTTCTTTTTTAACAAAGGGCAAAAAAATGAACTGGTTAAGGGCTAGCTACTTGTAAGAAAGAGAGAAAAAAAATTTGTGACAGATGCAGCAGAGAGTGGGAATGAAGGAGCAGATGATGTTTACCTCCTAGTTTAATATCTTGAGCTAATGCCATTGATTCACTGCTTAGGGAACAAGGGCCCTCTGCATGTCGTGCCCTCAGAATAACAGCCACTGTGGTCGTTACCTTGGGGAAAGAACTGTCACCCAGCAAAATTAATTGTGTAAACAATACAACATATTTTTATTGGCATTATTTAACCTCATTTCCCTGAAAGTACTAGAGATATAAGTTAACAGACTTTGGAAAAAAGGCATGCATTACATGTAATAGATTATTTTCCCAACTCTGAATGCATATTATCCACTGACTTAGCATATATTTGGCAGTCATTACTAGATTTTAATGCAGTAAATATTATGTGTGCTATAAGGCAGGAGGATCCATGGGCCTTGGCCCTGGAGTCTAAGCACTTAACCACTTGGACCCCAGGACTAGTGATATTCTAGGAGCAATTTCCCAGCAACCATACTGAACCAACTGAACCATACTCATACCAGAGGTTGGTCAGTAAACAGCTCAGGCATTACTTTTCTTAGATTTATTATATCGTTGAGGTCCCACAGAAGCTAGATAATCATCTTTTAGTTTCTTTGAGAGATGCATCACATCTATTGTACAAGAAGAGTCATCCCTTTAGTTAACAACAAGAGACTGGTGCAGCTAGTGGAGTAAATCGCTATTTAGCTTCCAAGCCATCACCATCTGATAGAATTATCCATATAAAATTGGCCTTGAACGTAAGTGGCATTGAGCTGTTAAGTTGTTTTCTAAAATATATATACAGTGCCCTCTAAAATCTTGGTAACAGCGTGAAGATTATTTTTGTTTGCACGGCACATTACTTTTTTTTATAAATAGAAACATTGAGATGTTCGAAAAGGTGCGTTTCTGTAAATTAGCTACTGAATCTGCCTTCATGGCTGATTGGGGAATGTCGTTCCACTACTGGAGGATAAAGGCCACTGGTTTTCTACAGGCCTGAATATTATTTGACAGTTTTCCCTCATTTCACGTTCATTATTTAGTCAGAGAGGGTTGAGCATGCAAAGATTGGTTGGTTTTTTCCATCTGTGTACAGGATTCCTTTCCCCCCTAAGCTTTTGTTCAGCATTTCTGTGCGTGAGGCAAAACAGTCAATCATGAATTAAATGATGTCTCACATTCCTATCAGACCAAGAGAAAAAAACTCAAGCAGTTGTAATGAATGGACTTAATACTTTTTTATTAAAAAATAAATTTGTGCCTTAGTACTTACTTGTGTGTAAATAGTGGGTACTTATCGTGTTAGTGCACTCATAATATTGTCCTTATTGCTCTCTTATACTCTAGTCCTATTCAGTTTTTATGAGTTTAAGAGAGAATATATGGGGTGCTATTATTGATTTATTTGAATTTTGTTTACTTTTGGCTCATGTCTTTGTCAGTGGCATAATGCATAGTCCATTTTTTTCTGAAACAGGTAAAAGTTTGTTTACATTTATTGAAATACACAGTACACTTTCAAAATACACATACACTGCGTGTGTGTGTGCATGTTTGTTCGCTTGTGTTTGTATATGTAAGTTTTTATCCATCCTTCCATTATCTATACCCATTTGTCCTGGGCAGGGTCGCTGGGGGTGCTGGAGCCTATCCCAGCAGGCATTGGGCGAGAGGCAGGTATATATATACTCCCTGTACAGGCCACTAATCTATCACAGGGCACACAGACCATTCACTCGCGCACTCATGCCTATGGGCACTTTAGAGTCTCCAATTGTAGGAGGAAACCCACGCGGAAACGGGGAGAACATGCAAACTCCACACAAAGGCCCAGGCCTTCTTGCTGTGAGCCAACAGTGCTATTCACCACACCGCCATGCCGCCCTCTAAGTTTACATGTGCATAAAAAAATTAATTAACTGAATGTATCCATCATATATATTAAAATAAATTAAAAATTTAATTCAGTTCCGTTCAAGAGAAAAGGGAAGGTTTCAAATCCAATTCCTCATTCATACCCAAAGGAGCTACTGTATTGATTTTATAAATCAAGACGGCTCACGTTCAAGTAATTTCAACTCTACATTCTCAAAATAGCCAATTAACTTTAGACAGAAAATAAATCACCCACGAACCAACAGCATCTCTAAGGTTTTACAGTTCTGGTAACGCAGAATGAAAGCTTATCTAACTTCTGTCAGATTTGATGGGTTCTCAGATTTTCACAAGGTACATCACAAGTTTATCTGGCAAGTCAGTACAAACAGGAGTCAGGTGTAGGTACTTTCCGCGCTTCAAAAGTGATCCTGGAGCAAAACAATTGTTGCATTTAAATTATTGGGGTCAAGATTGAGTGTCGACAAGTGTTCAAATATTTGCTTATTTTTAATTAATTTTTACTCTTTTTAGATTTTGTGTTTGTTTATGTTTTATGATGTTAGCATCAAAGCTATTTAATACATTAGGAAGCAACCAATTAAGGCAGCACTTGAACGATATGCTATGAACACTATAAATGTACATATCGTGTCTAATATCTAGAATAAACGTATGATATATCATAATGAAAATTCAGGTGTCAAAAAACATGTTAGTCACATGTGCTCTAGTCATATTTTGGCTCTCACCCTGTATGACATACTACTCCTGAAATGAATCTTTTATTAAAGGCCTGAAGAAAACATATTTGAATGTTTGTGTGAAGTAGAGTCCTTCCAGTGAAAATGCATGTGTGAGTGTGGGCTGGATGAACTAGAAGTGGCAGAACTGCATGGCATTTTAGTTACAGTAATAAAGACAAGCAGTGAGGGAAGGGTAACTGGACTCAGCAAACACCATCATGTTCAAAGCGAAGTGAAAGCTGACGGTTTATTTCTGGAGAGTGCGAGTAGGATAATTTGGATAGATGGGAAAGTCAATGAGACAAATATGAAGAACCACTAGTGACGTTTCTCGTTTCCCTCTCCTGCTCTGTCCTCTGAGGAGTTTTTTCCTAGTTTTGAACGTCAGCTGAATCGGCAAGTTTTTATTTATTTATTTTTTTACTGAGATGCCTTGTTACAGTAGATCACCTTGCTAAAGGAGCTGAGTCGTAGCAAAAAAATTAATTTCATTCTGCATGGAAACTTTTTTCTTCTGCCTCTTGTAGAAAAGTATGAGAAAGGTAGCGCACAGATCTTGAATGACCTGACAGGAGCAATCTCCCGGCTCTAATCCTAAAATTACATTACTTCTCCAGTGTGCCTCAAACTAACGACTATAATAAAGAACTTGGATAAATCAGCCTCTGGTGTTAAATGGATCCGCATTTGCATTCAAAGTCATTTCGCCAGTACCACAAGTGGATCTGAAGAGTAATATATTTATTTTAAACTATAAATAACAAGCACGTGTAACATTCATATTTTTCAATTTTGTATGAATTATAATTTGTGAAATATTTACTATTGTTTTCCATGCCATTTACCAACTGTTTTCATTTACATTTTTCAGGTATTTAACCATTAGCCAGTTTTATCACGCCATAAGACTAGGCTAATACTAACAAAAATTTGAATGGCTGGTAATGACACACTGCGCTAAGTTCACATTACAATTTTCAAATAGAAAGGAAACTGAACCTTTATTTCAAACTAATGATAAAAAACATTATATATAACCTATATTTACATATACAATGTATATAAATCTATATAAAATATATATAAAAAGCATGATACCTCTCTGCTTTCTACCTGTCTGAATAAAGCAAAACACACACGCGGTGGACATTCTATCTTCCTCCACAGTTTAAAGTGATTTATGCTCTTACTGATCCTCCCTTGGAGCTGGAGCTCAGTGGTACTTTCAAGCATCATGGAAGACCTTGAGGGAGGGTGGACACAATCTTAAAATTGTCACCTAACTGGAAATAATCCTGGCTATGTG
Organism: Anguilla anguilla; assembly: GCF_013347855.1. Lineage (NCBI taxonomy): Eukaryota > Metazoa > Chordata > Actinopteri > Anguilliformes > Anguillidae > Anguilla > Anguilla anguilla. The sequence continues at coordinate 37,505,266 of NC_049207.1, forward strand.
CAGGAGGGGGTGTGGTGCTCAATTAATTTCTGACTACTAAATCTGTTTGCTAGAAAACCAATTTGGGGCATTTATAGAGCTCTATCTTACACTTGGCGCAAAGTGGCAGTAATCCAATCACAAATGTCTTTGCTGGTTTCAGTCAGACGCAGCTGTCATTTTACTGTCCAGCGATACAATACAGCCCTCAAAAAACAAAGACTAATTCAAATTTCACAATAAAAAATAAAAAAAATTCCACATTTTTTTAAATTACAGTGACCGAGTTTCCATACTTTCAGCAATTAAAACCCTGCTGATTGTACCTGTTTCTCTATACTGTAACTGCACAAAATTTTAAATTTTGCTTTGGTGGGACCCTGTTGTTCCCATATATTCTCTGCTCAGGAATTTTAACCTTGCAAACAATCAGGTCTGTTTTGTCAGCAGTAAATCTTTCTTTTTTCAATGTCTTACTAGATCCATCATTATATGAGCAATCACCACCATGCAAATACAGGTGGCTTTAAAAGGAATGTGAGATGAAAATCGCATGTTTCGTCTAAGACACCTATTATTAAGTAATGAAGTTTGGCCCATTTGAACCTTGTGCCTTACTTTGCGCTCAAACTATTTGCTGTTAAACTAGCATGTTAAACTGAAGTGTATGAGGACAATCCCGAAATGCACTTGTGCCATGTGCTTTAGACTGTGCATCTTTAGACCATAGTATCTATAATAAGCGTACTTGCACTGTGAAATACAGGAAGTCCATAATTTTGACTATCTACAGTATATGCCACAGTAATAGTCTAGACTACCGGGGCCACAGCATAGTTTTCTTTCATTGAAGCTCTTGAAATGCAACTATATGGGTCTGGTCATTTTTTACTTTTGCTCAAACTCAAATTTACTAAAGCAAGGAAAGGAAGGAAAACTCTTGTCTTGTGAGACGTCAGCAAGCATCTCCTCGTGTTTGCATGGGTTTTCTCCCACAGCCAAGAGCATGTAGCCCGGAGATTACAGATGAAAATCAGCCTTCCTGGCTAACTCACAGAAGTTACATTTACAGAAATGTAATTAATGTGTATTGTCCCTGTTAAATATTCAAAATGACCACACACCAATAGTGCAATATGATTGTGCGCCGATCATGCTCCCAGGGGAATATTTAAGGTGACTGCTTTTTTGGGACTACAACCACAACCTCATCTTCTGCAGAAAATAAACTATTTCATGCAATTCACAAGCAACCACTATTTCATACAATTCACAAGCCACCACCATTATTTCTGCCATGTTAATTTGCTGGAAATGAGAAGCAGGTGGCTGAACCATAATGGACTATTCCACTTTGGACTCACGTCTGGCTCTACTACAAAATAAAATCCTGCCATATTTATTCAAAAATCCACCTAATGAGAGGCATTAACTGCAACGAGGCTGGTAAATTCAGGGGGTGATGCATATGCATGAAGTGGCTAAATAGTCTCTTCTGACATCCGTCACAACAGTTGCCCCGACGAGGCCTCTTGGAAAATCGCATGCGGGCATTAAGAGATTAATCACATCTGACAGCAGTAGCCAGAGCCAGGTATTAAAAAGAAAGGGGAGACCTTTAATGAATTCTGCCCTACATTTACATAGTAAGCCTCAAAAGACAATAAAGTTAGATTTAACTGGCCCAGTTTTTACTGCCACAGCCAGGATTCAATTGGTCTTGTGACCTGACTGCCAATCACAAATTAGATACAGTATATTGGACAGTGATTCACAGTCTATTGCGAGGCAGAGCCTAGGACAAAGAGACCTCCATCAAACATAATAGTGTTGCATAGATTTGGTTAAAGATGGCATAGTAGAAATATGTTTGGTTGTTTGTGAGGTAGTGTGTTTACACAAGCATTCTGGAATACCTATTATGTTTGGGAGAAATAAAATTCTGGGAAAGCACAAAATAACCCATGTTTTAATGCATTTTGTTTGAGAAAGGCAGATTAAACCTGAAGATTAAGGAAATTTGGAGTAACCCTCTTTATATTGAACATGTATTATTGGAAATGGCAGTTGCAAAATGTATCACATCATTATAAAACTCAATCTCCATGTTTTGATTAAAAATAGACAAACTAAATAGACAAAATACATCAATAAATGTTGTTTTTATGTCCATATTATATAAACTAAGTAAAACATAACTGTGGGCTGTTGTGTTTCTGAATGTAGAACCTCAATGCATTTGTATCTTACAGTAACCAATGAAAGACACTACAAGTGGATGCAGAATGGTTTTGTACAACTTAAATTATGTCCACTGCCTGGTGTAGAGGCCGAATGTAACTGCGAGGAGGGGTCCAAAGTAGAATGTGGATATGGGACAAAGACTTACAAATATATATTTGATTTGGCTCTGTACTCCACAATTTTAGATTTGATCACACAGTGCACATGTGGTTGAACTGCAGATTGTCAGATTTTATTTAAGGGTAGTGTGGCAGGGCTTGGTTTGCAGGAGGAATTCAGGGCAATTAGAGGACCACGCCTACTGGGTAAATAGGCACACACCTGGATGATGTTACGAATCAGTCCAGGATTTAAAAGTGTGCTTCTTTCCACAGTAGGCATCTGAGACCGGGGATCCCCTACGACAGTGAGAGAGAGCACGAAGGAAGCTGAAAAGTGAAAATATAATTGAATTTATTTGTCTTTGTTGTTTTAGGTTTTTTTTGCCCAGATCCTGTGAGGGTGACGGTAAAAGGTTTTTTGTTTGTGTTTGTTGCTGATTACGCTCTCTCTTGCTACTCCCAATAAAACGCTGGAGATATCCAGAATTTCCACATCTCCCTGTGTCCAGCTCTTCTGTCTTTTCCAGGGTAGTCACAGCGTGTGACAGTTTTATACGCTTTGGTTTCACCATGTAGAAATTACAGCAAATTACATGTACATAGTGACCCATTTCAGTAGTGTTTTTGTAGTGAAAAAGTACTTTTGTGCAATAGTAGTTCTCTGCAGGTGCATTGCCTTGCAACAACATACTGACTTTTTTAATTCAATTTTTCATCCTCATAATGGCTTCTTTGACTTTCATTCCAACGCTGGTCCTCATGTTGACAAACACCAATAACAGACTCCAAAGGCAATAAAAATTCTACAATCAGGACTAGAACCTGAATTCCCTTTTCTACCTGAACTAAGGAAGCAACTGAACACACCTGACTAATCAGAAACCTTTCTCAAGCCATTTGTCTCAAATATTATGGTGAAATGGGGGGGTGGGGGGTGGGTCTATGTACAGAGCCGTGATTTCCTCTATTATTGCATATTTGTCATACTGAACAGTTTCAGTAATATTTCACAGAGGGAAAAAGAGTAAGCACAAAGCACATTTTTTAAAATAATTTCAAGCTAACAAACACCCTTATAATCCATGTGAAAAAGTAATTATCTCATTAAACCTAATAACAGGTTGCACCATCTTTAGCAGCGATAACTGCAACCAAATGCTTCCAATAATTTGCTGTAAGTCTTTCACATTGCTGTGGATGGATTTCTGCCCGCTCTTCTTTGCTGAACTGTTTTAATTCCGACAAATTGGACGGTTTTCAAGCATGAACTGCTCGTTTCAGATTATGCCACAGCATCTCTACTGGGTTCTCTGCTGGGACTTTGACTTGGCCACTCCAAGACATTATTTTGTTTCTTTTCAGCCATTCAGATGTGGACTTTTGTGTTTAGAATCATTGTTTTACTGCAAAACCCAATTACGATTCAGCTTCAGCTTCAGCTCACACAGATGGCCAGACATTCTTCTTAAGAATGTTTTTGAGAGCAGAAGTACAAGTAGTTCCTTCAGTAATGGGAAGTTCCGGCTGCAGCAAAGCATCTCCACACACAGTACCACCACAGTAGTACCACTGGTGGTGTGATGTTCTTACTGTGTAATGATGTATTTGCTGAGTAACTAAGGGGACAATTACTTTTTCATATGGGTGATAACTTTTTCATTAAATAAATCAAGTAATAATTTTTAAAATGGTGTTTTATGTTTGCTCAATTTGCCTTTGTCTATTATTCCATTTTGTCTAAATATCTGAAACCATTCAATTTGACAAATATGCAATAATAGAGGAAATCAAGAATAGGTAAATACTTTTTCACAGCACTGTACATTGTGAAGCCAAACTGCACAAAAATACCCTTGAGTAAAAAGCTGAGAATTTATACTTTAAGCACATCGGAACTGTATGATTACTAATCTAATATTGTGGAGTACAAAGCCAAATAAAAAGATATGTCTGTAACATTATAGAGCGCACTGTATAATCTAGTTTTGCTCCTTCCCTTCACCCTTTATGTTCTCCAATGTCAGCTTGTAAATCACCTAGAGCTAGTATCGTTTTGGAAGACTTTTCAACAAAATTTTAGCCACAACACCTGTCCCACACGTTAAATTTCCTTGAAAGGCTTTTTTTTTTCTTGACTACCGTTGATATGAATCATTAGATTTCAAAGTTCAAGAAGCCCCCACAGCACCCAAATAGAAAAATACACCGGGAAATTATTGTCATTGAAATAGTTTAGCATCTTTTTAACATGGGTTCAGCAGGAACAATGGCATATTCATTTGACTCAGGCCATCCTGATCTGGGAATCTTTAGGCTGGGTGAACCTAGTGATCTCCATATACTGCAATGCAAGCACGTTAAGCATTGTAACTAGGTAATGTAGCTGGCAAAACTCTTGTGTAAAATGACATGCATATGACAATTTGAATACCTGAAGTAATTTTCCACAAATCGCTCATCTGTCAAATCACATTAGTACTGCAAGGATGCCACACTTCTGCTTAACGATATTTGTCTTATGCAATTTCCTTTCAAGCTGTCTTTTGATTTATAAAAGTGTGGTGCATTTGAATCTAATGTAATTGTGCCATCAAGCAGAGGGAATGTTAATTAAAAAAGAAAAAACAGTGTGCATTAGCCTGAGCAAATACAAAGTGGAATGTAAAAAATCTGATTTGACTGCATTCCAAAAATAGTTTTAAAAACAAACTAACAATAAGAAACTCTTATTTAAAACTATTTTATAATAAACAATTTGATACCTCTAATATTATTGTACCTTATTGAACCTGTGTTTTGTAGTTGTCCAATGACCATGATATGCACTTTTGTACGTCACTTTGGATAAAAGCGTCTGCTACATAAATGTAAGGTAATGTAATGCTTTCTACAGTACAGTGCAAACAGGTTGATGTATCCATTAGGGGCACATCCAAACCCTACAACTGGCATTGTACACTGATATTTATTTTTTCAAAATTTATGTTTTTTTTTGATGTTCTTGCTGTAAAGCTTTGAAATCCCATGGTTTTACAAAAAAGACTTACGATTTGCACAAAACAGTGAGTATTAAAATGAAACAAACCACACTTTTCAAGCTTGCTGTACACTTGCAATTCACCTCATGTATTATTTCTCGGTTAACCTAATTAATCCATGTTTTTCTCAGCAGAAGCCCTAATTCAGTGTAGTTTGCCAAACTTTAATTTCCATGATATTCCAGCCTTATGGAACACAGAGGGAACTATAATAGATAGGTAGCTGTCATTATGGAGCTATTCCAAGACACTTTAGGCGGCAGTCAAAGCTACTTTTACTTCAGGTTAGATCACTTCATTCAGATGCTGCGATAGACAGGTTTTGTACACTGTCCTAGTTCTAGGTAATTGCTTTCCTTGTATGTCCAGAAATTATCTACCAAGTATAGCAGACGGTCAGTAGGACATTGCCTGGGCATCTTAGGCCGGCATGTCTTGACAGGCAATAAAACAAATCCTATAAAAGGAAACTGGTAACATGGGGCAGAACATTGGTTGTCGTTTCATGTGTATATTTGGTGCAATACAAGAAAATGCTTTTCAGTGAGGTTCATGTTCGTGGGTTTTAAAGGCTTTTTAGTTTAGCTTCAATGTTTGGCACTTTGTAGGGGAAGCTGTAAATTTGCTGCAGTAAACCAAGGTAATGTATAATGATTTTTTACATAACATTTTGTGTGTCCACGTTTAAATTTTAACATAATTTCTCACTTGTAGTTTTCATGTTATGGTAATTGGGAGTGATTCTACTGGTATTAACTAGAATGGGCACTGCCTGCTATTAAAAGGTATGACTTTTCCATCCATCCATTATCTATACCAGCTTATCCGGGTCATGGGTGTTGAAGCCTATCCCAGTGTGCATTGGGCGAGAGGCAGGAAGTATGATACGTTTGATGAAATATGAACACTTACAGCAGGCATTGTATTAATTGTTGTTGTGTACTACAGAAGTTTAAGCATGGATTACGTTCTACTTAAGTTTACATTTCATCACATTTATTTGGCAGATGATTTTATCATATAAATCAGTACTAGCTTACTACTTTGGTTAATTGGTCTTCTGTCTGTCTACCTGTTAGAATCTTTCTACAGGCAGTGTGGCACATTTTTGAATAATTGTGGTGGTGTGGGATTATGTCACGTGGGCCTAATTATTTTACGAGTGCGGTGTGACTTCATGCTGTGTAGTTTGTTTCTTACTTTCACTCCCTAGCTGTGTCCTTTCCCCTGTGCTGCCTGGTGTTTGCAATTGCCTGAATTTCCCTCCTTCTCTTAATATACTTTTAGCATCTGTTGTATTTGGCTGGACTGTATTTGAATAAAACTGTGTAACAGCATATTTTAAAAAAATCAATGTCCTGACTGCTTTAATTAATTTTAACATAAAAACTCCTTTATTGTGTGTGTTTTCGTGTACTGTATGATATAAGATATCTCTATAATGGTCACAGTAACTTCTTGTTTTCATTTTTCTCTGATAAGTATTACTGTATTTGTATTGAATGTTTTGAGATATGACTTTTCTGTATGAATAACTATACTAGCCAAGTTAACAGGTGGACAGTTATAACTTTGTTTTACACATTAGAGCACTGGCCACTTTATTAGGTACACCTGTTCAACTGTACATTAACACAAATATCTAATCAGCCAATCACGTGGCAGCAACTCAATGCATTTAGGCATGTAGACATGGTCAAGACGATCTGCTGAAGTTCAAACCAAGCATCAGAATGGGGAAGAAAGGTGATTTAAATGACTTTGAACGTAGCATGGTTGTTGGTGCCAGACGGGCTGGTTTGAGTATTTCAGAAACTGCTGATCTGCTGGGATTTTCACGCACAACCATCTCTAGGGTTTACAGAGGTCCGAAAAAGAGAAAATGTCCAGTGAGCGGCAGTTCTCTGGGCGAAAATGCCTTGCTGTTGGCAGAGGTCAGAGGCGAATGGCCAGGCTGGTCAAGCTGATAGAAAGGCAACAGTAACTCAAATAACCACTCGTTACAACCGAGGTATACAGAAGAGCATCTCTGAACGCACACCACGTCAAACCTTGAAGCAGATGGGCTACAGCAACAGAAGCCAACCCGGTACTAGCAAGGTGTGCCTAATAAAGTGAGTGTATCTGTGTACAGCCTGGATTTAAATATTGCATTATTAATTATATACTCTGGGCATCTGTGAGTTCTGTGGAGCTTGTTAAAGGGATTTTAGGAGAACATGTATAGGTCCACAATAATCCACTATTTATTTATAAAGTAATTCATCAATAGAGAAATCATGAACAGAAATTTGTTATATTTGTTTTGGAACCAAACAGAACATTTTAAGTGTAGCTAAATCTGCTGCTAAACGAAAAAATCCATCTGACATAAGGAACGTCTTGCCTCAAGTGTCACACAGGGCTTATTCCTGCCTCCTCTTCAATCACACAAGCAAAAAGGTAATCCCAGAGATGTTAGGGAACAGCAAACAGCAAATTCCAAGTAAACAAGAGCCAGGCGATAACGGCCAAAACTGTGCTGCTATTGTTCCAGTTTTGCCTCTGGATATCTCTGGATATGTGTGGTCAGATATGCCACTATAAAGCGCATGCAGTACATTTTATTGGAGTTATGCAATAGTGTGGTATGACGCCTTCCCCCCAGGCTTAAGACAATTGAATCTGAAAAGGGTCAGGCTAGACACTTATAATAAAGCGCTTCTCTCCATTCCCTTATGTAACTTGCCTGGATCTGATAATGAGAGGCAGTTTTTCCAGAAAACAATGTTTTTCAAAGCACTGTTAGCACTAGGATGACAAATCTGAAGTAATCAGTAGATTCATCAGTTGCACCCTATCTGTAGATGCAATAGACATCAACACTATTGCTGCGAGATGCCACAAAATCAACTGGAGTGCTGATATATTTTTTCAAGAATAGCAGAGATTTAGAGATGGCAACCGACATTTCAATTTAATGCACTTACAATTGTAACTGGCAGGTCTAATTTGGTATGGTGGCGAAATACAGTGTGAACAACCTCCTGAACAGAGATGGTGGTGCATGTGCAGTAGCGGGCCTCAGCATATGCTATACAGTGTAGGCAATTTCCTATGGTGGCAACTTTCTAAGGGTGGCACAGTGCATATGGCTTCGGCTCTGTGTTTGGTGATCGTGTGAGCCCACTATCCATTCTCCACTCTTGAATTTGTTCGTTTTTCATGTTTGTCTGTTCATTTCTGAACTTGTAGGACATTTCATTTTACATTTGCGTTGGCATTTTGCAGAGTGTTTCTTGTGACGTGTTTTTTTAAACTAGCTTTTTTTCTGGATTTGGACCACGTTTGACTTTATGCTTTCACATTTGTAGTGAATGCTTTTCACGTTGGGCATAACCAAGGATCAAGTGCGTAGGCTGAATGTGAAATTAATGTCATAGCAAAAAAGCATGCCTGATAAACTTATCAGGGAGGTGCAGGGTAGCACATATCAGACAAACCCCTTAAGGTACATAATGTAAAGAGAGCCTGTTAACCAGAGGAAGAACAGGAAGAACTCATCACTGAAGTTTTTTTGAGTATCATCAAAGCTGTATATACTGTACAGTAGGCCTAAATTACTGCTTTTCTATTTTGACCATTTTCTTTCTTTTTAATTTGCATTTCTGAAACTCATTAACTACATGAATTTTTGAATTCAGTTCAGCTGCATTTCATCAATGCTCCACAGTCCCTCCTCTCCTGCACGCTCTGTGACTCTTCACATCTGTAACTGGCAGTGCTGTTGGAAAAAATGCTCAGGGTATTTCATGCAATATGGCATCCATATACTGTAAGTAGTACATTCAAATGAAGTGAAAGTTAAAAACAAAACCCAGGGCTCATACATACAGCAGAAGCTCAGTCACAAATGATAGAGTTATGTCATTATCATCAACAGAACATTATATGTGACCTGAAGTGGAATACACAGTAGAGCCGGCTGAGAAAACGATCTCAATGATCTCAAAAGATTTTTTCGATAGTGATGATAAACTTGGCTCCTCGGTGAATAGGTCCTGAAACCAGAAGCTGGGGACCCAGAGCTCGCAAAGACTATGATCATTGGCTACTTGAGTGAGAAATATGATGAGGCTGCCACTGATGACCTCCTGGACATCCTTGGTCAGTCCGCGGTTCATAACCTGTTACATAAAAGATGACAAGGTTGATGCCATAAAAGCCAGAGCCATGACTGAGATGTTGCATGAAGGGCAGAACACAAGACAAGATGATAGCCCTGTGAGATCAACTACAACAGGGAATGATAATGGCAGCAGCTGCATTGGCCAAAAAGCAGAAGACACTGGGCAGCATTTTTAAGAAACTTCACTCTGTCACAACTGCTGGTCTCACAAAGCAATATGTTATTGATGCTGAACTCAACAACTAACTGCAAAATTATGACAGACAGGAGACAAATGCCCAGGCATGGTGAAAGATCCACTCAACACCCATTCAATAAATAGAATTCAACAAATCTTACTGTTGATGATGCACTTCTGTAATTAAGCCACATTTTTGTGTTTGTATGCTGCATTTGCACTCCAGAGGCACTCATTTTGGAATGTATCATGCACTCCAAAGTCGCTTGTTTTTTCAGTGATTTTCACTTCAGAGATGTAAGTATTTGTTTTTGCATTTTTCTTTTTGGTTTTGCACTTCACTGTACTTTGCACCATCGCTTAGCAAAGCTCCTCACACTCATGATCAGTCAGATCCCTCCTTCCCTCCTCTTGCTATACATGTGCACGATATGAGAGCAGGCCTACAGCGCTGACTGTAGCTTGCATCTCAACTTCAGCAAGCCATTGGTACAGAACGCATTTTGAGGAGACAGCATTGTTTGAGTTAATTATCTATTCACTAGCTACATCGAGATGAATGTGATTACAATGGTTTGAAACATTATTTCTAGCATTAAGTTATCAAATCTATCTGTACCCTGTCTGTGAAGCCTAAAGTTATGTTGATTACTTGAGAGAGTGATGCTGTGGATATTGCCACTGCGATATGAATTACTAGCAGCTGGCCAAGTTTGATACTGTAACCTATTCCCTGAGGTACATTTACCTTTACATTAATATGAAGTGGTTACAAAGGTCTGTCAAGTTAAAACAACTAATGTTAACTACACTTGTACCATACTCGTAGGCTACATTATTTCCAGCACCAAGTTGGCAAATCTACAGTATATTTCGACTGAGGTACGTAATGTTATGCCAATTACATGTATTCAAAGCTATTGAGTGTTAATCAAGTTCAAGTACAAGGTAGCTGAATGTTGACACCAGGTATTCATGTACCTGTAATATCTCCCGTCTAGAGAATATCTGCTTGCTTGTTGATTAAACATTCTAGCTTTTTGACATTGAACAAATGAAGTTTTTTGTTGTTGATTGTTTAAGAAATGTTTTCCTAGACTTGTTAACTATATTCACCATCAAGATTTTAGTTGAATGTGATCTCTAAATCTGACATAGCATGTGGTGCCATATTTTTACAGAAAGATTGGAGTGTGATTCCAAGCACCTTAAATAAACCAATACACGTGACCGCTTTTACTTAATTTATTTGATTGTTCAAGTGTGTGCTCAAATGCCTCACAAGCTGATGCACCTGCATGGGGTTTATGATTGTATTGTTATTGTTGTTGTCATTCATTTTCATTCATTCATTTTGGTAACATATACAGTATATGTTATGTACAATAACTGGATGTCAAAAAACTAGGTCATTGTGTTTTTTTCTCACTCAGTGGGTTTACATGATGTCTGAAAAAGTCGATTTATTGTATTAGTCCGGCTAAAACTGGACTTTTAAAAATCATGTAAACATCGTAGTCCAATTGAAATCGTACAAAGTCGAATTTTTCAAAGTCGGACTAATATACCTAGATAATGCGGTTTGGGGTCAATTTACTACGGCATGTACACGCTTCAATTGGACTACAATTGGCCTGCGCATGTTCCGTAATTTACATAGCAACTTTACGCTCATGGTGGCCAAGCGGAATCGATAATGTTTCAGAAAATATATAACTTTAAAAGATTTAATTCAATCTTCTACTGGGACTTTTGCCGTTTATTGAGGGTGTGACTGAAAATTTTGGTGCCACTGACTATAACCAAATGTTTTTCACATTTACCATTCGATTGAGCAAGTAGCCTGCCATTCAAAGTACATTTTTATGGGTAAATGCTGTCCTATTGTACTTCACATTAACCTTGTACGGCGATAAATAAAGGCTAACAGCACAGTACCACTTAATTATTGTCACTTCTATCACCGCTGTAATGAACTAAAAAAAGGCGACAAACGTCCATTTCTGTGAGAAATGCATTGTCGAGCTCACGCGCATACACTGCTGGTGACATTCTAAAGCTCTGTTTTGCCCTCCCTAGTATCATGGCGAAAAAAACACATTTCTGGACAGACAAGGAGACCAACTTCATGATATCGCAACTAAAGGAGTTAAATATCCTAAAATACATGGATGGAAGAAAAACGCGGAATGACGAACTATTCAAAAAAGTTGCGATAAAATTGGAGGAAGCAGCCTTAGTCAGACACACCTCGGTCAATAATTCTATTCTTTCCGAGTCATGTATATTGGTACAACGACAATAATCCAATTGAATCTTTGGCCAAATCGAGCTATTAATATAGCTCGATTTCAACTGTGCATGTAAACGTACTGACTGTGAGCACCTGCCCCTCAAAAATGTCTCTGCACAGCCCTTTCTTAAAGCAAGGGGTTTAACTTCTGTCTTCCTTTGACTGGCAGTCACCATTCGAAAGTTACGCCACTTTTGCAATGTTGTTTTATACAACACATAATTCAAGATGTTGCACTACTACAAATAAATAATTAGCGCAGGGTAGCCCTGCGCCTCACAGTTCTGTGTGGAGTTAATATGTTCTCCCCCTGTCTGTGTGGGTTTCCTCTAGGTGCTGAGTCTCCTCCCACAAGACATGCAGGTAGGCCGATTGGAGACCCTAAATTGCCCACAGGTATGAGTGTGTGAGTGAATGGTGTGTGTGCCCTTCAATAGACTGGCGACCTGTCCAGGGTGCAGGCATGCCCCTTGCTCAACGCACGCTGGGATAGGCTCTTGCAGGCTCTAAGTTGGCCCGAGGTATGAGTGTGTGAATGAATGGTGTGTGTGCCCTGCGATGGCTTAGTGAACTGTCCAGGGTGTATTTCCAATTAATGGGCTCCGGCACCTCTCGTGACCCTGACCAGGAATAAGCGGGTGTAGATAATGGATGGATGGATGGATAAACCAGTGAGTGAGTAAATTTGGACATAGACAAATAGATTCTTTGCATTGGCCAAACTGAGTCGCCCACTTAAAAAGCCCTTGCCTCCAATCCTGGGCACTGCATTTTCAGGCTATACCTTTTCTTGTTTTTTGGATTCAGAAGCATTAGGGTGCATTCGTGTGCGCATAGGATTTGTTGTCAACACTTCCTTTTACAGTCCCCTAAATACTCGATATCCGCTGGTTAAAAAATAGGTAAATACTAACAAACTAAAACTGAAGTACTTAGACACACCCCCTCTATTACCTATTGTGGTGGGGTGGGCGTGGTTTGGGCGTCGGCTGCAGAGAGAGAGAGTGAGAGGAGCGGCTCTCAGATCCTTCGTCACAACTGTCAGGTGGAGGTAATCATCGCCGATAATTATCAATTGTTTAATTGCGCTGATTGCCTCAGATTTTTTTCAACAGTGAGCCTGGGGTTTTTAAAAGCGGAGACCGGGAGTCTTCGGGAGCGAACGCCGGAGAGACGACGGAACTGCACAGAATTACCAAACTAAAACGAAAGATCTGTGTTACGTTGTGGCCAAGCGAAAGCCGTGGGCTTAATAAAAGAGCACGAAAGTGCTAAAAAACCAAAAGTTGTCTCACGTGAGTCTGTTGGAAGGCACGAGGGGTGGCACTCACTTGCCACACCTATCAATTCTACCTTGTAGTTATCAAAGGTTTAGGTTGGTTACAGCCTGAGTTTACTTGTTTACTTCTCATGAATTTAGATTTACTTTCTTGGAAACGGTTTTAGAGTCTAGTACACAACTACTCTAAGGCTGTACTCAAGCTAAACATTTGATACCTACAAGAAGACCACTTGAATTCATAGGTAATAGAGGGGGTATTACCATTTTTTACTTGTGGTTATTGCCCAATTATGTGTTATTCTTACACCATATTTACCTGGTAAATACCTAGTACTTAGTGGACTATAAAAGGAAGTGTTATTGGTTTGTTTGACTCATTTGTTTGTTTGAATCTCAGCAAACTTTTAATTTTTAAATAACACAAGTCATAGTATCTCATTCACATGGCTCATTAAAATATGCAAGCAGACATCAAGTATGGCTATGACTTTTAAATCACCTCAGTGTGGAATCACCCACACTGAGCTGAGAATCGGAGTGCTGGGAGCACCACGTCAACAGCTGTGTCATGTGGAGACCTCGAGCTGCTCTGAGAGTTCTGTTTCCGGAATAGATGGATTAAAGCAATTAAGACAACTGTCAATCTCACTGCAATTCAATTACACTATGCTTGCACACTTTAATTAAATGCTCAAATGTAATAATAAAATCAACACTGCATGAGCATGTGGTTGGGTAGGAGAGGAGTGGAGAGAATGCGGGTTGCAAATGGGCATTGTGCTCCGAGACTTGACTCAGAGGGGCACGCCAACGTAAACGTTGCTCCCTTCATTAGTTTTATGACAGCTTTTAACAGATTGGAAGGGCACAGTCTATTAACAAGTTAATGGGATTAGGCGAAGCCTGCATGGCATTGCTCTTCCAAACTTAGTTCAAAGCTCTTCAACTTGTGATCAAATAATTATTTTTTACAGCTTAAGTACTTCCTAAAGTATACTTTTAGAATATTTTTTTATTCTGCCCTAGTTTCCTTTTTTACTGTCCTCCAACCCTTTAATTCCTGTGGGAGGCACTACTTTGTCACTGATGGAGTCTACGCTGTTTACACAGGTCACAGGCTACACTGATGATTTTGATGTTGTCTGCTTGGTGTGTGCAACTGGTCCTCCCACAGAAGCTCCTCTTTTCATCAATGGTGAGGTCACATCCCTGACAAGTGTCTCAGAGCTGGTGAAATCTGAAGCAGTGTATCCATGGTGAATCAGGTGAATGGAGTGATCAGAGGTCTAGCGTTGCAGTAGCAGAAAATGATCTGGTCTCACATCCATACATGTGATAGTTTTGCTAAAAATGTCTAGAACCAGGGTTATGAAAAAAAAGTTATTTTGCTGTTTGGAGAGACTAATTACAAATGCAACCCTTGTCTTCAAGGAAATTTCCCTTTAATCCCTTTGGCAATCTATCCATCTAGCTACCCACTCATCAATGTATTCGTAAATATGTGGATTTCAGTAAATGCTAATGCATCTGAAGGAAAAGTAGGCAAACTAATTGCATTCAAATTTATGAAAGTTTCTAATCGGAAATGGAATATTCATGGAAAAGGAAAAGTGGGAGATAATGATAACATTATCTGATAACGGTACTTTTATATTTTTGAATTTTCATTATTTTTATGACAATTATTCTTCACTGGCAATTATATTGTCTGGTTGGGTCCACAAAAAAATATTTTGGACATTTCTGATGAAAACCAGACATATGGCAGCCCTACTAGTAAAAGCACAAACCAGAAATGATTAACAAAACTAACAAATGTGGCTGTGTCTTCATTTTTGTTAAAAAATAAGCTGTGATGGCATAATAACACCAAATCGTTTTTTTTTCTTTTCCCATAATGCAGTCAAATCCAATCGGTTGCTTTCTCTTCTACAAATTTTGGTCAGGGTAATCAACCCAAGGAAGTAATTAGACAAAGCAATACAGATTTTTCCAATGACACCGGCACCTGCCCTTTTTGTCCAAAGATGGCCTAGAAACTACAGCCATCACACATTACACAGTGCTAAATGGTAAAACTGCAGAATCTCATTCAGGACTTGACCTCACAACTCCTTGGTTCAGTTTCCTGCTTGATTTATCAAAGTTATATTGAAGGTCACGAAGCCCAGATACCCTGAGATGCTCCTTCACCCTCCCCATAGAAAGAAGCCATTGGAATTTTCCAATATAATCCCTATTAGAAGCCGTTCATAAAGCTGCAATGCAGCCATAATGACCGCAATTTATTTAACAAGTCTGTCATCACGGCATCTCTGTGAGTGCAAAGGAATCCGATTAAGAGTGGAACCCCGTGGCAACTTTCAGGTTGAGCGACTCGGTTGAGCCAGACAGGTGGCTTTGATGAAGGGACAGGACTTCAGCGGTAAAAGGCTTTGAAAACCCCTCAGCCGGAAAACACAGCTGCTTTTCACAAAGCCAGAAAATCTTCAGGGAATTGTGCTCTCAACAAGCCAGCAGATAGATTTCCCCCCTCCCAATGGTCTACTAACCAATACAGGCATGTTTTGTCATTTGGGCCACTGGTCTTTTTAATGACAAAAAAGCCTGATTTGATGGTGATTATTGCTATTCTGTTTGACCTGCTATATGTATACGCCGTATATGTTTGACTGCTTTTTCTTAGTCTGCACTCAGAGAAGTGTGCTCAGCTGTGTATGTAATTAAAAATTATTTTTTCACTGGGAATATTTTGAATCCTAACCATGTCTGTGTCTATTGTGGTCAAGGGCACTGTAGGGCAATGCATAAATGGCTGTAGCCTCACCTAGGAAGGGAGGGTTTCAGTCAGCAGGGGATTGCAATAGTGGTGGCTCTGGTTGAATGAGCCTGCTATGGAAATAATTAAATAGTTATCCAACACAATAGCTATAAGCTTAGCAGGGGAATTACTGATTGAAAGAAGAAATGACTGCTGACGTACATTTTGGTGGCCAAGAATTTGGAAGGACAAGAGAGACTGTCAATTAATTCCAAATTGAGGTGGAAATAAAAATTGGGATAAAATGTTATGAAACCACAAACTTTTTTATCATAAAAAAAAATCACCTTTTCACATATCTCACTAAGAACACCTGGTAGCTTTGGGTGCCAGCTATCTCAATGGGAGGAATTAACGTAGCTGTAACTGGAGAAGCCATAGCTGACTTAAATCCACCCTTTCCATGCCAAGCCACTGCTATGTAGTCATCATTTATTTTTGACATCGATAAGGCTGAGGTTCAAACCTGCAACCACAGGGCCTAGATTTACTTGTTATGTGGTCCACAGAGCATGAGAGCCAATGAGCTAATACAGAACCTTTTTCTGTCCTTTTTGAAAACATTGGCCAGAACATAACTCTCATTACACTTATAGTTGTCAAGGGTCTGATACCTATGTTTCTATTAAAACAAAGGTATAATTATTTGATGTCTGCATTATGCTTGCATTTAAATTTCCATCAATGAGACACGGCCAAATCCTATAAGCATGCAACCATGTAACCTTGAAGCAGAAGACACAGGATGTCAGCTGACTATTTGCTGTTAAAGTAATGGCAAAACTTTCAGTTAATACAATTCAATGTATAATTTGTATGAACAAGCAGAAATATACCATTCTGTGCAAGACTGCTCCATATCAATTTATTGCTGAATACTGAAAGGCAAAATACATAATTTTCATTTGAATTCTGAATTGCTAACATTGTGAGTCGGCCTGTATAGATAAACAGAACAGACCTTTGTGATGTGAGTTAAAAGATACAAATGCAAAAGATTATTAGAAAGAGAGATTATGCTGATCTGAGTTTATGAAGGAATAAGGAAGTTACAGATAATGCAAAATAACAGCTGACTCCTGGTAAGTCAACTGCATGTTTGTAATGTCATGCACTTGAAATAAGAAGTAAGTAAGAAATTCAAAATAAGGCACTATGCAACATTTATCTCACATCCATTGTGCTGTCCTGATAATTCTAATTTCTTAGGGAATTATACACTTAATCCAAACACTGTGCTTGCATAAAAGGGTATGTACAGTTCAGACAAATTCAAAATGGAGTATGCAATTATCAAATATACGATTAAGGATTTATTTTTTTTAAATGAGTAAATAATGCATGTTATTTGATGAATTACAGTGCTGAACGTGGGATATTTTTGCATGTAGAACTGTAGGTTATGGAACTGAAAAGAGCCCAGTTCTTTGCCAACCATACTTTGTGTGTCCTTGTGACAAGATTTGTTTCAATACAGGGGCCCCATGCAAGACTCATAATTTGCCTCAAAATACCATTGAAATGAACCAAGGTCAAGAAACAATTCTGCTCTTCTGCCAGTAAATACGATGTGTCAAAAGTACTCAAATTTCACTTGCCACTCTTGGCTATATTGCACACAAACCTGGGCTACGCAGTGAAATGTCATTTCACAATAATTGCTATATATTGTTGAACATGTTGCTTGCTGTCCGTTGCTGTTGTTGTCTATTATGTTCAACTTCTTGTTGTTCCTATGATTCACATCTAGTACAAATGACATAATAATAATGATGGTGGTGCATGAATAAGAAAAACATGGAGGTCATAAAGCACAATTATATTCTGGCATGCTTCTTGATTGGCAGTAGCTGACTGTCCCTTCATTGTTAATACACATGTAAACATTAATAACACACCCTGAAACCCTTAAAATTTAATCCTTCACCTATACCTGAACTATGTGATTTTAGCCAAGGGCTAAACTTCCATTATCTTCAAAAAGGCAAGAGCATACAATGAGTGTATAAACATTTTTTTTTTTATATTGGTATGTCTGTAATCTCCTACAGCCAGCAATAATGTGAAGAAGGCCAAAAGCAGTGACGTGCCTGTCTTTTGCCTGCTGTGCACTTTGAAGGCATGCCAATACTCATCTAAACCAAACAGACACAGGTCGTGCATTAACAACGGAGTTGAGAGTGCAGGGTGAAGTGGGAGTCACAAAGCTCTGGGTACCCAGTCCGATTTTGTATGTTTTGCCCCTTTTGCCTTATGGAAAAGCTTTGTCGATTCGCCTGAGTGCACAGGAATCCCAGCTGGTCTCGTCGAGGCGAGCAATGGTCCGTTCACCTGGAAAAAACACTCATTAGAGCCAGAGGAGGCAGCGCTTTTGGAGGGTCCGCGGAGTGCTCGCATCTGTCACTCCGTTGACCTCCCCTGGCTGGTCACCTAACTTTCATCAACACCACTCTGCCAAATAACACCTGAAAGGCAGAGCTCAGGTAATGCAGCTCTGATGAATGCAGTTGCATTCAAGCAAGAGAAAGGTACAGTATTGATATGTTCTCTCATGGCGGTAAATGAATTGCTACTCATTCGGCCGGAAAGCCCCCGGAATTAGCTAATTACCCCTGCTAATTAGCTCAATATGCACTGAGTGGTGTCTTGCGAGTGCATGGTGATGTCGCTGCTGGTAATTAGGGTGCTCACATGGCCATGGTTTGCAACCACGGACGACTGAAGTCTAAAATGCACATGATAAGGGAAACATAATCGCCGTAGCTTTTTTGACATTCACGTGTGTGAGACTGAGCGCTTGGGGGCCCAGCTGCTACAAGCCATCAGCCTGAGCTAATGTTGTGGAGGTTGACAGTTGGTCACGGCTCACTTTTTAAATTGTGACGTCACTTTAGTCAGTGGAACTGGAGTCACGACAGTGAACAACCAATAGATTTGCCATTATTTTCATCTGATGGTGAATTCTTTTTTTTTTTTTTTACATTTTTAAGTGTTTTGACAGCTGTTGTTAAATAAATTTGCTACTTCACTCACAGGTACAACAGGAGGTGCCCAACTGGAAAAAAAAACATCCAATTTTCATCACAGAACCCTGTTACCTTGACTCAATGATGACAATTAGTGATGACAGCAAATGAGAATACAAAACTGCATTTTTTCAAAAACATTATATTTAGTTGCAAACAGCGTTGCACCACATTGCTGGATTTTACCTTTTTTATGGATAACGTCTAGTTTTCATGTAATATCTTCTAGCTTCCTGCATACTTATTCACCCAGGTCAAACAAAAGAGGTTTTGGTAAATAATAAAGGTCTAAAGTACATCACTATCACCCCTTATGCTATTTCAAATGTTGTACATTACATTACATTACATTACAGGCATTTAGCAGACGCTCTTATCCAGAGCGACGTACAACAAATGCATTAGTTCAAGGTGCAGAGGTGCAAAAGAAACACACTAGAGTGAAGTATAGCTTGGGCATGGGATAGTCAACAAGCACAATGTCTTAACTGCAGTGAAAAAAGCCATTTGTGTTGGAATTAAATTTATATTGTTCAGGGTCTACTTTCCTATTAGCTACCATTGTAACACTGGATAATTTTGTGAACCACTCACAGTCACTAGCCAGAGATGGTAGAGTACTGTTTTGAAAAACAGTGTGGATTGCACAGTCATGACATGACAACCTTTTATTTTAATTTACATTTTTTTTGTCAACGCATTGATATGTGTACAAATCATCCTGGACTGATTTTTAGTTTTGCTTGAAATAATTTTTTTTTTACGTGGCCACATGATGTCATGGCTATTTTGTCATGGCTTCCAAAATAAATTCATAAGTGCTCAAAAGCATTTAATAATTGTTATATTAAGTGTGTGTGGTTGTTGTTAATAGTTCTTGCATGTACAAATAATGTATTTGACTCTAAAGCAGAACTATGGCTGCATTCATTATTCATATTAAATTCAGAAAACCTACCAAATCAAAGCTAAATGTTTTCTGAGAACACTGTAGAACACTGTAAAAGGTTTGCCCATAAATAGGACAGCCTTGTCTGTTCTTGGGCACACTGATCTTGTCTCACACAAACATGCCACAAACAAAACAACCCACTGAAGATTCCTCTCATTGATCTACAGACAGAACTAAAGCATTTTACTTCATGGTATGCTATGGTTACTGTGGTTACTAAGTGGCAGTACTGAGCATTGACAATAGCAGCTGTGAGAGGTACTGAAGGAAGGTGGAGCATTCTTGTATCATATGCCCAAATGCTCACTGTTCTTGTACGCCAGTATTCATTTTGAATCAGCATATAGACATTGCCAGCAGATGTTATGCAAGTCACTTTACATAAGACTGTCAGAACAAATGATTAATAACTGTAATTACAATAGCAAAAGAAAATGCTACTCTACATCTTGAATGCAATATAAGCTTACTGCTGAATTTCCTTGTAAAAACATTACAACATGAGGGATTGACAAGAATAATCATAACATATATTCTTAGGCAAGGATCTCAAACTCAAATCCGCTATGTTTTATGCTTTCTGATGTTTTCCTGCACTCTTGTTTTCAGACGAGAAATTCTACCAGGCCAAATGTTCTATGATTGAGCTGATGTGTAAAAAATCTGATTTAAAAGACAAACCTATTCAAGGTGGTTTCTGGCCTTGCAGTGAACTCTTTCTTTGGGAATGCTAGGAAGAAAAAAAAAACATCAACTTCAGGCAGCATTCCTCATTTGGTTCTGCAGTTTGGAGAATGTAATAAATTAGTGACTTTAAAATGTATTACTTTCAAGTCTATTTTTGTCTTTCAAAAACTCCAAAGAAAATGACACAAATAGGATAAGTTCAACAGTAAAAGCTTTTTGATTTTAAAAGTTCTTTTTTTTAATCCCCCTCTGTGATCCCCCTATTTGGCTACATAAGAAATGCCTCTATTTTTGCCTTCAGAGAAGTGTGTGTCTTTACACTGGCTGTATGAACAGAAATTGAAATCGGTTCTGGAATGTTTTTGGACAAGGATATTAGGATATCCATGCGGACAGCTTTTTCATGAAGACCATCCAGAAGCTGTATATAAACAGGAAAAACTAAAGAGATAGTTCACCCTAAAAGTCACATCTTTTTGATGATTTGATTAGCCTCAAAAAGGTTCTGCTTCTTTTTTTATTTATTTATTTTATTTTTTTACTAATTATATCATATTTTATTGTTTTGGTATTCCAAAGAGATAAAACAAAACTTGAGCTGGATCTTCATCATCCATAGGTTTACAGGCATTGTGGATAATTTTTATTGGACTATCAAGAAGAAAATGATGAATAACATTCACATTTTGAGTGAACTATTCCTTTTAGTTTCAGGATAAACATGGAAGATGAAATTAAGAAGATGAGTGTCTGATTATTTGCTTAGTGTCTCTCATTTTTTGTGAATGAAATACATTACATGGCCAAAAGTATAGGATGTGGACACCTGATACCCAACATCTCATTCAAAATTATGGGCACTAATGTGGAGTCGGTCCACACTTTGCTGCTATGACAACCTCCACTCTTCTGGGAAGGCTTTATACTAGATGATAGAGCTTTGCTTCCATTCAGCCAGAAGAGCAATAGTGAGGGTGGGCACTGATTAGGTGATTAGGCCTGGCTTGCAGTTTGGTTTCCAGTTGGTTCCAAAGGTATTGGATGGGGTTGAGGTCAGGGCTCTGTTCATGCCAGTCAAGTTCATCCACACAAAACCTTGACAAAACCATTTCTGCATGGAACTTGCTGTGTGCCCGGGGGCATTGTCATGCTGAAACAGGCAAGGGCCTTCCCCAGACTCATCTAGAATGTGATTGTATGCTGTAGCATTAAGATTTGCCTTCACTAGAACTAAGGGGCCTAGCCCAAACCATGAAAAAACAGCCCCAGACCAAGGGGTGTCCAGACACATTTAGTCATATAGTGTACTTGTCAAAGATCTCTGTTGGACTCATTCATCAGCATGTAGTGTCTGAGAAAGTAGCTCATCAAACCTGCCTAACAATGCAGTCTTTTTATTCAGGTTATATCTGTGTTCAGATTGCTACCCATATTTATTCCTAATTCAAGGTTTTGGACAGGGTTACAAACTAAGATCACTACAAATAATTATGACACTAATAGCAGAAAAAATAACTACTTTCCCTGCACTGTAATTTCAGAAAATTTAAAATGTTCTTCACAAGTTTGTCTTAGTGACCTGTAGTTCAATTTTCTCTTCTTATTCTTTGTATTCTGTGCTGTTCTTGGATGGAGCTGCTGTAAAAAAGGCTGAAGATACACTATTTTCAAATTCTATCATTTTCATTTGTTTCAGGGCCTGTAAAGACTGTGTTTACACACTGCACACACTTACATGAGCATTGTAAAAAAAACTTAAAAACTGTACCACTATATAGAAATGCAGACTCACAAACTATATAAAACAAATACAAAAACACATGATATACTTGCATAGCACACGCACACACACACACACACACCCAAACGTGTGCAAACCATAACTCTGCATTTATAGTGCTTCTGTGGGGCAGAAAAGAGCCCTTAAAAGGACCTGGGCACATTCCTCCTCAAAGCCTGCTTCTGATTCTGGGCAGGGACAGCCGAGCAGAAAGAATGCTTTCTGATTAAGACAGCAGCTGCACTTTAGACACTCTCTGTTCCCTTTCATATCCTCCTACATTCCTCTCTGAGAAAAGAACCTATTTCAATGACTCTCATGCCCACCAAGCGCACGCATGGATGCCTTTTCTACAGGCCACTGTGGATCACAGCCCTGGATGCCAGACAGAAATCCCAGCAGGTCTCTGTTTAGTTCACAATGCTTGGTCCCCCATGAAAGGTACCTTTGGTACTTCTGTGAAAAATAAGTAATAAAACTGAGGGAAGGCATTTGGTTTGACATGCAAATCATTTATACATTTGTCCTGTAAGGGCCTTTCAGTTAGTCGACCCAAAAAAAAAAAAAAAATACATACATGTTTTTGAAGTGCTGAATGCCTTTCACAGAGAGCATATGAAGGTCATTTAATGGTTAACGTCCATCAGACATGAATGTTAACCACCTGCTGTGAGCAAACTGCTAGTGTAATAACTACCCCTCACTTCTAGCTGGGTCATGCAGTGGCGTGTTCCATGAGTGGTCTTTTTTTTCCACAAATTGTGTATGATGTAAACATTTTAGGTGTTTTATGTTCAGTGTATTTGGAAACGATAATAGAAAAGTTTGGCTATTCAAGTCTGCATAGAGGGCATAGACATTTGTCAGTCACGCCTAATCAGAAATCAAGAAAACTGGTGCTTGCACTTAATTGACGTTTTCCCTAAGCTATTACCGCCATTTGAAAGCTATTTTTTTTATTTAACACATTTGTGTTTAACTCCATCAACACTGCTGAGTTCAGTGATCACAAGAAATTAATTAATTAAAAATATCTGTATTAAAAACGCTCACGTTGATTAATTTTGTCAAAGACACTCTATCAGCTCCTAAGACAAGCAATAGAATACACTTCTTCTCAAATATGTTGGACAATCAAGTCAATCAATAGAGGGAAGATAATGCAGCAAAATCCAATGTGTTAAGTGGGGTTCAGATTAACAAACAATGTTATGTATACATGTTTTTTTGCGGGAAAAAAACATGTACCCTCATTAAACTGGACTGATCAATCTGAACTGGCCCTGTCGAAACCAAATGAGGGAGAAAATAATAATTATAAGAGACTAATTCACTAAATACATCACAGTAAAGCAGGCCAGCCGGGAGCCATGCTGTCGTCACTGTCACAGTCCAGTAGCACTTTAGCATGTCACACACTGTGAGAAAATGATTTTCCTCTCCAATGTTTGTAAATAGAGCGAGACAGTGTTTTGCCTTTTGGTTTAGTTCCCAAGTCTCTCTGCCTCCCTCTCTTTATTTTTCTATCTCTCTTTGAGCCGACATCCCTCCTACTTGTATGATTATTATTACTACTGCTTTTACGATGACTAATGTTCTCCATATTATTTATTATTGCGTAGCAATATAATCTTTATCACTGCTCATTGAAGACAAACCATCTGTCATTTAGGCAGTATTGTTTGGGTCATAAAAAACATATTAGTGGTTCTTAAGAATTAGTGGAGCTCCACAGAAGCTTTGTATCCAATGCTGTTACCGAGGGGTGAGCTCCAGATCCCTGCATTTGCTACATTTTGAATGGACTATCACCATCCGCACCATGTGTTCCAAGTCATTAGGCCATTAATTTCCAATACAGCCAAGAAATTCTGCCCCCTCTAGCAGGTCTATTTCAAATTATTCCCTCAGAAAGAATTCCTCCCATGTTACATATGTTGGGATGAAAAATAAAAGCATGGACTTAAACTTATACATCATACATATCAAAACTACACGCCACTTACACATTAAAATGAAAACATCAGCCCACTTCAAATCTAAATTTGAAATCTAAAATACATGTGTAAAAATGTATGCATTCATGATTTAACCATGGGCCTGAGACATGGGGGTCCATTAGGGGCCCTGGAAGTCCAGAGGGGATCAAGCCATAGGACCAAGTGTGGCCTCCATTGTCAAGGGCTTGCCTCCATGGGAAATGCATTGTGCAGAGCACTGGGTAGGCCATTGACTTGCAACCGTTGACCCATCTGGATCTGGTTTTAACGCAGCAGTAAACAAAATGGCTGTAAAGACCTGGGACATGCCACAAATGTTGGTTTCTGGCATGGATTTCAAAATATTATACTGACACTGTATATCGTATACTTGATTCTCTGCCATTTTAAAACATCCATGATGCCTTCATGTGCTGTTATGTCATGGGCTACAAAACATTTTCATTAACGTGTTCTAAGATCATTGTAATATATAATTATAATTCATCCATTGCAACTACACTTTACAGTGTGTGTATGCATTACTTCACCATCTGAGCCAGAACTGACCAGAGGATCACAGATCTAAGAATGCTGGACATATAATGTATTCATAATACTGTATATTCATGAGCACAGCAAAAACATTTACATAATATATACATTAAGGATTTGTGAGTGCTTTCAGCGGTTATGAATGGTATGCTATAAGACTGAAGATATATTTGAGTTCAAAACTTAATTGTGAATGCATTTGTCACACGCTGGTGTGACATCCCTGGGAGGAATATGCAATAATTCCGGGTGTGCACCATTGGTTGCCGTTGGTTGGAGAGCACACCCACACACACTCAAGAGTTTCGCTCTTCATGCAGCAACCAACGGTCCACTCCCAGAACTGCCACATCTCCCACGCGGGGGCGTTACAACGGCGTGTGACAGCATTAATATTTACAATGAATTTAGTCACACAACAGTGGATAAAACAGAGGTTTCCTGCCAATTATGTTTGTATAGTACTGAAAATCAATGTTCTCTGTTATTGCTCAGCTATGGTTAGTGTTTGGCTGTTCACTGTAGGTAGCACTAGATGTGTGCATCAGGTAAGAAAACAGGCCCTACTGAAGCTCATTATGGCTCAACCTGAACCAGCCCTTCACGCTCAAGCCAATTTTTAAGCCTAATTCTGATCACTGAAATAACAAGCCAACTACAATATACAGTACAATATAAAATAATGCAGTGTTTCCGGCAGGAAAGCTATATGTACTTGCAATTGAGAAACGAAAAGGGCAGCACATCCACCAGCTGTTAGCAATGATTGACAATATTGTCAGAAAACAAAGCTTCTAGTTTTTGTATTGTACTGCTATGCTCAATAATGCTAAATAAAATTGAAGTATTTGAGTTTGCATACTTATTTTTTAAACACTTTTTTTGCTTCCCTTGAATGGGACATTAAGTTTGTTGCTTGCACCTCTGCAACAAACAGCACAGTAGTGCCATCTTTCAGTATGTGTTTGCGTTTAGTATGCTTTAAAAATACAGAAATAATTGATATTTTAATGCTCATAACAATCAGAACAGGCTAGTCAGCTGGCTTACTGCTGTTTTTCCTTCTGTTAAATGTTATGTTAATAAGTTTATCACTTCTGTGCTGTGAAATACGGCAGTTTTAATTTGTCATTTGAACGTAAAGGTACACTCCAAAAACCGAAAGGTTTGCGTCATTGTTGTCAATTTTTAACAGCTGGCAGAAGTGTTACTATACTACTATTCGTAAACTGTCGGGTTGGCAGTGGGCCCGGGCCAAATCTGACCCAACATCAAAGAGCTAAAAATAGACCGAATACCCAGCATACCTTTGGGCCCCATCGGATTTGGGTCAGGAGGCAGACCTCTAGGTGACACTAAAGAACCTTCATAACATGCAGCGGCGAGGGAGGTGTTGAAAACATATAAGCTTTGGAAGGTGGAGGTTTGTCCTCTTTGGTGGCCAAATACTGTTGTATGGTTATACTCAATGGCATAGTGATGAATTCAGTTCTGGGGAGTGGTGGTGGGGGGGTGGGGGTTGGGGGGTCCTGTCCAGGGGGATGCGGGGTCTCTCGTTCCTTCTGATAAATGTCTGCATACTTTACACATCTCTAGAATTTATGTAATGTAATGTAAAGAGCTGATATTACATTATAGGAAGCGTTTGGTTGCAGTTATTATTGCTAAAGGTGATGCAACCAGTTATTAAGTTGAAGAGGGCAATTACTTTTTCACATGGGTGATATGGGTGTTTGATAACTTTTTTCATTAAATAAATGAAATAATCATTTAAAAACCTTTGTGTAAATGGTAAAATGGTAAATGGACTGCATTTATATAGCGCTTTTATCCAAAGCACTTTACAATTGATGCCTCTCATTCGCCAGAGCAGTTAGGGGTTAGGTGTCTTGCTCAAGGACACTTCGACACGCCCAGGGCGTATCTGTTTATTCATGTTCCATTTGTCTAATATTACATTTTTGGCTGGACCGCATCAGCAAGGCCAGCCCTACAAACGCGACTGTCTGAGTATCTGAGTGATGAAATTACACCATTGGTCGGCCGGATCACATGTGTCATGAGAACAAAATAAACAAGCAAGTACAGCATTTTCTCCTCAGGCAGACTGACAAACAGGGCAGAGGATAGGATTACGTTAACAGAGAACAAGAAAAAAGGTAGATTTAACTAGCTAAAGTTAAGTTAGATAGATTTTACAGTTTAAATAAACATTCACAATGTATTCTCTATTGATGATAGTAATATGAATAATATATCGTGAAATAATGTTCCAGCTATCGTTAGCTAGGTAACGTAAACAGATTTGCAACTATATATGAAATAGGCGAAATATCGCTAACAACCTGTACCTAGTTATGTAGGGAAAAATGTCATTGTAATCCTCCAGTGGTTATTTTTTCAGTACTTTTGCTATTTTTTTCAGTGCCGGCAAATAAGTCAGAGGTGGCCCAGCGCTAGCTTTTGGTTGCTAAGGGGACCTGTATCGACCACCCCATAAATTAATGTATTGGCACGTCCAGGAATCCGTACATATTCACAGTTGTAACCCAATTTGCAGGATGCAAAATAGCCGTTAGGAAAGCAGTTTGAAATTATGAAGCAACGTCTGCACCATTGGGTTTAGTTGGTCGCGATGAGATAATTCCAAGCGTGTTGCTTGTCTTAAAGTTGATATAGTAAATAAGGCTGTATTAATATAACTAAATGTATATGTATGAAGTTGGTTTTTCACATTTAGACAGTTTATTATGTGTATTTTTACAGGACTTACATTTTAATAGGTAACAGTTCTCTCTAATAAATTACGAAGTACATACACTAGCCGTTCAGGTGGTTGATACACGTCCCGACCCTTGGGTGGTCGATAATGTGCTCTCGCTCTAACATTACTTTCGCTAGAGAGGGGCTCAAGGTTCTTAGCTATGCCCCGAAGTTTTGAAGGGAAAGAAATGCCTTCTACTTCTAAAATATGTAACGTTAGTGGTGGCTATATTATAGTAATGTTCTTACTAGTTGTAAATAAATATGTTCTAATGTTTGTTTTGCAGTCAAATGTCATTTTATTTCATATTTTTAAATGGCCTATTGATATTCACTCCGATGCCGGTGGCACGCACGCACCACCCAGGTACAACAAAACCCTTTCCCCCCGCTGCTGAAAAAAATCCTAGAGGAAACACTGTTAGGTCCAGCTATATACTAGGTTTTAACCTGGTCTTGTTTTTTCTGAAGATCTGAAACCATTCAGTGTGACAAATATGCAATAATGAAGGAAGTTGAAAAGAGGGCAAATACTTTTTTCACGACACTGTAGGTTAAGAAGTCCATCCATCCATTGTGTAACTTATCAGGGCTGTGGGGGTGCTGGAACATATCCCAACATGCATTGGGTGAGAGGCAGCAATAAACCTACCACATAAAAGAGTGCCATGTAGTATTAAGTACATTAAGTGTATAAATTCATGTTCTGGTAACAGGAAAAATACTTTTGTTTGTTTCTGTTTTAAGGCTTAGGACTAGATTTAATCAATATTTGTCCTTGACACTGATTTTTTTTTAAATAAGCAAAGTTTTGCTTTTTTAATGCAAAATATACAGAAAAATAATCTTTGTTTTTAGGTAATAAATAGATGCTCAAATTTTATGTTAATGATAGCAATTTGTCATTAAACATTTTGATCTTTCATTTAATATAGTTTGAAACTAGAATGTGTGTTGCATGTTTATGTTGTGGACTTCTGGGCTGAAACAGCAAAACAAAAAAACACGCATACTGTATGCTTTATGCTTTATCTCGTCTGATTTTCAATCACACTTACATTTATGAACACCAAATGGGTGATGAGATAGCATGATGAAGAAACACAAGGCCAAGTTTCTCAAAAAACTGTTGAAATACTCAAGTAGCACCAGTTTGCAATTTGACTTCTTATAACTTGCTGTAATATTTTGGTGAAAAAAAAATACTAATCTGATGCGTAGAAATATTTTTAGGAGTTTAAAAAGATAGATAAGTGTATGCTGTGTGTCTGTGACTGCAGCATTTTTGTTGAGCTGATGATGGCTTACATGTCACTCATTTTTTTGGAGTTTGGGAGTGGTGGCCACCATGATGCACTGTGATAAAAACTATGTACCTTTAGAGTGTTGGTATGTCTGACAAATAAAGCGTGAACTAGACAGGCTGAACAGGCTGAAGATAATCGGCTTCATTATCGAAAGAGGGCATCTTTGCAAAGCCTATCAGTCTCTGTGGTGATGTAACAGCTCTTTGAAACTCTAGCTACCCTGGTATGTGTGACTTCAATAGCTACCCTTCCTTTAATATCTTTAATATCTTTTATACCCCCCCAAAGACACATACACACAGACATTGAGCCTTGGTAACAAAGAAACTGTTGTGTTGGGAGTCAGATTAAACATGAAAGACAAAACACCTTCTTGTCTGAACCAGCTTCCTCCACGCACAAATGCTACATTAAAAACGTCACATTTTACAGAGGATCTGACATGTCTGTATAGCTGTACAGCTCATCTGTACAACACTCAGAAATGTATATTGAAAACATGTGGGCTCACTACTGCCAGATGTTCAAGCTTAGAGCTTCAAAATCCAGTATACAGTGAGCTCCATAATGTGTGGGACAAAAATATATCTATTTTAAATTTGGCTCTGTGTGCCCACAATTCTTTATTTGTAGTCTGAATGAGGGCACTTTTTAAATGCAGCTCCCAAATTTTAAGGGCACATTGGATCTTGGCCAGTTCCTTTTGGCACTTTACTCTTGTAATCATTTTGATATGTGAAACTTGGTCTCATCTGTCCATAAGACCTTTTTCCAGGACTCTGTAGGTCCTTCTCAGCAAACTGTAACCTTACCATCCTGCTTTTGCAGCTAACTAGTGCTTTGCATCTTAGCAGCGTAGCCTCTGTAGTTTTGTTAGTGAAGTCTCCTGTGGACAGTTAGTCACTGACACATTTGCACCTGCCACTGAGAGAGTGTTTCTGATCCGATGAAGTTTTCTGTTTTGGAGTTTTTCTTCAATATGGTGAAAATTCTTTGGTCATCAATTGTAGAGGTTCTCCATTGCCTAGCAGGCCCATTGCAATTACTGAGCTCACCAGAATGTTTTATGCTGGAATCAAAACTAGATACTGAAAGCGCTCTTATAAAGGAATCAACTGAACATACCTGACTAATCAGAAACACCTGCAATGCCAAACATTGTCCCAGATTTTATGACACCATGGAATGGTGGTGCAATTTTCAAAGGTTCCTGCAATTTCTACACAGTGAAACCAAAATGTATGAAAAATACCATTAAATAAAAACACTAAAACCACATGTGATTTGTTTGACTACAAACCAATAAAAAATATGTCTTTGTCCCAAATGTTATGGTGCTGACTACATAATTGTGTCTCTAAATATACTCTAAATTATTATATTTCATCATATTGCATTGTTTTCTAATCCCCTTCAAACTCCATGATGAAGTATCCATTCAACATGGGTCAAAAGCACAGACTAGCATGATTATGTTCCCCAGATAGATTATATGGAAAACAAAGTGGGAATACAGCATACGAAAAAGGAATACTATTCATAATACTAATAGTATTCACAGAAGAAAAAAAAAACTATCAGAAAACTTGAGAAGAAAGAACGATATGGTAAAACAATCTGCGTGTGTGTGTGTGTGTGTGTGCAAAAGACAGAGCGAGAGTGAGACACTGACATGCATAGTGGTGTATGGCATTAGTGGAGGGTACAGATAAGAGTTAGGGCAGATGGAGACACGATTTGGAAACAGCCATCACCCCACCATATAAGCATCCCCTCCCTGTCCCCCCAGGGGTAGAATATGGAGCCCCTTTGTCAGTGACATGATCCAAAAAATACCAGCTGCAGAGTCAGACATTATGCAATTAAGGATTACAGCCAGGGGGTCTGGGGGGGTGGGCAGGGGTTGGTGAAGTATGTGCCAGGCATCTCCAGGGCATCATAGCTGGCACATGGCATTAAAAGGAGAACCTTCAATTAGTAGATGTGTTCATTTCCCCATTCAATATGGCATTGATGAATAGCACTCGTTTCTGGCTTTCTATGGGACATTACCCCTATTCTGCGCTAAAATATGATGCCTCGCTCTCTATGCGCAGATGCTGTAGGCAGTTGGCTGAGTCACTTTTCAGACACAGAGTGGCGTTTATCGCCTTTGGTCTGTTGCGGGCAATGCTCCAGTGCTGTCTCTGGGCATTAGCTATCTTGGTTTCTCACTCGGTACACAAGCTGACTCTCCTTTCAACTCACATACTGAGAGCTGACAGGGTTTTCCATCATAAAAAGACTATCATCCATCTCTGACAGGCTTGTATTTTCAGGTGCAGTGGATCTGACGTCAATTGGGAAGCACAGCATTCCTTTCTAAAATGTTATAAGTGCAATAATGCAACTGTTTTATGTTGCTTTTCAATTTTGCAACAATCTGATTGTGAGTTTAGTAACTTAAACTAACTAACTAACTAAATACATTAATTAATTAATTAATTAATAAAAGTGCTTCACATAAGAATAATAAATTACAAAAATAAACTCATTGTAAATTCACTAGTACAGTAAAATTAAGAAACAAAATAAACTGAAAAACAGAACAACATAATGACGGCAACACAAAATGAGAGTATGGTAAAATGAACATCAAATATGCTTCAACAAACCTATTTAAAAAATCCATGACCGAATAAATATGCACATTGAGAACTATGTTTATCAAATCAATTTTTAAAGATTTTTTAAGATGTAAACTGTGGCTGTAAATTTGATAGACAGCAGTCTTATGATGTCACAGTGATGCCTCTGTTTCCTCTGTATTGATGTCACAGTGCTATTCCAAATTCTTTTACCATGACAACCATGTTCCTCAGCAAATTTTGTAACCATTATATCACAGTGATGCTGCTATTTACTTAACTATGATGTAACAATACTACCCCTAATTCTTTACTAAAGAACTCTAGTTTACTCCTTAATGTGAAGCAAGCTGGAGGACCAAAATGCCTAAATTTAAACGAAATACACATAATAGATAAAATCAGAATTTATTTATTTCCATATATATTTATTTCTCTGGTCATTCATTTCAGGTATGTATTCATTTCTGTATTCTTGATACGTTTATTTCTGTATATACAATATTTATTTCCATATTTATTTCTTTATTTCTTTATTTATTTGTCCATATGATAGTGAGGGGGCTGGCAATCAAAGTATGTCATGGTGGCACCTTATTTCTATTGTTTGATTTATACCAGGGTAGATTTACTACATTTATGTTCGTAGGGAAGTGCAAAATGTAATACTGATTTCTTATGTGGTTTCATCAGAGCTTCAGCATTATATTTTGGGTTAAACACACAGAATTACCCTCTTTTTGTCTCCAACGAATGGTGAGAGTTAGAGAGATATTGGCAAATTAAAGTTTGTTTTGGCCACATGTAAGTTTTTTTTTTTTTTACCGGAAGTATTTTTCGGGTGCTGCATCATGTGTGTATGTCAAGGAATCCAAATGTAAATAGGCTAATCATAAACAGCCTTTTAGTGACTACCAGATTTTGATATAGCATGCTAGCTTGCTGGGATTGCCGGTCAGTCAAAAGTGCAGACACACCCCAGGCGGGTTAAACTATAATGCAGTTTGTGACCGGTTACACGTAGCGACTACTTCATTGTCTTGCCTTTAACAATCTGTATATCTCAGTGTCAATTTCAGTGTAAAATATTATTTTAAAGCTTTCAAATGTAAGATGAAGGTAGCACAAGAGCTTTGCATCATTTGATGACCTGCCAGCTTGTCTCCTGTCACCAGTCACGCTATCACATCAGCTGTGTTTGTGGCTACAAGCTAATGTATTTGATTTCATTTGATTTTACTCAAAAAATGTTTTTGCTTTCATGATCTGTATGCCTCAATGTCAATTATAAGTTAAATGAAGAAAAAAAAGCAGTCTTACAGGTTTTCAACACAAGATGAAGGAAGCAGTGCAGTTTTGGTTACTGAGGCTCAGCCCAGTGTAATACAGGCTATGTTAGTTCTAGTCCCGATTTCCCCTACACTAATGCCTAGCCTACTGGCAAGAGGTAGCCAGAAATTTAAGGCTGGCTAACATAGCTGAAAATGATAGTCTTGATTATTTCTCTTTCGCATGGATGCTTTGACAATTTGTTCCAGTTACAGCATCACAGAGATTGACCCAAGTGTTCAGCAACTTGGCGGAAGTGACGGATTGCCGAAATGTTTTGCTCCAAAATTTTGATTATGCCAGATCAGTTACACACCCCTCTCACGTTCTTCCTCTGGAAGCTGTGAAAAGTTATTTATTGGCTGGTTCATCTATCTGTGGTATTGCCACCCTTTTTGGGGTCAGTGAGAGAACAGTTCACCGTTGAATGGCAAAGCAGAGCATGACACAAGGTGAGTCTGAGATCTTAGGGCAACAGACCGCAATTCTGGTAGATATCTGAACAGCATCTTTGTGCCTGCCTGCGTCAACCTCCCACTCTCCCACTCTGGGCTTGATTCCTATGCTGGAATATAAAAGCTGCGCCCCCTCATTATCATATGTACGAAGAAATGCAGAAGTAAATTAATACAGAAAATATTGAACCAATAAATAAATATAGAAATAAATAAAAAATTACCAATTTTTGTTAGTATTTATTTATTTATTTCTGTGTACATTCATTTATTTTTACATTTGTTGGCTTTTATAGGGCCTATTTATTTATGTATTTATGTTTAATTTGGGCATTTTTGCTCTTCCATAGGAAACACATGGTACAGTGTTGAATGAAAACATAAAACCATTAAGACATTGCAAGGTTTCTTTGGAGCCTTGCCAGAATTACTGCATTACTGTACCTAGACAGGGCTCACAACATAGTCTTACCTCACAAGCCAGCAAGCTCTCATTCCTAAAATCGGAACATGTATTGGTTCTGACTAGCTACTGTTCAAAACTGGTCTCATTTAACACAATTTCACACACAAAAAATTATCCTTCTTCTTACCGTGATTACATTTCACACACTCACTGAAGCAGACATCAGCAGCACAGTGACATGAGTGTTCTAGTGACACAAGTTTCCATGATGTTGCCAGAGCGATTGATGGCATACATCTGTGCATTGAAACTCCATATATGTGAAGGTGCATGTTGAAAAGCAGACGCTCCAGTCTCAGTGTTCAGTGGCTGTGATGCAGACTGTATTATTATTTTTTTATTTTATTATTGATCTCTGAGAAGGCAATACATTTCTGTTCTTGATAAAGCCTCAGATAGCCTGTTGATTTGCAACTTATGGCACCTCAAAGATAATCTGAAAGCTACTTCTACTTATCAGTCTCACTGTTAACTTAAAGTATAAACCTATGAGCAGGTGTGCTAACTATGCGTTAACCAATTAGTGTGTTCACACAAATCATGAGCAAATATCTGATGACATTGGAGTTCAATGAGAGGGAAAAAATAACCTACCCAGACTGAGAATGTGCACTTACCATGCTAATAGTACCACATGATATGGTGTTCCAGGCTGTCTCAGAAGCTGACTGCAGAAGAAACAGATGAAAGACAGCCAGGGTAAAGCAGACAAATCTGCACTGATGGGGGGCTATTTTTATGATCAAGATGAGAAAGGATTAAATATGCATTGTGCCACCTTTGTTAACCTCTAAGAAACCTGGTTGACTTTCTTCAGTGCTTTTCACGTTAGCAGTTTTGAGTTTCGGACAAGCAGTCCATAAAGAAATAGTTTGCTATGGAAAGGAGATGTGGCTGGTGAGAAAGAACCATCATGGGCTCTTTAATTAATGCCTCCCCTTCCAGCTCATTACCTGGAGAGGTAATCAGCAGCTATCCTCCTCCTCCTGCTGCTAGGGATTCTGGGATTTTGCTTCCCAGTGATAGTGGGATATTAATAGCATCTTCATTACCCGTAAATGAGTTCCACCACGGTGCCATGGGAGGGTAAGAGGCCTTTATTGAGTTATTAAATATAACACGTCACACAGGGGAGATGGGGAATGACAGCCCTAGCGAAACAAATAAGAAGAGCTTTTTAT
This sequence comes from Anguilla anguilla, assembly GCF_013347855.1. Classification (NCBI taxonomy): domain Eukaryota; kingdom Metazoa; phylum Chordata; class Actinopteri; order Anguilliformes; family Anguillidae; genus Anguilla; species Anguilla anguilla. The sequence goes on from NC_049207.1 coordinate 37,540,477, forward strand.
GGCACCGCGAGATATTGTTGGGTGATTTACGGATCGGGAGGGGGCTGGAGAGCTGCCGTTCCGGTCACCTTGGGAAACCGGAACGAAATTGCAAACTTACAGCCTGGGTTTTCCACTGAAATGGCCAGTCCGGCTCGAAGCGGCCGGCTAAAAATACACTTTGGCAGATCGATTTGCGCAGCACAAAGGAAGGCCTGTCAGCCGAGGGCTGACATCCTTCGCAGCAAATGCCGCAGAGTTCGACGCGCGTGCGCCAGAAAGTGACGTCATCCCCCAGGATCAAAACAACAATTCAAATCGCTCCCCCTACAGGGGACCTGGGGCTTGTGTACACTGAGCTAATCCTAGTTTTTGTCAAAAGTCAGGCTGCATAACTGCAAAAACAATGGTATGATCCCCCATGCATTATAAATTATGGTTAAACATAAGGCTTGTTAGATATCAAGGTCGAGAGAACCACACCCTTGCCTGTTGTTGCTGTACTTCAGTTGTTGTACATCTTAAAAAAATTAAAAATAAAAGCACAATAAACAAACCTATGGTGATTGTTTCAATTTCTCTTTCTCTACTCTACCAATTCTAGGAATAAAAGTGTGATTTCTTTCCTGATCATTTGTGGTTCTGAACAAAGATAGTAATCTAAAGACCTGTCTTTGGTGGCTTGAATCATTGGTGTTAAACCATTTGAGAGGGGAGAAAATTGGTTAGATCTTCTCATCTCTGCTGTTAAATCACCCTTCAGACAGAGTTCAAGAAGCAGACATAGCACATTTTCAATGCAACGACAGAGGTCTAAATTATCTTGTTCAGATAAAATAGCGCAAAGTGATTGACTATCTTTTCCATTATTTCTTGAATTAACACGCCAGTATTGCTTTCTAAATTGTTAAAACTAATAGGTTTTTTTCTCTCTGCAACAATATAACTGTGGTTATTATTTGTGTGACATTTCCTGGCTGCCTAATATCTGCGCAGTTACTTACTTTTTCATACTATTTTATTTTAAAAAATTTTATATTCTATTTTATTGCATCTTTGATTAAATCTTCCCATTTTAGTTGTATTTTAATTGTCTTTAATTGTCTTTTAATCATTGGGTTTTTATGTTTTATTTCATTGTCTTTTATGCCTGTGTAAAGCACTTTGAATTGCCACTGTGCTTGAAAGGTGTTACTGTGTATAAATAAATTTGCCTTTTCTTTCCTTATTTTACTGTTGACTGACAATGTGGTTTTTATCTCTTATACCATGATTATAACTAAAATGCATGGAAAATTAAAATAAAACTATTTTAAAAATGTTTAATCAATTACAAAACTAAAAACATTATGTGCACATCCGCCACTTAGCTTAAATACAGCACATAATATGTTACGTGCAACTAAGATATTCGCTGGATATTTAAGATATTCTGTCCTCCAGACCCCATGAGCCACTACTGATATATACAGTACCCAGCTCTTTGTGATTCCTGAGCCCACCAGTGCTCTCTTTTGTCTTAATGCCTTAATGTTCCAAACAGTTGGTTTTGGTTAGCCTAAGGTTTGGCCTATGTCTCTGACTTTTTTCCTCATTTCACAGCCTTATAATGGCTTTCTTGACTGTTATTGGAACAACTGTGGTCCTCATGTCGACAATTGCAAATAGCAGCCTCCAAATGCATTCAAAAGGCAAGAATACAAATTTGATGCTGAAAGCTCTTTTATTCCTGCACTAAGGAAACAATTGAACACACCTGACTATTCAGGAACAGCTGTGAAGCCATTTGTCCAAATGTTACTATGCCCTGAAATGAGGGACTATTTATAAAAAGTGCTGTAATTTCTACACAGTGAAACCAAAATGTATAAAAATGTCCTTAAATAAAAGCTGCAAATGTGCAAAACTTTTACTATGTGAATTATTTCATTATAAATCTAAAATTGAGGAGTACAGAGCCAAATAATTACAAACATATGTCTTTGTCCCAAACACTATGATGTTCACTGCATATATCGGCAGTTGCTGTGGCTCATGGGGTCTGGAGGACAAGAGGCAAGCCTTTTTGCTTTGGGTGTTTTAGCAGCAGTTCTGCCAAGGTATTTGCCTAACCAAGGCAATACTAGTGCTACCCCGTGCTACTGCTATCTTAAGGTATACAGACCATGAAATTGTACTCCAGAACAATTTTGTATGATATTTTGAATAGCCAAACCCATACACACTGCAATCCAATAAATGCCATGATTTAAGAGCACATGTTCACCGATTCTCCTGCCACAGTAAGCACCGGAGACCACTCTCACTCAGCTCGCCAAATAACCATCTAATACACACACTAGCAGTAGCCTCGTAGCCAGACGTCTGTTAATAGTGCTCAGCTACTGCTGCTACCACCAAGGTAAATCGGAAACAAAGCATTCTACCAACAAGGGGAAGCATGTATCAACGTTAGCATGGAACCTGCCTATATACGCATACACATGATAAATCAGTGTGTCCTAATGAAATACCCAGCACAAATGTTTGATATATATATATATATATATATATATATGTATAATCTAAAGTCTTCATGACCAGAATTTGACATTACTGTCGATGTTCTGAAGGATATCACATAAACAATATAAACACAGTCTACCAAATAAGAAACAAAACAACATATTTTTCAAAACTGCAGTAGTTATATATACAGTCTGTGATTAAAAGAACAAAAATCTACAGCGATCTGTTAAGCCAGAATCAAATTGACTCCCTAATGAAATTTGTGAACATGCCCCTCATTTGCATTGGTGCAAACAGTGGTTTAATGCATATTAATGATGACAAACGGTTGCCTGCCGGTCGGGTCTCAAACAAAGGAGCAGAGGAACAGCCTGCCATGAACAAAGAGCTCCCAGGCCGGTGGAATAGAGGCCAGGTGCAGAAGAGGGAAGCCATATCCATATAAAATGGGTTAGTGCTAGATTGCTATAATCAATAAGGCTGATAACATTATACACTTGCAATTCATGAAAGCTCATTCTCGTCACATTCATTACTAAGAAGCCTTTTACAAAACAGATAAAATATACACAGTGATATTGTTGAAGAGCATTTTGGTTAGTGCCTGGTGCTTTAGTTGAAATAAACTGTGCAAAACATCAGTTTTCACAGTCACAGTAATAAATAAATAAATAAATAAATAAATAAATAAATACATAAAAACAGTGACAATGTTGGGGCATTTATACACCAGAATTACACAGGTAATCTACTCAATTCATGCTTATTGCATCCAACTTAACACTTTCTGCGGGCAAAAGTCATTTCCCATTTCTACTGGGTATATATAAAATTTTAACTGAAGGCAATAACTCACTCCGCTTTGTCAGGCTATTACCAGAACAACTGTCCTCGTCTGAAGTGGTTTTCAATAAGGACCTCGTAACACAGGGCTACCTTTCTCTTCCTCAGAGAGCCCTCTGTGAGAGCATGTTGTTGGAGGCGGCTCAAGATGTTATGAACCAGGACCCAGCTGAAATATATTGGGATTTTTTCTCTTACAGGGCCTCTTCGCAATCAGGCGGTTCACGAGGCAGCCGGGAGATAAGTTTAATCGCACTCTGCCACACGCACGGCTCTCCAACAATGGTCTCGATGGCCCACTATATCTCTCGACCCGTCAGCCATTTAGATGAGCGGAGAGTACCTCATTTGTGGCAAACACTCATCTGTAATGGGCAATTCATAAACCTTTCGTGCTGAGCGCCTGGCTTTCATGATGCCAAATGTGCCGCAGTCTTTCTGTGTCAGCATGGCACTACAGCAGCGTGAAAATGCCGTCTACCATGGAAACAAACAGATCACCGTGGCCACATTATAAGAACATAGAGGAAAAATGCCTTTCAGAATATGGACCTAATTCTGCTGTCCACTGTAAAACAGAACATTTTCACCCAAAACAAGAATAAGTAATAAAGCAAATGGGCTACTTTAAAGGTCCAGGAAAGTGAAATCTGTGAACTCTTTGCTGATGTGTTGTTTTAATATTAATGTAGATATGTAAATAATGAAATTAATGTTGTTTTTTGCATTCACAGATGGCCCAGAAATATGTTTAAATAGTTCTTTCAAAATGACGTAGAAAAGCCTGTGCCAAGATTGACTTGTTTCCCATGGGCTAAACTCCAGTTTTTCAGTGGGTGGGGTTAGCTGGGTACAATGCATGATTGTTGAAATCATTTCTACTTGTAATATGTAAATGATGCTCTTGCCACTTTTGTGCGGGCAAACTAAGTAGGAAATGTTTAAGCATCGCACCTTCTCTGGATGCAGAAAAAGCAAAAAGATGTTTTCTTTGCCAAAAAGAGACCCACAAGAAATGGGTTTCATTTCTGGAGGCCCACGGGCAGAGTAATATTGCAATAACCCCACAACTAAATATTTGTCGTGCCCATTTTCACAAGGACGATTTATCAACAATTGACGAAAAGAATGGGCCTCGTTTATAAAACCTGAGCCGAACGAATTTGATCGTAAATCATTTGTAAATGTATTTACGCAAACAATGGGACTTATCAAAGTTTTTGTATGTCAGTTTGTTTGCTGGATCCAAATAATCTTCACGAGTGCTCTACACTGTTTGTGTCATGTGCATACATGAAAAACACACAGTTGGAAAGCTTGTCATGAGCGTAAAGCTTGTCAAGAGGTTTTGTTATTACATTCGTTCATATACTATTTTGATTAAAAATAGTATATGAATTTTCAAAAAATCTTTTTTTGAGTGAGCAAAGTATAAAACAGTTCCAGCAGTCATTTTCGGCTATAAGGCTTCATTTTTATTTACAATAAATTGAAATCATACATCATTAGAAAATCTAATGTGTTTATTGTGCTATTAAGTGTGTTCTAAAAACATGACATCACTGTCTGTATAAATGTAACAGCTGTTACAGTTATGCCGCCTCTGGGTTGGTACAACAAACAACATGCTTTTTTTGCTGTTATATGATTACAGAATGCCATCTAAAGAGAAAATGAGAGGGTTGGTACCCAGGGAGGTCATGGAGAGGGCTTCAGATTTGGATATTAGGGACACTAGATGGAGATGAAAACCATCTACATGTATTGTCATTTGGGGGAGAACTTAGATATTAAACACCATTTAAAATGCCTATTAAATAACTAAATTTAAATCATCAACGTGTGTGACTTTTTAAGTTAGTTCAGCGTTTAATGTTAAAAGTGTTCAAGCTAATTTGCTTGCTGCATTGATATAGCCTCATCTTCTGGATGTTCCAAGTGATTAATGGAAGAAAAAAAACAGCCACCTGATCACAGGCTTTTATAATAAGCAGACACCAGATTGGTCCGTATGGTAGGCTATTTGCTTTTAAGACGGCTTACCTAAGTGTTACGAAACAAACGAAGGCAGCCTTCCTCATTGATTTAGACAGTACCACAGCTCACTTCACGCTAAGTTACAATGTTGCTTGTGCATCTTTTTTCTTGAATAAAGCCCCATGCTTAATAATCTGAGGACGTGGCTGGTCACACATTACCACTGGAAATGTGTTTCCTTCATTAACATTAGTATATGCAGAAAATGCCTACGTACGCACATTATAGGGCATTTTCATTATTCATTATTGTTACAATTATTCCACACTTCTGTTAGAATCACACCAACTAGGTGGTATGAATGTAACATCAGACTGCATGTACTTTGGCTTTAATTGTATCCAACTTGGTCAAGTTAAGAATGTACTTAAATTCCAAGCTCTTACATGGTATTTTAGGGGCATCATATTATGCTACTCGCAAGTTCTGTGAATGCACATTTCATTTATGATTGAGGAATAGAACCACAATTTTAATTCAGTTTCCTGGACCTTTAACAAATGGATTTACACATTGTGGTGAACACCAGCCGCTAAAAGTACAAAACTGAATTATGCACAAGTTACACCTCTCACTGTTTTTCACACATTACACTTGGAAAAAAATATTAAATTAAAGTCCAGATCTTTCCTTGGGTCAGCACCCTTTCGCATAATGATCACTCTCAGTTCAGGACCCTAAATCAATTTACAGCAACGGCAGCAGTGCTGCTGTAATGGATTACTCGACTCCTTAATCTCATTTTCCACTCCCAATATAGTCCTCCCTCCATCCAAAGAATTAGCTGTGCTTAATGGAGAAATATCAATTAATCAGCTCTAGTCACAACAAAATTAAGTAATAATGCAGTCATTAATATTGCAGTCAAGCTAACGCAGGATGAGAACAGACGAGCCCCAGGAGCTGTGGCCATAGTGTCACATCTTCATTTGTCACCTTTGTCCATGCAATACAGCACTTTAGGGAAAAGAAAGAAGTTTCAAACATTCGTTGATTCAGACAGACTAAGGCAGTGGTAACCACCCCTGTTCCTGCAGATCTACTGTCGTGTAGGCTTTCACACCAACCCTAACAAAGCGCAACTCCTTCAACAGCTAAAGACCTGCATTGAGCTGCTGATTCTTAGAATCAGGGGTGTCAAATTAGGGTTGAAATGAAAACCTTCAGGATGGTAGATCTCCAGGAACAGAGTTGGTTACCACTGTTCTACGTGTTTGCCCTCCATGAAGACATTGTGTTATATACCAGTGTCTTGGCCACCGTCTACAGTCAGACATTATAGATGTGAAGTTTTAATGGCACAAAAACTAAATGGTGACATGCTATTAATTAATTGTTTCACTTTCTTACAGACTCTTCATCGAATATGATTATTCAATTCACAAGATTAAAGATCGAAAGCCAATTCATAAAGCCTTATCTAGCACTCAAATGAAAAAAAAAAAAGTATAATTTCTTTAAATGTCAGCTAAGTTGTATATGAGTTGATGTCCATGAGTATTTTATTTTATTTTTGTGCATTGCATTACAGGCATTACAGATTCAATATGAGGAAACTGACATTGTTATATCCCCACAGTTTATTGGGTACTGCTTTTCTTTTGCAAAAATAACAAATGCTTTTAACAATAACAGAGTAATCTGCATTTAGTTCTCATTTAACTCACATGAACTGAATTAACACAACATTATGCTGTGTAGAACATAGCCTTCTATTAAACATTGGAGATGTACACTATTTTGGGTAATCCCTCTCCTTTATCCTAACTTAATTTTCACTATGCCTTAGATTCTCAAAACCTGTCCTTAGCCTTCATGTATTTCTGAATACCTCTTGAAACATCTCTGTGAATCATAACTTCACTTAATTCATGCTATTGCCTTTTGATCGGTTTACGGACAAACTGAACATCAATCAATCAATTTGATTGTCTGTCATAATGCAACTGCCCAACTGTTATGATTATGACATCAACTTGTTATATTTACAACTAGTTTCTTTATGTTGTTGCTGTTATTAGCTATCAGCTGGCTTGCGTTTTCTTGTAACTGAATGTATTTCAGTTAGTTCACTATGATGCATTTCATGCAATCTTATTTTTCTTTCAAATTTATTAGATGTATTATCATGTGTTTGAAATCTTTATTCCCTTTGTAGCATTTGAAATGGTTTCATTTCAGTGAATTTTCATTAGTTAATCTATACTACGCATACTCCAGAGCTGTGCTCTCAGTAACAAAGAAAGCTATACAGCCCTTTGACTCTTCAGCTTGGATATATTGATGATTGATCACCTCCTTGTCTGGGAAAAAAAAAATGTCCCTGGAGAAAATTATTGTTTGGACATGGCAAGCATTCATCAAACTGCCTCATAAGGATCATAAGATAGTGCCAAGAGATTCTACTCTCAGAGATAAAGATGTCATTGAAGTCATCTCACAGTAAATTGTCCTTGTTTCAAACTACAATAACAAAGCCAATCATTTCAAAATACCTTCATACTAATCTCAGGAATATGCCACTCAATGAATGATGGTTCTGAAAAAAGGGGATATTATTATCTTACCCCAGTATTTTTGGTCCATCTAACTGGTAGAGTGTGTGTTCAATCAGATACTTCCCCTTGGTTTGATCAATTTTTTGAATGTCAATAATTGAATTTCACTTAATTTGCAAACATATGAAGCTTCAGTGTTTATTTACATGCAAATACTATGCAACAGGCAAGTACTGCTCTTCCAGACAAAAAAAAAAAAAACATTCAAGCTAGAAACTCAAAACTGAAGATTTCTTATTTTTTTTTAAATGTATTTTATTGAATTTCCATAAATGTTCGCATACCAAGTACAATCAACATTTACATACCTTACATTTAGTGCATAGCAATGACAAAGTGACAGAATTTTGGGTACCCACCATCCATAGTGTGCTTATGCTTCACACTATTATCATTTTTATTCACATACAGTATACCTATACACCATAAATATACATGCATTAATATATATACATGCATGCATACAAGTAAATGCAAACATACGCCCACATATTTGAAATAAAGTAAGACATTGACAACACTCAAATAAACATCCACACATACAAACATACAACAAGACAACACACAAACAGACCAAGAAAAAAAAAAAAAAAAACAAAGTCAACTATCTACAACTGCTTGAACCTTGGTTCAGAAATGCCTCACCCTATTAATGTTAAAAATATATCATTAATATGTTTCATATTTTGTCATATATTATTATATTATTTTTTTGTGAAATGTACCAGCTGATATGTTCCTTCCAGCTCTCATTAAATTGTCTTATTTTATTAATTTAATCATTGTTTTTTCAGTGTTCAAATAGTATTTCACTAATGGCTTCCAATTTTCAAGAGTGAAAGCAGTCGAATCTTTCCCATTTTTAAAAAAGTTTTTTTTTTAAAAGAATAAGAATAGATGAAAAAAGGATGACCTTTTTCACAAAATGTGAAGGTGTTAATATGATGTTGTTCTTGTTAGCAAAAGCTGACCACCTAATTAAATCCATCCATATGTATTTGACCTTCTCACAGCTTCCTTTGCATTCTGCAGTACAAACATAAATAAGAGGAATTGGTATCAAATGCATGCATGTAATCTCTTGTATAGTATATTCTTGTCATTCATTTGTATTAGCTTAAACGTAAATTTTCAATAGTAGTAGTTTTGAGTGTATGAGACAATACATTTTCCATTGTATATATATATTTGAGGAACTTAGGTCACTGCTCCAGTCCTTTATATGTTTAGACATTTTTCACAATAAACTATCATTCATCTCAAAAATAGAGGAGGAGCAACCTCCTCTGGTTGATGATTATCAAGGGATTATTCCATATATATGTACTTCTAGGTATATTTATAGGTTCCTTCAAAATATTTTTAATTCTGTTCATATTATTTTATTTTACTCTCTCTCTCTCTCTCTCTCTCTCTCTCAGGTTCTAATTTAACTGGAGGACATTAACTTAACGGCAGGGATGAGACATTCCACATAGGTTATATATTCCTTGTTCTGCAAATTAGGCAGCAGGCAAAACAACTTAAGATTTCCATTTCAGTCCAAAGAGTTCAATAAATTTTAACAATGTGCCAAAAATCAATAAAGGATTGTACTGGTACCTTACAAAGCCTATAACAAGTAGATGACATTCTCTGAACTCTGTACACTTGGCCTGTGTTTAAAGCCATACTGGGGCTGCTCTTTCCTCACAAACTTCTCTATTGGGAATCTCATGTGAGACCCAGAGATACGCTCATCGACATTCTACTAGTAGGTCCAGGAAGCCAAATGCAGTAGGTTACATACCTTTTGCCCACTGTCATTGAGCAAGAAAGCCTCAAATTAGTTAAATATTGCTTAAAATTAATTACAAGCATTCTGTCTTTTTGGCAATTTCACATGTTTAGTATTATTATTTTATTGGGGGTGGGGGTATTGGGGGTAAACTAAAAAGGTTATCTTTCCAAGTATGAAGACCAGTATGCAGTATTTCAAAACTTTCAAAACTGGTTTTAAAAGAGCTTGTTGTCCTTCAAGGCAGTTGCAGATAATTTAATAAAGGGCACATGGATCTGTTTAGTCCCTTTGTGTTGTTTGAGGTTTAAAAGCTCCAGGGCATGCAAGCAGGATTGATATTAAACTACCTCAATGTGTGCACTAGGTATATGTCTTGAGATCTACTGAACTGGGCCCCCCTCCACTTTAAGTGAAAAAGTATCCCCTGAAACGTAACCTTTTCAAATTTCCTTGGATCTTTAAACCCACAGAGCAGAAAATGCCAGGTGTTTCAAATCAAGGGTGAAGAGAAGAGCAAGCGACTTGTAGATATCCACAGTGGACAAATCTAGAACTCTACAGGTTATGTAGAATAGATTGCAGAAGTTCAGAGTTACCAGCTGAAAACCCTCACCCAAAGTTTATCTTTGGGATCAGTGGTCACCTATCCTGATAAACCAGAGAAAGTTATCACATTTCTCACTGATGACACTAATCTAGTGTACACCACACACACCACTGACAGTGGTTAAAAAACATATATTTGATGAGGATCCACAGTGGACTGGAACCAAGGATTGATAAAATTAATTTCAGTTGCATATCTTGCCTCACTACTAGAGATATTTAAGCATTGGGAATGAAAATGTATGTGTGTGTGTGTGTGTGTGTGTGTGTGTGTATATATATATATATATATATATATACATACACACAGACTGGTGACAAATTAAAGGATAAATCTGAATAAATGAGTGAAGAAACATAACAAATGCAGATGCCTCCACGCAGGTGTATCGTATGTTACAATTAAGCAATTAACATTTTATCATGCTTTATGTATAAAAAAGCTGAGCAGGCCCAGTTGACCTGAATTTTGCATATAGATACCAAGAGGAAAAGATCTAAGTGACTTTGGAAGAGTGTTCATTATTGGTGCACGGATGGCAGGAGCTTCAGTCACAAAGACTGCTTACCTGGCTAGTGTTGGCTAAAGTATCATCTGCATTTAGATATATGGGCAAGACATCAGTAAATAGGATTGGAAATTATGATCTTACTCAAGTGACTCAGAATGGCATAAACCCTTCATTACAAAGACAAATGCACATTTGAGAGTTCAGTAGTGCAGAAACCATAGGCATTGGTCTACAGTGACGTGGGAAAAAGTATGGTCAGATGAGTTATCCTTCACCATATTCTCAAAAAGTAGGCAAGTGCATGTGTGGTGTACACCAAGAGAACAGTACAGGCCTGAATGCTTGACCCCTACAATGAGGGGATTTGGTGGCTCTGTTATGCTGTGGGGGCATTTTCCTGGCTTGGTTTTTGGTCCTTTGTCCCCTTAGAGGGAAAGGTCACTGCAAATCAATACAAAGTTATTCTTATTCTGAGTTATCACTTTTATCCTGTGATGAAACATTTCTATCCTGATGGGATTGGTCTCTTCCAGGATGACAATACTCCCATCCACAGGGCACGAGGGATCACAGAATAGTTTTATGAGTATGTAAATGGTGTGAATCATATGTTATGGCCTTTGCAGTCTCTAGATCTCAACCCAGTTGAACACCAATGGGAGATTTTGGGCCGACAAATTAGAGAGTGCTCTCCACCACCATCATCAAAACACCAAATGAGGGAATATCTTTTGGAAGCATGGTGTTCCATCCCTCCAGTTGATTTCCAGAGACTTCTAGAATCTATGACATGGTGCACTGAGGCTGTTCTGGCGGCTCGTGGTGGCCCAGCACCTTGATAAGACACTTTTTGTTTTTCCTTTAATTTGTCCCCCGTCTGTACTGTGTATATATACAGAAGGTGTTGGGCCACCTGGAGCAACAAAGTACTAAATAGGACTACCCTCATTTACGAAACATTAGCATGTCCAAAATATTATGGTGCCCTGGAATTGGTGCTCTGAAGGCAAAATGTATAAAAATACCCTTTAATAAAAGTTTAGAATCTAAACTTTAGCCAGATGCAAATTGTTTGATTAAAAATCTAAAACTGTGGAGTACAGAGCCAAATGAAGAAAAATGTCTCTGTTCCAAACATTATGGAGCTCTTTGCATTGCAACAGACCATGTAGTACAACCAGTTTATTTAGTAGTCTGTATGCTGAAGGCACGTCAGCGTTACACTGACTGTATGCATGTCAGTGTAAGCTTACAAACCTGTCAATTTGGGTTTTGTTCCCATGTCAGGAGAGAGCACAACTGCCACCTCACCTTTCGCCTTATTTGGCTCAGCTGTCACTGGTCAACAAAACTGGTCACAAATGCAACTGGTCACGCCCATTCATTCACAGATTATGTGTTTCTGGATAAATTATATTAGGTTTTATGAAAGTATTTTTCTAATATCTTGTTTTATGACTGTTACACAAAATGTATTAGTTGCACAGACAAATTATCTTTGGAAATTATCCAGGTAAAGTCAGGTGAATGCTTTCAAAGTCGATCCCATAAATCCATTGCCACAGTGTATTCTGGGTAAAAATAAGTCAACAAGTAGTTTTGGTTAGATCTACATTTAATTTTATTCTAAACTGTAAACAGTGTGAGATTTTAACCAGAGAAAAACAGTGTCAAATGAAAATGCCTGTACACCATACAAAAAGAAAAATTCTGGTAAAATGTTCACACCTCATACAAAGGGCTCCTATCATCTAGTGAACCCTCTTCCAACACCTCTCATGTGCAGCTGCAGTCTAGGACTCTGTGACGCCAAACATGACATTAGTATGCAAGTCTCATTAAGAGCTAAACCAGCCATCATTTGAATATCAATGGTGTTGATGTCAATTGTGTTTTGCCGAGCAGTTGCTGCCCACTGTTTAGCATGGAAACCACTTAGTTCAGGGGCTGAATCGATCCATCTTCCTCCTTCTCAGTCACGCCCAGAAATCTGGCTGCACTGTCATCTGGACAAGAGTGACAAGAGTGACAGCCTTCCATTTAAAAGCCTTCCATCAAATCATAGAGACACATACATCTCATACCTTTCTCTGCCCAACCTTTTCCTGTGCTCTCTGTTTCTCTTCTCCTACTCTCTCTCCTCTGTCAATTCATTTTTCTATTTTCTCTCACTGTTTAGTCCAATTCATTTTATGATCACAGTAGATATACATTTCAGTTGCCAAATCATATCAAACAAATTGAGAAATAAGCTAAAAAAAAAAAAACAACACAATCCTCTCTTCTTGTGTTTACTATATATGCTCTATTTCCATACATTATATCATAGAACAACAGCCTGCTCTTTTGTCTTTTGATTTCCCTCCAACTCTGATATGTGACTGACATATTCAAAAAGCAATCACGGTGAACAGTTTGTAGGTCACAGCTAGTTGAAGAGAAAAAAATAAATAAATAAGAGATACTGGCGCAATCAATAGTGGGATGGCAGGTATGCCATCCTGCCAAGTTACGGCTTGGTAGAGCAGCATGCCCCCTACTTATACAGCACTGATAGTTTGACACTTTTCAGGGGTTTCTACATAAATAACTACAATGACCAGACTCTCCAGCCTTAAGAACATTAAATTCTGTTTCTTCTGACCTTGGGTAAACAAAACTTTACCTATCCACACAATAAGGCATCAAACTTGGGTTATTTTAGCCTTAGTGTTTTAGCCTTCTTTTTCCTGCTGATTATCATCACAATTGCCCCAGTCCCACAATTAATAATTCTCCCCATTGGGCATTTAGTTGCATCTGCTAATAACAATATCTGATCAAAGTAGTCAGATCAAAGTAGCCAACTGCAAGACATTCTGATACAAAGGCAAAACTTTGTGGTGGCTATCTTGGTTTTGTGTGGAAGGTATAACTTGCTTCAAAACTAATAATTGGCAAAAAGTTTCTATTATGGCTGTATAATCTTTTTAGGAATCTAATTTATATTTCATTTAAATGCATTCTCTATCATTTCATATGCAAACCCCACATAATACCGATCCATGACTCACATTGTATTGTTTCAAACCTCTGACTGAATTTGTAACCATTACCGTTACTGTTCAAGCAAAATATGGGATAGCCAGCTACATAGCCACATTAGTTTTATTCATACAGCTCGGAACCAACATTAGACTGGAGGTCATGTCTATCTCTCCACATTTAATTGTCTTATGGTTCATACATTATTATTATTATTATCATCATCATCAGTTACGCATAACAGATACAGTAAAAAAATAAATAAACAATGATATCTCACCAAAAAGCATTTTCTATGTACAAAAAAAGCCTACACTAGTAAACGGATATGTTTATACTTGGTTGTCAAGTTAATTTTACAAAATTTACAAGGTCTTGTATATTTGGAACTTAAGATAAATACTGATTGTAAAATAGATACTTCACATAGATAGAAAATTTGATAGATAATACTTCATTATACCCATGGGGAAATTTTCCTAGCAGTATGTAGCATTCACATTTAAAAACAGACTTCTATATCAGGAAACATGCAATCATTTACACTACAGAAAGGGGAGGAGGTGAATAAATAAATACAGATACAAACTGAAAATATGTATGCCTATTAATTAAATACTGAATATTACAAACCTATCCAGACATATGTTTGCCCCATTAGAGTACAGCATGTCTGTGGGTTAGATAAAGTTTAACCAAATAAGTACAAGAGTACAATTTATTATGAAAAATGATTTTAAAAAATCTTATTTGTCAAAGCAATTTCCTAAACATTTTTTGTTGAAATAATACTTTACAAAACAATAAATGTGCACATCAATGAAGTGCCAATGGAAAAACAAAAAAAGGGTCTCTTACAGGGATTTTCATTTTACTACTTGTCACAAGGGAGGGGCCGTTTTCTTCTCAGATAATGTTTACTGACATACTTCATTCTTAGTTTAGTACCCCTTTGTTAGGTGTAGACTTTATTGAATACCAAGCAGGGAACAATGTAAAGACACATTAGGGGGTGTTGGGCTTGGTTTTACAGAATTGGAAAATGGTGTGTGTGTGTGTGTGTGCGTGTGTGTGCGTGTGTGTACTCGCGTGTGCATGCGTGTGTGTGCATGTATGTGTGTATGCATGTGTGTGTGTGCACATGTGTGTATGCATGTGTGTGTGTGTGTGTGTGTGTGTGTGTGTGTGTGTGCATGCATGCATGTAGATGCAGTGCCAGGAGGGCTGGGAGGCTGAGAAAAATGGCTGCTGCTCCTACTAGCTGTGCCTGCTCTCTCACACGGCTGGGGCCAACAGGGCCTTGGACAGCATTGTCCTCACGCACAGGTATAATCACCTGAAGCGGATCAGTAATCCACTCAGGTGTTGCCCATTGTCTTTGAGAGGCCTGTTAAAAGTGAAGTCTTGCGGAACATTGCCATTGAGTGTTGGGGTCCATCTAACCCAACTATCCTCCAGAACCCCTAAAATGCTAATCCTGCCTGCCTTTGTAAAAGGATATTCTGTTTTGTTTTTTATTGCACAGAATTGAGATCTCTTTATTGACTAGGTTTTCTGTTTTGCTGTATCACCTCATGCACAGTGTTGCCATGTCTGTAGTTTTCTGGCCCAGTACAGCTACTTTTATGATGAACCCATGGATGGAAAAATTAAAGCTGTGGGTCTCTCTTTTTTTGGGCTGGAAGATGGACATGATCAGACACCTGCAATGTAGGTATCTGGAAAGTGTAAATGTTTTCAACAAGATTATATTAATATGAATTAATATTACCATATTAATATTTTCTCCAGCGGTGGAATGTTCAGCTGTATCTGTAGGTCTGTTCCATTACAGCCGTGTGCAACAATGGCAAGGTGCCGATTGTCACAGCCATTACTTTTCACCAGTGAAGCTGCACAGTCATTGCAATGGAGGGCTATGCTTTCATCTACAGCAGCAGGTGCAGGTATCTATCGCCTCCTGGTTGAGCAGAGTTCCTCTTGTGCACTAAGATTAGTAAAATTTCACCAGCCTTGACACTGAGGCAAAGGCAGATGATGCAGGCCCATTGTGTTGCATTTAATATGTCTATTTCAGAATGCAGGACCAACATTCTGTCACCTTTGAGGACTCATACAGGGATCATTTCCGAGCAACAGTGATTTTTAACTAAATTTCAAACCAAACCCTGTGTATATTTCCAATCAATCAATCAATCAATCAAATCACTTTATTTGTCCCCGAGGGGCAATTGCAGAGGCACATAGAGTAGTATGAGTGTTCCAGTTAGGATACCACTGCTACTGCACATAGCTAATTTAAAGTTTGTATGTCTGCCCCAAAATAAATAATAAATGCAGTAGTTTCACTCAGGCATGTTGTCAGCAAGAGAGCGACTTCCAGGACGGGCATCTCCATTATATCACTGAGAGAAGCTGGAATAACACGGTCCTTGATGATGTAACTCTTTGTCCTGCGGTCTCTGCTTAGCACACATAGACACCCAGTGGTGAAACACGGAAGCTCTTCCGCACCATGTCAGGTCTTGTCAAAGTTAGGAAAGGAGAGAGATCACGTCTGACTGCCAGTACTCATTTTTCCAAATGCACGCCCGGTATTATGACAAATACTCACATGCACATCGTCCTTGCGTGCGGGTGAAGTCCAATGGTTATTATCTACAGCTTCATTTCCCGAGGCACCGTAGACCCTGCAGAGCGCCGCGACATTCACACTTTTGCAAAGAGCACACCAGTTCTCCTTCGTAGTCGAGTTCAAATGCAATTATATTTTTAAAAATATGCTTAAAGGATTTTAAAACGCCAGCACCGCATCCATTAAGGAGCATTACGATCTAGGTTAGACTACTTCAAAACCAAAATAGTCTCATTTACCGCATAAAAATATAAGCTAATGCTTACGAACAGTATTCCCTAAAAGTGCCCTATGGAACAACCGGACCTCTGCCCTATAAACTAAACCGGATAAATGAAATGCTTGAAACGTAGGCCAATATAAGAATAGCCTGGATATTGTATAACTGATGACAATTCCATTAGAATATTACTTTTACATTAAAGGGCACATTAATGCTTTATTTTTGGGTACTAGTACGGTCGGGAATTCATGAAGCATGTATTTTGATGTTTCGTAGGTTATATCAAAATTGTACGAGGAAGAATCGGATGTATCAATGTTTAATTTTCATGTAGCGCTCTTCACAACAACATCCCAGTGCACAGTGGAAAACAACTGCGCACCATTAGGGCAGCTGGTAGCACATTGGTCAAAACCCAAAAGAGAACGTCAACAGGAGGACATTATGCCAACATACAGAACTACAAGACTCAGTAAAGTACAGCTGAATGATTTGAGGGAATTACATGCTTAAGTGCGACGTAGTGCGCGATAATTAGCCCGTTTGTTGGTGAAACGTTTTCTTGCGAACAAAGGAACGGTTTCCACGACGGTATTTATTAATAGACAGCCGCGGAGTTAAGTCTGATCTCATACACGCAAGCATTAGAAACACACTGCGCGTAAAATACCCGCAGGTCCGCGGCAAAAAAAAAGAAAAGAAAAATGCTGCATATATTTCGACTTACTTCCTTCGCTATTTGTGTGTGGGGAATTGAGCGAACCTGTTCTAGTTTTTTACTGGCCCAAGGAGCAGGGGAAAAGCGCGAGGTATTTTATGTGGAGGTAGATCTGAGAGCGAATTTGCTGGCCCATCCCCCGCAGGTCTTACTGGCGTCGGTAAGTCTGTGTTGACTTTCTCAGTTAGTTGCAAGCTGGTCCAGAAAACATTCAAAAATATACGGACTTGGTTTAGGATTAATTAAGTAACAGTCAGCAGTGTTTTACCATAACTTTTATTCTAATATTACGCTGTAGCATAATCATTTTAGTACCATTTGTACTGGCAAGCAAAAAAATTGCGCTTCAAAGAACGTATAACACCGAATGAGTGAAATGTTAAACTGCAGTCTGACAGAACTAAATTGTGGTGACGTAATGACACCTGGTACTCAGAATAAATTAATTTATTTCGCATTTATTTTTTTGCCTTCAGAGTCGCCGTCCCGTCCGCACTCGGAGCTCCGTTCCGTGCCTTAAATTGAGCCTACCCTCTCTAGCAAGAAATGTGCTTTCAACCTGATCATAAACTTGGTTTGAAAAGAGAGCCCCGCCCACCCTCTGGTTCTTATTCTACGACAGCTTTAAAACAGCAGCTTTCCAGTCTTGCGATTAGAACAAGGAAACGCAGGGAAGAACTGCACATTGTCCCTTCTAATGCAGTAATCGAACGCAATTGACTGAAAAATCTGGCGGAATCTACAAGTTTTTATTTGCGAAGAAAGACGACACTTCCTAGAAATAAGCATGGATTTTTTAAATCACAACTATTTGAACGCTCGCTCCCCTTACGACTACACATTCAATTTCTGGAACGACTATTTGGGTCTCTCGACGTTGGTCACGAAGAACAAGAACAGCGCGCCCCAAAGTCCCAATTCCATCACGGAGTCTCTGAAAGCGACTCTGGGCTTGGACGATTCCCCGGCGTGCTCGTGCGTTATCGGGGGCAGCAGCGAAGGTGGACACTTGGAATGCTGCTGCCCTTCCGCGAGTCCTCCGCCTACCTCCATCCTCGATTTGAAAGAGCGCTTCTCCATTTTTAGCCCTTTCCAGAACCAAAGTGCCGGCGTGCCACAGCAGGACAGAGAATCCGGTTTTGGAGGGAGCTTCGCCGGTTTCGACCTTTTCGGCATGGAGCGAAAGATGCGCAAGCAGACGCCGAGGAATAAGCAGGAACCCAAGATCTGCGTCTTCTGTCGGAATAATGGAGCGCCCGAGGAGGTGTACGGCTCCCATGTACTGAAAACGCCAGACGGGAGGGTCGTTTGTCCCATTCTCAGGGCTTATACTTGTCCCCTATGCAGTGCCAATGGGGACAATGCCCATACCATAAAATACTGTCCGCTTTCCAAAGATCAGCCCGCACAACGGCCACTTAAGGGAGGGAGAGCGGTGGGGGGTAAGAGGCTCAAAATATTCTAAGTATATCGTGACAATTACGGAGAAGCAAACTCAATCTAATAATTGCACTGAATGTTTTCCAGACGACTGTTTTGATTGCGGCTTTCCCTGGTCATAACTATACAATATCCAATTTGACGCAAAGATAAATAGGAAAAACATACCCCGTGCATCAGCCCTCAAAGTGTCATTGTCAGTTGAGAATGATCTATTTGCGTGGTTGATTAATTTTACTTCACGAGAAGCATTTAAACGCTACATGGCACAGTTGTCGCACTGTTCATAACATGCACCTTCATTCATTATCACGTTTTGTGAATAAACGCTAGTATTTTTAATAGAGGGTACTATGACTGTTTGCGTACGGAGAATAGTATCTTAGTTTCCCGGATGCATTTTGTATTATTGTATTAGAAGCATACCTTTATTGTCGCTTGTCTTATGAACCAAAGTTTAGTTAATTTTTAAAACGAGAACGAATGTTTCCATTCTGCATTTTACACTGAAGCTAGATGTCAGTCCCTGTTACTTACCAGGGATGTGGGCGTTGTTCTTTAAGCAACCTCTTTCAGCCACCTCAGTCCATAAGACGGTTTCACCCTTGTTCTGAAGAAAAAGGCCATTACATACAACATCCGCTTTAAAAGTAAACAAATATCCACCTAAACAAAGGGTACTCTCTTGTCTTAGAGTAACTTCAAAATGATCGCATGCATTGCCAAATGACTTCAAAATCATTACACTCATTCATAGCGGTTTACAATGCTATACCTTTTAAAGTAGATAATAATGAAGAACGTAAGTGGAGGTAGGCTACTCATGTTTACAAACCCGACAGCGGGTAAAACACTGGATGTTAGTGTCTTTTGAAGAATATCGAATCCATATGGCTTTCCTCCATAGAACATTGCCATTCATGAGTTTTACAAGCGGTTCCCACCTACAATATTTAAAACAAGATGGGGGAGATGCGCGGAGCGCTTTACAAAACACCGTAAAAGTCCGGGAACAAATGCAGTAATTCTTTTCTTGTGAAATGCTGAAGTCCTATAGCACGAATGAATGTCATTAAAGAAGCTTTTTTGGAACAATGTACTATCCCTTTTTGCATTATTTACGAGAATGAATCCAAAAAGATGCAAAAATGTTGTGAATGTAAAATAAAGTGAAACGTGACACTTGGAGAGACTGCACATTTCTGACAGTTATGTTTACCAAAGGAATACAGTAACTTTAATGAAATAAGGAAAAAAGTAATAGATTTTCTGTATTGTATATACAAAGTGTGTATTGTTTATTCAGTATTTTAACATTATAATAACTGACTTAAGAGGGTACTACCTCAACAGAATTTTCAAATAATTACAAATTTGTACTTATATGTAAAATGTCAACATTTGCAGTTTATAAATATAGTGCTGCCATTTATAATAAGGGTTTTTAATAGTATTTTTTGGATCTTTGTATTACATAATTGTATATTTCCTTTGTTGCATTATACATTTGAAAGTCAATTTCCGATAAGCTCTAAGCATTGTTTGCCAAAAGGCAAGAGTTGTAAATAATAATATCCATATGTTCTTTGAAGTTGTGTCGTCTTGATGTTTCGCTGTTTTTTGGAGAGTGTAAATGAGAGAATGAATTATGTTTAAGGCAATATCCAAATTTGCCAGTTTTAATTGCCATTTTTAATTAAAAGAAAAACGAGAAACAACTGTTGAATTTTGTTATTTATATTTTGTCACTTACTGTATGCTGCAGCGCAGAATGCTAACAAAATGAAATCACTACAGAAATAAACAGCTTATCAAATATTTTAAATCATTTTGAAGTTGTTTGCTTGATTGAATCAATGCCTTAATGGAGTGAAAAGGGCATGACATACAACAGTCCAGACTGTGCTGTAGAAAGTGTGGGTAAGGTCAAAGGAGTTTTTACAGAATGCCACAACCTTTTGTCTTCCTGTTGCTTCTTAAATGCTGCGGCCTGTAGTAATCCAGCTTGCATAGACATGGGATAAAAGCCAAAGTCACTTGACAGGAAACCTTAAGAGAAAAATAGGTTTATCCATCCTCTTGATCATTGTCCATCATTTAAAAGTTGGACACTTGAGAATACCTCAGCCTGTTTTCCTGGCCAAGACTATAAATCTAACAACCCACAGCCTGGGCAATCCAAGGTGGCTGCATACGATTAACTTTTCATCCAGTACAAAAGGGTTGGAGCTTAAAAAGGGTGGGTCAAGTCGGATGTCGATCCACCACAGGATCCCGCCACACACGTACAGTCACACCCCCCACCTCGGAGTTTCCAGCGGGCTACACCTCTGCTCTCTCCCAACCAAGAATTTGCATGAATAATGGATGGATACTGAACGAGACAGCAAGTTATGTTTAGAATGGTGCAAAGAGCCTGGCAGATATCAGTTCAAGCATGCCCGGGCAGCTAACAAACAGTCCCCTGTGCCTTCCCAGCGCTCACCGTTAGCAGGGGCTGCCGAGGGAGTTTCTACAGGCTTGCTCAGTTATTTACACCATGTTAAATCTTGCATGACTTTTATGATGGATTATTGCTGTCTCTCTTTACTAAATGCCACACAGCCAATTGAGAAAAATACCGCAGTTCGCAAATACATTTCCAAATGTAAGAAGGCATTTTGTTCAGGCCCACGGTTTCGCACTGCAATGATCAAATGGGGCAAGGCGGTCAGTGAGTGCCTTTCCTTAACTCTCTTATAATGGGCAACAGCTGGGAGGCCTTCTCAATAGCACACGGAGCTCAGCTCTATTAAAATTGAAATTCAATACATTTGTTGTTGGTGCATTTTCTCAGATCACAGCCTCTTACATAATGAGATTTAATATGTCTTTCCAAATGGATGTGTTTGCAGACACCCTTTGACAAACATTACATTATGTATCTAATTTCAGTTATCTTCGGAAATTCTTTGGACAACTAAGCATGCCTAAAGTGGTCATGGTACCATATTTCTGTAATTTCCAAATATGAGACATCATAAGTTTTGCCAATGTTACCAATATCAATAGTGCTTGGGTTTCATATGGGTTTTTACACTTGATTTAATAATTTTTTAATCTGACGTCATATATATAAAAGATATGTTAACCACCCTTTCGACAGACCCAACAGTCTAAAATAAACATTATAAAATACTTGAATAACTTTAAAAAAGCATATGAAATACATTTTGGGTGTATGCAACCAAAGTCGTGAATAGCAGTTGAAATTCACATGACTGTAAAGTACGTATTTATCCCAGTAATGTTTTGCCATGGAAAAACTGAACAGTAATGCATTAGCTAAAACCTTGCTGCCATGCTACTGGAACCAAACCAGATTGTGCTGTTTCAAATACAAATGTTAGGCCATTCAAGCGTGTGTGTCTCACACAGTGTGGATGACTGACTGCAGATTGCTTACTCACAAATATTCAATCCATTATCTATACCCGCTTACCCTGGGCGGGGTCACGGGGTGTGGGGGTGCGGGGATGTTGCTGGAGCCTATCCCAATGTGCATTGGGCGAGAGGCACACCCTGGACAGGCCACCAGTCTTTTGCAGGGCACACACACCATTCACTCACCCTCATACCTATGGGCAATTTAGAGTCTCCAATTCACCTACCTGCATGTCTTCAGACTGTGGAAGGAAACCGGAGTACCCGGAGGAAACCCATGCGAACATGGGGAGAACATTCAAACTCCGAACAGAAAGGCCCCAAGCTGGATTCGGGCCCAGAACCTTCTTGCTGTGAGGGGACAGTGCTACCCAATGCACTATTGTGCCTACTCATAATATTGTTTGATATTTTTTGCTTTACATTTGAAACATTAGTGAAGTGGCAACTATTTGAAATAATCAATATAGTGTATGAAATATTCAGAATAATATACAGTATTTAATTAATTTACTTTGCTTTCTAAGCTTATTTTTTGAGTTGAGGCTTAATAAGGGAAGCAAATATAAGCTTTGCTGTTCTCATGCCAGGTCAGGCTTTGTAGTAATTCAGTTCTCTCTAAAATAGGCCAAAGATTTCGAAGACACCCAAGGCATAAATGCTGATGGTCTTCTCCCTTTACTTTCCTTTGACCTCTGGGATTCAGTCTGTGGGTATAATAGCCACTAGCTAACATCCATCTAACATGGTCTGAATAACAATAGATGTACTGGAGGTAGCCATATGGTGTGTGTGTGTCCTTTCGCTTGCCCTTTTGCATGTTAAAAAGAGGAACTTGTGAAGATGTACTTGTGTACTTATGGCTCCTTTGTTTACCTCCTGCCCTCTAGTGGTATGGGTGTCGGCACCCACAGAATGGGAATTAAGCAAAGAGGAGGGGAGGGTGTGCGTAACATAGATTTTGTGCAGACAAATGGAGAGGTAGAGTGTGTGCACAGCCTGGAGCGAGCTAGTTCTAACTTACCATTGTGCTATAAAATTTTTATATTTATGGCAGATTGGAGATAAAGTTTTTAGACGGTTACAGAATGAATTAAAGAGATTGAAAAGGTGGGTCTCAAATAAAGCCTTTATTTTCATATTTATACAGTGGAAAGATGGGGTGCTAGACAAAGCGATATCCCCACTGGTGTGCATTTAAGTTCACTGAAAAAGCAATTTTAGTGTTTGCCTTATTATTTCCTCAGATTCCACACCAACATTCTGTATGCTACTCCTACAACTTGTCAGCTAAACCTACCAGGTTTGGTAAGTAGCTTCACCTGGTTGCTTGTACTTTTTATGTCAATAGCACAAATACTGTATATTTTTTGAGATTTACAATTTCACATCAGAAAATTTTCCATTGATTGACAATGATGGAACTTTCAGAAGGTGAACGATACACACAGCTGCAAGCTACAATTGGCTGCTGCAGCTGACACAGATACAGTCTCGCTCTTTGGCAAAACTCTGAGCACACTCTGGCACTATGAGTAATATTTGCAGCAGTAATGTGAGTTCAACTCAAACTAATATTAATTTTCCATTATAATTCCTGCCAGCTAATTTACCGTATTTCAGCATTTAACACAATGCTAATTCTTGTAACATATTAACAAACCCTCACAAAATTTCACTCCTTTTAGTTATGTGCACACTTTTTCTTTTTGCAATAGTGGGAAAGAGGTTGGGGATTAACTTTTTATTATAATTTTGGCACTAGCTAATGTGAATTTTGTTAAATAAACAGTTGGGTTGCATATGTGGTATGTATATGTGTATACAATAAATAATTATTCACATATTTTCTAAATTTTGATACATAGTCTTGATGATACATGTGCTCTTCAAATAATGTCATAATCCAGGTCTCTGCCGTGAGTTGCCACAAAGTTGTTAGGATTTATTATGTAGTGCACTCGCGTGTAAATGGGCTTTTTTAAATGCTTGGGGTTAAGGGATCAAATAATCTGAACATTTGACATGGATGGATCATGGTTTCATTCTTAGTTAATTAAATTATTTGAACATTCCCTCTCTTGGCAGCAGTTTCACACAAATGCGAAGGGGCATAAAACACAGCCTTGTCAGAGTCAGGTGCATCCATAGTGGTTCTTAAGCAGTAGAATCCAAAATGTGGACAAACATATCACATATGGAATTTTTGACTTTTATTCTGTGCCATCACGGCAAGCTGTCCTCCACATCTGCACTGTGACAAGAGAGAAGAATCCAGATTATGCCATAAAGGCATATCTTAAAGTAAAGCTAAATTTCTTCATCAAAATGCCTTTGATTTATGCTTGAGAGATGGAGCTAAATTACATAACATTCGAAAACACACATTTGAAATGTAGGATTTTTTGTAGAGGTATATGTATGAAACATTTAAGAACTTCAACATTTACTTAAATCTATGACATCTTTGTTGAATGTAAGAAATGTGTAAATTTACTAAATGTTGATAAGCGATACGTAAAGAATTTAGCTTTATTTTTGACTGAAATATATAATTTCTGGGGGTAATAGTTAATATTTTGTCCTGCTGTCTCAATATCAAATGTAGGAAAGTAACATTTTTGTTTTACTTTCCTACACTTATAGAAATGTGAGAAGAATAATATGCAAAGTAAAATATGTACATTCCCTGTCACATTCAGCACCCTATTTCAAAACACCCCATAGGCAGAGATATAGATGGCCTGGTCAACTGTATATACTTTTATTACTTTTACTTCTATGCATGGTCATTGGCAAACTAAACACTTTGTATGAAATCTGTGTTTCTGCGGAGTCACTTATATACTCCGCCATGCACATTTCCAAAGGTACTGGCTTGCTAAGAAAAGGGGAAAAAAGCAATACAAATACAAAACAGAAGTGAAACAAATCAATAGAATCAGGAAAAGCAGGAGGCTTACGGATGCCCAAGGACTTTCCTTGTGACAAAGAAGCTGTCTGCATCTAGGGACCTGGCAGAACTCATTGGTCTGTGAGATAATGTGATGGCCACTAAGGGAAGTAGGCAAAATGGACTCAATGTTCATGGGTCGGCTTTCTGGCTGCCTTCCTTTTAGCATCATCCCCATTAGATTCAGAGGAGAAGAAAGTGGAACGAGTCATTGACAAAGGAGGTAACTGGTCTATAATAGGCCAGGATTTGTCTTAGTTAAGGAGCAGTCAATATTAATTCAGATGATATTGAGGTTGTAGCTGTGGATTTCACAGTTACAGTCACCAAAACTAATGTTCACTGGGGAAGGTGTATTTTTTTTTCATCGAAACATAACACTTGACCTGACTGTTTGACTTCTGCTTACTCACAAGCACATAATTTTATAAAGGTGTAAAAATTTAACAATATCTACCAATCACTTGGTGCATATGTGTGACTGAGATAGTGTCGCTGAAAATGCATGGAGAAAAGCCTTCTTCATCTATGGCACTGCAATTGGAAAAAAAAAACACTTACTGGGAAAATGATAGAAATGGCCATTTAAAAAGAATCACCTGGAGGCTCTGTGTTACAGCAGCCAAGCCAATTTGCTTATATGCATGTAACCTGAAGAAAATTACTATTTTGTGTTTCTATCTTGTGATATTGAGATGCCCGGGGGGATAGATGATTGACTGAATGAAAATGGCACTCTCATTTTGAGCAAAGGCTAAGCTGGAGAGAAAATAACTGTGTTTCATAATTTTAAGAATGCCACATTAAAGCTCTTGGCAGTGTCCACAGGTATGGCTAAGGAGAGCATGTACAAAAAGTGTAAAAGGTCACTGTGATGTCATATAGTGACTGCAAAAACACCAGCTATGTAGGAGACCTGGTTTAAGCTGCCTGTTCCGTCCTTCCTGTCTCTGCCAGTAATTATACACACATTATATAGTATTAGTTTAGTTTCTCCCCAAAATGAAAATAAACAAATAAAGTGGCTCTTAAAAACAAAATGATTTGGGGCTGCTGGGTGGCTCATCCTGTTAACACACTATTCTAGTGCATGGATGGGCCCCATGATCCATCCAAGTCAACCATAGCCGGCAGCTCCACAGAGTGACATACAGTTGCCGTTGGTGTTGACCAGGGAAGGGAGAGTTTCAGCCAGCTAGGATGACATCATGCACTAGCGGTCCCCTCTGGTTAATTGGACACCTGAGGTCTGCTTGTTAAGCTACATATGAAGTGGATTGAATTAGCACGATTTCCTGATCTAATTAGTGGTTAATTGTGACCCACATCAAAGCAATTAGTTTTCTTAACAACTGGAAAAGATGGAAACTAAACAGGGATGGAATGCCATGAAAAAAAACACAATTCATATTTAAGCAGCAGACTGCACAAGTATCTCTGGTACATCTCACATAGATTGATTCAATATATAAGTATTAAGACCAAAAAACTAAATCTATGGCCTTGTTGTACAGAGACCAACAACAAGGGCCAATCAGCAGAACTTTGAGCAGTGGATAGATGCCACTCATTTGTCATCCATTCCCCAATACATTTATGACTGCAAACATTCAACTAGATAACACAAAATTATGATAATACAAAATTATGTTCTTTTCTCCTGAGGCAGAAAATACAAGTTCAGAAAGCAAAAGTCCTCCCCAGTATTTTGTTCCAATTACCTGAATGAGCTAATTAGCATATTTCTTCAGCCTGGATGTACAGCCAACTAATTACAACTAATTAGTGAAATCAGTTGGCTGTGTTCATGGGTGGAAGAAACACATGGCAAGACTTACTTTCAACCCCTGGAATTTCCACCTCTGCCTTTCTCAGTAAACGAGTAATCAATGGTGGGGCAATCCCCTCTGCAAAACAGCTTAGGCAGAAGTATGTGTCACAGGCTGAACATAAAAAAATATAAAGGAAATGATCAAGCCTGCCAACAGAATATCTGTGGTCGCAGAGGGTATACAGATGGCAGAAACAATTATGGTCTGCACATTTTATTTGTGTTTTTATTTTTTCATTTTATTGATTTACTTGCACATTGTTAAAAAGAAAAAACAGAGGACATATCATCAAGGGCAAGAGAATTGTGAACTATGGAAAACACCTCAATGAAATGATATTCTGGTTTGAGTGTAGGGAAATCAGAATATATTCAAAATAATAAGAACAATGAAAAAAATAAAAAATCGAACACTGGCTCAGCAGATGCCCAGCACAATAAATAGACAATGAATTGAACCATTCTGAGATGCTGTACAGAAAATGACAAGATATTGCAACCCTAATGCACTCCAAAACAAATCACATTTCTTTCAACGAGCACACAAATCCCTTTTTAGCTGTCTGAGCCCCAGCAAGTCTGCACACCTGACATGACAAAACTCCCTCTGGACTCGATTCTAGAATTCAACAATAACTGCTTTTCCAAACACATCCGTTACACATTATTTGTACATGAAATCAGCACTGCAATGACACTTGCTTGTTCCAGCCAACTGAACTGTATGCGTTCATATGGACAAGTTTACACCAAGAATCAACCAATGACAGAAAATACTACAAAAAAAAAAAAAAAAAAAACTGGCAATGATTAAATTCAATCACAATCAAGTTTAAACCTTACATTTTAATTTAATTCCTTCCTACAAACCATTTTTTGTTATAAATTGCCTTCTATTTATCTTTGTTGTGCATGTGATGTAACTGCACTGTTTATGTAGTATGCAGGCTCCTTCCAGAGATTAAAAACAATGATATAGCACAACTCTATAAAACTACGCTACTGTCACATGATTATGTGGTTCTAATAACTAAACTGAATGCAGCACGTGACAGTGGCATCTGCCGTCATTAAGTGGCAACTGACTGACCAATGCTGTTGACTGCGGGGGGGGGGGGGGGGGGGGGGCGGTGATGATGTGATAATTGTCTAACTCTAGTGATCAGAGAAGGATCTAATGACCTTATGCTGACTGAAGACTGAAACACGTGAGAAACTGCTTTGGAAGAATTGGGGACCTCAGTAATGGCAACAGAATTTTATCTCCGAGGCCCAGCTTACATCATTACTTCTCCCATGGTCCATAATAATACTTCAGCCAAGAAGCAGAACAAAACAAATACACCACAAAAGAAAAGATAAAGTGACTCAAAGGAGTGCTGGGAAGCTAATGGATATCATCTTGTTCAAGTTTACAGTGTATCTTTTTTCAAGAAGCAATTGAAGGGTGAGATTAAAAGTATTGTTCATGTGCTATTTTGGTTTCATGTATTTGTCTCAGTTAAGAGGAGGGAGTAAGGTGTAACCTTGCTTTGCTTGTCTTCTCATAATGATAAGCTACCTGATAAGAATTCAGATTTTCCTGCAGACTGCGGAGGTGAAACTACAAAATTATTTTTGTCCGTGGTATTTGATCTTGATAACCTTTCCACTTGTCATCCTGTCATCAGGTCTGATGTAGTCAGGCTAAGTTCAGACGGTAGTACTGTATAGTATAACATGCGAATGTGAGACAAATCTTGTCCATGGGCATTAGTTCAGCGCAGGCAGAGATCCACTGACCTTTATATCATCTGACTGGGCTCATAGCAGGCACAGCTTTTTAGATTCTTGGACAAGGACAGTGGACACATTAAACTGATCTCTGCATACAGCAGGTGTTTCTCATTTGGGGTTCTTCGTGATGATGTCACCCATGAGATGGATCATAAGCTTTTTATTACATTCTTTTTTTTTTGGCGTGGGGGGGGGGGGTGGTTGCAGCGTAGTCTGCCTTTGATGCTTAGTGCAAAGCTTACACCATTAATCTTCACTCAAATAAACAAGATCACCACACTCTCTGATGGCCAGCAAGGAATGTCACCATGAAAACACACGGAAAGAACACACTTTACTATTGCTGATTACTGCTTTTTAAATGGTACCCCCAACAGTTTCTAGCAGTAGGTGGCAATGACCATCTCCTAGATTCTTTCCATTAACTTCTTTAGGTATAATTAAATAAGGTGCGTAATGGGAAGATAATGCATTCATTAAGGTACCAGGATCCTTTCAAATGACACCAAAATCTACCTTTTCAGACCCACCCAAACAAAGGCCTTTCCTCAGACAATGCCACAGTCACTCCCCCTCGAAACAGAACCTAAACCAATATTTTACTCCATCATGCAGTTAGCAAATGTCCTGCACAGAAAACTCCAGGAGTCATAATTCTGCTCTTCTTAGGGAGGTACTGTAGATCAGGCATCTATGGTCTGGCCACACCCCAAGGTAATGTGTAGCTAGTGGAACAAACAACCAGGAAGGAATGTTGAAATTTTCCTATCCCTGTCATTGGCAAGCTAAAGTGACATTTATTTGGCTGAATTTCAGGTACAGGATTCAATTTAACTGGCTCCACATACGTTTTTGACGCCAAAAATTCAGTAGTACCTAGCTGTAATTTGAATTTTTGATCTCTAAAATTCCATTGGAGCTATTTGTAATTCAATTTTTTCATACCAGAAATTATAATTATTACTTTATATTAAAAAACAAAACAGGAACCAAGGCACTCTGCCCATATAAATTCAAAATGCCTTTACGACATTGGCAGGTTCAAAATAGAAACAATAAAATACCCCTGCCAATGTAACAGGGTATTTTATTGTTTCTATTTTGAACCTGCCAAAGAAAAAAAAAAAAAAAAAACATTTAAATTTTATATGGGCTGAGTGCCTTGGTTCCTGTTTTGTTTTTTAATTCATGTTTTTTTTAATCCCCACCAAAGAGCACCTCACAGCCCAAAAGCTGTTTTATAGCTGTGTATCAATGTAGAGCTCTTTTTCTACTTTTTATTTATAACTAATATTAATTTGAAATTTTCATGTAAAGAATTGAATTACAGCTAGTTGCTTTCTGAAATTCATTTAGAACTATGTTTGTTACTTACAATGAGCATTATTTGCTTTGCAATGCCCTTGTACAGCCTCACTTCCTGGTTTTGGGACTTACGTATATTTTTAAGCAACACTTCAATCATGATAATTTAAAGACTCACTCTACTCAAAGACTTGTTTTTAAACAATTAACTCCTCTTGGAAGCATGAATTTCACTATACAGATTGATTTTTTTAGGCAGAGTTTGTCACCAGAGCACCTTTTCACAATCTTCCACTGTAGATGGAGAGCATCTTCGTACTTCCCAGAAATCTAATGGTAAATGGAAATCAAAGCGCTTTACAATTGATGCCTCTCATTCGCCCATTCACACACACACTCACACTCACACACCAACGGTGAAAGGCTGCCATGCAAGGTACCAATCAGCTCGTTTGGAGCAATTAGGGGTTAGGTGTCTTGCTCAGGGACACTTCAACACGCCCAGGGTGGGGGATCGAACTGGCAACCCTCCGACTGCCAGACAAACGCTCTTACCTCCTGAGCTATGTCGCCCCATAAGCATGTACAAGCAAAATTTGAGAAGTCAGAAATTATTTGAGTAATAAATAATTATAACTTTCTCTAATTTAAGTTTTGATATCAAAAATGTAAATTACAGCTTATTAGGACTACATTTTTATATCAAAACATTAAGATTTGAAATAGTTATAGTGGAATTTAGAATTTGGTGAGTATAGAAACTGGTGAGATAAATCTGACGTAACACTTCCCTATGCTTAGCGTTTGTGCAGGGTCAAGCGACCACCCCATCAGGAGAGAGGTGGAGGAGGACACCGATACTAACTCCAGGTCCAACGAGAATCATGGATGGAGGGATGCCAGAGTACAAGTCCGGTCAGGACAAGGAAGGCCACAGTGTATTTAAGCACTATTATGCCCTGCAGCCTTGGCCTAATTTGTCTTCAGCCTTACTCTATCAAATTTAAGCATTTTTTGTTCTTTCATCTTCATATTGTTTGTGTTTTGAAAGCTGTGCATTGAGGATTTACAACCTTAATAAGACACTATTGCAGGAGATTCTCACTTTTTTATTTATAATAACTGCAGGCACTGAAGCAGGGCAATGGAAGGAAGGATTGTGAACACACACACACACACACACACATATATATATATAATCTTTCCTATAGTGGCCTATCAGATTTGCTTAATGGTT
Organism: Anguilla anguilla; assembly: GCF_013347855.1. Lineage (NCBI taxonomy): Eukaryota > Metazoa > Chordata > Actinopteri > Anguilliformes > Anguillidae > Anguilla > Anguilla anguilla. The sequence continues at coordinate 37,571,865 of NC_049207.1, forward strand.
AGGAGGAATTTTAGATCATTGCTGCTTATAAAACAGCATCAGTTCATTGATATGTCTCATATTTCTTACATGAACAGCCCTCTTCAGGTCATGCCAAAACGACACTATTACAGGAGATTCTCACTTTTTTATTTATAATAACTGCAGGCACTGAAGCAGGGCAATGGAAGGAAAATAGCCTGATTGTGAACACACACACGCACCACGCATATATATATATATATATATATGCTTATAAAACAGCATCAGTTCATTGATATGTCGCAGATTTCTTGCATCAACAGCCCTCTTCAGGTCATGCCAAAACATCTCTCTTGGGTTAAGTTCTGGACTCTGACTCTGACTCTGGCTATTCCAAAACATGAATTTGTTTAAATGATTCTGTTGTTGATTTGGTCATGTGTTTTGGGTCATTGCCTTGTGGTATCACCCAAGCTTCAGGTGATCACTACCTGACATTCTCCTGTAAAATGTTTTAATACAATTTTGAAATATTTGTTCTCTCAATGATTGCAAGCTGTGCAGGCCCTGAGGCAGCAAATAAGCCCCAAACCATGATGCTCCTTCTACCATGCTTCACATTTGGGATGAGGTTTTGATTTTGATGAGCAGTGCTTTTTCCCTCCAAACATAGCATTGTGCATTTCTGCCAACTTTCAAGCTCAGCTTTCGTCTAATTCGTCCATAGAATATTGTACCATAGAGGCGTTGTGGAACATTCAGGTGGTCTTTTGCAAACTTGAGATGTGCAGAAATGTTTTTTGGAGAGCTGTGGTTTCCTTCATGGTGTCCTCCCAGAAAAAAAACATTCTTGTTTAGTGTTTTTCTTTTCTTAACAAGTTCAGGAGATTTCTTCAGTTACTTTACTGTTACCCTAGGGTTCTTTTTGACCTGATTCAGCATTGCACGCTGTGCTCTTGCTGTGATCTTTGCAGGATGCCCACTCCTAGGGAGAGTAGCAACAGTACTGGATTTCCTCCATTTGTAGACAGCTTGTCTTATTGTGAATTGATGAACACCCAGGTCAGGATTTCTTCTTCTAAGGTCTGAAAATTGTTTTTGTTCAGCGCATGGCTCACATGAACAGATGTTTTCTGAGAAGAGCAGACTCAGTTACCAAACTTTGTGCGCCTTTTTTTATAGGGCACATCCAAACCCACACCTCCAATCTCATCTCATTGATTGGAACTCCTGACTCCAATTAGCTTTTGGAGCTTTTTAGTCATTAGCATAGAGGTTAACATACTTTTTCCAATCTAGACTGTGAGTGTTCAAATTATGCATTCAGTATTGATAATTAATGCAGTAATTCATGCAGAAATCCAGGCAATTCCAAAGGGTTCACAAACTTTTCTTGTGACTGTGTGTCTATATATATATATATATATATGTAAGGTATATACCCCTGTAAAAATCTGAAATACCAGTATACTTGGAATCTGAGATAAAATATGCTGGCATTCCAAATATACTGGTATTTCTGGTTAGCCAGGAAGGATCTTTTCCCTAAATGGAGCTGTATTGGATATCCAGATGGTGCAGTTGGATATATCCCAACATCAAAAACTCTATTGCTTAAATTTGTCAGTGGTTGCTTCTGATTACACACCTGGCGCAGCCAACACACAGGAGCAAACACATCTTAGAGGCTCTTGCGAATCAATGCAGACTGTTTGGAAGAAACACAGCTGTGCTAATGTAGCAGTGTTTTCATCCTGAACGTACCCCTGCTTAAATCCACAGGGAATTACATTATCACAGCACACTGGTTGCATCGGTGCAGATGAGAGCTGCAGCTCTCACATATGCCTCAACCCACAGCCTTCATGGTTTTAAGATCTGGTGAAGCATAATCATTCTGTTCAAACCAGATCAAGGTCCCTAACATTAACCCTATTGCCATTTCACATCCAAACCTATCATTCAAAAGATTTTTCCCCCTCACTTCTCGTGACGTTGGCCTGATTTTAACAAAATGATGGCAACTACTGCTACTGAGCTACCTATAGTACAAAACTCAAGCTCCACCCTGATGCCCAGCAGTTTGCCTGCGACAGAGATCAAGGTGTTATCTGGATCTCTGCTTGCTTTATCCATGTCCCCTTGCTCATTGACCACTGATTTTTGAGCAACAGATCAATGCTGCTGTAGACTATTCCGCAAAAATATTTTCATAATGCATATCTGTTTTCTTGGAACAGGAGAACAAATTCAAGCCTAATCAAGCCTGAAATCAAAGAAAGTTGTTTAGACTTACAGTGTACAATGTCTGTCCTACATGTTTTTGTAACAGAAGGGCACTTAAGATGCATAATCATCTGATTTGTGGGGAAAGAATGTTTAAATGAAAGTAATACAGTTATTGTTTTGCAGTGAAGCAGTTCCGGTGGATAGCAATACAAATGGAATGGGCACGTGATTGTAACGATGGCTGCAGATCCTCCCCGTGACGTTTTCCGAGAGGCTCAATGCTCTGTGCGCTGCTGATCAACTTCACAACCTAGCTGGTCTTTGAAGCCCCCTGCTTTACAACATGTGGTACTGCAGCATCAGTATACTGTAAGCAGCAGTCCTGAGCTTCAGCAGCATTGTGTTTCCATACTGCCACTCTATGGATTCTACTGGAGTTGCAAGTTGGCTCTCACGCTGTTCCAAATTGTGCTGTATTTGTTTTATAAATAAAAAAATAAGCTATAAAAATGCAGTGCAGTTACTATTGTTACTGAATTTACACTGAAATAAATTACCTTCTCCCTGTGCTTTTGGGGTTTGGGGATAATTCAGGTGTTTTGCAAATATTGTTCAAGGATATTTCTGTAACACTCTAAAACCTAAATGTAATTTTATTGAATGAATTGAGTAGCCTCAGCTTACAAATGCAATACGGTGTTATATCTCAATTAAAAGTGATTTAAAAATGGTTTAACTTAAAAGTTTTAAGTCTAGTGAATACTTGAACACTAAAAAAATACTTGAAGCCATTTTAGTTGAACCTGTAAAACCTTTTGTTTTACAATATGGGTATCTGTCAAGTGGTAAATTGTACACCTTCAATCACCTCCATGTGTACAATGTGTGTATCAACAATTCTTGGATTGATGATGTAGAGCATTGACTCCGCATGAGAATAGTATTATATGCAGCAAGTTTACTTCTTCTTAATTATAGATTGTCTTCATTATGTGCAAACCTATGAAGTCCTCAGTAGTAATCGATCAGTAGATGATGGCACATTTCTGGTCTGGGTGCAAATTTTTCTCCCTTCTTTAATGTATTTTATTCATGTCTTTCATCTGACTTATTTGCCTGTTCTATTCCCTTTAATTCCACTTTCTGGCTAGGATTGTGATCTCTTAACAGATTCAGTATCTGGCTCAGCTGCAGCTTTCTCTTAATGCAGTTTGACCCATGGGCAAAGCAGGAGTATCTGTGACCTGTCTGTAGTCCCTGCTGACTCCATTGCCCCACACTCTGAAAGTGCTATTCCCTCCTCCTGCTGAGACAGCCACCCACTCCACAGCCAGGGCATAGAGGAGGGCATACGATCCCCAGGGCACCAGCACCAACAGTGGATTCAGGCTTCCCCTTGAAAGGTCTTTGGACCATCACCAACCCTGCAGGAGTGTGGATAAACTGAACAACTAAAAGGTTGGGGAGCACAATCAGCCTTGGGTAACCTGGCATCAGAGAGTGCAGGAACATTGCTTCGAGCAAAGTCCTGACCACAGGCAAAAGGCCTTACTGCCCCTGACTGCCTTGTCCATACAGTTCTATCCATCTAGCATATAGCAGCCCACATCAGTCCCTTTCTTCCAAAAGGGAAAGCAGAAGGGAGTCCTTTTAAAAACTTCCACACAAAACATTGGCTGGATGTGGAACTGGAAGCTGTTATAGTCCAATTTTAACAGTGGGTCACTCCAAGAACGCAATAAGAAGACCTGTTAACAAGGTTCAGCATGGTCACGTCAGGCCAGAAAGGTTCTGGATTAAATTGGGATATTGTAGGGGAGGGGGGACAGGTGGTCCAGCAAATTCCAGACCCATTTTCAGAAGGACGGGCCTTACACCTATCAAATAACTTTAAGCTGGACAATGACAGGTTTGTTTGTGCACTACTATGTAATGCCAAAGCTGCGCTGTATGTGTGAAGTTATGCTAATTAGCTTAGCCTACGCAGTGATAAGTTGTAAGATCTGCCTTTGTGGTCACAAAAGCAAAACCAGCAGGGAAGCATAAACACAATACCTTCGTGGAGCAGTGAGACACCTGCTCAGAGACAGGGTGCCCCTGCTAATGACACTGTGTCACACCACCATAATAAGCCCAACTACCCAGGGGAAACAACATCTGACAGGCCTCATCTCCCATTCCACTAGTTTGGTATCTGCAGAAACCAGATGACCAAACCCAACTCCGCCAAAATAGAAACAGCCAGTACCCACCCGCATCCTACAGAGTAGCTTCAACCAGCCAGTAATGACCCCTATGTCTATAACATCAAAGACTCCATTCCATCCTATAGTCAATGCATATTCGGGCCAGACTGTAGGCTATTGAATTGAGAACAACTTACCACTCCAACAGAAGAAAGAGCAGGCATTTCAGAGGGTAGTGCTGGGAAACATGAAGACAGACTTAGCCCAGAGGGCAGAAACTATAACCCAGAGCATCTGTGGAGGATCTTGTGATCTTGTGAAAGTAAAAAGAATAATAATAACAATTAAATAAAAATGAAGAAATATATGGGGTGCCCAATGTCAAATAAAACACATAATCACGTTTTTCCAATGTCTTTTCTCAGATTTAGGCTAAATATGAATTTTTAAATCAGATTAAACAGAAATGCCAAATAAACCCTTAGTTCATATTTTAAATGTTAAATCCTTTTTTTTTTTAATTTTCAAAAATAAATATTTAATAAAAAATATTTACCTTATATATTCAATTTAATTTAGATTTAGGCTTGGTTTAAAAAAAAAAAACTTTTTTTTTTCTTCAAATTGCAGATGCTTCCATATAGGTGTACTGCATGATACAATTAAGCAATTAACATCTTATCGTGCTCTGTGGTATGTATAAAAATGCTAAGCTGGCCCAGTTGACCTAAATTTTAGAACAAGATGGCAAAAGGAAAAGATCTAAGTGACTTTGAAAGAGGGTTCATGGGTGGCAGGAGCTTCAGTCACAAAGACTGCTCAACTGGTTAGTGATTCAATAGGAATAGTCACTAAAGTGACACCTGCATTTAGATCTATGGGAAAGACATCAGTAAGAAGGGGTGGAAATTGTAGTTGAAAGCACGCATTTGATGACCATGATGCTTGTGCATTAGTGTGATATGTAAGGAAAAACAGAAGAGCGACTCTTCCTCAGGTGACTGAAAATGTCAATGCAGGACGTGATCAGACTGTGTCAGCAAGAACAGTCCATCAACAACTACATAGAGAGGGATATTATAGTAGGGTTGGAGTGCATATACTAAGCATGTGGCTAAATAGTATCTGTCAATGCTGCTGCTGCTGCTGCTGCTGTAGATTACCTAGCTATTAAGTAACTAGCTAGCACAATGATTTCCACTTGTCATTATAATCCCTGTCCTCAATAGTTAATTATGACCAGCATGATATGCCAGGGATATGGTCTGAGCATACTGGCATCTGTTTTATAGTGAATTTGAATATTGACCAACAGCCATACCAAACAAGCTGGCTGCTTGATTCAGTTGGTTAACAAGCTAGCAAGCTACCTGGCTGCCGTTAACTTTATAAGATGAAGTCAAAGCATGACTATTGAAATAAACTTGATCTATTAAAACTGAAACTAGTCTCTGTGAGTGAAAACTATCCCCAACAGTCGATGCTCAACAGTGACATTCATGCCAAGGGAACTAAAATGTGTCTCTGCATTATGTAAATATTATATTTTCAAGTGTTTTCAAAAGGTCTACTTACAAATTATAAGAATTATAACAAAAATGCCTCCCTCTCCTTTTACGTCTGCTCCCCCAAAAGTCCACCAGTGCTCTCTAGTGTCTATGCTGAGAAACTGCAAAGATGGGAACACAGAACAAATAGAGCCCCATATTAATTTGACGGAGAATGCAAGCTTAGTGGAATGGTTCTGTATTTGAAGCATTGTAACCATGCTAATGTATACAATAACGGAATCAGGGCTGTAAATATGAGACTGTGAATCCCATTGATTTTCTTTTGACATAGACATGCTTCATGAATAAAGTTCAGAGACTGCTCTCGCTTCAATAGGTCTACTGTAATGAGGGGTACCAGATCCATATCAAGAAAGGCTATGACAATCTTACAAATTCCAGATGGGGTTTGGGTTCCTGTCTCCCAAATAGACTTAACTGGGAGATACAGCAGCTGACATCTCAGATTCTGACAGCTTCTGTCAGCCTTAATGTTAGAGATGAAACCAGAACAAAGCAAAAGAATAACAAAGAGAGAAACCCCTGTGATACAGGTCTGGGAGTGGTCGCCATGTCAGTTGGTAAGTGGACAAGGTGCACAGAATGACAGCTGTGGCTTACAACTTTTTTATTTACTCCTCCTTGAGGTGCAAGTTAAAAAGGCAACCTATATCTGGCTTGGGTTTGTAATACAACAAAAATGTCCGTCAAAGAACAATTTCTGAAATCGTAAGAAAAAGGTGCTACTTTCAGACTGAATAAAGAATAAAAAAGGGCTCAGAGGTTTTGGAAAAGCATGAATATGCGGTCACAAATAGCCTCTCCCCATCGGCTTAAAAGCTACGCATTTGTACAACCCATAAATGAAGTAATGGGCTGCAGGTTTCCTGATTGGTCATGAGCCACAGCTGTTACCATGCCCGTGGTTCTGCAGTTCTCCCAGGTCGCTGAAGCACCTGTTCTGCTGAACGGACAGCATATTAACACTTGTCTCTGCCACAGCCCCCAGGAATCCCTAGATGCTTGGACCCTTCAGAAAACATTTTTTTTTTAAACCAAAAGACAGGGGAGTGTACATTGGAAAAGGGGTAGAACAGTAAAGAATAGACAAATAACAAGTGAACAACATTTGCCACAAAATTATTACATACTCCAGAATCATTTATATTTAACAGTAGTTCATGGTGTGAAATACATTATTGGGAATTACTTTAATTTAGCCTGCCATTATTGGTCCCTTTTTGGCCTACGCAGGGCCCGGGCCTTTGACAACATCAGGCATCAACACTTCAACAATAATATTACAAAACCTACTTAAAAAACTTAAAGCTAAGAAGACTGCAGCTTTGCTTAAATTGTTGCACTTTTTCCTGTTGTGGAAAATTGGCAAAAAGACAGAACAAAGAGTTCAATATGTAAAATGAAGCATCCATAACAAATGAATAGCCATGCAAAAGACAGTGAAAGCATTAAAAATGACAAAACAAGGTACATAGGTAAAAAGGATATTCACCATTCAGAAGCGACATCATGGTGCCAGATCATGCACTGTTTTTATTGTTAGGTTTGCTTTCGATTGGTTATTGCTTTATAAGATATGCTTCTCTAAACACCAAAAGATTGAGTTGGTTGTTAAAGTAAAAGTATTGCATTTCACTGAAATTTTCTAGTTTACCTTGAGTAGCCTGTTACTGGTTCACCTCAGTATAATCTTTTTCCATTTAGTGTGATTTGAAAATCAATTGGAATAGTAATTCAAATTTTGTTTGGGCCCAGACACAAACACCAAGTAAATTAAGCCCTTAACCCTTGGTAAGCAATTGCTGCACATGATATGACATGCTTTGACATGATAATGGTGAGTAAACGTGCAAGAGCTTGTGAGGCAGAGGGGCAGAAATGCTGTAAAAATGCATCGCTTTAGAATAGGGCCGTCCAGCCTTATCCAAAAAAGGGCCAATGCAGGTGCAGTTTCTTGTTTTAGCCCAGCACTGCAACACCTGATTCTACTTATCAGGGTCTTGATTGAAGACAATGATTAGTTAATTTGTTAAATCAGGTGTCATTGTACAGGGCTAAAAGAAAAACCTGCACCCACACAAAACCTTTTTGGATTGAATACCTTTGCTTTTGGTTGAACACCCTCTTTTCCATGCCATTGCTTTCAATGTTACCAGTGCCAACCTTATGCTTATCCAGAGATCCATTAAGAAATTACAACCCTTTTTATACGTAGTCCCCCCATTTTAGGAGACCAAAAGTAATTGCACAAATTAAAATAATCTTAAATAAAGTTGCTGTATTCAGTACTTGGTTGCATATCCTTTGCATTCAGTGACTGCCTGAAGTCTGAGTTCTTCACTTCCTGTTTAGGGGATTTTGCCTTCAGTCTTGTCTCCAACAAGTGAAAGACATGCTCAGTTGAATTCAAGATGGATGATTTACTTGGCCAGTCAAGTGCATTACACTTTTTCCCCTGAAAAACTGCTTGGTTGCTTTAGCAGTGTGTTTGGGGTCATTGTCCTGCAGCAAGGTGAAGCACTGTCCAATGACTTTTGCGGTATTTGGCTGGACCTGAGCACAAGCGGTTTCTGTACACTTCAGAATTGGCCAGTGTCTGTCAGCAGTCATATCATCAATAAAGACAATTGAGCCAGTTCCAGTGGCAGCCATAATGTGCTCAAGCCATAACCATCCACCATGTTTCAGACATGGGGGGAGGGGGGTGGGGGCATGCCTTGGATCATGCTTTGGAGCAGTACTTTAATACTTTCATTTTTCCATCACTGATACAGGTTAATATCTCATCTGTCCAAAGCTGAGCAGCCAATTGACCAGTCAATTTTGGTCCCCCAAAATGAAGGGGCTATCTATTCAAAGGGCTGTAATTGCAACATGGTTCGACTGATATGGATGTACATACATGCAAATTAAAGCTGACATTTTGCACAATGACTTCATTTTCATTGTTTCATTTCAAATGTGCAAAACAACAAGAACTCTTAAAGTACTTACGGACTGACATGTATATCTCAATGGAACATACTTTCAGAATCCCCTGAAATGTTTGTTATTATTTCAGTTTTAGTGTATGGCTCAGACAGTTTTATAATGAATAATCTTTTAGATATTTATTTGTAAATTTGGCTGGTCATGAAAAGCATCTGAAAACATTGAAAATATCCTTCAATCCATATAAACACTGAGCTAATCAAAAACATAAAATATTAAAACATTAAAGATGAAGCACAGGATGATCAATTCAGTCAGGACAAATCATACATTTAAAATTAAATATAATGATGGATATGCTATGCGATCATTTTGGTTTAGTGCTGAATGTATCTGCTATGTGTGCATGCACTACCTATTGATCAAGGAGCAAAATACATGTCCCCTACTAAATGGGAGAAATACCTGAAAACCCCCGGTATATAAAGTCCCATCCAAACAGCGGTGGTGAAGGGTGAGCACAGTTCTCTGAGCAGCAGCGAGTGAAGCATGTAATGAGCAGCACAGGCAATGAGCAGCATTGGGTATGAGAACATGTGGTTGCTAAGGCCTACCCACTGTATGGTCGGTTGCTGCAACAAGCTTTTCCTGACTGAACTTGCTCTGTGCACTTCATGAACATCGCTCAGATCCCTGTGCTAACATTTATACATCATATAAATGTTAGCAACACTGTTAGCTAGCAACAACCGATTTTAAAGATACAAATAAAAACAAACAACCAAGAAGGATGAATAAATGTTCAGGTTACACAGCTAGTCTGCGTGTTTTAAATAACCAGATGTTGGCCATTTAGGCCGTCTACTCTCAGCAATAGGCGAACAACATGGAAGCTAACGTCACTTTTAACGTTTACACCTAAGGTTGGCTGCTACAGCAAGAGTTTCCTGACCGAACTTCCTCTGTGCATTTCATGCATGTCGCTCATTCAGTCAGTCCATCAAATCATCTTTGGTGTGTCACTCTTAAAGGGATAGAGTGACAGACCAAAGATGATTTGATGGGCTGATTGATTGATCAGCCTGTTTTCTCTGGGGAAGGTCTCTCTTCAACTAACTTTCTGATATAGTAATGGTCTCAATAAATTTAACATAAAGTTCACATACTCAAATTTCACATAAGATTAACAAAACTTAATTGACAATCTCAAAAAAGTTTGGACGCTCGAATCACAGCAGATCTGAACACTTAAATGATCATTTTAGTGGTAGAAATACTTTAACCCTTTAAGTGGAACTCCCATTCAGTTGATTAAAAACATGAGATATCCACTGATTTCTAATTAAAATATTGGCTCTGCAGTGACAGATTTGCCTCTTAAGCTGATGCATATTCAGGTGTGGATAAATATACACATTTTTATTTATACATGCAAGTCTTGACCAAATGCCTGTTTGGTCAAGTAATTTCAAACATGTTATTAAAAAAATGCACTTTAAAAAAAGCATTCCAGCAAAGCTATTCAAATGAACCCCTTCATAGACATTTAGCCTTAATTTGCCTCAGAGAAAACAGTGTTATTAAGATGCATGGAAAATTCTCTGCATACATGCCAATATTGGCTGAATAATACACATTATTTCCCAGATGTATTGGGTTTGTTTAAATGCACTTTTAAAATGTGCATATATTGAATTTATACATGGTTTTATAAATATTCGATAGAAAGGTAATGCTTGCCTCACCTTCTGAGTATACATGTAGAACATCCACAACCAATATTATATTTCTACAAGCTTGCTCGGATGAAGGTCTTGACCTGATACATCAGCAGCAATAAAATTTGAGATTTGGCAAGAGAAGGTATGTGGTAGCATTTCTTCATACTATAAATAGTATGTAGGAAATGACTGCATGCAACACCACTAAAAAGAATTTGGCCCCCAGGAATAAGCAGTTAAAATACTGCTATGTTAGTGCCCCCCTAGTGGTGCTGGCGGTCATGCCTACCGAATCGGGATTAAGCCAAGATCCACAATTTATAAAAGAACTACAAGAAAAAAAAGAGCTACAAGCACGTCACAAATTCAAACTCAGCACCTGCAAGATATCTGTTTCTGGCCAACGTCACTTGTTTCTGTAAATGGGAGTAAAACAAAGGGACCCTCCCCAACCCCTGATCACTTATTATACACTTATCAACTTTTTTTAATGCAAAGATAAATGAAACAATATAACTGTCGAAAGCATCAAAAAAAATTGTATACCCTTTCAGCTTTCAAAACAGTGCCTCAGACTGCATTCACGTTCGGTACACCAAATATTTGGGTCTTTATGGTTCTATTGTCCATGTAAATATTTTTGCAATCCAAAATGCCTCTGCTCGTATCCAAGCTAAAGGTGTTTTCCAGGTCAGGTGCCATTCTCAACTCCAACAAGTGTCCACTTATAACAAGGCTGGTATATCTGACCACCTAATGCTCTCTTTACATACAGGCGTCAGCAAACATTTGAACAGCAATAGGTTTACATTTAAGTCAATCAAGTTGCAGGACCAATTAAACAAGACTGTAACCTTTAATATAATTGCTATCATTTTAAATGTGGGCATTTCTCACTGCTTATAACGAAACCTATCATGCACCTGTACAACACGTAAAAATATTGCGGCATGTCTACGGTAGTAAGTAGACAAACTGAAGTAAGTAAACAGTGAGTGTTGCTTGTGAACATCACTGCCAATCACTGGCTGTGCTTAATTAGTGGCAATTAACTGAGATTACTGAGGTGGTACAAATGCAATAATTTTTTGAAAGGGACTTGACAAAGGGGCTGTTGTGACCTCTAACTGGTGGAGAACTGAAGCACCATGCGAAAAAACAAGGGGAGACAACCTGGTGGCCCTACCCATGAGATGAAATGGGTAAGGCCCTCAAGTTAGGTGTCCATTTTAGACACATCGTCTAAGGGCCTGACTGAACCCCAACTGTGCCTGTGCCAACTGTGGTTGGGTGTCTTAATTAATTGGTTGTAGTAAAATCATTCAACTGTACTGTAGAGATGCACCACATTGCGAGGCGACAAGAAACGTTCGGTTACATGCACATTGGAGGATCTCCCAAACTAGTATGCAACGATCAAAATTCATAGAGTGATGGTACAGGCCTCCGCAAGCATGCCTGGACATTCAAAGCGAAAGAGAACGAAAGTAAGATATCCACCATTTAAAAACGTGACAACTACACTTATAAAATGATTGCTCACATAAAATTGAAACTCTTTTAGGTATTCTAGGGCATTTACTTATAAAATAATCATGTTTTTGAAGACTGAATCTCTGTATTTTTAAAATACTGAATAATGAACTTCAAACAAGATTTTTACATTTGTTTCCCCAAAACGGGTATGTCTTGCTTAGGAACCAAACTCTTCAATTGTAAACAGACATTATAAACAATAAAACGCACAAGAATTGACTGGTGGTTTCTGGTGGTTTTCTCATTTGCTGTGTTTGCATTTCTCTAGCATTCTCATTTGAACTGCATTCCTTAACTGCTCCATGCTTCCATTTCCACAAGATGTCAGTCTTACAAAGGCTTGTGAACAGTAGTAACCATTTCAGCAAAGAAGCAATTCTGAGGTTCATTAAGTACAAGGACATTTGGCCAAACTCGTAGCCAAGGTTCATTTGTTGTAATAACCCATTGTCTGGAATGAGGCAATATATAGTTTACTGCAGTTACTCAGTCGGATTATGTTAAGTTACTCAGTGCTCATTTGTTTTCAAAGCCACACTGAGCATGCATGATACAAATTGGAAAGAAACGGGTGCATTTGAAAAAATGAATTTAAAATAAAAAAATTAAATTGATATATATATACATATATATATATAAATGTCTGCAACAATTCAAATTCAGTATTCTCAAAAGCATTAGCAATGACAACGCTGTACAAACACAGTATGGAAAATCTGCATAAAATGTAACAGACAAAATCATATATAGTAACAGAATTTGAACAATTCAGTGTGATAGGTTACATAATGAACTAATTTGTTTAATGTCCAGAGAAACAGGCTTTTTTTTATATTGTGAGAAATATCAATATTGGGTGTCCCATTTCACAACTTTTACCACAAGGGGGCACCATTATGATTGTGTAGGAGAACTGGATGTCGAGCCTGTGATATTCTCTGAAAAAAATAAAAAAATAAAGTTTTTGTTATACAACATAAATTATGTTTGTGTCTATGTGATACATTGATACAACAAGTCAAACCACATGCACCTGGTGTTTCCAACCGTCTAGACAGTATGTACTGTACATGTTTCCTCAACAATGGGAACATACATTTTTAATATGTTTTTCAAGTTCATCCTGTCTAACCTCCTGCATTGTTATCTTTATATTATCTGCAGTGTCAGACCTGGCTGTAAGTCAGCTTATACTTAATGAGTAATTGCATGCACAACTAGTATCTGATGTGGCCAAATATGGTGTATGCCAACACCATTGTGGCAACATGCTGAATTATAATTGGTGACTGGAAAATCAACCAAGGAAAGAAGAGATGTGTAGACATCTGAACTGCCATGAGGAGGGGAATAAACCAGACCAGACTGCACATGATCATGTGACAATAAAGTTTGCATAAAAGTATATATAACATAATATAACATGATTTAAGTATATATAATATAACTACAAAAATAATAATAATAATAATAATAATAATGTGTATTCCTTACAAAAACCCAGCAAAGCATGTTATCTGTATAAATGGCCACAAATGTTACATGTAACACTGTACTTTTCTGCCCACATGGTGGTGCTATATAGTTATTTCATTTTAAATAGTTGAGCCTTCGTCACAAACATACCACAAATCACAGTACACCATGTATCTTTGCAGACGACGCTGAATATTTTGGCTCTTGATCCTTGTGGCTTGCCATTTTCAATATATTGTTTTTTGTGGACTTTTTTATCCTAACAACATACACATTTATTATATTTGTTCTCTGGATTATCCTCTTGAAAACATGAAACAGCACGTCTATATGGATATGTAAGACATGGCTCCCACAAATAGGAATTTAGACATGTATATTTGTTCAGCAGAAAAATACTGTTCTGCAGTATTTTTAATAATTTTTAAATGATTTAAAAAATTAATTTTTTAATAATAAAAATTATTATTATTATTATTATTATTATTATACTCAATAATAATAATAATAATAATAATCAACTCAAATTCTGAGATATTTATTTATTTTATTTTATTTTTTTTAACTAACATTACCAATTTTAATATACTTGCTAAGCCACACATCTGTCTGGCATTCCAAAATTTCTAAAAACTGAAACAAAATCACTTTTCCTCCAAAGAAGCAAGACTCACAGCTACCGAGCCTCAAACTCAGCCTCAGTTTCCAACAGAATCAGGCATGAAAAGGCGATGTTACTGAAGAAGCCAGTGATTTGAGTTTAACTTAGATTATTTCCTTTGTGGCTAACTCATCCCCTTTTAACAGATCTCAGAGAGAAATACAAAAATGTATAGATAATGGCACACTGATGCCTTAAATCTGTTTGAAAATTAAAGCAAATTAGACTGGTGCCCAGACCATTAGCCATACTGCTAGCAAGCTAGCAATGAAAGAGTCTGGAAATGATCTTTTGAACTTGGTGGTTTCTTGTGTTATAATTAAGGGGTTGGTCATCATGCTGATTGGAAAAACCCTTTTGTCCTGAACAAATAATAATTCTCAAGACTGCCCTATCGTATTTACAGTTAATAACAGGCTTCAGTAAGAGAAAATAAAATAGCACTGACAGACACAATAGGCACTTGGCTATGCTAATGTGAGTTGGGACTGACTTGCAGGCCAGAAGAAAATACCGATCTGTTCCAAGACGTAATATAGACGAAAACCTTTCCATTTACATGCGGAAAATTTTGATTTAAAAAGGAATGCTACACAAATAATTTGATCCTCTAACCATATGGTTACAAGCCCACTAATGTGACTGCTGCACCCAAACTAATACAATTGAGGGGTGGATGGGTTCTTGTAGCTGTAGAGCCTGGGGTGGTCTGGCCCGTCCCTGCTGTGGGACGAAATTAGACTAATTAAACTAATTAAACCCAATGTATTTTGTTATGGCTTTGATGTAGTGTTATAATTTAAAATCAAATCTGGCTTTGCTTTTCACTTGCCTGTCAGTTTTATTACTGATGCTGGCTACAGCGTCTGTATTCAATCCACTTTTTTCATTCATTTTTACTTGCAAGCAAACAAAAGTGTTACACCTTTTCTTCACAACCTCAGTTTGGTGAATTAGTTTAGTTTTAAATTTGCCAAACTGTGTTTGTGAAGAAAATAAATCTTGTTTTAATTGTTAGTCAAAGTTAAGACTGACTGAATCCCAGCCTATGCATTTTATTTGACTTTGTTATTATCCTGTCAGATCTCTGCTCTTTCCTCAGTGTGGAAATTTATGACAACTTCATTGCAAATGGCACTGTGCTGACTACAGTTTGAAGTCTTACTTTATATCAAGTTGACAATACTCCTCTGTGCGTAGTTGTACTGTTGTCACATAAGTGATGCAAGTGACATTTGCACTAACAAGGTTTAAAATGTTCACTATCTTGACCTACTTCTTGTCTCAAAAACTGCATTCTAGTACCAATATTTGCCTTACTGAAAGGTAACCATTTTCACAATATGTGCATATATACATTGAGCACCATAATGTTTCAGAATTTTTTTTCTTCTTTATCTGGCTTTGCACTCAGCAGTTTTAGATTTGTAATTTAACCATTCACCTCTGATTAAAGTGCAGATTCTAAGCTTTTATTAAGTGATATTTTTGTACATTTTGGTTTCACTCTGTAGGAATTATAAAAAATACTTTTTATACATCTCCTCTATTTCAGGGAACCATAATGATTGGGATAAATGGCTTCACAGATGTTTCTGATTAATCAGGTGTGTTCAGTTATTGACTTAGTGCAGGTATGAGACAGCTTTCAGTATGTAGTCTTAATTTTAGGCTTTTGATAGCCTTTGGAGTCTTTTATTGCCGTTTGTCAACATGAGGACCAAAGTTGTAGCAATGTAAGTCAAGGAAGTCATTATGAGAAAGATAAATAAGAAAAGGACAGTCAGAGACATAATGCACTGATTTCCACTTAGGTAAATGACAGCATTCAGATTAATATAATCTATGCAAACATGAAGTTAGCTAGTCAGACTGCTTCTATTCTCTGTAATTGTATAACAGTAAAGTGATTGACAAGTTAGGAAGGTGTAGACTAAGTAACTTGTTGAGTTTGCATAAGCAGGTATGTGAGTGTGTAATGCAATGTTATTACTACAAAATTTAGTTAATGCACCTGTCTTAACTACTGCTTGTATTTTTACATAGACTGCGTTGTTGCTGTTCTCGTTTGTGTTAGTGTTAATCAGTTTAACCTTCAGGGTCCAAGTTGAACTATGCGGTTGTTCCCTGCACTTGGACTGGTACTTCTCTCTAGGGTTTTCGTCATACTTGTTCCTGGTTATGGTTATACACTACGTCGCTCTGGATAAGAGCGTCTGCCAAATGCCTGTAATGTAATGTAATGTAATGTAGAACTGCAGAGTGCTAAAATGAGTATATATATATAAACAAAAATAAGGATTAGAACTAAATAGAATATAATATCAAAACCGCACATCAGCCAATTCCTCACGTTAAAATGAACACAGACAACTGTTCCGAGTACCAGAAACTGAATTCATCAGTCAGGTCCCCAAAGAGTAAACCTAGTAGCTAGGCCTTTGTAAACAGTGAACCTCTACCCCCCTAGATGTTAACGCAATATGTGAGTGGGTCGGTAGGGGCGGGGCAGGGGCAGGGGGTGGTGGGGGGGGTATTGATTTGTTTTCAAACACTTAATTCAACTTGTCACTTCCATTCAAGGGCTCAAGTGGTCTAATTTGTGGTAATGAGGGGTAATAAAGTCATAGTCCCTTTTATTAGCACAAGGGCTGGGGGGGGGGTGGGGGGTGGGGGGGGGGGTGGAGTTCGAAGTGGAGCTTTGTGTGCAGGCTCGCCCCCACCCATCTCACTCCGTCTTCCTCTTTCCTCCATGGTAGCACACCCCCACCACACCCCTGCAGCTCCTAGTGTTCATCTAATTAGATTGCTATTGTCGGGCTGATGCAGCAGCCATCTGGCCAGCTGACGGGGCCCAGCAGGACCATGGCGAGCTCATTGTAGGGGCTCTGCCCCCCACCCCCCCAATTGCTCCATAAAGACAGGCATTGCCCCAGTCCCACAGGCCACAACCACAAGGGCCCGTTCACACTTAAAGGGATTAATGTAAGATTTATTTCCCCTACCCTCTCTCATACTACTCCCCCCTCCTCAAACATCCACCCCCACCCCCTGACACACACACACACACACACACACACACACACACACAAACACACGCTGATTTTGCACATAGAACATCGCCATATTAAATGTACCAGCTTCTTTTGCTCACACAACCAAGGACTATCCAATATTTTGCCAGGTTGGTAGCATTGACACATTGCTAGTATATGTCTGAATATGTTTGAACAAGGAGGTATGATTTTGTTAACAGATGAAGCTAGCTAATGTTTGCTATGTAGCTTGCATATGAAGAAAAAGTGAATCATAACAGCTAACGTTCTGGCATACTATACATGTATACCTACACAAACTTTTTGTGTAACTATTTGACATGGATGAATGACAGAGACATTGTGTTCTGTGTAACTAGTCAGTAAGGTTGGCTATCATTTATTTCTAATATGTGATTCATTTATTTTTTTACAGTAGTAAGAAACAGTGTAGATGGATGGATATCTCAACAACACAAGAATAATTTTGCATGTTTGCCCTAGTAATGTTTACGGCTTTGATCAGACTAAAATTGAAATGGAACAGTTCCATAAATGTGACTAGGTCTTCACCAGGCAGATTTCTGGAGCTACTTTTCAGGAATGCCAACTCTGGCTCTCATTCACTCATGACCTCTAAACTGTAAATTTCTGTGTAAAGCTGCATGTGTGCGTAGGTAGGGGCAGGAGGAACTTAATGTTGGCTACACAGGGGAGGCAATGCTTCATTTTGGCCACAGGCCCACAGGATAGAGGCAGGTGTGTTTTTTTAGGCCAGTCTCTCAGCTTCATTATCTTTTGTGGATGGGAAGTTTGGGTACTTGAATGTCAGTCCAGGAACTTATCCCGGAAAGTCTTGTCTCTGACACGTTCCTGAGAGATGCCCCCCCCCCCCCACACACTCATCCAGAACCCCCCCACCCCCCCATATCTTCCCATTAGGGTAGAGCCTGCAGCGGGACTTTGGCCCTGAGCTTCACACCACTTTATCTTCCAATTAAAGAGCTGAAAGATTGCATCATTCTGACCTCAGGAGGATGTGTTGAGGGTAATTGGCTTATTTAATCCCGCAGTATCACTTATGCTGGCTCCCGACCGCAGCCGCTATGGTGTAATAACGGCAGCAAATGAGTTTCATAATTGATGGGCTTGGGAAAACACAGGACCCTGACCTTTAGCCCGATTGATTGTTTGTTTATATTCACAGTGAGTGAAGGGCTTCTCCCTTTGGATTTCAATATGAGCTGGAGAAAAAAAGGGTCCTGCCTTTACCTTGTTCATCCGGCAAAAATCAAATCTAATTAACTTTAAGTTGTTTCTCAATATGAATTTACAATAGAGCACCACCAGTGTGTATATGCTGTTTGTGAAGAGAACATGCACTGTTTTCATCTCAATGCCACTTCACTGTATTGATTTTCATTACTGTAACTCTCATTCTTGTGGCTGCCCTACAGGAAATATGTACAGCAAACAAATGACGTTATTTATCTGTAATGAAAATCTGCTGTTAGAGCATTGTGCCACATCAATAGGTGGCAGTGTGGTCTAGCTCATAAGACAACAATCTTACCCCCCCCCCCCCCTAAAAAAAAAGAAAATGAGCTAGCTTATACCTTTATATCCCATCCTACTAATGTGAAAGTCACAAGCTGGCCACTGTGTGAGTCAGTAATGCTGTCCTGCCATTACATGAGAACTGGAATGGTCGACATGTTGAGATTGCAGGACATATTGCTGGGATAACAATTAAAACTAGAGATTTTACCTGGTCTTTAGGCTCATGTACACATAAGCACTCTCTCACACACACACACACACACCCTCAGGTTCCCTAAGCATCAACACATGTACTCACACAAACACACATGCCCACACATGGTCACGATTTTATGATCAAATTTTAGACAGACCGCACAACAAGCACCTTGGCTTCCTACAGTTCTCTAATGTGCCCCAGTGAACTATGCCAAATTATGAATCAGTATATAAGGTCTTAATTCTACATATTATTATACTCTTTTGTCAATTCAGCCACAGACATTCTGTGTGTTGGTAAGAAATGCAGAAACTACTCAATTTAACTACTGAAATTCATGAACTGATGAATTTTGACTGTTGTGCTGTCATACCTGTCCTCTGTCTGACCCTGACCATACACCAACTTGACCCCTCTCTCCTCTTACATTACAATGACAGCCATCTGACAATGAGGTCCAACTGGGCTTTGTTGTTTTTGTGCCACATTGCTTTTCATGGAAGCCACCCCTTAAAGATTAAAGGGGTGAGGTACTAACAAGCTTCCACCCCGGTGGGTGTTGTCACCAGGTTCAAAAGAAGTTTCACTCTGTTGTAGTCAGTAGTGTGGTCCATTTGCCCCAACAGCCTCCATGTGACTTTCTCCCCGCTGAGGAAGTACACAGCTTGGTTTCATGTTGCTTGCCAATTTAAACCCTACCTGAGTAAAGTACTCGTGGAGCACACCATAGAGGTGGAATTGAATAAAATTAGGCTTTTGCTAACTGTAGAGTACTCATTTTTATTAAAAAAAAAAAAAAATAATAAATAAGGGTTACTTCCAGGGAGGAAATTAAAATTTTCACTAAACTGTTGAATCTTTACAAGCTGATTCTGCGAAAACAGTTCACCTGTTTGAAATATTTTAGTTTCATTGCGTCAAACTATTTTTTATTTTAGTTTGTTTAATTGTGTCTGACACTAAGAAAGCTGAAGTAAAAATGTCATTTTCTTTGAAGTAGGGATTTTAATTTTACCTGACATGCTGCCACAAAGCCAAATAGTTTTTTTTATTACAGACCAGGGGTAACTAAGCTGTCCCACAAGCCCAGTTTACCATGTACCAAGACTACAGCAGTGTAGCAATCCTTACATATTTTACCATACAATGTAAAATAACAATGTAATGCACTCTAGCACTGCAGCGCTTTGAGAATGTGTGCCTTAAATTGCAGCCTACCCACAACTCTAGGTTCCCCACTGTGATAAATACTAGCATCTCTATCTCAGGTTCAGATATGCCTTTCTTTGCTGCTGAATTACAGTACAATATATCATGGTGGTGATATAACATGAGTATATATTTCAATTAAAGGCATAAAATCACAGTTGGAGGCTATAATTCTTATGAAAAAGTTCAGCAGCAAAGATCTGTATAAAATATGCTTGAATTAGAAATGTACATGTTCTTGCTAATTCTATGAATTTTGCTTGATGCTTTCAAATGCAAATGATGAATGTAGGTCCTAACCAAGTCCAGCATAACTTCTGTGTGCATTTCATGACTGAAACCAACTTGTCCTTGCAAGGCTGATTCAGAATGGACTTGCAAGTTTGTTGTCTCGGAAAACCATTGGTGCTCACCTCAAAATGCTTCAATCACCCAGTGACCATTCACCCTTCCATGTTGGGTTGGGTCTCACATACTTAAGGTACTGTCGTTTTGCCGACTGTCAGCCATACAGGGTTGACACGTTCTTAGTCCAGCAATTGAGGAAAGTCATGTAAAAGGGTTAGAAACATGACATTTGAGTCAATGAAAGGCATTTTGCACGGTGCACACCCTCATAATTCACCCAAACCATTCCGCTTCAATTTTAACGAAGGTGATGAAAAATACCCGCGACGAGGATGCAAGCCAACCGCAAACGTGTGAGAAGGGTATTATTTCAGCTGTAAATGTTTGCCCAGGAATTATAAACGTTGCATAATTATGAACGGCTCTTGTTTGAGACCTCATTGCTTAAAAGTCAAACTTAATTATCATGTCCGACTGATCTCGAGATTGTGTTCCTGGCCTGCCTGCACATGTGCAAGTTCTGTTCGTGTTATGGGTTTATTAACTGAGAGTTTGTGCTGAGCTAGTGTTGCCAGCACATCCAAAGTGCACAAGCAACTGGTCAGGATAAATTCTTTGCTAAATTGTTGCTAATCATTAGGACCTGAATATAGTTTGAAACATATCTTATTACTCTCATTACTCAAACAATATGTGTACATTTAGCAAGATGGAAACTTCAAAAGCTTCACAATTATTCATGGGCATAGCTGAGAGTGTTAGCTGAGCACTTTCATAGAGCTGGTTCCTTTCAAACAACATCTTAAATGTCTCCTTCTGTGCCAAAGAAATCAAATAACTGCTGGTTCAATATCTGGTTCCACTCATCAAACATTTTTGACACATATTATGCCCTTATCTGGGCCACTCACAGCAATAAAGGTCTTACACCTCTTACATTTCGTGTGCTAATCACCAGAGTCTACCCTGTTCTGTTCTGAAATCCCATAGCAGGTGAGCATGGAATATTAGTCAATGCCGTCAGAGCCTGTTCATAATTCTTTCATTAATGACACAAGGATACTTTGCCCTTTACTCTGCTATTTAGAAACAAACTCATGCAAACACATAATCATGAATAAAATATTTACATACTACAATAAAAATATTTTTTCATATTATATGAGCACCTCTCAGAAACACAATATATGGTAGAGCAGTAGAGAAGGCCACCTTGTAGTCCAAACATGGTCAATGTCCCAAATGCTCCCCCCCCACCACCACCCTGCAAGTGGCCTTGGGTGTGAGGATTTGCTAACTTCACAGTGAGAACCTTTTGCAGAGAGCGGGTTAATTAAATGGTCAGCGGCTTTGGGACAAACTTGACACTTGCACAGTGGCAGAAAGCTCTGGCTTCTGCTATTGGAAAACAGATGTCTCCACCTGAGTTAAACAAAGATGAACCTGCACCACATATAACACAGAATACAGTGGCTATCTTTTTAAGCTGAAAGCACACCACGGCACCTCATGATTTCCAGAGGAGCTCCACTTCAAGTCACTTCTTGTAAATTTGCATTTGGGAATTAATACAGCTGAAGGAAACAGAGAACAATTTGCTGAGGAAAGATTTTTTAGCCAATTTATATTTTGCAGGGAATGCAGAGTTAGGCCTCCACTTTCCACATGTGTGGTCATACCTAATGCGAGAGGCAGTGACCTGGGCAGAGCTTGAAAACAAACTGAACACGTCCTGTTGAAAAAAAGAGAAAAGTTTGGAATCCCCACAATGGAGCATTCCAGAACAGCAGACTTGTTCATAGAAAAATTGAAATGCTTACAGTTCTATCAAAGGAACAGCATGGCTTTTCAGGCAGCTGAACACAAGAATTACAAAAACAGGATGTTGCTTCCAGCCCATATTGAGTAAGCCTCGATTAGAGGATTTGAGTTGAATGCATTTCAAGTTTTAATATTGAGCATCACATACTGACATGTATGTTATAATGCATGCCCTTCAGACAGCAATTGATTTCTCAGCTCACTTGAAGTGAGCTGGCAGCTGGAGGAAGGGTTACAGTTCAAAGGGACACTAAACAGCTCAGAACCTAGAATCTCACATGATGATTATTAATCATGACATATTATCTAAGCCAATCACTTGTTACTGCTTCATTGTGGAACACATTTATGTATGTCATACTGGAAAGATCAAGAGTGGTCAACCCAGAGTCATTTCAGCAATAAAGCTACACATGTTTAAGGTCTCATGTGTGAGCAACCGAACTAAGTATCCTGTGAAGGCATGAGTTTTTCCATATGGACCTGACCTTTGACCTTTCTGTAATTCAATGCTATGACAGCCAGTCAGAGAATTTCATGGAACAACAAAGCAAAAGACAGCCTGAGTTTGTCTCTGTTTTGAAAGTTGACACTGTTGCTTCAATTTGGGAAGGGGAGGCTGGTCCCATTTGAGAGAATAATTGTTAGCCAAAGAACGTGTAGACAGCGTTACAAGATTTTGAGAGTTACAAGCAGGTACCCTCATCTAATTCTGCTTATACAAGAGAACAGCCTATCCAGTCCTTCTGTGAACCCACCACTCATCCCCCAATGGGTCAATGTGTAAGATAAACAAAAATGAAGCAAATTTCATACATTGGTGAATAGGCAGCCAGTTTTTCTGCCCCTTTATTTCTCTTCCAGCTTTTGTCCCTTTCTCTCTCTATCTCTCTCCTCTCCCCCCCTCTCCCTGGGCTGCACTCCTGCACATTTGCAGGGTTAAAATAAGCGTTGCCGCTGAACCTTGCCATCCCCCCCTCTCCTTTATTCACAGGCACGTAATTGGTAGTCAATTTGAGCTCCCCCTCCGCCGATTGTGTGCGCATTTTGCTCTGACAGAGTGCGGAAGATTAATGGCCGTGAGCAGCCACGAGGGCTCGCCTCAGCAAGCATGGATGCCCTAAATTCATTACACCAATTTCCCCCTGTCCTGCACCCAAAAAATAGAGGGAGGCGGAGAAGAAAAAAACCGTCAGATGGGTTCCGAGGAGAAAAAGAAAGGAAAAGAGACAAAATGTTGACGGGACAGCGACAGATTAAATTTTTTAGCAAGTTGACCCTTAACCCGCTTCCCAACCTGAGAGTGCATTTTTAAATTATTATCTCCCTTCTGCTGCCATTTACAGATTTAATAATACATTCTTATCTTGTTAAAATTTTGTTTTGCTTCTACAACACCAATGCAAAGTCAGGATTTTTTTGTGCTCTGTGAGCTATTAAAAAGGGGGAAGGGTCATCTGGAAAAATAAGAAGTGGTATTTCAAAAATGTCACATCAATCTGAGCAACTACCACAGGTCACTCTGAGCATTCTTTGATTTTCTGCACATTGTTCACATTCAATGATCTGATTCAATGATCTGATTATCATTTCAGTTGATTTGAAAGTCTGCAAGCGCAAGCGTCGGCCACCACTGATGTCTTTTGTTTTTTCCACATTCATTCCTTTTTTTGAACATTGATCTGTTTGTCTAATAGCATTAAGGAAAAGAATACTTTGAATTGCCACCATTGAAAACAATGCCGCTCATGCTTGTGTTAGTAAAACAGTAGCTTGGCTCGTTTTGCTTGGAACTGAGGCTTAACCATAGGAGATGGTTGGTTGGGGAGACAGTTTGGGTTGGGCAAGGGGAAAACCTGACCCCATACACTGGGACCATTACTTTTTTGCTCTTCCTCTCTCTCTCCTTTCTCATTCCCATTATCTGCCTTTCCTCTATCTGTCCATCGACCTCAGTCATCTCCCTTTGTCCTTCTCAAATCTCACATTCTTTACCACTTAACTGGAAAGCATCTTCATCACACAGCAGGGTATTACAGTTGGTTTAAGAGACAAAATCAAATATTACAGTCAACAATAAATATATTCACAGGGCAAGCATTATATTGCTCTTTCAAAAGTTGTTGAAATTCCATTGTATACTTTCTGTCCCCCTCTCTATATACAGGCTGGATGGAGATATGTTGAACATCTGCATCCCAGGGGAATTGCTTTGCCATCAGTAGCAGAGTGACAAGACAATGACCCATGAATATTTTGCTGTCAAGCCAGTCTCACCTAACATCCCGCCCCCCGTCTCACCATAGGGCATTGCTGCTGCCTGTCAGACATTTCAGGTCAGGGAGCCACCTGGTGTTAGTCATCCACAGCAGATTGACCTATGTCAATGTCACGCGTGTAGTCAGGGTCATTCTGTCTGGTATTCTAGTATACAGTTATGTTTTTCTTGAAGTTATTATCTGGAGTGTACAGATCTGTATTTGTTCAATCAACAAAATTATCTGTATTGGAAAGGGGAGGGGTGGTACCAAAAACTGCCAAGGGGGGCTATCTGTTTGTTCTGCACTGTTATTGAATAAAAGCATCTGTCAATGTGTTGAGGAACACATTACAACATATCCTAGGGTGCAACAAATTACCATTATTTTATTTTTTGTTTAATGTTTTTTTTTTCCACAAATCTCATCTGCTGAACATTTTAGAAATGTAAAGTGCAGGAAGAAAAATTTAATCTGTATGAAATGCATTACCTGTGCATTACCAAACATACTTTTCAGGTTCACATACACCCCCAGTTCTTATGTCCGCCTGAAAATTCAGTGAGCAATTATCATCACCCTTGATTTTAATTGTATTGGGATGGCAGGTATGCCATCCCGCCAAGTTACGCCTTGGCGGGGTCATGCCCCATACCTATACAGCACCGAGAGTTTGGCACTTTTCAGGGTTCCCCACAGAAATAACCACAACAGCCACAGACACTCAGCCCTTAAAAACATTAAATTCTGTACATTCTGACCCCATTCCAACAGACAGATTTCATAAACAACTTCACATGTCCACACAAAAAAGCCCCAAACTAAGGGGATTTTGCGTTTTCTCCTTCTTCTCTTTCTTCTTCTTCTCATTCTTATTTTTTCTGCCGCCTATCCCACTAACAACACATTTCCCCATGGACATTTCACCGACACCAGCCAAATCTTCACCTACACGACCCAATCAAAAACTCGCATACACACGCAAAATACCCATGCCTTTTCACTCTGAAACATTTCCAGTTTAAACAGCTAACCTGCCTTTGGCCTAGTGGGCAAGGTTACAGTCTTGGGAACATGGGGTCTTAGGTTCAAGCCCAGCTTGGAACACGTTTCTTTAACCTGCTTTTACCCTCACTAATAATTGTCTACTACTTCTAAATTATTGCTTTTGCACCATATCTACCCGCCGTTCACCGAACGTATACACTGCATTATGACGTACCGTCTGCACGTTCAGTTATTAACCGGCTACAATATTGCAAAGCCATATGGATTCAACGGGAGCTCTTCTGTGCTTACTGGCCTGTGTTCTTCTTTAAAACCACGGACAGGTTTGCTAATGATATTTCACGCATTGCATAGCTATGTCATGGTGCTGCACTAACAAAGTCACAGACTGGTAAACCTCCGGTTGAAGGATTGAATCCCGCCTCGCCCACAGGCAGATAATTTCCTCTTTTACACTAACGTTTTCTTACGCTTATATTTTCTTTACCAAAACTCACTCACGGCCACCCATATGCATTTCATGACAGCAAATGTATTCCTTTTATTAAAAAGTTACACCAGTTCACCACTGTGCCATTTCTACTAACTACATTTCTTCACTTGGCTACTGTACAAAACCTTCTTATCAGCAAACGCCATGTTTCTACATTCATGTTACCTTGCCCTGTTCTCTATCTAGCCACATACAGACAATTACTACGTATGTATGTTCTGCAACTCCCCATTAAAACATTACATTTAAAATCATGACTCACTCATAAATATAACTACTACTAGTACTGAACATGAGAAAAGCACATCAGTGCAATAGATTTCACACGTTAATTAACCCTCCATTTTAACAACTAATGCTTTGTACAGACTGTTATATATACCATTCGATAAGGAAACTAAGCTCGCTCATGGTCGCTTCATTTACTTCGCACTATAGTCTGTGATCATGTCAACCTTCACGTACATGCCCATTCTGCTAAAAACATATTGTTTCAACTACGCAATTTCATAATTTCTCTCACACTGTTGTTATTTTCTCATATGCAAAGCCTGCTGGGACATACGCATCTGCTCCTATTCTCCACTATCAAGTTCTCCGGTTCTAGCTTAGCAAAACAGCGAAGAGGATTCCTACCTGCAGATAAGCCTATCAAAATGCCTTATAAACCTTACAAACACTAAAAGTGCATCTCCACGAAATAACAGACAACGGAGCAGGACAGAAGGGTACACAAGTTGCGACCTAGGGAGCTCTAATTCTACGGGCTTGCTGATTCTTTTGTCAATCAAGGCTCGTTGGATGGCCTTCAAATTCGTGAGTACATACACTGGCTATATTTCACCTGCGTTTCTGATGCGTTCACACTTACGCCACCGCACCCTTTGTCACAGCCACTGTTTTACATATATAGCAAACCGAAACTGCTAAATGGTACACACTCATCAGACTGTACAAATTCACACAAGGATACCCATAATCTACAACCGTTTCTTACAGGGTCACTTCACATTTCTTACTCTCATAATAAAACGCTTTGCAAAAAGATATTATAACTCAGAAAAAACATGTTTTCAACGTACAAAAAAGACATACACAGCCTATAACTCATTCATTCAGACTGCCAAAATCCAGGCCTGCCATTAAAAGTATTGATATCAAAATGACGCCAAGTTACGGTACTACAAACAATATAGGCTATCTTGCCTCATCAAAATTAAATAAGATGTATTCCAAAGCAATGCTACCCAATATTTCCTAAATTCTTTCAAGTCACTTGGCCCTGTGTTTTGTAATCTTACCATTTTACAATGTCATGCAAACTTTGTGTCAGATCAAAGTGTCAAATATTTTGAATTGCCTCATGGAACATATTGAAATTCATGTAGAAAACTGCTGGCCAGTAACTACAGGAAGCATATTTCTCCAGAAAAAATATGTTTATACTTGCTTCTGAACTGAATTTCAGTAAATGTACAAGTTCTTGTATATTTGCTACGTACAATAAATACTGCATGTAAAATAAATATTGTACATACATACATAGACAACTGCTTTATCCCCATGGGGACATTTCTCTCGCAGCATGTTACATTCACATCTACGAACACACACTTATACCAAGAAACATACTATCATTCACGCAACAGAAAGGCTGGGCAGCGAAATACATACATACCAATACAAATTGGACATATAGATGCCTATTCAATTAATCTTGACTGTGAGAAAGCCATCCACACATATGTTTGGCGTGTCCATGTACTGCATGCTTATACACACAGGGCCAAGTTACTTGAAAGAATTTAGGAAATATTGGGTAGCATTGCTTTGGAATCTTATTTAATTCCAGTGAGGCAAGATAGCCTATATTGTTTGTAGTACCGTAACTTGGCGTCATTTTGATATCAATACTTTTAATGGCAGGCCTGGATTTTGGCAGTCTGAATGAATGAGTTATAGACTGTGTATGTCTTGTATGCGTGAGTAACTAGGCATTTTTGTACGTTGAAAACATGTTTTTTCTGAGATGTAAATTACATTGCTAAGGTTAGAATTAATTGTCATAAAGTGGAGGAAAGTGCTTTAATGGGGACTGTAAACGTCTGTCGCATGTGGTTTAAATGAATCATGTAACTTAAAAATAAATCAATAATTCAGAGCAATAAATTACTTTGTGAGGTTAGAACCGCTCTAAAGGTTTGACACTAAATTCCCCTCTCAGAAACAAAGGAAACTATTTCCACAGTGTATGTGATTATTGTAGTTTCCCAGCAAAATACATACCTTTGATACCTTTTTTCAAATCTACAATCTAATTGGACTATATCCAAGTTATGTAAACACGATTATAAAATACAATAAGAGTAACTACATAAAGTGTAAGGCATGCATGAAGCATCCATAAGCATGACATAACTACTACATAAAGCGTAAAAAAAGTGTTTGATAGACAACAAATGCTATCACAAAGATTATGTAGACACTGCATCCAGCCAAAATTGTCAGATGACATAGCTGAACGTTATGTTCACAGATATTACCACGACATATTAAGAGAGACACACCATATGTCCATCGCTTAATACATTTCATATACATATGAAATATGTATATACACATGACCGAAAAATATCTGGACACCCTCGGTCAAGGCCTGTTTTTTTTCCTGATTTGGGCTAGGCCCCTTTGTTCCAGTGAAGGCAAATCTCAATGCAGCAGCATACAGTCACATTCTTGACAATTCTGTGCTTCCCCAATAGGGAAGGCCCTTTCCTGTTTCAGCAGGACAATGCCCGCAGGCATACAGTGAGGTCCATATAAACATGGCTTTGTTGAGAACAGTGTGGAGGAACTTGACTGGTCTGCACAGAGTCCTGACCTCAACCCCATCCAACACCTTTGGGATCAATTAAAAAGCCAACTGTGAGCCAGGCCTAATCGACCAATCATTGCTTGACTTCACTAATGCTTTTCTGGCTGAATGAATCCCTGGCTGAATCCCTGCAGCAATGGTCCAGCAGTGAACCAACTCCAATGGCCATAATTTTGAATGAGCTGTTGGATGTCAGGTGTCCTCATATGTTTGGCCATATAGTGTACTTAGTCTTAATGATTGTGGAATGCAGCAACCTTAATTTGGTTTAATTATTTAGTAATAATCCAAGAAGTATGATCTGCAGTATCAACCCTGAGGGTGTGAACTATAGGTATAGGCAGCCGTTTCAAATACATTATTTTTAAATTTCAGGAGCAATTGAAAGAATTGGGGTGGTCCTCGGTGCTATCACTTGTATTGGTTTCCATTGTAGAACACCAGCTCGCTGTTACTGAAGTGTCGCAGGGGCTGCAACATTAGTGTTGGAGGCAGGCAACACATCAGCAAAGGATGGAATGAAAGATTTATGGGAATACATAGTTTCATAAATGCATATAGTGTTTGTGAATAGGTACACACCATTGGAATGAGACAGCGTTAAATTCATGAGTCACATGACATAAGCGATTAAGTGAAATGTGACAACAACAAAAAATTAATAAATGACAAAGCCTTAGTGTAAAATGAAATAAAGCATTCATGAATGTCTCAGGAAGTTCTTATAAGTTGTTTAATAAGCAGTAACATACACATTAGCTCTTGTTGTCTGACATTGTTGGCTAGAATTAGTGCTTACATCAAATATTATGGCATGTGTTGTAGTGTATGGTTTATGGTGAACACAGCCTTATAAATGTTTAATGCATATCATATTTATGCATGCTGTATGTCTTGTGTGTGCTTTATGTAGTTTGATAAGTGATCAAACCATTAAATTGTTTCACAGTATTAAAACTGTTAGTTTCTGAGGTTGTCATTTTTCATTGTCTTTCAAATGTGTACAGTCAATTTTCAATTTACATATTGACATGTGATTCCATACAGTGTGTCATTTAAAAAAAAAAAAAAGTTTGGGGACTGTATCTGTACAGACATCCGGGTCGTGAGAGGACTTTGCTTCAGCTTGGCTGTCACTTCTCCACCTGTGGGAAAAATAAATAAATGCTTCTTCCTGTCATCCATCAAATTATTCAAGGT
Organism: Anguilla anguilla; assembly: GCF_013347855.1. Taxonomy (NCBI): domain Eukaryota; kingdom Metazoa; phylum Chordata; class Actinopteri; order Anguilliformes; family Anguillidae; genus Anguilla; species Anguilla anguilla. Next base: position 37,602,143 of record NC_049207.1, read on the forward strand.
TTGTGCAACCTCTACATTAATGTGGTTTGCATACCAGATATAAGCCACCATATTCTCTGGAACACCTGCCAAAAGGGGCCTATCTGTCATCCTGACCACCTGAGCGTTGGCTTAGCTACTGCTGATTTGTCTTCATCCCTCTCTCATCCCAATGACCCAATTATCACAACTCACCCCACTGGCCTGACAGGGAGCACAGGGTCGCTTGTGATTGCACCTGAATTTTAGCTGACTTATGCCGCTCATTTTGCCTCTGGGCCTGCTATTTAGTTAGCCTGTTATGGCTCTGAGCTGTGAGCTTTGATGGGTTGAATATCTCTGTTCCCCTGACTTGGTAATCTATTGCCATCTGGTCATGTCAAAGTCCACAAGACTTTTTTTGGGATTGTTTACCACTTGACTACTTAATTCCAGACATCACTTGACAATCATGTCATGCCTCGGGTGATCCTGTTGTTCATTTGCCTAATCCATCTCCTTGGATTCCTTGATGAACAGTGAAACCAGCTATGTCACAACAAATTTTATCCCACCTATTCCCTTCCGGGGTTACGTTTCCAGTTATGTTCCTTGATGTGTAAGTTAGCGTCAACTTGACATCCGTGGTTTCCAAGTTAGCGTCAACTTAGCAACCGTGGTTGCCAAGCGTTCTCTGCTCTTTGCTAATGACAGTGAGAGATCACTAGCTAGCTGGCTAGCTAGGAAGAGAAGCTGTTATTATGTAAGACTAAGAGAAGCTCTTCCAACTAGCTAGCTAGCTAGTGATATGTATATCTGGCTGTTTTGCTGACTGTCTATGTATTTCTCTTGCTAGCTAGCTGGTGATTTGTGTAATTTGTACATGACACTACACAAGCTACCATACAGAAATACCACATGCACACACACAGAGTTGTATTCTGTTCATATGTTTATTGTTGTACTCATGCTATGGAAATATGTTTCTATATACGTCATGGCAATAAAGCTTGTTTGAATTTGAGAGGGAGAGGGAAAGAGAGAGGCGATGGCTAGCTAGCTAACGTTATCTTTTGCAAACTAATACAACTCTGGCTAATATATATATTTTTTTCTAACATTGACATTCTGACAAAGAGATCTGACCAATTGGTGTAGCAGGAAGCAAAATGCAGGATTAGAACAAGCCAATAAATGCAGTGATGAGCCAGAAGAGTTTTGAAACAAAGGTTCATGGACAGATGAGGCCAGGGCCGTTTCTGAATATTTTTGTGTCTGAGGGCAGAAACCACTTATATATGTGCAGTGGTGAAGTGGGTAGCACTGTTGCCTCGCAGCAAGAAGGTCCTGGGTTCGGATCCCAGCTTGGGTCTTTCTGTGTGGGTACATGTACATGTTCTCCCTGTGTCTGTGTGGGTTTCCTCCCATAGTTCAAAGACCTGAAGGCAGGCTCACTGCAGACTAAATTTCTCATAGGTATGACTGTGTGAGTGAATGGTGCATGTGCCCTGTGATAGACTGGCGACCTGTCCAGGATGTAATCCTGCCTCTTGCCCAATGCATGCACTCCCTGTGACCCTTACCAGGAATAAGCAGGTGAATTATGTTATTTGGGGCTCAACTACAACTAAGTAGCCAAATGTTCTTTTTCTCCAATTCGCTGTAAGTGAATCCACTCACAAGCATGCATTCAACTCTATGGTGTTTTGGCTTCCAGAAAATACGTCTATTATCTGCTTGCCAATTTATTTTGTAACACAACATTCTCCTGTGCCTCGTGGAAACACCTGAAGCTGACTACATGTTTAAATGACAAAATATTTACCACACTCAGCTGATTTTTTCTTTTCATACAACTTAATTAAATTGGTTGAACAATTAATAAACATATTTAAAAAAGACAATCATCATGATCATTGTAGGACCTAATGGAACCTGTATTTTCTTGAGATCATGTTGTAGAAGCACCTTTCCTTGGTGCTATTCTCATAACTTTAACTGCAAGGATAATATATTTTAAAAATGATCACAGGAAGTACATATCTTGCATTAATACAATGTAATACTTGTTATTTTGTTAATAAAACATATTTTAGCCCATTAAGAACCAGAAGAAAAACCATTAGGAAAGTTAGGTGTCACATCACCATCAACTAATATAGCATAATATTAGTTGATAGACATCAACTAATGTTATGTTATGTTATGACTGTCAAAGTTGAACTGTGCTTGACCTACCTGCACAAGCCCATCCCCCATGCCCACACTCCATCTCTCAGGCCAGCGCTGCTGTCTTTCTGGAACTGTGAACATCACAGGTCAGCCGGTCACCACGGTTCAGGGCAATTTGTGCAGAACTGTATGAGGTGTGTAGTGTAGTGCGAGCATTAGTTTATAAATAAAATGGCTGCATCGAATGCCACTTTGACAGACAGTAGATGGGTTTTCAGATAAACAAAAAAATAAAATAAAATAAAATAATTCTCTCTCTTTGGCACCCCTCCTGGCTGGTGGCACTCTAGGCCAGCAGTGCACAAACTATGGGTCACAACCCAAGTTTTGGTTGCAGAAGTTATCTAATGAAATCATTAGACATAACCACGGATTTACACCAAACACGGCATTCTTGCAGCGCACTCACCAATTGGCAGCAATTAACAAAACTGCTTGTAATAACTGTCCTTGATTGTCCTCTAGCTTGGCTAGTAAGTTCTTATTTAGGCTATTGTTTTCTAAATCATTAGTCAGTTAACAGCTTGAGCTAAAAGTTGCTTTTGACAGAGCAGACAATAATTAATCAGCATTGTATTATTTTGTTTCAAGTACCCGATTAGGCAAATAGATAACTGACTACTACATCAAAGCAAAAAGAGACGGATTGATGATCAACATAACGAGTATCAATCAGCAGGGTCATGCACTGATAAAATTAGTCCAGAGGTATGAATCGCAATTTAGATTTGAAGTATTCCAAACATGCATAGGCATGGCTGTTGTCAGCAATGAACAAGTAGTTTTAATGAATACTCTACTCCTTTGTGTACTACTTCATAACAAGCAATGACTGATATCTGTATCTGATATCTGCAGGGGTACACAAACTGAAAAAGTTTGTGCACCCCTGCGTTAGGTGACCGTTACGTTTTTCAATCCCAAAAAATGGGCCTGGATGAGACCAAAGCAATGGAAAGGTCTGAAGAAGCACCCCCCCCCCCCCCGCCCCCCCACCCCCCCCCCCCCCCCCCCAATCTGTGAAATATGGAGGAGGTATGGCTGCTTCTGGAACAGGCTCACTCATCTTTATTGATGATGTAATGGAGGACGACAGCAGTTGGATGAATTCCAAAGTGTGCAGACAGATTTTGTAAGGCTAAGCACAAAGAAATTCCGCCAACCTCGTCGGCCAGCGCTTCATCCTGCAGCAGGACAATGGGGCCAACACACTGCATATGCAGGCAAAGCATTCATCAATGGGAAAAGGTGGAAAGTTTTGGTCAGTCAGAAACCCCTGAAAAAAGGTCAACTGGAAGCAGCTGCAGTGAAGGCCTAGAAAGGCATTTCCAAAGAAGATACCAAATGATTGATCATCTAAATGCATGCGCCCTCAACAATAAATTGTATGTATGACATAATTCTGGACATGGCAGCAGCGCAGCAACTATTTAAATCTCAATCAGTGCTCTGCACCTTGCTGTAAGTTTCTAGATAACCCATGGCCCTATTAGCCAAGGAGATGGCCTCTTTGTGTCAACTACAAGTCTGATTTTACTGTCAATTAGGTACCTGTTCCAGGTGCAACAGCCTTTGAATGTCTTGCTTTTGAGATATTGTGTGCTTCTTAGTTCTGATGTGCTTATTTATCCTCCACCAAAATCCAACCCAAGTTCTTTTCTGAACTTGTTGTACTGTTAACACAGTCCCATCTGCTATGGTCCTAACGGGTGATTTCAAGGGGAATTACACTTTATAACACTTCTGCTTCTCATGACTGATATTGTCATTCTAATGAATGTGTCACCCTTCATTTTTCGATTAGTTATTTCATTATGTTAATATTTTAAGCTGTTTTGTTGTTTTCCTTTACAAATGCAGGAAGTAGACCCAGGCAGTTTAGTGTTGAACTTGAGGATGCATATCGTTGCGCGACTTCTGATGTGGGCGGTACGCAAGTACTGCAGACAATAACATTAGGTCGGTCGTAGAAGTCATAGACATATATACATATGTCAATGGTAGAAATAGTGTTGTATGACTACTAGCTAGCGAAACCGAAAATGTCTGAGGACGAAGGAGATTTTGTTTATAATCATGGGATTGTTGTGCCCTCTCGAATCGAGCGTGAATACACAGAAGAAGAGCTGGCTAATTTGCAGGCTGATCGTGCGAGAGCAAGCCAGGAGCAGGCCGATCACAGACAGATGCCTTAGCCAGCCCGCATAGTACCTACCTCGAGCGGTCCGACCAATGATGGGAAAACGGTGGGTACAGCTCCAGGCTTCTGATGGTCGCCTTGGTAGTCGGTGCCTTCAAAGTAGTCGCTGCATATCCTTAGTCCTCGTTTGCGAACTTCTTCGGCTGTTATGTTGGGGTATCTGATTACATCCAGCCATGTCTGACACAAAGTTGCATCGTCTGGAAAACTATGAAAATGTGCTTTCAAGGCAAGTTTATTGGGGGCATTATAACAACCGGGTACAATGCACCTCATTATTACACCGATATCGCATCAAACAAAAGCTAGCAGACGTTAGTTTGTTCGATTGCAACGCTAAGATAAAGGAATGTTTTGCTTTGCTTCTTCTCGATTTTGCCGCGAAATGAAATCGAAGAAGAAGAAAAAAACGGAAACCATACTACTATGTGGACATGCGCTAAAAAAAAAATAGGTCTTTGTTTCTAACGTTAGACATTTAAAATGAAATAACTAATCGAAAAATGAAGGGCGACACATTCATTAGAAGGACAATATCAGTCATGAGAAGCAGAAGTGTTATAAACTGTAATTCCCCTTTCAAACTTCACATAAAAATTCCTTGCTGTAGTTATGAGGTGGGCTTCTCTAATCTCATTGATTGTTTCAACTTGACCCAAAATGTTACATTTGCTACTCATAATAAAGGTCATACATTAATTTGGTTCAAAATAATGGTATTGACATCACTAACTTTGAAGGTACAGTACTGTTATGAATATCTCTGACCATAAACTCTGCACCTTCGATCTAAACACCTAAAGGATCCATTGCTCTCCAATAAACACACTATTACATACAGGAATATTAAAAACATAGGTCCTGTCTTCCTTTATAACCCTTTATCTGTGTTGCCTGTTACTAATTCTGCGAACACTACAACAGTAGGCTTACATCTGTACTAGATAAAGTTGCCCCTATGAAAGAACATGCTGTCTTCTTTACCAAGCCGTCTCCACCATTCACAAATGAATTACATACTCTTAAAGCTAAAAGTCGACAACTTAAGAAGCAGTATAAAAAATCTGCACTCATTCTTCACACACAAATGTATTAGTGTCAGTAAGAGTACAGCTGACAAAGCCGATCAGCATACTACTCCTACAGTAGGTCATTGCTGCTTGTGGAAATCAAAAGTTTGTTTACCAGAGTAAACCAACCTTTTGCCACAATTAACAATCCTTGCTTCCTCTTCCACTGTGCAATGTAATACAATTCTGAGCTATCGCATTAATAAGAGAGAGTATTAATATCATTGTCTGCTCTGCTCCCTTCTGCTGGCCCAGTAGAACTTCCCTTAGTTCCTCTAGTCCTCTCCAGTTTCACCATACTTCATATCTAAACTAGCACATAAAAAGTGAGGCCTACAACCTGTATTCTCGATCCTCTTCCTATAACCCTCACTGCCACTAGTGCCTATATTACTGTGATTTGGCTAACAATCGTTTCTTGGCTCAAATCTTTAAATATGCATTATCCTCACATTTACAAGACCAGCTGTCTGTACATAACCCTTTAGAACCATTTCATAACCATTTTGGTTTCATAGCTGGGCCCAGCAGTGAAAGGGTCCCGGTCAGAGTTGTGAATGATCTCCTTATGTCAGCTGACATAATCCCTATTAACATTAACATCCTTAAACTGTTAGACCTCAGGGCTGGCTTTGACACGGTCAGTCACAATATCTTACTTGACCATATGGAAAAGTTGTTAGGATTATCTGGTAGTGCACTCAATTGGTTCAAGTCCTATCTCAAAGACTGCTCCCAGCCTCCCAGTAATCCCCTACCCCCAAATACCTCTTCCGGAAACTTCCAAACTTCTGGGCCCAAGAGGAATGAGGGATGACCATTCTCATGGGTAGCAGTAAATCGCACTCTGCACTTCACTCATGGCATTTCCCTGGGATCTGTTTTGGGGCCCCTTCTGCATCTATATCTTCTGCTTAAGCACACATTTTGGGCTGGGATTTCACTACTGTGCAGATGATACCACTTGGTCAGACACTTCCACAGTCCTTCTATAAATCTATATGAACTCAATATCAATATCTCAAAGACTGCAGTTATTCTATCGATGATATCAAAGTCTCTTCTCTTGCCCAGGCATGGTTTATTGTATTTGACATCAGTCACTTAAAACTAGTCCGACTCTATGGATATAGACTGTGGGTATAAGAAATACAAACAAACCAGAGTGTTTTTTTCCCCTATACCGGAATGATAATGGGTTGAGCCAGATCTTTCTCCAGCACTGGCACAGCGCTGAAACGGAGTGTGGCAATGCGAGACTACTTAAAACACTGATAAATAGCATCACTAGTTTTTTTTTTTTTTTGTTTACCTTATGTGCTTGTTATTTGGGGGTTCAGGCCTTGTTTTGGCTTTTTTCTGCTGCTTGGTAAAGCGTCTTTGTGATAGTTTTCTGTAAAAAGCACTATACAAATAAAATTAATTTTGTTGGATTTTGACCACTTTGATATTAGGCCACTTAAGCTGAAAGGCTAATACATTTATTCATCACATCATGGATAGATCGTTGCAATGGCCTTACCTGCAATGGCTTACCTGTAAAGTCCCTCAAATAAAGTCCAGCACGTGCACAATTGTCCTGCTCATGCTCTTGTACACACATTTCCCTGCCAACATATTTCCCCTGTGCTCTTTAAATGACATTGACATGCCCTGTTTGTTCTCACATTGACTTCATAACCTTCATTCTTATGTAAAAAGCAATCCATGGCCCACCTCCTAGTTACCTCTGTGATATGAGTAAGCCCTTCACACCCACCCACACTCTCTATCCCTCCAACAGTTTCGTTGCAAACTCAAGATCAAGGTGACAGATGCTTCTGCTTCAGCACTCCACAGCTGTGGAATGCCCTGCTGGAAGTGTTGAGCAATTCTCCTGTCCCTTAGTTTTTTTTATGAAACTACCTAAAACCATCTAATTAAAAACGACTCTTTGCTCCATAAACTACATTGCTTTGCATATTCACAAGGCTCATTGTTTTACATTTTTATATATATAAAAAAATAATTTTTCAGTGTTTATTTTGAATGTTAAAATAACTAATTATTGTATATAATAAATAAATAAATAAATAAATAAATAAAATGCTATTCAATTTTCCATATCCAGATTAGGTAAAGAATAAATAGGCTGCCTTGCATGCTCATTAGACATACCTATGTCTAGAAAACATTACTATTACTATTATTTGTTTGTCACTCACATCCACTTGCATTCAGACTGCACATTAGAAAATCTAAATTCAATCAATATTACAGCAAATAAACTATCTGGTACATGTTGAATTTAAGTAAGTGAACGTACTATTAACCAAATAATGTTTTGTTAACATTAATTTACTCTAGCTTGTGAAGTTTTCTGGCAGTGCAGTATAGCAAGCTAGCCAGCAAGAGAGATATATAGATCGCTAGCAAGCTAGCTCGGAAGAGAGATTGGTAGGTACTGTATACAGATAGTGAGAATGATAGGTAGATTGCTAGCTAGCGTTTTTTACTAAATGCTGAGATCTAATCTCTGGTAAGTAACTGGAATCAAATGGCACATCATTACATCTGCCACTGAAGCACTCTGCTGCAGGTGCCAGGCAGTCAGTAAGTTTCCTTACTGTACATGCTAATTCAGAATAATATGACAAGCCACACTGCATCCACTGAGATGAACCCAAATTCAGAAATATTGGTGCAATTATTATAAAAAATATATATTTTTTAAAATAATATAAAAATATTAAAAGTATAACAATATATATATTTTTTAAAACAGATGCACAGGAGACATTAGAAAGGACGGGAATAACTAGTTAAACCGTCATTCCTTGTGTACAAAAAATCGTGGCTTTATATTTCCACTAACCTCTTTCGGCTTTCTTTATTGAGTTAAAATGGGGTGGGTGGGGTTTCAAGTTCATTTTGCAACCAAACATTGCAGTTCATTCTTTAGCCACTGGGGGGAAAGGCTTAAAATACGGAGGTGGGCTGCTTGGTTCTTGGCTCATGTCTGCTGAGTGCCTGTGGCTTTGTGAGCACACATGAAAGAATAGCAGAACATGACACAACCGACACAGCAGAACTTGACTTTTCCTCAGTTTGGCTTTTTAACTGACTGATATTTCTGCAAACTCCCACTCTTACAATAAGCAATTGTTCACACATAATAGCCTCCTTCTAGATACAGTATTCCTGTGATATTGCTTCTAGCTCTACTAAAGCCTTGCAAAGAACTTGAGCAGTTTGCTTGACCTCAATGATAGCAGTGGCCTGCTGCCCAGATGGACCCCATGCAGAATGGTAGCTGAATTGCGTCTAAAGGAAGGTTTTTTCCCCTCCCTCTCGCTGTTTTTTCTATCTGGTTTTCGACACATAATTCTTTTGTCTTCGCTTCAAAGCCCTTGGCAGATTAACACGGCAGTGGTGCTGGCCGACTCAGCCGCCCATATAATTTATTTGCCTTGGACAGATGAAGGGTTTGCCTCGGCACCTGTTTGGGCCGCACAGCAGGCTGTGCCACAGCGCCAGAACCGATGCCGGGAGACGTGGACAGTGGGGGGTGCCCAGGCAGGAGGTGCCAGGACTTTTTTTGTAGTTCTGAATCAATCTGGATTGATTTGAGGTTGGTGTGTGTGTGTGTGTGTGTGTGTGGGGGGGAGGGGTATGGGGCTGGAGGCTGCTGTCCAAACTGTAATGCGGGGGTGCAAAGCAAGGGCGTGTGTGGACAGGCATACAAGCTTTAATAAAGATGTCACAGAAAAACATCAAGAGACACAAAGTCTCAATTTCAGCCAAGGTGCTGCCAGCCAGATGTGGAGGCATGAAAACGCGATTGGGCCGTAACCCGCTGTCCGCCACGCTAAATCCAGACCTAACAGGCAGAACTCCTGAGCCCTTTTGAAGTGGATGCCAAGAGGTGTCCAGCCGCTTAACGACTGGCAATTTATTACTACACCATCCTGCTCAGGGCGAGGGGTCAGGGGTCAACCGGTGAACCAGGACACGCCCCCCTCTCCTGGTTCTCTCCATCCAGTAATCTTTTTTTTCCCCCTAGCTCTCTCCTTCCAGCACCCGTTTAACACCTTGGACTGTTTATGACCTTTGTCAAGCTGCTGTTAAGTGCTTCATGTTACTGCTGCCCTGGCAGGGGTGCAATTGCCTGTGCAAACAGGGTTTGCATGTGGTCATCGGAATGAACCCCAAATCCTGAGGGAGTCTCAGTAATCCTCCCCACCCGTGACAACCTCTTCCAGAAACATCCAAACTGCTGGGCTGAGGGATGAGGGATGGCTAGTTCGGAGTCCCACCCTTTCTACTGTCACAGACAGCATTGTGTCTGTATGATGTTTAGTTATTTTCTCACAGTTTATCTTTGACCTTTAAAACTGTCATCTTGCTTTGGGAGCCACCTGCTCTTGGAGAGTTAATCATAGCTGAATTGGAAATAACATTCTGTTCTAAGCGTCCTAACAATGTATCATCAACAGACCTGACATATGCTTTGACATGGGCTTCACAAATAAAAAAGTTTACATGAACACTGGGTACAAACTTGTTTGCAAATCACACACAGCCAAATGACCCATTTTGACCACAGGAGGATCTCAGCTATCACGAAAGCCAGCATGAAGTACAAAAGCTGAAAGTGCCCAAAGTCTGAATCTTTAAAAAAAAATTTTTTTTATAGATACCAGGAAAGTCCACCCACCTTTTGGATCATTATTGTTATATATTTTTGGTTTTACTTTTTTTCAGGCAGGTAGAAAGCAGCGAGGGCAACAGACAGAGAAGGTATCACAGCTGAGAAAGCGCCACGAGAGGGAAGTCCTATAGGCCGTGAGAATCGGCCGCCCTACCGACTGTGCCACACATCTCACCACAAAGTCTGCATCTTTTTATTAACTTCTCCACCTCCCAATCAACAGGACATTTCCAGAAGATTTCTGGCTGCAACATGGCTGCATGAAGCTGAAAAAAAATCAAAGAAAATATTTGTCTGGTAGATTTACTGCTCCTGTGAAACTTTTTCACTGCCTCCTAACCAGCAGCAGCAGCTCGACCTGAACAGCAGTCTTGACAACCAGTTTTTTTTTTCTTTTTTTTTTTGTTGGGGGGGGGGGGGGGGGTCTAGTGGCAGAAGGGAAAGACGATTCTTTAAAAATGACTTTATGACTCTTGTTATCCCAGCTAAATAAATCAGCATAAATCCTGCTTCGAAGGAGATTTAATATTTCACAGTGCTGTATCCTCATTGGCTGAGAGAATCACTGTATCCTACTACTGCCCCCCATTATGTCAGAGTTACAGTGTCAGCTGTCTCCAATTGAAAATTGCCTCCCAACACATGCTTATCTGGGAAATACATGTCCTTTTTGCAGTTTGTTTCCAAGGTCGGGATAAAATATGATGTAGTTTTTTAATATATAAAAATAAATAAAATGTTGTTTAATAGGCCAGTTAATCTCTGCTGTAGCTGATATGTGGTGAACATTACACATATTCATTGCTGCAATTAATGCGTGGTGAACATTATGGTGCCAAATTGCCTTTCTGCGATCACCATCATCCACTTAACCCAGTGAGACCCACTATTGCAAAAATAAAACATTTTGTTTCATTACATTACAGGCATTTAGCAGACACACTTATCCAGAGTGACTTACACAACTTTTTACATAGCATTTTTTACATTGTATCCATTTATACAGCTGGATATATACTGAAGCAATGCAGGTTAAGTGCCTTGCTCAAGGGTACAACGGCTGTGTCCTACGCAGGAATCTAACCTATGACGTTTCGGTTACAAGCCCAGTTCCTTACCCACTGTGCTACACTGCTGCCTAGAGACAACATTTTTGCCAAATATCAGTTTAGAACAACATATCTCAATTCCTCAATTCCCATACTATATTTTAGCAACATATTTGTAGTCAAACATTTCCAACTGTTACACAGTGTCTAGAGCACACACAACACAGGCTCCTCAAGCAGATCCCCTTTGCGTCTCATAACATCTGGATTTTCCACCACTTGAAGTTTGTAAATTATCTCCAAATTTTTTATTGGGATGCCAAATGTATGTAGTACATGTAGATACTCAAATGTAAAACAAAACAATGAAATGCTTCCTTCTGTATCACACTGAATAGGGAGACATGGACACATATGAAGACAAACAATATGATTATTTGAGGAATTAAAGAATAAAATAAGAATAAAAGTGTTTGTTGTCATCATCACAACTTAATGATAAACTTTGAGTTTTAAAACTTGCCCAACTGTGAGTAAGCCTACTGCAAATAATAATGACAATTTTGAGTCACTTGAGTCCAACACATGCTCAGAAACTTGCACCAAAACATAAAAATGCTTGTTTTTCAACATTTTCTTCATCCGATGCCTTCTATAACAAGGTTTTAAGAGTTATTTTTTTGTTGTTGTAATTACATCACTGTTTGGGCCTCACACAGTAGGGATAAAGTGGGGATTATTATTATTATTATTATTATTATTATTATTATTATTATTATTATTAGTAGTAGTAGTAGTAATACTGGCAGTAATAGTAGAAGCAGCACTCACTCACTCCATTCTAAAGGAATGTGGCTATGACTTTTGTTTCCTGATTTCTTTTTCTCTTGACACCATGTCTGAATGCTAGCTGGGAAGAACAACACATCCTTCATCTGCTATTTGCTATAACAGAGAGAGATCGTTATAGCAGGGGAGGTCCAGTCCCACCCAGCAACCTCAAAGACCCCCTCCTCCGGGGCTGTAGAAACAAATAAACAAACAAGAAAAACTAGGCAACAGGATGTACTCAGAGTGGGCCAGTGTCGTGTTTTCGGAGTGTGTAAACTCTCACTACTGCTCTTACCCTGCCAGGGTTGCCATGGTGGGGTGCTGGCCAGAGGCTATACCCATATGGCCGATCACTCAAGTGGCCCAAAAGGTTTCACAGCTAGGAAACTGCCCTGTCTGTCGGGGGTCGGCACTTGTGGAGGTGACTGCTCCACCTCTAGCCTTGAAAGGCCATTTTTGCAGGCCTTTTGCCCAACTGCAAACCCGCTTTCCCAGATCCTTACTAACATGACAGGACCCATGACCTTAGAATCTGAGCAAACATGCCAGAAGAAAGTTCAGTGCATGTAGAATCCAAGCAACTGCTTGTGCAGTGGTCTCTTTTCTTTTATGGCCAGGTCTCAATGTATGAAGACAGTGCTGACCTTTTGTAGTAAATGACCGCTGTTCTACTTATACACTACTGCTCACCTTTTTTTTGGTCATCTGATGACATCAGGGTTACATTGTGTGCTTTGAAGGTGGCTGAACAGCTGTCCTATTAGGCTCTCCACACAGTAATTGCTAAAAATTATTCTATTTGAATGATAACATTGCACTGATATAAAAAATATCCAGTTTAACCTTTTGTTTTGGATTTAGCTTTGTCCTTGGCTATCACTTAATGTGCAGCTCCTAACTGTTTAAAACAATATCTTTAATGAATCATAACAAGGAATTAAGTGATTTCATCAAAAGACATAAAGTTTCTTAGTAAAGTAACATTCACTGTGTGCCAATAAAAGTTCTATTTATTTATGTTGTTCATGCTTATTATGTCCCATGCAATATTCTTACTCCAGTTTCATTCTATAATTAAAATAAATGTTCTAGCCATGCAAATTAACTGGAAATAATTTTATCCATCATTACTCTTCCAGCCCAGCAATGTCAGAATACCCTAGCTGGCTTGTCTCCACCCGCATATTAGTTTGAGTCATTTTAACTGTGATTTGCTCTGGATGCACAGAACCCCTGCACCTCAGCTCGAAGCTAACAGTTTCCCAAGGAAAAAGAAAATGCAAAGCCAGAGTTTTACAAGGATAACACGGTTCACTGCAACTATGTCCTTTGCTCAGATATGCAGCTTATGCACACATAAAATACAAACCTGCCTGCGCTGTTCTGATAGGCTGCCAAAAGCCTGGTGTCTCTCATATGCTTCTAGTTAGGAGCAACGCTGAGATTTTGGCAGAGCCATATTTTTTTCTCGAGCATCATGCTCCCCGGTGGCTCTTGGAACCGCAAAAAAAAACGCCTGGAAGCGCTGATCCTATGCATTTCCGAGATCCCTGAGTATCCCGCTGGTAAGTTTAAAAAAACTAAATGGGGGTGGGGAGGTGGGGGCAGGGTTAGGGGAGGGGTGGGAACTATAACTGTAGGGACGAGGTCCCAGAATATGATTAGTGCCCTGCTTAGCCTACCTCTGTGCCTTCTGCCTTATATACACGCACCTGTTCCCCCCCACCCTGCCCATCCACGCTGCCCACCTGCTGCAGGCACATGTTGTAAATGCTCGTAATATTTGGCAAGGGTCAATTGTGTAATGACCGCTGGCCGAATGTCATCCCTGCTTTTGTCCTCTCCCCGACTGGAAATGAATTTGAAATGCAGCATGAAAAAAAAGGTGATGAAAACAGGAACAGAGAAACGAACGGAAACGGAATCTAAACAGGATAGAAACATTGAGTAACAAATCCTCTGTCCAACTGGGGTGTACACACCTGTCCACAGGGGAACTATAAAATTCCTTTCAACAAAAAAATGCCCCACAGACAGAGAAATGTATGCAAAGATTGTTAAGCAATTTCAATGGTGTTGGAGCATGACGAGCTGCGCACCCTGCAAGGCCCTGACTACTTGTAACCAGCAGGCAACTTGGTTTGAATGCCAGGTTAAGGATTCACTACAACCAGAATTGTTTCAGTGAATCTTCAGTTCAGTTATATAAATGAATATGTATATGTGTGTTATCAAAGTTGGGTAAGCATGCATGCTAAAACATATAGAAAATTGGTAAGGAAACAAGAAAACTTTGTATCTGCAGAACATCTCATTTGGACCTCTCCAGGTTCATTTTAGCACAGTCCCCATAGCAAATTATAATCTGATTACTTTGTTACCCAGATTAAAGGCATTGGAAGACTTCTTTATTTATGAAAATTCAAGGAAAAATAAAACTTCCATTGTACAGCAGAATGGTTGTGATGTGTTTGGTGGATAGAAACTGGGATTGTAACAAATCATTGCTAGAATGATCCCCAGACGCAACACCGCTAAATTACTGTGTCACTCTGAATAAAGGAGCCTATGAAGAAAAATAATTATAATGCTTAACATTAAGCATTTGGTGGCTCTCCCATTGTGCAGGATGGTATGGAATGGGCAGTGTGTCAAACTCTAATCCCTGCTTCTAGTGCATGACCAGCATGTGTGACTTTTGGCAGTCAAGCCAACTTATACTCATCTTTCTCTCCCAGTGGGTCAGCAACCTTGACCATACCAAATTTGGGGGAGGAGTGATCAGAGGAGAATGGAGATGTTGCACTTAAATACCAGAGACACCCTCTCACCTCTTTCATTGTCCCACGCCCCTTTGCCCCCATAACACACACACATACACACACACACATACACACACACACACACACACACACACACACACACACACACACACATCCGCACCACTGTACGGTTGTCGGTGTCATTCACTTGACTCCTTGTGACAAAGGTGCCCTCTCTCCTTGCTCACGCCCTTCCCTGAAGAAAAAATATATATACAGAATGACCTCATCAATCTATGCTGGTCAAACCTGAGAATTTTACTAGGTCAGAAGTTATGGCTGACAATGAGTTACTGCAGTAGAAACTAACATATTGTGTATGCCAAATATCTAAACCAATGGGGCAAAAAGCTGAAAATAAAAATAAAAAAGCTTTTCATAATCTTTTTTTTTTTTTTTGATTGATTGATTGGAAAAAAGTTACAGAAACAATTAATTACCTTTTAGTAGAAAGAGTCCCATAAAAATATGAATAATAATATATAATATATATAAATATATAATTCATATTTTGTTTTCCAATCCGTTTTCACTGATTTATTGACAGAAAATACAATTATATGCCTAATTTTTCTGAGTAATTGTAATACTTGTAATTATCTAAACAGAAGTTTGGTTTTGTGATATGTTTTACACCAGCAGCAATGATTACTAAGTTGTAATTTAGATTACCACATAAATCTTACCAATTGGCATAGCACAATTTCAGACATACTGTATGGCAAGATCAAATACTTATTTATCTTCAAATATTTTGAACTTGCCACAGTTGTTCTACAAATACTAGCACAAGGCTCATTTTAAGTACCGTGAAATGAATAGACGTCATGTTGTAAACAGCTCAACTGACATGTTACTACTATGTTACGACTCACAAGTGGTCTATTTCAAGGCTTGTGTTTGCACAGGTCAAGTTCTTTGACGATAGTTCACAGAGTGTTGATGTCCAGGGGTGAGAGCAAGCTCTTCATCAACAGAACAGTTCCATGCTGACTGGAACAATGTCATTTCTTTCTTTGGCCATGATATAACACTTTTAAAATCCATGCACTCCACCTAATAAAATGCAAAATGGAAAAAATGGAAAAAGTTAACTCAAAACGGAACATTTAAAATAAAGTCATTTGACAGGGTTTTGGATCACCACAGTTTTTGGTGAAACCGACTGACACTGACAGCCCGGTTAAGAATTTGAAAGTTTGAATAACTGAAGGGGAAAAAACCCTGTCTGTGTGTGTCTTCCCACTTTTGCTGGGTGGGTGATGTATTTGCTTCTGCAGTCCATGCTGACATCACCAAAGGCCCCACGGCTTGTGAAATAGCAAGTTGAGCTGTTCTGCTCACTTAAACCTCACAAAATATGCCCCAACAATCACCCCCCTCTCACTGCCACTGAGGTCTTCTTTTTTGCAAGCAACTAGGTCTGTCTAGAACATTTACACATGACCAATATGTAAGAATTTAATTGTTACTATGTTAATTGTTACTCAATAAATAAAACTTGTCTGCCTGTATTACTGTATTCATGAAACGCTACCTTCTCCATACTCCATTTATTTTTACTGTATATTTGATAACATTTGTCATTATAAAGGCTGCAACAATTTAATTTGGAAGCAAAGGAAATCAAGAAGACTTGATGTATGCAAGGCACTATTCCCAAATACAGATATAATAATAATAATAATAATAATAATAATAACATAGTGGGTTCTTTTTTACTAAATTAATGGGTGAGCCACAAGGCCACAAGCCACAGGTTTGATTTGCATATTATTGCTTACACTCATTTGTCAAGGTGTTTTTACTACCTGCAGATGTGTTTACACTATTTTTGTTTTATCTTATAATAGCCTAGCCTACATACAAAGAGGTGGGCCAGAACTATCTAGGTGGGCATTAAAAATTGGGTGTGGTGGTTTAGCCAGGGTAAATGGGTGGGCCAGGATACTATTTAGGTGGCTGTGGCCAACCCTGCCTCACCCGTGCCTACGTATGTATAATGCCCTATAAGCTATTCTGGAAGACTCTCCAAATACAGAATAATTGTGTAACATGATAATTATGGTGAAAAAGCAGTCTAATGCAACATTTGCAAGTGCCTCAGGCATTATTTAAATTCTTGCTAATGCTATTTCTTCTCTTCAAACTGTAAATCCTTCAAAAATGTGTTTGATACATATTTGTTTTATAAAGCTATCCTTTGGCAGAAAGTGAAGTGAATGCTTAAAGTTCATGGTTCCTTTTTTAAACACTAATGGCTTCTGCAGATTGTTGTTCTTTTTTATTGTCAAGATAAATCTGCTGTAACAAGCTGAAAACACCCATAAATCTGGAGGGGGGTTCATGTTGCGGGGGAGACGTTGGCGGGTCACCGTTGCCACAGGGATGTAGCGATCCTCCTTGAGGGACTTAAGGCTACGTCGTAAAGCACTGGACGACTGCAACGTCCACGGCAGAGTTACTACTGTTATTGCATCTGCCATAAAAGCATTCTTTACTATCGCAGACAGAAAGGACCCGTTTACCCTCTCCTACGTTCTTTGCAGCCGCCCTGTTCGTGCCTGCTCACCAGTCCATTTTCTTTGTCGGGCCTGGCTGCGCTCTTTGCAAAGATTTGGCTTCGTGGCCCGATTCTGACACGGCTATTATAACCCAATAAAGCAAGCTGCTGGAGGGCCTTGGGACCAGCGAAAAAGGCACCTGGTCCGGCATATCATATTCCCCATCTATCGACGACATTCAATCCACGATTGACCCCCGATGTACTCCAGTTTCATATTTGTGCGCCCATTTACTGGCATCAAAAGCAGACCATTCGAAAATGAACAGTTCTCAAATCTCATATTTTGAGTATTATGTTGGAATGCAAAAGGGCTAAGTATATTACACATTCATTACATTACATTTCCAGAAATATGTGGAAACCCCATCTAATTAGTGGTTTTGGCTATTTCAGCCACACCCATTGCTAACAGGTACATAAATCAAGCATACAGCCATGCAATCTCCAATGACAAACATTGGCAGTATAATGGGTCGTACTGCAGATCTCAGTGATTTTCAATGTGGCACTGTCACAGGATGCCAGCTTTCCAACAAGTCAGTCAAATTTCTGCCCTATATATACAGACAGATGACAAATTATAGGAAAAACCTAAAGTGTCTTGGTTCACCATGTTGGATCACCATGAGCCACCAGAAAAGCTTCAATGAGCCTTAGCATAGATTATACTGGAAGTCTACTGGAGGGATGGAACACCATTCTTCCAAAACATATTCCCTCATTTGGTTTTTTGATGATGGTGGTGGAGAGTGCTGTCTAATACGTCGGTCCAAATTCCTGTAATTTTTTATCCGTTTGTAAAATGACTGTTATCTTCAGCAGGGTATTAGGTGTATTATGGGGTGGGTGCTTGTATTATCATTTTGATGTGACATATAACCACATTCGCTTCAGATGGAAATATGAAAAAATGCAGGGCCAAGTTACTTGCTGATGTTTTAGCGAAAACAGTTCCTTATTGTGTAACATTTGGGGTGGCAAAACAAGCTTGGGGGGACCTTACTCTTTGTCTTTTGAAAGTCCTCGTACATTTTATAACTCTGCATTCCCAGGGCATTTAATATTATGTGCACCTTTTTACATCTAGCCAAGTGGCTTTCTCTGACTCTCTTTCTCTTTTCAGCAGAAAACAACCTGAACAGTCCTAAAGTAGCTAAACCTTTTTTCCCTATCACTATAAATGACACTGTTCTGAGCCCTGTGGTTCCTTCTCTGGCTGACCTTTACAAAGCTTCATCCTTATGTTTGGTTCCAGCACATTCATTTGGTGGCAGGTGCACTCCAACATTCCTGGGGAAGCTGCTGTCCCATAGCCAGTGCTTGATGTGTTCTATCTGCTTGTCCAGATGTCCAAAAACAATGGAAGTAGCTTCTTTAACCTGCAAGGGGTCATTCTACCTGACAGCTGTCAAGTGGCTGGTTGCGTCCACCGGAGAGGCCAGTGCATCCCACAGAGAGCTTGCATTTGCGCTGTCTGTATTGTATGTTCAGGGATTAGTACTGGGCCTGACGAACCTGTGTGAGAAAGCGAATAAGCATGATGGCAGAAGTGAAAGCCTGCTGGCATGCTTCTGTAGTGGAGCCCTTCCTGACAGTTGAACAACTGTCTATGGTTCCTCAGCCCCTTTTGTAAAAAGAAAAGGTCTATATGTTTTTCAACACAATAATTATGCAGTGGACAATAACGCAATGCGTAGATTTCATCATTAAGACTAAGATCTCCTTTTCTTATAACATATTTATATGTAGAACATGAGGTAACAGTACATTTTAAAATTATGGAAAATAAAGAAAAAACTGTTACTTAAGTTGAATTTAAAAGAATAATTTGAAATCCATCTTTCCTTCACATATAACTATAAAATAATTAACTTTTGGGTAATGCAAGTCTTAGTTAACATATTTCTTAATTTATTTTGGTGTCACTATCATGGTCTCCTGGCAAAAAAAAAAAAAAAAAAGAGTCTTATATATTTCCCATGATGTCACACAGCAGAGGGAGTAAGGTCATTTTCCAGCTGATCTAAGCAACCTGAATAGCCTCTAGTGATTCACACACACACGCAAACACACACTTCCAACAATTTGTTTAATTGTAATTAAAGCCAAATTAGGCTATTTTGAGGATAGCCATATCTAAAATTATGTACAGGCTAATATATGTACACACACTGGCTCACTTGATAACAGCAGCAGAATGAAGTCTACAGAGGCATCTTATCTGCTCATGTTCAACCAAATGCCTCCAAACTGTATTGTATTGCATTGAAATAATTTCTTTTTAATGATGTTTCAAACCATTAATTTTTGTTAGTTTGGCCTATGTCTTTGACAGTTCATATTTTTATATATCCATCCATTATCTAATGGATCAGGGTGCTGGAGCCTATCGCAGCATGCATTGGGCGAGAGGCAGGGGGCTACAACTACCGTAATGAACATGTTACAGAGAAGTAAAGAAGTACATAAATAATAATGTTATCAGGATCAGCAGACAGCGGGACATCAGACTGTAATTGATGGCAATGGACTGCGAACTGGCAAACTACACAACTCTGAACTGTAGACTAACGTAAAAAAAAAAAAAAAACATGCACATAATCAATATAGTCCTGCATCTTTTTAACAATGCTGCTCCACGATGGTCCTGGCGTCCTCACAAACATCCCTCAAACAACAGTCTGTCTGCCAGGCGATGGCGTGTGTCCTCTCGTCGGCGCATTTAAGCATGCATAACACAGTTAAGAAATGCTTCTCATCTCCAGCTTTCTTTTATACAACGTAATTGCCAAGTAAAGCCTTTGGCTTTGGTCATTTGGACTTTGCTTTGAAGCGATCTCCAGTTGCACACTCGCCCCCCAGTGTGCAGCAGCCTGGCTAATTTTCACCTGCACCATGAAATACTGTCGTAAAAATTTGTCTAAAGAAAACTGGAATAAAAATTATCAGGAAACAAATGCTATGACATCTGTTTCTGTGAGCACAATGCAGTTGGTGGTATGTGCTCTTAAACCAACATTAAAGCTGTAGAGAGTTTCAGAAAGCATCCCAGATGCATTTTTCTTCATTGTATGCCATACCTGGGTTGTCAGGTCATTTTCTAGGTGCTTATTAAAAAAACAATTTATATTTAAATGACTGAGTTGACAAATAACAATTACGACAATTTTCTTTGTGGTATTAAACTGTGAATACAACATTTTTGGTCTAATTGCTATATAACTACAGTATATGATAACTATATGAAAACATTGTAAAACTGCTAATAAAAAACACTATCACTCATACATGCAATTATTTCTCTCTCTCTCTCTCTCTCTCTCTCACACACACACACACATGCTCACTCTCGCTCTCTCACTCACTCAAAGATGAGCCTTAGCATTTTGCTCCCAGTGTGTTCTTAATAAAGTCACATAAGCATGATGATTGAAACCAGACCCTGGCACTCTGTTTAAATGTACCTGAAAGGTTAATAGGGAACTCATGCTCGTCCGACCCCAGGTCTGTTAAGGTAAAACCTGTCTGATAATGGTCTACACTTAGGGGTGAATGATGAACATCCATTATTGTCACAGTGCCGCCAGAAGCCCTAAATGAAAGAGCCTTGAGTATGGAGGAATGTAAACAGAAAATGTTCCAAAGGATTTATTTGCTACCAGTGCAAGTTACAGTATGTATTTCACACTTCAATCACTCACAGATGAATCATTACAGAAGTAATTTTGTTCTAATACTCTACACTGCCCAAGGGTAAAAACATCAGTACTCGTCCACCAGGGATATGAACCTAAAACCTTCTGTAATCAGTTCTGCCTGGAATAGGAACAAAAGCACCATTCCCAGAGGACACAAGAATGATGCTTATTAAAAATAGAGCAAATCCCTTTTTCAGGTCCCTGTTATGGGAATCAGCTGAATATACTGTCCCTTTCCTCTTGTCCCTTGATAGGGATGTGTAATATTAAACTGATAAAAGCAGATAAATTGCCTCATCTTGGGGACAAATGGCTGCTTTTATTGTTTCAACAAGCAGGTGATACAGTTTTCCTAGATAAAATCCATGTTTTTGTTTTAATTGATTCACAAAAATAGATGTTTCAGTTACAATGCATTAAATTACAATCATTTAGCAGATGCTGTAATCTAGAGCACTTAAAAAGAATTGAGAACATCAATGTTAGTCACAGGAACACAAAATTGAGATATCACCAAGAAGACAGAGAAAGCCCATTTATAATATCTGAGTGTAAACTGTGCCTGACACACCAACTATTAAAAATCCAAAAACAAAGATGATAGCCAAAGAGGATGTTTCTCTTCAGTCTCTAGCAAAAGATGGATAGAGTTTCTGCTGTCCTGATCCCTAAAAGATTTGGCAATGCTTTATATGAACAGTCCTTCATAAGAGCTATACAACTCCTTCATAAGCACTACATAACTTCAGTAGCCTCAAATAGGCATAAGAACAACTGATGCAGCAAGTGACATTACCATCATGACATATTCCGGTATATCTTCTCAATATCAAATCTTCCGTACTTCAGATTCTTTCAACTAAAGTAGTGCAAGTAGAATTGATTTTACAGGATACCAAATATCCACTAAATAGTTTAAATAATTGTCATGTCAGTGACACGTTTTTGGCAAGATTGGACATGGCGAGCTTACTGTACATACATAAATTCCTCACCTAGAGAGCTTGCTGAAGACCATATGGTTTGCTCTTACTGGAACTTTTGAACTATCTCAGACATGATGGGTAATTATATTTACAGCAAAAATGGAAACCATGGGCACTGTGGTAGCCCAGAACTTGAAGATTTAGTGGTTGAAAATTAGGTATCATGCATCTTCTGCTGTAGACACTAAAATATATGTTGTTCTTTTCATAAAATAATTTATGCAAATGTTAAATAGACATATTTTTTTACGAAACCAGTGCAAGGTGAACTCGTTGCCTTTTTGTGCTTTACAAGCAGCAGTTTTAAAAAATTTATAGTGGCAAGCAATCCCACATTTTGTTTTCCTTTCCAAATGGAATACTCCCAGTTGTTTGCCATTTTGTAGACTGTGGATAAGTATAGATCCTATAATTTTGTTTTTAATTACACCTCATGTTGGCTTATACAAATTACACAGCATGTGATGTCATTGTATGTCCTGACGAATGCTGGTGTCTTCCAATGGTACGTTACTGACCTTTCCTCCCTGTCTTTACATGGAATTAGGGATTAGCTACCTGCAGTTTCTAGGTGACAAAGTTCCCAATGTGTTTGTTGTTTTGCCAGAAGTTCATCTGTACCCCTGCATGGGAGTGCATGTGTGGAGTTGGAGACAAATGTGGGAAGCAGCATATCTGAACTGTGAAATACCAAATTAACAAGTGAATTGATTTCTTGTTTGAGTTTACCTGCCTGTTACAGAACAATCCTGGGTGATGAAACTTCCACATTCTGAGGAATAATGAATTTCACGATGCGTTTATTATTGCCATTTAGAATGCATTTATAGTTCAATAATAATGATTTAAAATAAGAAGAAGAAGAAGAAGAAGAGGAAATAGAAAAAGAATGACACTGAAACCCTTCTTAGGTCCTACAGCATAAATTGTTCCATTCACTTGCTTTATCTATTGATGACATCACTATTCAATGAAATATGTACACACCTTTTTTATCTCACGCACTGCACGTGACAGCAGCACTTTTTGATTTGTCATGTTTGTTTTGTCAACAGTCAACAGACATTTCCTCCATCCCATCATAGAATGCTTGCTTGAAAAAAGACAAGAAAAAAAAAAAACAAGTGCTAACCGCTAAAACCTGGGCTTGTAAACCCATTACGATGGCAGTCTTTATGCAATCCAGAGACAAATCAAAGCGGTTCGCCTCAGAGAGCCGCCCAGATGCGGACGAGGCCCGTTCGCAGCCCGACTGATCCGACGCCAAAGAGCAGCCGGTGATTGTGAAGCCCCGGATCCAACGAGAAACAACTGGCACTCATTAACGTGGCCTATATCAGAGGAACTGGAGCCTGCCAGCTACGGGGGGGAGGGAGCTGGAGCTGCGGGGAGCTAGCGGCATGAAAATCAGTGGAGCCGGCAAATGAAATGGACCTTTTCTTCTCTTTCAGCACCTGCTCTGCTTCCCCGCAGGAGCGCCCCGGCTCGTTTGGCCTGGTCTTTATCGGAACTTGACTGGGCTCGTGTGGGCTTATGAAGACCAGAGCCTTGGGGTGGGGGTTGGGGGCGGGGGAGGGCAGTGGAACCCAAGCCTTGGCATGCCTCTCTAACCCGCGGCAGGCCCTCTCCCCATCTTTTTATCTACGAAGGATGCCGAGACTTCAGGACATCGGCTTTAATAGGAACCAACTGCCCGGGTGACTTTTATGGATGGCATCAACCCAACTAAGTATCATCAGAGTCATGAAAGGTGGTGCTGCTGCTGCTGGGGCAGGGGAGAAAGGGGAGGTTTCTATGTTTTTTTTCTTTTTACCTTTCATTAAATGCATAGTATTCTAACTTTATTATCAAGGCTTTGCTGTTTTCATTCAGGATTCTTCTGGATCATTTGGATCCTTCAGATAACAGGAAGACACGAGGAATCTCCAGAAATCTTCAATACACTTCCTTCAATCTAACATTAATGCATATCATTCTTATTTTTGAATTCTAAAATATGGCAAAAGTATTTGTTATTTTTATTATTTTTAAGGTGCACATTATTTTTTTAAATTGAAGACAAAGCAAAAGCATGAATACCAGCAGAATAGGACCCCAAAGGCAATATTCAATATACAAAGTACGCACATTGCCCTTAACTTAGTAATGCAGATATAATCGTATGAGCTGCTTTACTAGAAAATGTTAAGGACAGTCCTTGAGGGTCTCACTACTTCTTTGACATATTTTTGCAGCTAAGGGTGTACTTTTTTAGCTAAGGGTGTGGTTGCCTGACCAGGATACAGCCTGGTTTGCCAGTATCCAGTGAGTTTTATTTCAATGTGCAAATTTCCTATCAGCATCTTTCTGACTGCTGACAGCAAAGTGAGATGCACCCCCTCATTAAAATAAGCTAAATCTCTGTGGTTGTGACTTTCCCCTGAGAACATCTGTTCCAGATTTATTTTTATTTTCTCCATTAGGCTTTAGTTTCCCTTCGAGATATGGCTCTGACTACTCAGATAACCATTACGCATTGCTATGACAACAGCTATACTTTTTTTTGAAGTACCTTGATGGAATTTGGATTCAGATCGTTAAAAAATGTTCCAACAGTTATTGAAGACCTTTCTTCTCAGAAACAATGTTTTGCATGTTCACGCCTGTCTGTGAAGACAGTGGTCATCATATTCTTCCAAGCAATCCAAAGCTTGGCTAGTTTTGTATAAAAGGAAAAAAAATATGAAGAAAAAGCAAACCAAAAAAGGGCCAAAAATCTGAGAAATGGGGGGTGCTTTAAAACGAATGGGAAAGCCGGGAGGAAAGAGGGAAAATACACTTAAATATGAAAAGTATAACAAATGGCTGAAGCAAAAAGCCAGCACTTTCATAAATTACAATCATATGTGATGTGCCCTCCCTTCTTCTTGATTAAAAGGACACACTCACGCAAGCACACGCGCACGCAAGCATGCAACAATGTTCCTGCGTCTTGGCGTGGAGACCGAGAGCAGTCTTTCTAATTCTCCCCAAGTCTCACGCTTCTTAATACATCTGTCAAAGCTTGTCAAGACTCATATGACAACTCGGATCTTTCAGGCAGCAAAGTGCAATAATGTTGTGTAATTTCTCATATCCGCTTCTAATCTTAGCTAATGAAATTGTCATCTGACACCGCATCTGAGGAGCTCTTATGGAGGAGACACTCCGTAATTGCCTCAATAGAGCTTGCTTCCCTGGAGAACTATCCATCGTTTAATCTTGTTATTGCACAGAGGAGAAGAAATACGGTTAGCTGTATCATCATTTTTCCTACCGCCAATGTATCTTTTCTTTTTAATGAATAAAACACAAGTCGATACCCTACAAAATTGTACCACTATATAATCTGTGCCAGCAAATGCTTCATAATATATATTTGATGTAATATGAAATATACGACTTGCCCATGCTGGTGTTATTAAAAGAGTGAACGCGTCAAACTGTCAAAACATAAAAAAACTCAATAAATCAAAGTCAATTCCAAGCTAAGATGACACCAAGCATTCAATCCAACGATCTTCAAAGATGACCAGACAGGAGGTCTCTGCTGTGTTCTACCACGTGAAACATTTGACAGTTTGTTAACCAAGGCGTCCAGTGTTTTCAAGTCTTTTAGCCACTGGATGTATCCCTTCCAAATAGAGGTGAGGTACTGAGCCCAAAATATTATCGGCATTCTGGGATGACTCTGAACAGGGATTACAGTATCAGTTCAGAAATACATACAGTACAACTGATACACAGAATCATACATGGCTGAGTGAGATTATAAGGGATCCAAACATGTACGCACTGTTCTATTGCACTGCTGTTGCGTATATATATATATATATATTTCCGAGTGGGTCACCTCAATCAAAATAAATTGCCTGTACTGGATTAGAAAAGTATCTATTTTTTGAACTGGGGAGTGTGTACATTGCCCTGGACAAGGGTGTACATCAAAGAAAAAATTGGATTTACTGTCTGCCAGCACACTGCTATTAAAACAAGACCAGGTCAAAACCTAGTATATGGCTGGACCGAACCGGCCGACCAATGGTGTAACTTTGTCACTCGCTCAGTCACTCAGTCACAGACATTCACATTTATAGGGCTGTCCCCGCTGTTGCGGTCCAGCCAATAATTTTATAGATGTTGTTGAATTGCTGTTAATGAACCCAAATGCCCCCTTCTTTCCCCTGCATGTGCACATTTCAGCACATGTAGGCATACGCTTTATTTTTCCTCGTATTAATTTGACCAAATATTATTGCCCATTTAAGCTTATTTTGTCATCATAATCTTTGAAAAAACTTGATGTTTTGGATGCAAATATTTTTCGATAGCAATATGACAGTGTTATGGGAAGCTACAATATTAAGCAAACATATTAGAAAAGTAAAAAATAATAAAAAAACAACAGTAAGAGAGTGATTTTCAAACTCTCTTGGGGACCCCTGTGTATGCTGCAATTGATACCAATCACAGTTACAACCTGTAAATTGTACGCAGTTCTTAATCTGACTATTCTAATGGTAAAGTCCTTTGAAGGACTCTCACATTTTGTCTGAAGTAGCCACACGTACCATGTAGAATAATGTCATATATTTAGGTCCCATTCGTTTTTATCAGTCAAATCAACTGATGCTTTAATTTCCTATAATGTGGTGTACAATTACTTAAAGGAAACCCCACCTGTTAAGACTTGTATGGTTTAATGTGTTGTACAGTAAATGCCCTGAACTATGGAAATATGTTGTAAAAACCACAGAAAAGATTTCAGTTTTTTTTTTTTTTTTTTTTTTTTTTAAAGCCCCAGCTTTTAATAGAAATTTTGACCTATGGAGATCGTCATTGTTTTAGATGCGCAGTGCACTTTGGGTAGGTGATGTAAAATGGTTGCACTGGAGGTTAACTCAGTTGTTTTGTTCAGCAGTTGCGGTTATTAATAGTGAACAATATCAATACAATGTCACAGAATTTGTGTGTGATGTGATACACGGGATATATGTGAATAGGGTGGGTTCAATAGACATCTTAGTGTATCAGCACGCATTATCATTTAGGGATTACGCATTTAAAGGAGGCATTATCACCGGTTTAAGCTCATGTCGTAATGTTATTATTGATCCACGTCATAAATTTTCAATAACATTACATCAGTGAAATGAATGGGGATGATGGCACATTTCAGTTTCACCAAAAGCAATAGTTTGACCCATATACTGTAGTAAAGTGACTTTGAACAGCTGCTGCTAGAAAGCACAGATCTTTACAACAGGCAACTTTTCCATCTCTCTGTTGGCATAGGCGACCAGTTGCCGCACAGACACGATCTCTAGTCTTATGCCCTACTCTCATCTCCTCCGATCATTATCATTTTGATTTATTGAGGGGTGTCCTCAGTGCTTTCCTCCTGAGTAATGTCCAGTTCTGACTCAAATCGAAAAGGCTGCTGTCCATCGAGCAACATTTTCAATGGACTAGAGACCTGAACAACCATTTGACGTCACTACCCAGAGTGCATTGCAATGGTAATAACAATGGCGGGCTATGAGCTGAAGGATTTACACCACATTAAAGCCAAAAGGCTTAACAGGCAGGGTTCCCTTTAAGAAAGATGCAGATTTTTAACGCATTCAATATCGCTCCTTGTTTTAAAGACTCAAACCTTGTAATGTACAACATATTGTACCAAAACACCTTTGAAGAAATAACAAAAGACACACAGTAACCTTATGTATCGCCCTGTTTCTTAACAGCCTGAAAATGGCATACCCAAAATAAAATGGTTACTATTCTTGAATCATTTGGACTACAGGCATAATCCTGGTGTTTTATGAAACGTAACCCTTGGGAGTTCAATTTGCAAGATTTACTCTAAATGCTTCTGAAAGAAAGTAACAGAAGGTCAAACAGTGGAAGTTTTTTCCTCACCTAAAAGATGATTTTTTTGAAAGATACAGGTGCTTGTGGGTGTACCTGATGGGTTTAGAAACACAATGAAGCCACAGCCACAACACTAGGCAAACCCTATAATTTTATTATCATCAAATAAGAATTCTGCATTTAACCTTCCTGGCATCCTCAGGGTAAAAATGACTCATACAATACATCATGAGGGTACAGTCTTTTTTTAACCCTGCAGTTATGAAATGAGTAGTCATAATCAGTTAAGCACCACACATCTATTACAGCAAAAATAAATAAATAAAATCAATTATGATGTGTTTTATCGTATAAATGAGTGGTGTAGACAAAAAATAGACAAATGCGTATTTGACCCAAGTCTGGTCACGTCCTTTCTGATGTGGATTATATATGTTATCCATACCAAAATTACCACAACGTAACTGACTGAAATGTGTACACAATCTGATTGTCCATGACCCTTGCTGTGCCAACAGATAATATAATCTGTTATTTGAACTGATTTTTATGAGAAACCTCCACTTAGTCCCATTGCTTTCCACATAAAACAGCTCTCAACTGCCTTTTTACCATTGCTCTATAATGTGATCATTAACTATTGCATTTGCATTGTCAAAATAGAGTCCACTAAATTAGTTTGTCTGTCAGAGAGACAAGGTGATGCACTCACGATGTTAAAGGTTCATGTGAAATTCCCAGCAAAGAAAGAAAAAATAAGGTCAAAGGGCTTTGACACTGCTCACTGAAGTACACTGAAATTGCTATGTTTTTTTGGCAGGGACTCTTGAAACAAATTTGCTTTTGAACCACTGTGACTTTTGCTTGAGTGTTTTACCATGTGTTTTATTTTTGTTTCCATATCATGCAATCACTAAATATTAACTGTTATAAATGAAGTGTGAGGTAAGTTGCTATTTGTGCATCTTTTCATTTCAAATGAATATGCATTATAGAAATTTACTCAAGAGATATCTGAGTGCTCTTCAAAGGCATTTCAAGTTGAAAAGCCAAAAGGTGAGTGGGCCTGCTATTGCAGCACACATAATAAATTATAATTAATAAACAATAAAAGTTGATTTTTATTGATAAAGTATGTTCTGACAGCAGTCATTCCTTTCTGGTAGAGATTTATATTTAAAGAAGGGAGGACCGGCAAACAGACGCTTCACATGTGTTTCCACACTGCATTCTCAAAGCAGTTTTTTGCAGCAACCCATAATGACTGTGTGGATATTGTAATGTTGGTGATAAATTTGTCCATTGATTGGTCCATAGGGGTTCCTTGTGGAATCATGCAAGAATGCCATTCTAATTTTTTTCCGCCCCTTCCGTTTAAAGATAAAATATCTGCAGGAAATCATTCTGTGTGCGTGCCTGCTGTTTTCTTGACATCCTATGGGCTTTTGGTTGCAATAATCATCTATACTGAGAGATGGACACCAAACACGTGTCTGCTGCACACCTGAAATTTCTCAGATGAATGTCAATGTCCCTCTCTCCAACATAAAATCCCTGGATTGTCTCCCGTAACCTGTCTTGGTTGTGTCAGCCGTGATAAATTTGGTGTAGGCTTTCTCTTTTAAAAACTAAATGCATATGTGGTTTCCTTACATCATTGTGACATACATCTGTATTCTTATTGCAAACATGTGCATGTGTGCACCTCAATATTTGTTGGAACAAGTTTTTGTCCCGACATATTATTGTAATGTCCCTTTCCTTTGATTTGTCAGGGTGTGAAATGGCAGGCATGTCCTCCTACATGTCTGCAGCCAATATCTTATTTTCACTTTTCAGTCCACCAGCTGAGCTGTATAATCACTGTCCCAGGGGATGGTACTGCTTACACCGTGGGTACAGCCAGGCTACAGACAACCAAGCATATGGAGAAGTCACTGTTACGCAATGATGTGTGTGAAAATGTCCCTCCCATAGGAGGCCTGGACAGACAGCACCAGACCAGACAGTACTGAGACCTAGTGCTTTTGGTGGATGCACTACCCAGGAGATGTAATTTTAACCAAGCAGATGCCATGCCTTCTCCAAAAACATCATACTTATTATGTGAGTGCAAACTAAAGTTGTGGCATGAGCTGATATTTGGGAAATATTCAAATTAAAGAGTATGCTGACAGCATATGCAATTCGGTTATTTTTTCAGTACTTTTTAATACCATTTAACATTCAGCATTTTTTAGAGCTACTGATTATTGCTTTGCAGTCACAGCATATTACCGACATGCAAACTTATTTATCAAAATGTAATGCATGACAAATTAATGCCCAACTTCCTAAGGGAATAGAAGTAGAAAACTTGCTTATATTCCAGAACAGCTGTTACAGTTCTCTTTATCTAAACACCGCTTAAAAAAAAAAAAAAATCATTTTCTGGCTATTTGATGACTGCTACTGGGTGTATGATTGATAAGAATTGGACTCACAGGATGTTATGTCTTAAATACAGTATTATAAAATGAGTTACACTGACATATAATTACAATGTACATCTGAAAGTATTCCACCTATGTACATGCAGTAAACAATTACATTTCTGAATAAATGTTGACTTCATATGTTGACTATTCATTATGATAGCTACCCTTTATATCTATTTTATGGTCTTTCAAGAAGTTTGCCATGTGTAATCACCCACGCTTGGGGATAATCTGTAAGTAGATCAAATGAGTGGATATATTTCACAAATGGCATCCTACCCTAGATCAGATTGCGCTTGGAGAGAGATCAGCAGTGTAAAGCTGAGCAGAGCCCAATAATTACAAAGCTTAAAAAGAAAGGGTTCCCACCTACTACCCCCATCCATCAAGGTTCAAGAGCGTAGGGAACCTCTACAATTTTGTCCCTGCTAGTATAGCAGCATGTAATCTCTTGGGGCCAGAGGCAATAAAACTCATGTTTCTACTGTACCTGCCTGCTGAGCACCTTATTATATTAGAGGCATGAAATTTCAGAGGAGGGATACCAAAGCCTTGTCCCTGCCATTACGACATCAGCACTGTGGCGTAAACAGGCATGAAGGCAAACTGAAGCTCTTGTGTTTGGTTATCCATCCAAGGAGGAAGTGGGTCCTGATTGTAAGAGGTGAACTCATGGATCCTTCTGGAGGAGGGGCTATTCTCCAGAAACCCCACCAATGGTATACCTAACCCCTTATTATATGTTGAAAACTGTAATAAACATAGCTACATTATCAGAATGATTGCGACAAGGCAGCAAATCAGTGATGTTTAAATCAAATGTTTATAGCCAGTGAACTGTGTAAATTGAATATATATTCCATGAGTCCTCTTATAAAACACACACACACACGCACGCGCACACACAGGCACACACACACACACACAAACACACGTGTGTGCGCACACACATAAATAGTCTTTCTAACTCCCTGAAAAGAAACTAATTAATTCAAAGGAGCAAGCATTCATTTTCCTTGTTTCATGTCTTGTTCGGCTAATATATTGAGCCTGCCCAAAAAATACAGATTCAGACTGAACTACGCACAAACATTTCCTATGCAAACCCAACCTGTTTCTGCTCATTCTGAAGATTTATCAGTGCAGCTGAATGATTATCGTAATTCTTCGTCATAAATCTTCTTCCCATAATTCTCCTCCATTTTGTTTTGGAGCCAAACACTTCATCGCATGTCAAAAGAGGCTTTTGAAAGTGATGTAGAGTGGATTTAAGCATTTGTAGAGCAGCCTGATCTGTGACACCAGGTCTGAATTTTGCGGTGGGTGTGGGGGTCGGACAGACGGACCGACTGACCTACGAGGCAAACTAAGACTGCTGAGTCCTCAGCCCACAACACCAGAAAACCTGCCTCTTACACATTTGGCTTCAAGTATAACCCCATCGCCATCCTACAGAACTCCTACCAGTTAGTGTGTCCTTCAGCTTTGCCTAGATGTATTCCCAGCAGTGCATTTATGCTGCTGTGATTCATATATCTGTACTTTCCAGTGAACACTCAATAATTGCACTGCAATTATTTATCTTTCAGACACACTATTGCCAGATAATACCAGGATTCAAAATTTGAATTTAATGAATTGAAAGTGTTGAATCTGAAAAAAAAAAAAAAAGTAAACTAATGTGATGCTTCCAAGCAGGGGGTGCTGTTCAGCTTTTCTTTTCTTCACAATATTTTCTCCTTACATCGTCTCATCTGCTGTTGATTTCAAAATGTGTAATTTTGTTGTTTTTTTTTTTTTCTCAAGTTTTGACACTGTTCAATTGACTACACATAGTCACATGGCAAAACACAGCCTACCTCTGAGTTCTGGACCAGACCTTAACCCCTCCCTTAGAACCTAGTGACTCAAAGATCTGGCAATCATCATTACATTTTTCTTAAATCAAAAAGACAACTCCTCACAATGAAATGTTAAGAAGTGAATGGGTTCTATAGTATAGAACATACCTCCCTTTGAAAAAACACAGTATCAAGGGAGAGTGCATTCCATATAATTACCGATAAAGTTGTTCCTCTGCCTCCTCCTACTTCACCATTGCTTGATCATCATGCTCTACCGATGAATCGAAAGGTCAAAAACTGAGCAGGCTGTAAATGAGACTTCCTTTAGGAGGTGTCCTCTCTCCTCTTTCATGGCCAAATCACAGGTGCCATAGCCACAAATAAAGGATAGGTAAACTGAAGGGTATGGAGTTAGCGTTTAGGAGCTAGCTTGGAACTCAGGATAAATGTTCTGTCCAGTTATGCTCCCTCATGTAAGTCCTGGCCTCTTTTAACTAGTGCTTCTTGTGGTGGGCTGAACCACTAATCGTTATTGGAAATGCACAGCTGTGTGTTACCTTTCAAAAACAATTAAAAAGAATGGTTAAAAAAAGTTTGCATTTACATTTTCCCCTCAAGAAAGAGTCAGGGCAGAATGATGTGCAATAATGTTAGTTAAGTAACAGTGAGTGAATACATTACGCATTATGGCAGTGTTAATATAAAGATGCTGATTTCATAGTAAAATGGAAAAATATGTCAAATATTTATAGCACTATATGTAATTCTTAAAATATACTTTCTAGTGTATCATTTCACGACAATTTTAGTTTGAAAAGTTGCTGTTGAAAAAATTGTTTTGTTCTGAAACTCCGGTTTCAAAGAATGTTTTCAAATATTTTTTAGTATCTTCTATGAATTTTACACCACATTTCATAAATCCCTTTTCATATACCCCTTTTCTATAAATATGACTCATTGTTGAGGTGCTGACACTGTCATTCTCAAACTAAGTTTCATTAAAAATGCTCTGCCCAGAAGAATTAATGATAAAAAGTATCTGTTCTGTATTTGAGAAAAAATAATTTAACTTGTTGATGTTAGTGAGCCTCAGTTCAGTGAGATGGGCATTGGTTTGAGCCAGAGAGCCTTGGGAAGGCTCCCTGAGAGATGAATGAGACGCTGGTCCACATTGGCCACTGCTATGTGGTCCCATCATGGTTAACATCTGTGATTTAATATCTAGATTCTTCTTGCTATTTTGCTGTTGTATGTCCCAACAATACGCATACCTGGACGCATACCTAAGTAGAGTTAATTTTTGTCCTATATCCTGTAAGAGGCAGATTTCAAAGCATTCAGCTTGCCATAAAACCAACTAAACCCAACAAAATGTTCATGCTGCAGACAAACAATCCTCACACTGAATACTGGCTCCAGCTAGATTAGGCTTGATGAAAGATTCTCAGTGATATGCAGACAGAACCCAGTCACTGCCAGAAAAGGTATTCATTAGAGGCTAAACTTGCTGCTTGAAGTGAACTGAGGCCCTTTTCGGAATAGTTGTCCCTAGCTATATTAATCATTTTGCTAATCATTGACTCATTGCACTGAGGCTGGAAGGGAGTGCGTTGGGGTTAGCTGTGGCTTCCAAAAATGTACTTCTTGGATCCCAGGCCTCTCCGGAAAAGGCCATACGAATCATTCAAAGGGTATTAATGATGACAGCTTTCTTTAATTTTGCTTCAAATGGGAATTCCTAGAAAATCATGAGAAATGTTGGTGCATCCTATTACATTGTTTTCTTTTTGGCTTTGTTTTTCTGTGAGCCATTTTTTTTTTTTAAAGGAATAGCAATATAACAAATGGACTACTTCCTCACACGCTTAAGTGTTTATGTTATTGCATCATTATGCGTATCATCTCCTGAAGTCTTCTTTCATTAATCTTGCTGTCTCACTGCTTTCCTTGGACTGTTATCAAGAAAAGTGTCTGGATGTGTCCTCAAACATATCCAACATCACATTACGACCATCTTGATGAAGTACAAAGATAACTAGCAGAGGCAACCAAACAACTGAACATGGCAGAGTTTTTTTGGCTCAGCCTTTTTGAAAGAGAATGTATACTTGTATTTTCCATATTAAGTAAAAAATCAGTATTTCAACACACCAGTTCAAGAATGTGAAAAAAAGGAGTAGGGATGTCCTGTGCTGCGATACCCTGACCAGGATAAGCGGGTATAGATAACGGACGGATGGACGGGTCCCCTGTGTTTCATATCCATCAGATGTACTGAGCACCATATTCAGCTGTGGCACTTTTTCTGAGTAAAGTCATGCACTCCACTGGGCAGATCAAACCTTGACTGTGCCAGTTGTGACAGAAGGGTGATGCATTATTGCTCCTTGTGCCACCCAGGAGCAATAAAGCATCACCCCTTGTTCACCCAGGAGTGGAGGGGTCAAGTCAACAAGGCATTCCTGATCTTTTCATTCAGTAGCCTCTCCTCTTGTCAATCAGACAGCAGTGATGTGCTTGCTCTAGCTATGGAGATGCCAATAGACCTTCAAATTAGGGGTCTATTGGATTTCTCCTGTTTTTCCACACCTCATCAGAGACAACTGAATGATGAGCCAGACATATCCCTGCCTCGGTTCTGCACAGGCCCCACTAACAAAACAATTATCCTCTGTACCCACTGGCAAATTGGCTGCCAGATTCTGCACCTCGTCCGACCTGCCCAGTACGATGCCAGGAAGACAGCCAGCAATTCATGCATATTATTTATTTAGGGGTGTAGGGAGAATGGTTTATGCAATGTTCCTGCTTGCTCCCCACCCCCCCCCCCCCCCACCCCCATACACAATCATTTGGGGAAGGAATTAATTTGTTTTTTTCTGTTGCTCTGTTCTCTGTCTGTCTCTCTCTCCCTCATTACAGGTTTGTAGTGAAGTATTCCATGCATGGTGTGTCTCAGATCTCCATGCTGGTTGTCACAGGGATGCGTGGCAGGGTTAGGGGTTTGACTCTGAGTAATGTAGTGCATGAAATACGCCTAATATTTCTAGTACACACACACACCCACACACACACAAATAGAAATGTAAAACTTATAATCACATTATATGTCTGCGGGCAGCTTCTGTTAAAACTAATTCAAGTTTTTTTTTTAATTATTAAATTTCTTATCTTAAGTCTTGTGAACTTTGGCTTTGTTAAATACTCAGTTTTGGTTGGTCAATGAGCAGTCAACATTTCTGTATATTGACCACCGTTCAATGACCACTAGTTTATGCCTGATTATATCCCCCTGCAATCTATCCAGCTATGTCATCGAGTCAGAATGCGCTTGCTCTTATTTTGAAACCTAAAGTTAACGTTAACTTGCCAATATAGATTTAAAAAAAGCTCAAAAAGGAAGAGAGGAAAATGAGAAAAACCTGATCATGCTATGGCAACCACTAACACTTCAAGGCAGGCCATCAGCATGTCAAAAAATGTCCCCTTGAACATGACACACCTCACAGTAAATAGTATTATGTAAAATTCAAAACATTGTTAACTATCTTGTTTGAGGTTACTAGGATACTAAAAGGCACTGTTGTTCCCAACCTGGCTCTGTCAAACTTGCCGCCTAATCATCCCATGATTCAATTGGCAAAAAAATGTCTTCTCCCTCTTCACCTTAGCTGATGTGTGTTGAGCGTTCGGGCGCATAATGGCTGCCGTGCATCACCCAGGTGGGTGATACACATTGGTGGTGGGTGAGGTGAGTTCCCACTCTTCACTGTAAAGCACTTTGAGCATTCAGAAATGCAATCATTCATTTGTTTTGTTTTAGGTGCCATTGGTTCATGGAAATATAAGACTATTTCTTGATGAGAACGTGCCGTTGCTTACTTTCTGAAATCTGTCTTTTGTATGTCACAGATGATGTATCCTTATTGTCAGTGAATTAAAAAAACGATTGAAATAAATCCTGTCAGTTTTTTGTGGCTCTTCTTACATGTATAAAATCACAACAATAATTCAACAGTCAACAAGTAAATAAATAAATAATGAAATAGAAAAATAACATAAATAATAAAATAAATAAATACATTCTTTAAACAATTTTCCTCCAATTTTGTATTTTTTCTTCCAAAATTAGGATCAGAAATCACAACTGTGCCATGCACATAAGGGGCACTGCAGTTGAACTGTAGCCACTCCTTTGGTGCACTTGCCTAAAAGTGACAATATTTCAGAACCTTATAGGCTTCATGTTACAGAAAGAAAATTTTGTTCAAAATATTAATGAAACATGTTGCTAAATTATCCTTACTGGTATATACAGAATTATGGTAGTTTACTAAACACAATAACCCAGGTTTGGAAATAGGATAGGCAAGACATCAACTCCAAACAGAGGAAAGGCATAACTGTCACTGATTCAATATGAAACATAGGTGAGACATTAAGTTCAAATAGAGAGGAAGCAAAACTGTCACTGATGCAACAGGAAGCATAGGTGAGACATTAAGTCCAAACAGAGGAGAGACATAATAAACATGGATAAAACAGGAAGCATAGGAGAGACATTAAGTCCAAACAGAGAGGAAGGATAACTGTCACTGATGCAACATGAAGCATAGCTGAGACATTAAGTCCAAACAGAGGAGAGACATAACTGTCACTGATGCAACAGGAAGCACAGGTGAGACATTAAGTCCAAACAGAGGAGAGACATAACAGACACTGATGCAAGAGGTAGAATTGGAGAGACATTAAGTCCAAACAGAGGAGATAAATAAAAATTAGATGCTTCTTATGTTGGTTTGACCAACAGCTTTTTTTAAAAAAAATTTTTAAACCGTTTCTTCCCAAATATTTACTACTGTATGTTTGGTGCATCTAATTAGCTGGATATTAACAATATAACCTAATTTGTATGACAAATGAGTGTAAACACAAAGATTACTGTATTGCTCCACATGAGATATTAAAGATGTTTCTCTTTCTCTCTCCTTATCAATAGTTACTGTTGTTATTATTATAACACAATAATGATAAAAGCAATAAAATACAGTTTTGTATTTTATGCATTTAATTAAGGTGAAGAAGTTCAGTGTTGGTAAAAAAAATATGTATATATATATATATATATATATATATATATATAAAGCAACTGAGCTGAATTTTCATGAAATATTTCCAACGGAAGGAAAATAAACACTACCATTAGGAAGTATTTTAGAATTTGACATGAAACACCCACATTGCAGTGGAATGTTTAATTTAAAAAATGTTGGCTCATAATTTTATAATCTGCAAGTTTGTTAAATTGCATTTCCCAAGATTACCTGATTAAGAGAACATGCACGCTAACAATCCCTTGTGCTTCCTCTATTGTTCAGAAGGGTTCCTAAAAATATTGACATATTTGAAAATATGTTTCAGCCTTGCCAAGAACGTGCTTTTAATTATTGGCTTTGGTGGAGCACACATGTTCCATTTGATCTTACCAACATTGGAACTGGCTGTAAGGACGCCTCCACCCACCCACACACTGAACACACACTCTAGACCCCACCTTTCCTTTCTGGATATGAATTGCTGCTCACCTACAGTTTGCCAAAATAATAAACTGACAAAAATTGCTGTTGTAACAGCAAAAAAAAGCACACCTCCCTCGAGCCAAAACATGCTAAATTCTGTTCTTTCCAGCAGCCTCTGTGAACACACATTCCACATCGGGGAAACCTGATGGATCATTCTGACACTTGAGATTGCTGAGCGAGCACAGGAATCCGTCAGTGGGACTCAGTCCCAAATCTCTGTGAAAAGGCCACAGCTGCCTTGTCAATCGCCTGAAGAAGACCACTTTTTTTTCATCGAACGGCAATAGCAAATCTGTTCACCTGCTGCTGACAAATTGATTTGGAATCTCACCTGACTTGCTGTTTTTGTGACATCCCCTATGTGGCATCACATTGGGCCGAAAAACAGTCTGGCAGGAGGGGAGCGGGACACAATGTTGTCTGCTCTGGATTGGTCCAATTTGAAAGATTAAAAATATCAAAATGTGTTTTTGAAACAGAGGTAACAACAAATGGTTGACATTTACCTATTTATCTTCCTCCTGCTCATGGTACTCTTAATATTATATATGTTTACTGTGGAGCAATATAAAATGTCTCCCACAGAATTTCTAATTTATTCAAAACCAATGTGCGCTACTGCGTTTCCTGACAAGATTTTAAATCATATATCAAATACTAAAATCAACATCTCTGTTTGTGGCTGAGATATTTCAGTACATTCTCATGCTGTGTCTAAGCCAGAGACCACCCAATGTATAATTTCAAGTAATAAATTGTGGCTATGTAGTTTAGATTCAGACATACTGTATTTACTATTTCTATTAAAAGAGCTAACTTTGCATGTCCTTGGCCAAACCCTAAAACATGGGGTTGAGAAAATAGTTAGCCTAACCCTCAAAATGAAAACTGGAGCAGTAGCAGAACAAAAGCAACATTAAAAGTCAGTCATATGCCCTAAAACCTTTACAGCAGTCATAGGCCCAATGAATACATTCCCTGTTTTTACCATGCAACACCACTATGTTTGCACTGCTGATGCGTCCCAGGACACACCCAAATCTTCTGCTGAGCCTCCTGAGAAACAAACTGCTGTCTCTTTCAACCAGCTGAATTACGAGATCTAAATCTCGGCACAGCTGTCTCACAAAGAACAGCGAGGGAGTCAGAGAGAAGCATCTGCCTGCAGCAAGAGGCTCGGATTCTGCCTCGCGCCAGGCTTCCACAACCACATCACTGGGAGGTAGGCCCTTGTAAACTGAAAGGGGACACTGGCTTCTCTCACCTGCCAAAATGTTCCCCAATAAAGGCATGTGGGGCCACATACTGTACCACACTCTAATTGAAGTTTCCTGGCCTGTGATGGCATCAGTCCAAGCATAACATGTCACAAGTGATACGAAAGCATACTTTCTTTTTCAACTTCCCCATTCATTCCCCGTTACATGGAGGTGCATGTCCTTTATGGGCTAAAGTAAGGATAGTATATGTTTCATTTCCACCCCATGAAAACACGCAAAATAGTGTCCTACTAGTATAGTGTTATTTCATTTGTAAATTAATAATAATAATAATAATAATAATAATAATAATAATAATAATAGAGTGGCACGGTGGTGCAGTGGGTAGCACTGTCAGGTCACAGAAAGAAGGTCCTGGGTTCGAATTCGGCCTGGGCCTTTCTGTGTGGAGTTTTCATGTTCTCTTCATGTCCACGTGGGTTTCCTCCGGGTACTCCGGTTTCCTCCCACAGTCCAAA
This sequence comes from Anguilla anguilla, assembly GCF_013347855.1. Classification (NCBI taxonomy): domain Eukaryota; kingdom Metazoa; phylum Chordata; class Actinopteri; order Anguilliformes; family Anguillidae; genus Anguilla; species Anguilla anguilla. The sequence goes on from NC_049207.1 coordinate 37,641,778, forward strand.
GACATGCAGGTAAGGCTAATTGGAGACTAATTGGAGAAATTGCCCATATGCCTCTTGCCCAATGCATGCTGGGATTGGCTCCAGCATCCCCTGTGACCCTGCCTGGAATAAGCAGGTATAGATAATAATAATAATAATAATAATAATAACAATAATAATATGCAAATGCTAAATCTTAAACTGCACCTTATGATGATGATGATGAAGGCATACTATTTAGGTGGCCCTTCTAGACTTTGTGTTTGTAATTAAGTCTCCTTTTCTGTCCTCAATCCCACCCACACCTCTGTTGAGGACACAATCTCGAGGACTACAAGCAAAATGTTAAACAAAGTGGTGAGATACAGAAAATTGCATTTTAATAACATGAATGATTCTATATAACAGTAATTGGTAACAGTAATTAGAGAGTGTTATAACAAACTTTATACTGAGTGCACCCTTTAGCGTGTGGGAAAATCGTAAGGTAGCAACTCTGTAGTGCTGTTGCAGCTATTTTGTGTTTTTCCTTGTCCGGTATTTTGCTATTCTGGACATTTAGTTAGAACTGGGAGGTAAACATGGAATTGTGTGTGGAATAAGTAACATTGGCATGCTATAGGTCTAACATACTTCATATAAAGGGATTCACTTTTTCATGAAGTTATACGTAGCCTTTCCAAATATTAGCTTTTTTATTTTCTGAAATACAAAATACTATGTATATAGTCATGGCAATGGATAACTGGTACATTGTGTGAATTGTAGCTACCTTCTCTGATCTGTGTTCTGTAGTTGTTCCAACGACGTTAAGTATGCAGTTATAGTGCGTCGCTTTGGATAAAAGCGTTTACCAAATAAAATGTAATCTTTTGTAAACATGGTTAAATTTCTGAGGTATAAAGTTTAAAATAATACGTTGAAATTTTAGAAAATATTAATTTAGCGTCATTTTCCACATTGGAAGCACTGTAACATAGGTCATATGATTATTGATTATCAACTTCGTTAGCTTTGTTAGTGAAGTTGGCTACATGTAGCTAGATAGCATGTATGCTGTATCGAATTCAGTTATCCTGATTAAAATAAATACAGGAGAACTACCGATGCCTAGGTATCGTTTTTTGCTATGTTTTATCATCAGTGAACCCTGATGAGGATGGGAGTCTTTGTTAGTAACATAGTTAACTTTGTTAGTGAAGTTGGCTACACTTAGCCAGATAGCATGCATGCTGTATTGAATCCATGTTCCCTGATCAAAATGAATACAGGAGAATTACCAAGCTAGCAACTATACATGGTGACAGCATAGGAGAAGACATCTTGATGGGAGAACAGAATTTAATATAAAAGCTACCCAACCTTGAGCATCTAGCTGCCTAATGTAACTGGCAAAAAGTAACGCTACTTACAGATCCAACAGAAAACAGGGCAAATCTGCATCGTTTTTCATTCCAAAACCCTAATTCTTTTCAGCCATTCAGTCATAGATATACTATATGTGCCCTGTTGCATGATTCACTTTCAGTCAAGTTTTAGCTGTTGAACTGATGGTCTCACATTCTCTTCTAGAATATGCTAGTATAGAGAGGAATGCATGATGGACTCAATGATTGTAATGTGTCCAAGTCTGTGGCTGCAAAACAGCCCCAAATCATCACCCATCCACCCCCTTGCATGATGGATGGACTACTGTGGCAATATGCGATGTTTGGATTTTGCCAAACATGGCATTGTGTATTACTGCCAAATAACTCCACTTTGGTTTCACATGTCCAGAGGGACGTGTTCCAGAAGTCTAGTGGTTAATTCTGGTGCAATTTTGTGAATCTAAGCCATGCTGCAATGTTCTTTCTATAGAGACAGGGTTTTCTCCCAGCCATATTTTTTCTGTTTTTAGAAAATGGGGGAGCCATTAAATTTTACATACAGACAGAGCGCAACGTGTCATACACTGAAAACCACACCCACCGGAGGGGAAAACAATCGGCGCCACAATATGCAACCAAGGGCTGAAACGCTAACAAAATGCCTGTAGCTAGCTAAAAACATTAGATTTCAGCATGTGAAAGGATTATTTTAGCACCCTATGTCTACCGGAGAGGAAAAGGTATATTGACAACAGGGTTCATACACTTTTTCACCAATGATTTTCAATGACTTTTCCATGACTTCTCCACAACCTAACACAACTTAACTGAATTTCCATGAACAAAACACATGACTATCTCAGCAGGACGATTTAAAATTATTTATTGTAACACTAAGTAAAATTAGGTCTGCATCTGAAACATATGGTGCCTCTCTAAAACAAATAAACACCAGACAGACACACTTAGATACATTCTCTCATTTTAATTTGAATAGTTTAACATTTTTGTCAATGTCTCAAACAGGGCTCGAAATTGCGACCATTTAATCTGTGCGACCTCGAAATATAATTGGGAGCATCTGTGCCAGTGCAAATAATTGTGCTGGTGCGACCTTTTTTATTTTTCTAGCCGAACGTCTCTTTCTCTGTACATTCGCTAGTTAGTACACTCAGTATGTGCCTTGTGAGCTGACGATGACCCTTCTAACCAGTCGTGAGCTTGACATTCTTACCTTTAATGCTGATTTTAAATTGGTTAATATTAGCCTTCAATCACTCCCTTTCTCTGCACTCTACTGTCACGCGACACAGAGAGCTAACACGTTAACTAATGTTACCTGAAGACAAAAGTTTATGTTCAATTTATTAGCGTTATCGATCGAAAGCTGAAAAGTTGAAGCGAAGGATTGCGGCATTTTTTTTGAAACGTTAACTTAACGTGTTTTGTGTAGCGACCTGGTTGAAACAGCTAATTTCTCCGACGCAGTTTACTGGCGGTTGATTTAATTAGCGGTATGAATGTGACGAGAAGCGTTTTGTCGTTTGAATGCATAACACGCAATTCCTTGAAGAGTCGACACATTTTAGGCGTGACAGTTTAACTGTTACTTGTAAACCGTACTGTTATATTGTCATTTTTTACCAATAAAAAATCTATTGCATATATTGTTGGCGCTCCTTACATTTTGGTGGGTGCTCCTAACTTTTTGAAGTTGGGACCACCAGTGCTACCAAGTAAAAAAGTTAATTTCGAGCCCTGATATATAATTGAAGCTGCACTTCCCTAGCATATTGTCGGCACAGTAGGGCCTACGTTTACTAACTGCTACATTAGCAGAAGCGTGCGTGTTGGGCGTGCCTGTAAACAGACTGAGCCAGACCAAATTAACTTCTCACACCACCAAAATACCGCGAAGGTTACGTGCCAATTTACGTTTTATTACTATGCATACTATTTTTATGATTGGATTAATTAGTAATTATATTTGATGCAACTTTAGCTATATTTCCATTACTTTTCCAAAACTTTTCAAAAAATATTATTTTCCATAACTTTTCCAGGGCCTGGAAATTGCATTTTAAATTTCAATGACTTTTCCAGGTTTTTCATGACCGTACGAACCCTGTGACAAACTCAATATTGTCGGTCTATCTCAGTGTCCCTTCTCCTTATCTTGGTCCCACTGAATGGCCAGAAGTGAAATACTTTGATATTTACAACTATTTGATCGAATCACCAGATAAGATCATCATTTAACCTAACAAAGATCAAAACCAGGCCTTGCATAGCTTAGTTAGCTTCAACCTCTACAGTTTGTCTGGTCAAATTAGCATCTGTAACTTATTTAATAATAATCAAGGCACATAGCCTCAGTTTTATGAAAGTTACATTCCCAATGTTATAAAAGATGTAATAAAAGCTTGGCATGAGAAGAGTATCCAGTGAAAGCTGATTGCTTGTTGCACACGTAGGCATTTACACGTAGGCATACGTGTGCAACTATGTCAGGATCCCACAGTTTTCCCATTCTTCCTGCTGATGCCTCACGTCTTATTGCTTGTATCCACCTTGTATCCACCAAGGTTCAGTTTTTCGGTTCGGCAGCTTATAAAAACTTTGTTCTGGGTTCTTTACCCTGTTGGAAGTGCATCCCACCACACAGGCATTTTTCTGTTGTTTGCTAGCAGACGGAAGTGACAAGGAGGCACCTTCACGCAATACAGTCAATGGAGAGCGATGGATTGTTTTCTCCTCCGGGTGTGGGCGGGGCTTAATTGCGCTCTGTCTCTATTTGTATTCCTGTAGATCCCTGGATGTAGATTTAAGATTCTTTGCAATTCCTTGGAACATCATATGGTCCAATCTTGGGCTGAATTTTCTGGGACGCACACTCCTGCGAAATTATCTTTCTTACTCTGGAATAATGGATTTCCTATTTCTGGGAAATGGCATTATAACCCTTCCCAGACTGATAAGGAGCAACAGTTGCTTCTCTGAGATCATTCCAGACATCTTTGGTCCTTGCTGTGTCATAACAAACCTTAATGTTCCAGACCAAACTGTCAAAGTCTCTGCTTTTATATACAGGAGGTATACTTTCCTGATGAGCAACTATTTGTGTGCACTTGATTATCACCTTCTAAATTGTTATGGCAGCAGTAAGGGCACTATTTCCACACATGGCTTCTACATGTTGGATTCAATTTAATTGAATAAACAATCACAAAGTAAAATTTGTGTGTTATGAGTCACATGAGGGTAGATTATTTGTACTGTTCAGACTTGGTGTGGACTAGATGAGGGTTAGTTATGTCTTAATATATAAAGTTGACAGATGATTTACTTTCACATCTCTGTTTACAATACTGTGTTCGTCATCCTCATTTCAGATCCACCAACAAAAAAATATTAAAACTGAAAAAGTAATCGTTTGTTATTGGTTTTTTTTTTGCTCTCAGGATGTTAGTTTGTACTTTTTCATGTATTTTTTTGTTTGCATATTCTTTTTTTTTTTCATTTATTAGGGTCCACATTAGCTCCAGCAGAAGCAGCCCATATTGTTGAATATTTTGGGAGATATACCATTTTCAGAGGGGAGACCAACTGGAAATGTCATGGAGAATGGGAATAAACAATGAACTACAGGCAATGTTAGAGTCACCAGTTAGCCTACCTGCATGTCTTTGACTGAAGGAGGAAACCGGAGTACCCAGAGGAAACCCACGCGGCCACAGGAAGAACACGCAAACTTCACACAGAAGGGCCCAGGCCGAATTCAAACCCAGGACCTTCTTGCTGGCAGGCGACAGTACTACCCACTGCACCACCATACCGCCCACAGAGAGGTTATGGAGGGGGCTACAGAATTGGACATTAGGGACACTAGATGGAGTTAACAACCCTCTATGTGTAGTGTCCTTTTGGGGAGACCTTAGACATTTTAAATGGTATTTATTTTCTTTAATACATGTTAATTTTACTCATCAATATGACTTTTTAAGTAAGTTTGGAGATATATGTTAAATGTGTTCAGCTAATTTGCTTGCTGTGTTGACATATCCTCATCTTCTAGATGCCATGCTAATGGAAGAGAAACAGTTACCTGGTCTCGTGCATTTATAATACGCACACACCAGATTGGTCCATATGGTCAGCAATTTGCTTTGTAAAAGCTTACTTGGGTATTAAGAAACAGACAAAAGCAGCTTTCCACGTCTGTTTGGACGTTACCACAACTCACTTCACAGTAAGATACAAAGTTGCTTGTGCGTCCATTTAAAAAAAAAAAAAAATCTAAAAAATCTAAATCCAAACAGTTACATTTACGGGACTTTCCCTTGCTCTAACATGCTGACGATGTTTCCTCTTAAGAACGGCCATTCTGATCTTGTGACTTGTGAAAGAAGTTAACACCCGCTTTTAAGAAACAGATGCAATTACCTTTTCTGCATGGGCCACCAGGCATGACAAATCACCTGCAGCTGGTTATACGCATAGATTTCAATTCTCTCCTCCCATATTTTTGTGGTCTATCATCAGAATGCCCTTAAATACATATCCATTAACCCAAACACAGAAATGCCGCATTTTTCTCATTTAACCAGTGCAAATCTCCAGAGCAACACCTTAGTAAATAGGGAAAAATGCTATTTGTCTAGTTAGCATCTATAAAAACACCGCAAATCATTAGTAAATAAGGCCCTTAATTGGCTGGGATGACAGTGCCACTCACACCTAAGCACCGTTGGTTGATCAGGTGACTGCAAAGTCTGTGGAGTTGCAAATGAAGCACTGATATATATCCCGCTTGGCATTCCGAAATGGGAAGAAGAAAATAAAGGTTTTCATCCCTTTATTGTAACTGTTGTACACTGTGTGAAACATAGATTAGATAAAAATTATATTAGCTACATTATACTATAAAAAGTTTCCTATACCTGCACAAAGACGGCCAAATGACAAGTGAATTATAGCAGTTTGTCTGCACTCCCTGTCCAATATATCCACAATATGATGTCTGCACCAGGCTATAAAAAAAAATAAAGACATGCCCCTTGCGGCCGCCTACACAGTGTGAAGAGCTTGTAAAACAGAAAATGCTGGAGACAGCAAATGTGAGGTGGCAAACAAAGCTGGACGGAGAGAGTGGGGAGGGACTCGGTTGTTTTTACCCCCTGTTGAGAGATGCTCACTGCTTTCATTATGGTGAGCATGTGTCCCTGACCCCTGGGGCAGGAGGCAGCCAGTGTTTCTGTTGTCAACGGGCTCCCCCTCCATTCAACAGCAAAGCGAGCTCCCTTTTCAGGGGTACAGGCAACTTTAAGAATTTGGGTCATGGGTTCATCTTCCCCTTCTTCTTGGCACCTTATTAGCGCAAGCGCTATTCCGAACCAGCATATTTAGTCATGGTATCCCATGGCAATTTGGCCAGAAGCCACAAAATTCTGCAAAGTCTATATATAACCCATCAAAATCTGTTTACCGCTTAATAAAATGAAGCTGAGCCATGTCTGCACCGCCCAAGTGGCGGATGGAAATAGCCAGTGCCCTAAACGTTTTTCTTTAAACTTTAATGATAGCTGCCGCCTTCACCAGTCCTGTGGAACGGCCGATGGAAGGGCTGTTTTACATCCGTTTTTTTTTATTGCAGTGCTAGTGATCTTAAGTGTCTTTTCCACAACATTCTGCAACATGGCAACAATCCACATCAGTTCAGGCAGGCACCGATTAGCACATGATGGACACCAAACATGTGCCTGGTGCATGTAAACAATTTATCTGACAAATTTCCATATCCCTCTCTCCAAATTTAAACCCCCATCATGTCTACCCCCCTTGTGTCATCAATTATAAATGTAGTTTTCCTTTTTTCCTTTTCTTCCTTATTCCTGAATGGTATCAGCTGTGTCTCCTAAGTCACTGCTATACCACTCTTATCCATGGAATGAGCACTGCAGTTGAAGCACATGCTATCATGCATAAGGGACTGTTTTTTACACCACAGGCAACTGTGTTGTACATGGCAGCATACCCAAAAAATAGTTGGCGATTGGCAGGGCTCTCTAGCCTCAGCAAAATCAGTAGTCATGACTCCACAATTAAGAAAGAGACTGGGCAAAAATGGGATTCTTGGGAAAGTAACAAGGTGGAAACAACTGCTAACCAAGAGAAACATCAATGATCATCTCACATTAGCAAAAAAGCACTTTGGTGATCCCAAAGCCTTTTGGGATAATATCCTATGAACAACTGAGTCAAATGTGGAATGTATTGCTGCTAAAGGTGCTGAAACATGTTATTAGGTTTAAGGGGGCAAAAAAATTTTTTCCCATGGGTGATATGGGTGTTTGATAATGTTTTTCATTAAATAAATGAAATAATTTTACTCAGGTTCCCTTTGTCCAATATTATATTTTGTCTAAAGATCTGAAATCATTCAGTGTGACAAGTGTGCAATAATAGAGAAAATCATAAAGGGGGCAAACACTTTTTCATGGTACTGCTTGCTGTCTAATTTTCACAAAAGCATTGAGACTGAACTAGAATCCTGAGTAAAGTTCTGAATGTCACACCTTCTGTAGACACCAAGACGACCCTCCAACGTATATGCTGTGTATGAGAATTCATGGAGGTCCTTCTTCATGAAGCAACCTGCTGACCACCCAGTCATAATGTGCCAGATATCCAGATGTCCCAGTCACTGTATTTCAGAGGGCATGCAATGAGAGAGAAAGTGTGGTCACCACACTGTGCTATGGCAGGACCAAGGTGCAGCATTACCAGTCGCCGTGATGATCCAGCTCAGTTGAAGGAACAGACCCCACCCCCCAAAACAATCCCATTCTCCCAGCACAAGGCAGCCATCCCAAGCACTCATGAGCCCATGCCAAAAAATGTGGCCAGGAGTCCAGTATGTGCTTTGTTAAAAATCCGTGCTTGTTAATGCCACTGTAAAAAAAAGGCAACCTGTTGCAACCATTTGTTCTTACAGTATAAATAGCAGCAAGCATTACCGGCCTGTGGAAGTAAGGTTATGGACTATAGCCAACCTCCGGTATGGGTGGCTGCCAGGTGGCACATGTTCAAACCTTCACAAACCCATATGCCTGGGCAGAATTATCCCCCATCCTTGTACCGCGCTGAACGTCACCAGCTTGTGTGCTGTCTATTAAACTATTTTTGTGAGTTGGCTGTTGCTCCATGTGTTTTGACACCGGAATTAAACCATGGGCCATGTGCTATGTAAAGAGAATTCAGAGGATTTTTAAGGCCTGCAAATTTTTTTTTTTTTAAAGACAATGCAGTGTGGCGACATTACAAAATATGTTTATATTTTCAGAAGTATCTCACGAATGATGAACTTTCACATTCTATTGCAGCGATGAATGACACCAGGGGAAAAAAAAAACAGTTTGAAACCCTGTGCTCTGTGTTTGACTACTATCTCGCTGTACATCTGTCTGTTTAGCAGGGCTTAAGTCCTACAATTAATTGGAGCCTATCACATGCACATAACCTATATATTCACATGCCAGTGAAGTACATTAGCTTCATAATCTGAAGTATGATTGCTGTGCTTCTGCATGTATTTCTCTGTAAAATGTTTTATCAAGGACGCATTGTTAGAAATCCCACCATTGGATTCAGAGACTTGATTCACACTGTCTTCCCATAAAGCAACCAACATCCAACACACATTTTCTCACATTTGGCCTCATTCACGAAAAAAGTGTACAATCGCATTTGATCATAAACTGCATATATGAACGTTTCCAAGAACATTTAGGCATTCTTTTTTTTTCTTTCTTATCTGTATTTGTTCATGGCTGTTTTGTTTATGTAAATCACATAGGAACATTTTTAAGAACAAAAGTAAGAATAAAGAGAAGTTTTGTGAATGAGGCTAGAGTGTAGATACCCGACCCAGGCCCGAAGGGACCCAACGGGTTCGGGTTGGGTCAGACCAAATATTTACTGTTAACGCTCGAACTCGATCGGGTTCGGTTATGATGGTATTCATGTTTAAGCTATATTCATTTAAATTATTTTAAGATTAATTTTAATTGCGTGGCTTATTTAATTAAATAAAATGACTTGATATCTTGCCTGTACTGCTGCCTGCCTGCGTGTGCGACATGGGTGTGTATTTTGTTGAATCTGTGTCACTACCTCTGCTGCGCATGTTTACTTAGCAACTGAATGCTGTTTACAGCCAGCAGCAGCGCGTTGGAAAGTTACAGACGTCTTTCCCCCACATCGCTCTCTACAGCGTGCTCTCTCCTTTGAGAAATAACGTAGCTAGCATTACATACTTATGGTATGTTTAGCTAACGTTAGCAACAATGTTTGGCTAACGTTTTTACCTTGTCGATAGCAGCTAGCTAGCTAAGCAAGGCTAGAATGGTTTGCTGATGGTGGTTACTTTGTAACTGAATCAGTGAGTCTGCTGTTTACAGCCAGCAACAGCGCGTTGGAAAGTGACAGACGTCTTTCCCACACACACTCCATTGTTTGCAACGTAGCTAGAATTACATACTTATGTACTTAACATCAATGATTTTAGGCAGTGAGCTATGTATATTTTAAATTGTGTCAGGTCAGGTTCGGTTCGGACACCAAAATACAGACTGCTCGTCGAGCTCCTATCAGGTCGGGTACTATTCTCTTGGGCTCGGTTCAGTTTTGGACGCAAATACACTCGGACAGCACTCTAAATGAGGCTCAAAGTTCCTGTCCCCCAGTCTCCTACAATAACCTTGTGGGTGTCAGTAGGTAGGGAGGTCCTGATCAATTTTATTGCTCGATGTTATAGTAACACGCCAAAACAAACAAACAAACACTGCACAGCACACACATACAAGTTGCCTGTGAAGCCAGGGATTTTGTAGGGAGGGGTATCACCAGTACTGGATGAGCAGCATCATTGCATCATAAAAGTATTTTTACGATTGCCGGGGAGCTAATATACAGATTCAAACAGCTAGCCAAGCCTGATAAACTAAACCTGGACATATCTCATGGAGAAATGTTAATAATATAAGTAACTATTTGCACTGATATTGGTACCTTTTATCACACCGTAACTGGTCATATTTATAGTTACAATTCTCGAAAGGCAAACCCTAGTGCTAGGTACACCTATCTAGTTTCCTCCAGAACAGCCTGAATTCTGTGCGGCATGGATTGAACAAGGTGCAGGAAACATTCCTTCGGGAATTTGGTCCATGCTAACTCAATAGCACATGGGGTGAGAATGGTTTACAACAAGGTTAGGTTTGCCGTGGCGTTGAATTGATTCTGAATTGGTATTTTGAGCTTTTGTGGCCTTTCTGTTAGGTTGATGGAGTCTGCCCATTCTCTTTTGACCTCTCTTTACAAATTTTCATCCACAGAACTGCCATTCACTGGATAACCAATACTTGTCATGCAGCAACGGTCATCGTCACAACTTCAGAGGAGCAGAGATGATATATAAATAGAATATACTTTCCTCTGAACCATGAGATGTCAGTATCATACCACAGTTCACAGGTCAGGATGACAAGGATCAGACAAATACAACTCGGGGGGGGGGGGGGGGGGAACAAATGTTTGGAACAAATTAATGTTATCAAAATGAAAGTAGTCATGTTTAGTACTTTGCCATCTATCCTTTACGTGCAATGACTGTTTGAAGACTATGACCCATGTACATTGCAGGGTGCTTAGTATCTTCTCTGGTGATGCTCTGCCAGGCCAGTGCTGCAGCTGTGGTGGCTTAGTGTCTTAAGTTTTCTCTTCAACATATAAAATTTGATTTAGGATCAACTGGATTGGATTTGGATTGGGAAATTGACTTAGCCAGTTCGAAATTTTCCTGTTTTTGTCTTTGAAAAAGTCCTTTGTTGCTTTAGCAGTATGTTTGGGATCATTGTCCTGCTGGAGGATGAAGGGCCATCCAGTGAGTTTGGAAGCATTTGTTTGAACTTGAGCAGATACGTTTCTGTACACTTCAGAATTCATTTTGTTGCTGCTATCAGCAGTATGAAGAAAACACACCTGTAGAATAGTTAGCTGGATGTCCTGCTTAATATGTGATTATTACTGTTTTAAATATTTTAATTATTTATGTTATTTTGTCCACCTCACCTTTGCCTTTTGCCATATTTTCATGTTGTTATATTCACATTGGTCACAATCGACAACTGTTAGCCTTTGCTAATAATACTGATAGCTAATGGCCAATCATAGTGGCTTGTTCTGGCCAGCCTTGTCAGAATTCTAATGACTCAAAATGGAATTGTCTTTCATGAGGTTAGCGCTATTCTCTAACGAGGACGTCTTACATACTGTAGCATAAGCGTTCATAGGCGGCTCAGTCACCATGTTATGTTTGATGCACCAATTTTCTGTGAAGCTAGAACATTGACAGCATTTTCCTGATGGTGAAATATTATCTTTTTATTGTACATGGGGTTGACTGTGGGGTATCAGTGTCTCCATGGGTATGGAAAGTACTTATACAAATTTACTGCATGCTGATATGTATGAGATTAATATAAAATTTCCCTTTGACTGATTATAAATAGCAACATTTGTGAAACACTACAGAGAAATCTCTAGGCATGCAACAAAAGATACATGGTGTACAGAAAAAAATTCTAATTTCTAATTACATATAGTATAATCACATCGTATAATTACATATTTAGGTGTGTGTACCAAAAATAGCATTTTTTCCCCTATTATAACATTTCTAATAGGAATTTAATAATTTATAATGTTTTTGGAGAGGGTTTGGATAGCTTTTTAGATCCCTCAATATCCAGCACCTGTACTGATAAAAAGATAGCAAATCCCACTTGAAAAGCATGCACGCAAAAGAGAGTTTCAAGAGTCTAAACAGTTGATTCAGGGTTAAATACATGATTATTTTATGATTTAAAGCAACCCACAACAAACTGTTGTGGAGAGATTTGGAAACACTAATGGACACCAAGGTACACTGCTTACATTTTCCTTCATATATCTTTAGTATTTCTGCATATCACCCTGGCAGATCATCAGCTATGGTCCTAAAAAGTTGACACTGAATGTACATCTTACTCCACTTAATCACTTACTATGGAAACCCAGTCGCGAGCTGAATTTCCACAGTTAAGGCTTATGTTGGGCAACCTAGTGCCTACAGTGCTTATTGCTCATCCATAGGCTGATCCAGGGTTTAGTGGTTCTTTGGTCATGTCTTCTTGGTGCTTGTTTTTGAATGTTTCAATCCTCTTTATTCCATTGGGCCAATCAGATCAAGAACAAAGTTGTCATAGGTATTTAGTAGAACTAGGACATTACCACCATGTAGGCCCTGCCTGGGAAGTATTTACAGTGATGTTAGCACCTCCCAGGCCAGAAAGTAGAGAAGCAAACCAGGTCAGAGTCTTTGGCGGGAGGCATCAGACATAAAGTCATTCAAGCTTCAGTCTCATCCTGGCCTAGCCTGACTGTAGAAATGCAGCTATTGTTGACTAATGACATAGCCCACGGTTGAATCTGTAAATTATATCTAGGCTATAGGGCCTGCAATTAATAATTTATAGGGTTTGTTGCAGCAATGCATGCTAACTCATTCATCATTTTCCTCTACAAAGGGGGAGTTATTGATGTTTGCACAGGCACTGATGATTGATACAGAAGGCTTCTGCAATGTATGGAATGACATCTTGCTTCAGAATCAACAATGAGACACAAGGACCAAAGTCTAAAGCCCTGGCCTTGATATTTAAAAAAAAAAAAAAAATTAGAAAGTCCTTCAAACAGTATACGACACAATGTTCAGTACTGTCAGGAAACAAACAAATTTACTAAAGGCATTTTGGAAAATGTGTTGATGCATATATTAATATTCTGTTATTTCTGTCATAATAAGTAGAAAATAATTCCCCCACCCCCCTCCTGTCCATGACTCTTATCCAACAGTTGGTTCATTCCACAGGTTGATGTAGGCCATTATAAGCCCCACCAATCTGTAGTGGGAGAGGCCACCCCATCCATTTATAGGGGGTGGGACTGGGAAAAGGGCATTCTCACATTGCTGGGAAGTTGGTGGGTGAACAAAGATGGCGCTAACGCATCCCAATCACCCCAAAGAAGAGAAGGTGCTGAGATGGGGGACGGCGATGTGTCAGATGGCTTTATTTATAACCACTTGGTGACAGGGGGGTGATCAATCAGTGGGGGGGATTTCGACAGTCCAGTGCCTCAGGAATAAGTAATCACGATGGAGTACTGGCTTAAGGTCTGTGTTCATTCACAACTTCTTCGAGGGAAGCCCCCAGAGGCAAAGGACACAAAACTACTGGATCCCACAACATCTGCTCTCTATATGAGGAGCAGTGGCAAGGAGACAGGCATCAGTAGGGGGATGTCTGAGTATCAATGTGGGTTCATAAACATGGTGGGGGCTAAACCAAAGCGGGAATCAACCTAGCAATATTGTCTTCCAATTTGGTGCACACCATGCAGTCATCTTTTTCCCTGTGTCCATTTGCCAAATTCTTCACAGACATCATCCTGTTTTCCTGTCGCAAAGCCATTTGACAGTTTCAAATGCTGAGTGTTTCTAATCCAACAGGCAATTTTATCAAGTTTCTAATCCTCACTTGTAGGCAGAGGCATTTTCCACACTGCCCCTGATTTCTAACATGTAAACCTGTGAGGGTGCTTGGTGTGGAAACAATGCAAAACTTGCACAATGCCCTACATCACACACCATGCATGTAACTCTTTTTTTCTGTATGGGTTTGGGGTTGTGTCAAAGTTTTAATCTCTTCTGAGAGAATGATAGAAGTGGTTATAACATAAAGGTCACTTTTGAAAAAAAAAAAGCCTTCATATTTCATCGCTTTAAGCTGTAACAGATAATGAACATTCCAGGAGGATGATGCTTTATAACATGTTGATGGAGAAAATCCATGCTATCGGAAGGAGGGCTTCTTGGGTGTAAAATTCAGCCCCCCTGTCATCTCCAAACTCTATTACTGGTTTATATTTTTAAAAGGCTGAGCTATATTACATGATATTGTTAAATGACACCACTATTTTAAAATACAGCTTGACAATACCAAAAATAACAATAAAATAACTATTATACTGTAGACTTAAATGAACTATATAGTGTGTAAGATAACATGGATAATGGGAAGCTAAACTATGGTGTGGATGATCAATATTCAATGTAAATAACTTGAGGCCAACAATACAACTATGGTAGTATTAAGTAATAAAATTGTTTTTTAAATTTTATTTATAGCTTATATATTGCCCTTTGGCATCACATTTCCCCCCTGGATTTGATTATGTGCTCTTAAGGGTTTTTACTGTCTCCATCAGGCAGGCAGAGAGATGAAGAGACAGTACCAGCGACTGGAAGTTTTATCACCCTGTCGACAGGAAGACTTAATCTTATCCATCCTAGTAACAGATAACAAATGTGAAGCGATGGCCTAGATTGCCTTGCTTGCTATGTGAGTGCTGCTTGTTACCTCACACTAATGGCACTGTGCTCAAAGTGGAGATTTTAAACACTTTGATCTACATCAAGTTTCTGCCCATGGACCTACGCAGGCAACATGCTTGTTTGCTGTTATCATTGGAAGTCTTTTCAACCAAATTTTAATGTACACATTCATACATACATACATACATAAATCGGTTTCAATTGGTTTAGGGCTGGAAACATGCTAAACTTATAAGCTGAACAATAAATACTAAATGAAACATTGATTGTATTGCTTTTTAACTGTACTGTTTCTACCCCAGTATTGGCTTGTAGTTGCTAAGTTAAATAAAACAACAGAATCCATGAGAATCTTTAAAGAACATTTTTTACATAACTTTGCAGCTTTCTAGTGTGTCATATTTACAGCGGCAGACCATCTGTTCTCATTCTGTATCCTATTGTTTGATAGTTATGATAAATTACATGCCCAGAAATCCAGAAACTACCTAGCCCCACATCCTGTGAATACTTTCCTAATCAAATCGAGAAATGGCTTTACACAGACCTGCACCTAAAGTTAAACGCACCAGCACCCTCATTCACAGAAGTAAATGTACTGAAGAATATTTACTGTGATGGTAGAAAAAAAGGTAAAGCTAAAGGTCATGATTCTGATTCAGGGGGGTTTACCCCCTTCCCTGTTGCTCACATTTGCTGGTGTTGGAGGACGGTTGCACTCCAAGGCGAAAGGGACAGCTGGCTGTTGAATGTGTCTGTAGGCATGCCAGTAAACGAGGACCTCTTCAGCTTCGCATCCGTCAAATACTTTCCGGATTTGAGTTGGGAACACTGGGGCTCATTCACAAAGCGCACGATCAGATTTGAAAATTGGCACTCATTATTCTTTTTTTTTTTTTAATCTGAATTTGTTCTTTGGTATGATCAAAGTCTACATGTGTTTAGAAGCATGAGTAAATGCATATAAACAGAAGGCTATTCAGAATGCTTTATTATTTAAGAAAAGTTAAGGTGTTGCGGAACATTCATATTAACATAACATCAGAATAAGCAGTTTTAACTAGGGGCGATATAGCTCAGGAGGTAAGACCGATTGTCTGGCAGTCGGAGGGTTGCCGGTTCAAACCCCGCCCTGGGCATGTCGAAGTGTCCTTGAGCAAGACACCTAACCCCTAACCACTAACTGCTCTGGCGAATGAGAGGCATCAATTGTAAAGCGCTTTGGATAAAAGCGCTATATAAATGCAGTCCATTTACCATTTACCATAACTAGTTTCTATGTTTATGTTGTTTTCAGTAGGTTTGTTTAAGAATGAGTTTGCTAGTTTTAGTTTAGATTTAGTTTAATATAAAACTATTTTTTTATTTCAGTTTACAAAAAATGATTTTTTTTCCTTACACCTATTTTCTTTTTTTTTTTTAGTTTATGGTAGTAATTATTTGGGGAATTAATTTTGTTTATGATAAAAGTGATTGATGATATACAAAGAGCCACAAGCACACTGCCAAACCCAACACTTTACTGCTTTTGTATTTCTTGGCTAATCATGCCTTGGGGGGAGAATGCATCTATAGAGATTGCACACATATGCTGTATTTTTCCGACATTAGTTTTTCTTTAGAACTTTTTTTTAGAATAAAATAAAGCAAAAGAGAGTACATTTAAGTAAAGTTTTGTGAATGCACACTGCCCATTGTGGTAGTAATGTGCACATGAGAGAGAAGTTTATTTATTTAGACCCTTTGCTTTAGTTTAGTTTATAAATGCTTTTTGTAAAAGTAATTTGTAAATATACTGCAAGGAATGATTTCACTGTCTAAGCACCAAGTGAAAAAATTTCACTGTAATGCAATCATTTTACAAAAGTCCATCCAACCGTTGCAGTGTATTTACAATACTTTCATGCTATTCAAACTAGATTTGGTTTATTTATCCTTTTATGGTATTGTACATTTGTTATTTGATCATCTTCAAACTTGGTACTATTCATGAATACACAATGCTTGTACTCGTTAAGTTAAAGAACGATTGACATAATGGTAAAGGAGATTGGAACAAATTAATTACTCGTATTAATCTGAGCTAATGCTAACTTGCTTAGCTTGCCATCAAGCCATCTTTTGACCATGTCCCCAGGTCAAGGGGGCATGTTGGGACACAGTGGGAAAGGGAAACAGTGATGTGGCATTCAGTTCGACAGAGAGACGGATTGGTCTCGGTTGCGCCAGCTGGTGGAGAGAGCACACGCACCTGGGCTGCGTTAAAGGTGTGCTGCTCTCCACAGTTCGGGGCGTAGACCAGGAGCTAACATCAAGAGTGAGTTTATTTATTTGAGTTGCGTTTAATTTCAGTTTTTTTTTTTTTTTTTTTTTTAAACAAGGAAAAGTGAACTGCTGCTGAAAAATGGGAGGAGCTGGCCAGGTGAAAATCTGGTCAGCTACGAACAGGGAACTGAAAAGTTGCCATTCGGTTTTGCTTTCTTTTGTCTTTGTTGCTCTCTCTCTCTCCATGCGGCAATCAACGGTGTTCCCTGTCACTGCTGTATTTCCCTCCCAGGGGTGTCACGCTGGTGTGTGACAAGTAAACACAAAACACATTTTTGAAATTATCATTTCATTTATTCAATCAAACTCCCAAATCACCTGTTTCAAAAAGTAATCGCCCCCTCAATTACTCAATGAACCACTTAACCAAATTTAATTGATAATTAGATTCAGCTGATTGAACGCAACCAGGCTTGAACACAGCCAGTAGTCACAACAAAGTTTCTACAAGCACACCATGGAACAATCAAAGGACATTCCAAAAGTGATGAGAACATTTTTTATTGAAATATCTCAGTCTGGAAAGGGTTACAAAGCCATTTCTAAGGCTCTAGGACTCCACCGAACCACAGTGAGAACCATTATCTCCAAACAGAGAAAAGTGATGAATTTTCCCAGAAGTGGCTGGCCTGCCAAAACTTCTCCAAGGGCGGAGCGACAAGTCAACCAAGAAGTGGCAAAACATCTCAGAAGAACGTCCAAAGAACTGAAGGCCTCTCTACTCTCAGCTAAGGTCAGTGATCATGACTCCACGATAAGAAAGAGATTGGGATTCATGGGAGAGTGGCAAGGAAACAACTGCTAACTAAGAGAAACGTCAATGCTTATCTCGCTATGGTTTTTGGGATAATGTTCTATGGACAGATGATTCAAAAGTGGAACCTATTGGATGACATGGGTCCCACTGACCCAAACAATGCAGCATTTCACAGTAAGAACACCATACTAACAGTTAAACGTGGTGGTGGTAGTGTGATAGTGTGTGGATGTTTGATTTGTGCTCTGTACCAGAAAATTCTGAAGGACAATGCCCGATCATCTGTCATTGAGCTGAAGCTCAATCATAATTGGGTTATGCAGCAACCCAATGATCCTAAAAACAAAAGCAAATCCACATGTGAATGGCTGAAAAGAAACAAAATGAAAGTTCTGGAGTGGCCTAATCAATGTCCAGTCTTGCGCCCAATAGAAATGCTGTGGCAAGACCTGAAATGAGCAGTACATGCTCAATAACCTACCAATTTGTCTGAATTAATGCATTTCTGCAAAGTATAATGGGCTAAAATGTCTCCACAGCAATGTGAAATACTGATATCCAATCATAGGGAGCGTTTATTGCTGCTAAAGGTGCTGCAACCAGTTATTAAGTTTAAGGGGGTGATTTTTTTTTGTTGTAACTTTTTTCATGAAATAAATGAAACAATAATTTTTAAAATATGTTTTGTGTTTACTCAGGTTCCCTTTGTCTATATTACATTTTCTTATGATCTGAAGCCATTCAGTGTGACAAATATTCAATAATCAAGGAAACCAGGAAGGGGGCAAATACTTTTTCATGGCACTGTATACAATTTCATGCTAATCAAATTGCATTGTATTCAAATGTGAAAAACAACTTTATTATTATTATTATTATTACTAAATGTGCATCCCATTTTTAAATGTCAATTACTGGCTATCCAAATAATTTTGGCAGTTATGTTTCGTTGTTTGTTTTTTTTTTTTTTAGCAATATACTGTCTGTTCCACCCATATTGATTTTGTTTGTAGTTCCAAATTTGCTAAGTAATTAATAAAATGAAAATATTACATTTTATGCTGCAATGTTTGAACTCTTACCTGTTCAAAATGACCAGAGGGTTCAAAACGAGCAGAAGGCGAGGGAAAAAGTGCCTGTGGTGGAATGGCAAGCTTGGGAACAG
This sequence comes from Anguilla anguilla, assembly GCF_013347855.1. NCBI lineage: Eukaryota > Metazoa > Chordata > Actinopteri > Anguilliformes > Anguillidae > Anguilla > Anguilla anguilla. The sequence continues at coordinate 37,660,869 of NC_049207.1, forward strand.
GTGGCAAGATTAGGCACAATTACGCTAATAATAATAATAATAATTATTATTATTATTATTTTATGTATTTATTTATTTATTTATTTATTTATTTTATTTTATTATTATTATTATAACAATAATATAGCATTTGTAATTTGTACTATATAGTGCAATATGATTGGCTGTTATTTAGTCATCCTGTGTATGACCCTCTTGTTCTCCACCAACTCTAAACTTCAGAATGTAGTGTTTTTTCTGCATTACTGAACTCCACAGCCACTCCACCCTGAAGTGCAGTAGTTGAGTCTGAACTTGAGAATATCCGTCCTATAATGCCAGTGTCATCCTGTCATGAAGATACACCGTCCCGCATGTCTGTAAGGAGGAGCTGACCATTGAGACAAAACGCAGGCACACATTTTCAAAGAACAGAATGCTTAACTGTTCAGTTCCACGGAGGGTCTGATAACAAAGTGGTACTGTGTTATTTTAACAACTGCCTTTACAATGTCTGGAGAGCTTGGAATGGTGATTCATCCCTCACTAAGATTGTAAGGAAGTCATTTCGCAAAACAGCACACATTTCACACATGTTCGAGGGGAGGGGTCCATCTTCAGGAATTAAATGCAAGCACTAGTGACAACCCAGAGAACTGAAAAGACACATCAGTGTTATTTTTGTCAAGTTTCTTTTTTCTTTTATAGATACGCATTACACTGTTAAAGATAAATATCGTTTGCATTACTGGTCAATGAAAAAAGAGGATAAGACAGAAATAGGATGCATTTTATACTAAGGCCACGAGCTTGGAGTAGACTTTACATTCATGGCTGAATATATGGCTATTTTTACTGCCCTGATCTCAGCCATCCCTGGACTAGGTCCAGAAATGCAGCAGTAGTATCCAGTGCTAACATTCCCCCATGTACTTTTGCCAGTACCGGGAATGTCAGGGAGATATGCGAAACAGCCCGGCTGAAAAGGCAACGTGCAGATGGAAACTTTCCTAACTTGGATTTATAGAGTGTGTTAAAAACGATCCCTTATTAAAATTCACGTCATACATCAGTTTTATTCTGTCCCTCCTTCCGCCCCCTTAGCTCCCCATCATTCAGACGGCCCCTACTGGCCAAAATTGTCATGCCACATCCTTTCGTATAGCCAGTGATACTCTGTTTTTAGTCACAGTGGATACCTGATTAGGAGCTGGGACTTGTTCAACTTTTGACCGAATCAAAAGAGATTCGATGAGAGCCGATACCTGAGCGTGTCCAATGGATGCAATGGAATGGAATGAGAGGTGACCACTGAGTGTCTCAGAAAAGTATCTCCCAGATTTATGGCCAGGTTCCTATGGTTTTCTTTTTTCTTTTTTTTTTTCCACCGAGATAAGTTGGTTTTGCTGAAACACAGCAGGGAGCCGGGGGTAGTTAAAGGACACACTCAGCTGCTAGATTAACTCATCAACGCTGCATTGCCGGGTGTCAACAGAAATGTTTCACACACTGGACCGGCAAGGAATGAAGACCATTTGGAGGTCATGAGTTGCAGTACCTCTGTCCTTCAGTCCTTTCAGATGTTGCTGTCTGCTTTTCAAGTGCATGTAACCTCTAAACCTCTGTGAGGGGGAAAAATTCAACCCCATTGAAGAGCCCTGTTGTTGATGGATGCAGGTCAGTCTGCCTGACTGTGAAATATTAATGATGCAGACATATTTGCAGTATTAAAAAAAGGTTTATTTCTCTAGGCTAGTCATTACAAACACACAAATGTCTGTCAAATGAAACTATCAAATATAATCAAATGTTCTATGAAGCAAGCTTATGTATTTTTCAAAAAAAAATTTGTTTGAAAAAAAATAATTCTGGTGTGGTGGAAACATAACCAAGGCTACAGTTACTAGTAATCCAAAAAGATAAATTACTTTACATGCTGTTAACAATAATAATGATAATAATAATAATACAAATACTAATATCTTGTGTATGACCCTCCTGATTATTATTATTGTTGTTATATGTTGTTGTTGTTGTTGTTAATAATAATAATAATAATAATAATACAGCTAGTACTATCTTGTGTATGATTGGTGGCATTGTTTTGCATTATATTTAAAATGTGAAGAATATTAGTATTATTATTGTTATTATTATTATATTAATAATAATAAAACCATTCACTCAAAATTTGAAGAGAAAATGACAAGGGTGACTGCAGATGTTAGGTTACACATAACCAATAAAATAAATAGATATATCGCTTAAATAAGCATACTGTATCTGTGTATTCTTATTGGCATCACCTGGACAGCTGGCAGTACAAAAAGAGGACACCCATTAACACAGAAATAAATTCATATTTTACCCATTTTTCCAGTTTGTTTTTATTGAGCACTCCTAGAACTCCAGTGAGAGGAATGTGCGCTGGCCTGCCGCTCCCTCTATCCCCTGCAAAGAGGACAGGATTGTGTTGCCTTTGTACTTGGTTGTCTGTAAAGATTTGATAGCACCCAGGGGGAAATCGCCCTGCTTTCCTTCCAAATCCATTTTATGTAGGACGCTGACTGTTCCTTGCCTACAATGTTTGCTTTAGGTTTTTGGGGAATATCAGACACAGTACTTCCTAAGCTGTGACATATTCCTGGGTACTCCTTGAGGGCTTCTTCATGCTCTTCTGTGTTAAATGAAACACCTCGGGTAACACCTGGAGGACAGCTGTACAGCAACATTTAGGTATCTGTGTTTGCAGCTGATCCAAAATATTTAGAGGGGTTCATTCCACAGGGGGGGAAAAAAAAAAACGCTGAATAATGAAAGTAGAAGGGCTAAATTTGTCCACTCCTGCTTCAGCTTCTGGGGTAAATCCAACAGTGTATTGTATGTGCAGAATTTTACAGGTATTACAATAACATTATTTAAAGTATTAAAGGTTTGTGTAGTTTGCAAAAAGCTTGAGCACATAGATATTGAAGATACAGTACAAAATAACTATCCATCTGTATGATTCAATGTATGTATTATAGTATGTATGTAAGAAAAAATACGATTTACAGAATCAATATCTTTATGTACAGTATATACAATTTCCTCTTTCTCATAGTGATCTCCTATCAGTCAATGCTCGATAGTTAAGTCTGCAATAAAACCAGTGACACATCTTGGGCGGCTAAGACACTCTTTTACGCTAGCTACAGTAGGCATGTTCATAGTTAACATGACTCTGTGTGTGCATATAAATGTCTACAACTCACCCAAATCAGATGATATAGTGTCATCCAACATTACATTCCAGCCAACCACAGATTGGCAGTGGAAGTCGGATTTATGACATTTGAGGCCATGCGAATTCCCCAGGCCAACTGTACAATCTCCCATGCAGTCCCGTCTGGAGCAATGGTCTGGGGCACCCAATTCACTGTCCATGAGAACATGCTGCAGTTCCTCTCCTGACCACTGGGTGTCAATTCAAATTCTGTCTTCGATGTCTGATGCATGTTCTTTTTTAACCTTGCACAAAAAGTGCATAAGTTATATGCAAGTATCAGTTTGCTAACAGTGAATCATTAAATGTATACAAGTCATTGATGAGGTTTTTAAATGTAATTCATGGAATATATTTTGAAAAATAATGTACTGAAAACAACTATACTTTTGAAAAAATTTGTTGTCATTGGTGTCAAAGAAAAGGAAATAAGTTTCTCTTAAATATTTCATTATATACCCAGGTTTGGACACTTATATGTAAACCTACGTGTGATTTATGTACATAATCTATTTATACAGTTGGATATTTACGGCAGCAGTTCAGGTTAAATTCAGGAGCAATCCAAGTACTTTGTGCAGAGGTATAGATATAGATAATAAATATAGACCTAATCACTCTTTTAAAGCAGCACACACTACTATGCATGAATATAGGCGCATGCATACAACATTCTGACACACGAGTGCGCAGCTGGGCCCTGGAGGTCAGAGTATCATCGCATGCGCACGCATTTCTCCCATTCTTTCTCTCGAACAAGGGCCGCCCTCTCGGCCCCAGCAGTGTGCTTAGTGTAGGGTTCCAGGGCCGAACCTCGAATGAGCCGAGGGGGCGGGTCTTGCCGAGGGCCGGGGGGGGGGCACACCAGTTCTCGCTCGCGGCTGGTCCCAGGGGGTCTGGCGCCAGGCGAGCCCCCGCAGCCGGGTAAAAAAATAGAGCCCCCCGCAGTTGTTGCGCAGGGGAGAGTGACAGGGAGAGTCTGTCGTGGTATCGGATTACAGCCGCTGTCATCGGAGAGTGGTCATTACTTCTAGGCTAATTATCTCGCCGCTTGTAAACAAACAACCTGCCAAAAACGCAGCCGGCGTTATGCGCTCCCCGCTCGTTACGCCCTCTGGCATTAGTGGCTCCGAACATTCCGAGCAGAGAAAGCTGGATTTCTATTTCGAGTAGTAGTAGTAATAAACGCACTTTTAAGTCTTCGTTTGAGTGTTTGTTATTCTTTGTTAAAGCTCATTTTTACTCTGCACATGCACTGACCTTTTCTAGAAACGTCAAAGACAGTTTTAAAAAGTCTATTTCAGATTATCTAATTGAAAAAAATAGAAAACAAGAACACTTGGACATGCTACCAAGATCATGGTCAAAACAAGTTTACACAAATAAATTAGCAATCTCTTGCCATTTTGTATGAAGTAAAATCTTCACCTCAATGGCTTACTCGCAAATTTTCTTCAAATACAATCTGATAATAAGAAAACAGAATGATACATCAATCATTTATTCCCTGTTTTGAGGGAATTTGTCTTGTCAAATTGTTTGGCCTTAGAATCTCCCCTAGATTTAAATAAAATGTACAATTCAATTAAACAAGACTTAACTTGTTGTGTATTCCATTAGCCAAACAGTTAAGTTTCAAAAATACTAGAAGCAGGAAAGATGTGAGCTGAAAATTGTGGTATTTGCACCAGTCTGTCATTCTCCATCTTCACTGTCCTCACTGTTTTAAAACAATTAATAAATATAATCAATGAAATTTTGTAATTTTTCTTTTGTGAATAAAAGAATGTCATAATAATTGATTTTTACGGCATTTTAGCAGTAAATCTGTTGAATAATGTCCTTTCTGAGGTTAACTTTCATATTTCAGGCATGTGGAAAGTATTACTTTTTTTAAATGAAATTATCAAAAGGAAAGAAATAAACATAGGTAAGTCAAGAACAGTTATTCCGCGTACAAGCTATTTCAATGAAAAGTAGAATTAAACAATCAAATGTAATTGCACTACAATGTTCCATGAATAACCTAATAGCAGGTATTTGGTGGTATTCTGATGTGTTGAATGATGAATCAGTTCAATTTTCTTAGCAGACCTCATACTGTACATATGGTTGGGGAGAATGGGGAAATAAGTGTTATTGTATTTGGCTCAGTTCTGAAAATATTACTAGTGATAGATTAATCATTTTTTAATAGAAACAACCTACATTATTTGGCTATGATTACACACCATAATGAAATTTTTGGGCATAATATTCACTATCAATCGATCTTATCAATATCGGTGAAAACCATCACAAGACTGTACTCCAGTTCCCGTCAAATGTCTTCTCTTTTCGATCCAAACAGCTGTATCGGTCGATGTCACATATCACCATGTACCCTAAAGTTAAATTTGAGTTAAATATATTTACAAAGATCAAGCCTGAGTTGAACAAATTCAATCAATTGCTTAATTCATAGTCTACTGACAACAGGCTGTTACTTTAAAATTTTTATTTCCAATATATCAAAAACTTCCTTGGGGACAAATCAAAGACTTCTCTTTCTAATTCTCATTTTCTGCAAACAATTACAGATGACTGTTCATTGTTTGAGCTATCTATTCTGCATAGTGTATCTACTTGTTTATATGTCTTTATACACTCATCGGCCACATTATTAGGTACACCTTGCTAGTACCGGGTTGGCTTCTGCTGCTGTAGCCCATCTGCTTCGAGGTTCGAAGTGCTGTGCATTCAGAGATGCTCTTCTGCATACCTCGGTTGTAACGAGTGGTTATTTGAGTTACTGTTGCCTTTCTATCAGCTCGAACCAGTCTGGCCATTCTCCTCTGACCTCTGCCAGGACGGAGTGTAGCACAGTGGGTAAGGAACTGGGCTTGTAACCGAAAGGTCGCAGGTTCGATTCCCGGGTAAGGACACTGCCGTTGTACCCTTGAGCAAGGTACTTAACCGTAATTGCTTCAGTATATATCCAGCTGTATAAATGGATACAATGTAAAATGCTGTGTAAAAAGTTGTGTAAGTCGCTCTGGATAAGAGCGTCTGCTAAATGCCTGTAATGTAATGTAATGCCAGCAACAAGGCATTTTCGCCCAGAGAACTGCTGCTCACTGATTTTTTCTCTTTTTCGAACCATTCTCTGTAAACCATAAGTTGCATAAGTTGCTGCCACATGATTGGCTGATTAGATATTTGCATTAACGTGCAGTTGAACAGGTGTACCTAATAAAGTGGCCGTTGAGTGTATTTTGACATTGTAGGCTATTGTGTGCATTGTATTGTATGTAGATGCTTAAGATGTTTAAATGTCATGATGGAGTATATTAAAAACAATCTAGTCTCGGCTTACTATATACTGTCATTGGCGGCATACAAATAGGGGATTCTAGGATTGGTTGGCACACTTATCACTCTACCATATTTCTCCAGCAGAATTTATGTTAGAATATTTGAACCAGTAACAGATGAAAGGTTAAGGTCTCAGCTATAAATAAATATATTTTAATGTCCACAAATGTTTTCTAAAATTAGATCACCAATGATTAAAGTTATGTTGTACACTGTGCCAGCCAGTCCCAACACGAGGCTGGTTGGCACTCAATATGGGGTTGGTTGGCACAAAGTTCAAATGCTATAGTTACAAAGAATGAAGCAGTCGATTTTCAACATGAGATGACCTTGCCCTAGAAATGTTTCATGTAATCAAAGGAAACCAATGGAACTACATTTATGAACTTATTTTTTTATTAGATTACCATTAGTTTGTAAATCTTGTCATCTTGAAGTAGTCTCTACTGAGACCACTCAGCTAAATTTAGTATGCTTGGAAAAATATAACCCAAATGGCATTTTTAGCAAGAAAAGGTGGGCATTTTAAAAGTTCACCACGACCAGGCGTGTCAATCATTGAATGAAAACTCATTTTCATTGGCACAATCCTCTTACTTCAGTCACAATATCTTAGCAGGCAAGCAAAGTAAGGTTTTACTGTGATGTGGTGGCAAGTTAATCCAGTGGGTTTGAATGAATTGCATGTGCCCTTAAGCAGTCAAGGTGTGTTTGACGAAATCTTTTCACACTTTGGTCCACTTCATCATACTTGCAAGATGCCAAATACGCATATGGATGGTAATGCTCCCTGAATCTCCTCCTGTCGGTGCCCCCCCCCTCCCCTTGTATATATTCAGCGTCGGCTCCTGGACCCAGATCCCACACACTGCTACTACGACACGGCTTGTCAATTTGACACAAGGAAGAGTTATGATTGAATAATGGCCTCATGCAAATAGTGGATGGCGGTAACCTGGGTGCACCGCTTGTCAATTATATCCGTCCAAGGTGGAACGGCTGTCAGATCTAACGGCATGTTATTAATTGCCCCAAGCCCCATTTCCATGTTTGTATCTCTTTAGAATGCCGCCTTCTTTATGCTCAGATATTTATGTATGCTTTGGAAACTCAATTATACCATCCCACTAGACTGAAGGTAGCTAAAAAGCTTGTTTGCCAGCTCAGAGGCCTAGTCGCTAGGGCAAAAGTCAATGATAAACTTAGGTATTAATAATAATAATAGTCAAAGCATGTGATAGGCATTTCCAGTAGAAAGCACAGGATGTTCCAGAAAGAGACTTTGCCTTTCACTCGGTCATGAGAGCTGGATTCTGGGAGGCTGATACGCATTGAGGTAATTAACTAACCCCCTCGCCAATCCCCATTTACCACCATGATCCCATGTTAGCTAATTGAGTTACGGTGGTTTAGGTTTAGAATTTGAGAAGTTATGGGGATCAGCACAGGGTTTAGCCAATGTTCTACGAGGGATCAGACAGGCTCAGTTAATGGTATAATTACACCCTGCTGGACAGTGACCTGAAATGGCCGCAATCTGCAAGGAAAATCTGTAAGGGTTATTTTCTCAACCATGTGAACTTTGACATTTTCCCTCACTTGCAGGGCTGTTCATGGGCCAGACATTTTGGCTAACAATGTTGGCTAGGAGATGAAATGTGTTTGGATATGATAACAGATAAAGGACTAGGTTTTCTTATGATTTGTCATGAGGTTTTAAAATGCCGTGCTTTGGCTATTGCGCACAGTTGATGTTCTTAATATTCTCACAGAGTGCAATATGACAAAATGCGCTCTAACTTTGAAAATAATCACGTGTCAAAGCTTAGAAATAAGTTATTGTGACTGTTTCTCAGTCTCTAAATATAATGTGATAAACTATTTTCTTTATTTAGGTGGGCAAACCTGAGTTTGACCTCTGACCCATACTGAATGACTGCTGATGTTGAATAAATATGTTCCAATAATACTTTATATGTATTGTTACACTCCATGAACCTTGAGAATTTGTGTACAGGCAGGGCTCAGTGGATTCAGTGATGTATGCTCTAATGATTTAAAAACATTTATACAATTATAAGTGTATACACTTAACAATTTGGTACATTAAAAACATTGAACATTTTAGATATATATTTTTTTTCATTTTTCATGCATAATTCATTCTTGCTTGGCATTGCCATCTTATTAAAGGATATTATGAAAAATATTTTAAAAGGACTTTTAGCAGTTATGTTAAATGGGCCAGCAACCTGGTCCTGCCGCACTATGTTGATGTGTTTTTGAATTTCTGTCCAAAAATATTAAAACAAGTTTGTAAGCATGTGTAAAAAAATCTCTCTGTGATTTGCAAAAAATCTCTCTGTGAGTTTTACTGGGTCCACTGTACAGTTTGTAGAGTTTGTAAATCTTCCCTCTGACTGCGCTGGCTGGGAGTGCTAGCCCGTGCCGGCCACGCTCTCCCTCAAAAGCGCTGAGCCTCCCCCGCGCTCCTCGGCCATTAGCGTATTTACAGTGGCACGGCGTTGACCCCTACCTGTCGCTCGCCTGGTCTACGCACTCTGGCCGCCGCCGCGGAAAGCAAACAAACCGCCCGTAAAACAGCTGGACTGGCTAACCCCTCCGCGCTCCCTCGCCTTTGGAGCGAGACCCCTACATGGCCACTGACTCCGTCAAACCGCAAACCGCTGACAGCTTCCCCCTCTGCTGTGACCTTGCCTCTATGGCAGCACAGCCTTTAAACTCAATTCTGGTCCTGTTGCATTAAAATGACCCATGAAGTCAGTGTAACTGCACATACACCTGAGTTTTTAATTACCTGAGTATATTCATTATTGTAGATGCTCACAACATGCTTGTACTGTGTTATTCATGATTTGTTTATTTATTTTTTTTAAATGTAATAATCTAGACTATATATATATTTTTTTTAAGTCCATATGATGTCCTAGGCTTTTGCATTCCCTGCAAAGATTTTTTAAAAAATAAATAAATAAAAAAAACATAAATTAAATTAAAATAAGAACATCTACATTCTGGTCTTTACAGAAAAAAAAGAAAAAAAAAACTAATCAATTTACAAGCAAGGAAAACAATAATAGCATTTTAGTCAAAAACACCCAACATTATTATCATTGCCAGATATGAAAATACATCTGACATCTCAAAATATGTGAGCATGATTTGTGTGACTGAGGTTCAATCTGATAATGGCCAGATTCACAAAATATGTTCTGTGGCTGTTGTAGACATTTGGCACTAGTGACAAAGAGCAATAAATCACAAAAAAAAATCAAAGTGACCATGCAGCCATTTCTGTGGTTTGACACGTGTGGAATCAGAACATGTCTGTCAGCAGTGTGAGGCGCTCTAATTTCTCAGACCTCTTCCGCACTTTAATCCTTGCCACATGCACAGCTGACTGCAAGCCTACCTGCTGAGCCGGGTGATTTAAAAATGAGGTGAACCTGACGCGATCGCACAAATTCACAATTGAAGCATTAGTCTTGCACAATAAAATCAACAGGAGAACTAAACAAGTACCACAGGTTTAAGAAATTTGCTAGTGTGGATGTGCATGTGTGAGTGTGTGTGTGTGTGTGTGGGTGCGTGTGCGTGTGTGTGTATGCGTGTGTGCATGTGTCCTTATGTAAAAGGATCCAATGCAAATAACCATGGGATTTACTTTCTTCACATTCACATTGAGGTTTTTCATGTCACTCAACATTAACTACAATTTGAAAAGCTTGAAAATAAGTGGAAGTTCTATACTATAACAATATGCTATATGTTTATGATATGCATTTGTTTGTCTTCTCATGGACAAATGAAGACAAGGGAATGGAAGGGAAGGGAAATAATTTGAAGTTGTATTTCCAGACATTTCTAAATAGGAAAAGTATACCTCAGAAATATAGTTGTGTCCCACTGTGATATTTCACTAAGAATATGTGCTCAATATTTTTTACATAAATATTATTTAGACACACTAATTTAATGTATGCTCAGTTTTGTACTGTAGCGCTATGGATGGCCTGTCCATCCTGGCCTGTTTTTTTCACAGCTCTTGTCATCCCTAGTTTTAAGTTCCCCAACTGAATGATGCTAATGGCTATCCCAGTGCACATATACATATTTTTATTTTGAGTGGATCCAAAAGCCCTGACACTCCTGCTGCCTTTGATTTAAGACTTGTCTTGAAATAGCTTTGGCTTCTGCCTGTTGTTGTAGTGTTTAAAACGGGTCTGTTCTCTGTCCGGCTCTCATCCAACATGCCCTTTACCAACCTCTACCACCATCCCATGCCCCCCACCTCACTCTTTGCACCCACTGAGCAAATCGAATGATTAAGAGACACGATCCACTGCATCTCCCGTTGTCCACTCTGATTTGTTTCTACTGTATCTTTGGAATTGTTTCCAACATTCGAGTTTAAAGAAAGCTTCCTGTCAGTGTCCTACATATAAACAAAGAAGAAGGATACCAATTGTATTTCACAGGTGAGTGAGAGTGCCGTCGTCACAGACATTAAATGGGGACTGGTGCAGATTGTTGTGTCACTGAGTAAAGTTAGGAAATAGAGGTGAACAACATGGGGGCACATGTATAGGCCTTTATTCAGTTCTGGTGACTTTTGTGTTAGCACACCTTGTGCCTCTTTCACTTCACCATATTGTAAAAAATTCCTGTGAAAATTACAATAACTGATTTTTTTACTGTAAATTACAGTAAAGTTACTATAAATGAATTTGCAGTATTGGTCTTGTAATGTGAAATACAGTAACCATTACCTTACTGTAAACATAGCCAAAGTATAACACTGTAATTGCTAACTGTAAAACACAAAACTATACTGTAAAACCTATGTAATGACTGAAGACCTAATGAGGCTCAAACTCAGGTGTCCAGGGCGAGAGGTGACCATCCTCATGCTTGCATGCCACTCACAGGCTGCTGTCCCACGTGAGGCACTGCCGTGCCTATGAAAGCCCCACCTTCTCAAGCCTACTCTGACACCAAAGTTTGCGGGTGATGTTCTGGAGAGGTTCAAACTCAGGTTCCCCAGTGAAAGGCAGCCACGTTAACGACAGTGGTAAAGATGAATTCAACTCTAGCAGAGCAGTTAAGCAGCCTCTAATGGATCACTACAGTTAACTGCTAGATTTTTACTACCGTTACTATAAATTACTGTACGTCAAATCTCCAGGTATGAAGTTATGTTTTCTGTTATAAAGCATTGCAAAAGGGGGCATTTATCACATTGACAACAGACCATTTCCTTTTTAGAACAAGATTATCTTACATGAAATAAATGAAAAGTTTAATTAATTTTGCCATATATTTATGTATTTATTTTAAAAAAATATATATATTTTTGGAGGGAGGGGGGCTTTAATACTTTTGGCAATCAAAGTCCAATTCAGGAGTGTTGCTTTCTTCTGTCTTTTTGTCTAGTCCATCGGCTGTGTTTGAAGAACATTCTTCTGCTATCAGCTTTTGAAAAACTTTTTGTTTTATGTCATTGGTAAGTTTTTTGAAGTCATAACATTTACTGAGAATGGTTTCATAGTACAAACAATGGTAATATATCCCATGCCATGTACACAGACTGGTTGCTCAAAATGCATTGTCATTCACATTAATAAACAATAAAATAATTTCACGGAATTATACTGCCCAATGTACTGTAAACCACTGTGCCTGCTTACAACGCATGCTTTTGGTGAACACATTTTGCACACACACCACATAGTCATATCAAATTGTGCTGAGTGTGGTGAGTTCAGTTTTTTTGGCGATAAAACAATTAAAAAAAACATAACTAAAATGAAGTAGAATAACAAAAGAAAAATTATTCACTGAATCAAATGAATGGAACTGAATTAAATCCAGGCCTTTGTTCATGATGATAATCTCATTAAGCTCATTAAGTTAAATTAGGTTTTATTGAAGGTACAATGTTATACTATAGATTGGTTAATTGTTTATACAAGCAAAGAGGCTGTTTCTTTTACTTCTGGTTGGTTCATGCATTGTGAAGTAAGATGCTTAATTAAAGGGGAATTGCACTTTATAACACTTCTGCTTCTCATGACTGATATTGTCCTTCTAATGAATGTGTTGCCCTTCATTTTTCGATTAGTTATTTCATTTTAAATGTCGTTAGAAAAAACGACCTATTTTTTTTTTTAGCCCAAGTCCACATAGTAGTACGATTTCCGTTTTTTTCTTCTTCGATTTCATTTCACGGCAAAATCGAGAAGAAGCGAAGCAAAATATTTCGTTAACTTTGCGTTTAAATTGAACAAACTAATGTCTGCTAGCTTTTGTTTGATGCAATATCGGTGTAATAATGAGGTGCATTGTACCCGGTAGTTATAATGCCCCCATTAAACTTGAAAGCACATTTTCATAGTTTTCCACTCAATGCAACTTTGTGCCAGACATGGCTGGATGTAATCAGACACCCCAACATAACAGCCGAAGAAGTTCGCATACGAGGACTAAGGGTATGCTGCGACCACTTTGAAGGCACCGACTACCAAGGCGACCGTCTGAAGCCTATAGCTGTACCCACCATTTTCCCATCGTTGGTCGAACCGCTCGAGGTAGGTACTATGCGGGCTGGCTAAGGCTATCGCGTCTGTCTGTGATACATAGGATGTCTACCATCAGTTGCCGTTTGTCCTGGGAATAGCCTGTGGTTCCTCAACCTTGGCCCGCTCCTGACTCGCTCTCGCACGATCAGCCTGCAAATTAGCCAGGTCTTTGTCTGTGTATTCCGGCTTGAATCGATAGGGCACAACAATCCCATGATCAAAAACAAAATCTCCTTCGTCCTCAGACATTTCCGGTTTCGCTAGCTAGTAGTCATACAACACTATTTCTATGACCAACCTAATGTTATTGTCTGCAGGTACGCCCACATCAAAAGTTGCGCAATGATATGAATCCTCGAGTTTGACACTAAACTGCCTGGGTCTTCTTCCTGCATTTGTGAAGGAAAACAACAAAACAGCATAAAATATTAACATAAAGAATTAACTAATTGAAAAATGAAGGGCGACATATTCATTAGAAGGACAATATCAGTCATGAGAAGCAGAAGTGTTATAAAGTGCAATTCCCCTTTAAGCTTCGATCAAAATTGGTTTTTACAACATTTTCAACACCTTGAAGGAATATTTAGTTCTATGCTTCAATCTTGTATTGTAGAGTTTAAGAACTTGAAATAATTTAATTTTGATAACGTAAGTGAACATATTTGACTCTAAACTGTTTTTTTACGATCACATTTTCAGACGGGTTGCCATCTGGTTCGTATTGTGAGTGAGGACGAAGACTACATAGTGGAATATAACATAAGAATGTTACATGTTTTTCTTTGCAGAAGTCAATACTAAATAACATACCATGTCCCTATATCCATATCAAAAAAAGAAAATCCTGTAAGGTTTCTCTTTCTTTCAGTCACGCAGACACAGCGGCACCTACTTTATTGCTGTCAAATTGTTTATAGCCTGAGCTAAATCAGCTCAAACAAAGTAAAATGAATGCAAAAATTCAGTGGTGCTACCTCGTTCAACCGTGACAGTTTTCGGGTGTTAACCGGTCACACACGAGGGGGGGTGGGTGGGTGGGCGGGCGATCGATGTCACCCTACAGCTGCTCTACTGTCTAAAATTACCCCAGTACAGCATTTCCATGTTGAGGATTGAGTTTCGTTTTGCAATAATTTGGGGCCAAAACTTTCCACAAATGTATCCTTGGAATTTTTTTTTTCTTTTCCTCTTGTAAGTCAGCCACTCAGTTGTCCAGCTGTCTGTGGAGTACAGCTTTTTTGATTACCATTTTTATTTATAATGGAGCCCAGAGAGATATCACCACAGGGGAGAAAGATGTTCCCCTCCCCAGCATGCTTTATGCCATGATCTAATTTCAGTTTTTTCTCCTCATTTTTGTTTCTGAACAAGTTGTTGAAAAGCGATACTCAGCTATAGTCTGAGACTAATTTGGTCTTCACTCTTGACCATCCCATTGCAAATAGGTGAAAGTAGCAAAAGCCAAGCACAGTTTCATAAATTCTCAATGAAACATTATATGGTGCTAAATGTGTAATGAAACCTCAAGCCAAAGCAATATATGCTTCAGAGCCATCAGACCATTGTTTCCTTAAAAATTCATGCAAAACTTTGAGGTGACATTTGATGCCAGATTATATTATGACAGAAGTAAACATAACTTTGGCAAGGAGTAAAATTTACTGGTCCCGCATAGGTTAGTACAGTGTTCACAAATTGTTGTTTATGGTATATGGAGCGCTGCAGTTGGCAAAATATTTTTGTCCGATGAATTGATTTTCACTCATTGGAATATCCATGGGATATAAAAACGTTGAAGTTTGAAAAAGTAATGCGGCAGCTCACTTAAATTGGTACTTTTCCATGACCAGAATCGCACGCTGAGAATTCCGCCAAAGGATCGGCAGCTCTGTGCGTTTCTAGATTCACTGTTGTGTTTGAAAGGAAGGGCCTGAAAAGCCACGTACCTTTGCAATGGGAAAAGTGATCCACCTGGAAGCTGGCTTTGATAATGCGATGGATTGCTTTTGAGCCAGTTGGCATTTGAAATATGACTGTAACATTGGAAGTGTACGTATATTTATAACATTTTAATGTTTCAGGTTTCAGCATCAGTAATTTAAATTTGAAAGCATTTAATCCATTCACATTAGATATAGAACAGTAAGGGTTGTTTGCTCATTTAAATGGAAGTATCTGAAATTATAATATTGACAGCACTGAAAAGAACAACTATCTTACCTGGATCAAGACAATGAATCGCAAATGCTCAGAACTGACTGTTTACATGTGTGTCTATATAACTAGCTTTTTAAAACTTTCAACTGCTTTTTTTATTCTGCTCATTGTTATATGCAAATATAATGTATACAGGACATGTACGTGTACAAGCTGTGCAATTTCAGACTATGTAATTCATATTAACGTTAACCTTGAAGTAGTAAGCTTTAGTCAAAGACAAGGTGACTTGCCACCGTGCACTAGATGTTCATAGAGCATTAATATTGTCCTTCTCCACTAGCTTTCCTCTCCGACCTGCTCTCCATTAGCAAACTTAATCGTGTTACTTCCTGACCTCTGTCTGTCCTCGCAGACCTGCTTACCTGTGCAGAAAATGTGGTGATAGGTCATCATTATCAAATCATTGCCCTTTTGGCCCCTGTCAGCCAGTCACAAAATAAATGCAGTGACGGTCAGTTACCTTTTTTCTACACTGCATCAGAAGATATTGGGAGATTTTATGTAACACTAACACGTGTGATATATATGTTGCTTTTCTAATCTGTCAGGTACTGTACAGTAAAGTAGTTCTGAGTACTGAAGAATACAAGTTAGATATATTATTTTTGATTCACTGTCTTCCATATTGATGAGCATAGGGAATGTATGGCAACAATGTAATATGAAACTAATGTCCATATTTTATTGTCAGATCAATTTAGCATTAACTAAAATACATTTAATATATAACTACAAAATGGGAAATATGTGTTCAAGCATTCCATGGCAATTATTGCTTAAACACCAAATTAAGTCAAATGCAAGAAATGGAACACATCAAGTGATACAATCAAGTGTGCTGAGCCAGTTTTATACGTAGATCATTATCATGTCAATGGTATAATTGAGTGTGTTTTATCATTCTTGGCTCTTTTTAAACTTTTAACCTAAGGTTCGAAGTACTGACGTTGTTCCACATGTAATCTGCCAGTTATATGCACACCGAGAGGTGGCCAATTCTGGTTATGGTCACTTGGGACATTTTGTAGGAAGATAAGATTTGAATGAAAATTATGCAGTTATGAAGCCTGGGATAATTGTAGAAAATGTGTGATATGAATCCTTTTCCATTGTTACGTTCAGAGTAAGGACCCACACGCAGACCAGGGAAATCCAAGAAAACGTTGTCTTTATTCCGTGCGAAGTTCGAAGCCAGGTGATCAGAGATAGTGCGGTACAGAATCGAGTTTCCAGAAGAGAAGTAAAAAGACAGGCAAAAAGTCAAAAACCAGGAGATCAGAGATAGCGAAGGTACAAAGGGGCAGGCAAAAGAGAAGTCAAAGAAAAGCGAAGGTCGAACCAGATCAAACAAAACCAAAAGGGGCAGGCAAACTCGAAGTCGGGCAAAGGGGTGTCGCAAGAATCTCAAAATACAAAGGCTTACAAATAATCGGCACAATGAATCTGATCAACGTTCTGACAAGAAACAAGTGGAAAAGACTGACATTTATACACTGGGGAAGATAACAATCAAGGAGGGGTTAAGTGAGTGAGGGCGGAGTAACAAACAACATCCAGGTGAAGAACATTAGGATAACTAATTAAATGACAGGGGACTGACAAAACGCGGACTGGAATCACATAGACAACAATGATAACAGACGGCCTGGGTTTAGCAGGTAAAACACGTGCAGAGAGAGAGAGGTGCAGTTAGAGCAAGAGACAGGTGCAGGCAATTGCAGAACTCAGCGTTAGAGCAGGCTAGAAAGAAAAGGGGCGGAGCTACAGCGCAGCATGGAAAAGGGGAGACTGGTTAATGTATTAGTATAGTGATCTAAACTATCAAAAACCCAAAACTAGTGTGTGTTAGTCCATTAGTAATATTCACATGTTAGTATATTAGTGAGGTTAGTACTTTACAATCTATAAGTTAGTAGGGATTAGTAGAAATTAGTAAAACTAGAAATCAGCAGGAAGAAAGTAAAGCGAGACTGGAAAGAAGGGGGGAAACCACGAAAACCCGGAACCACCCGAATAGTGAAATCACACAAGTACAGGGGAGTGAAGCAGCTCAGGGAACACAGACACAGAGACAGTACTGGGGAGACAAGTGACCGGAAATACAGACTACAACATCCATTGCAATAGATAGACATTCACTGATTACATAAATGTGCCTATGGTCATGGCATAAGGGATTATTAAATGGCCCATGCATGAAGCAGTATTCACAAACCGTATCCTTGGTGCTACTATAAGATTAGACAATAGTGTTGCTACAGTGCTGCAAAACCCAGAATGTGCTCAATGGCAGGCCATAATAGTAATGTTTCAGTAACTGATACCCACTGTATTTCACCCACTTTAATAGGTTTTGCTAAAAAGCCCAGTTGACCCCACACTTAAGTAGAAATATAGCAGACGCACTATCTGGAATCTCACACACAATCCATACGTGCAACGTTATCCCTAACGTGTGCATGCTACCATTTTTTCATGTTTTTCAGAGCACGAGAACAAAGAAAGACTAGGTAATATGCACTGTTTATTTAAGACATATTAAAAAGCAGAAAAAGATCACAAAGTAGATTTTTAGGATTAAAAGAAATTGGATGTGGCATGCAAAGATAAAATCTGCGGACGTAAAGATAAAATCCTTTGAAGGTCTCGCGGGCCCTCAAAAGAACATTAGAAGGATTTGGTTTGATTTATTTCTGACACTAAACATTTCCCCTGCATTTCGGTCATCCCCTTACTTAACGGAGCTTGGTATTTGACTAAAATGCAGTCTTCTACTTTTAAAACCCCTCGGTACCATGACTTCATGTATAAGCATTGCTCTGTAGAAAAATGTCAAACTGTTATCAACTCCTATGAATATCTAACTGTCATCACCTTGATATCAAAGTCCACTTATATAAGAATGAAAAACTAGGTACTACAACTAGATGTGACGTGCCAAAATCCAAGAATCCCACACAGAAAACCATAACGATTTATATCATAAGTATATGATACATAAATATGGAAAAGTTAATCAGATCTCACTATTGATGGAATACTTCTTTTAAAGTTGTAAATAACACACTTGCAAAACATTATACCATATTAAGTATTGTATTAACACCAATAATTGAATAATGTTTGTGATTAACAGCTCTATAATATAATATTAAATGAAATATATGTGATGCTGCTAACATATAAAATAATAGACAAGAAGCATAATGGTTCTTATGGCAGAAACCAGCAAAGTTAAAAGAGAGAGTTTTAGCAATTCAAAGAATGGGTTGATGGTTGGTGATGTCGCTACCATGTGAATGTACTAATAAATAAAGTTCCATGTCTTCTGTCATGCATCACTGAAAAATCAGAATTTTTTTTTTTAATTGATGCTTCTTATGGCAAAAAATAATACAAACCTAATGGGTTATTTGTTAATCATTAATTTTTTATTTATTTCATAATTATTTATTAATGTATGCAGTATGGAACATTCACAGAATGAATTGCAATTCTGTAGATCCACCAACAGCTAAGTCATGGGAAAGTTCTTCATCTCAGGCAAGTAGAAAATATTTTGGAAAATGCTAACAGTTAGAGACAAATAGATGTGCATTATCATATCACCTCTGGAGGCATAACACGTCTGTACAATCTGCTTTGGAGTTCCTTGAAATACATTGGCCTGCTTAGGCCACAAACCCCCAAAACATCCTGTAAAGCAGACAGTCCATCAGAAACTTAACTAAAATGTATCTAAAATGTCCTTATTCACACACAAAACTGTCTGGACCAATCAAAAACAGAAACTGGAAAATATATATTTTTTTAAACACAACTTCCTTTGTTTTTCTTGCATAGTAGCACCCCGTGGCAATACAACTTTTTTTGTACATAACTTTTGCTATTCCCACTTATTGTTGCAATCCCACCAGTCATAATTTTCTGTTGAAATGGAATCATTCACTGTCAGGTATTGATATTGATCACCAAACAACAGTATGCCACACAGCTTGTGTCAAGGATAGCTATGTATGATGCAGAAAAGAACACTGAATAGAAAGAAATCTGGTTTATTATGTTGTTTTCAAATCAGTTATCAGATATTCATGACAGTCTAACATAACCAAACTGTCTGAACTGTTTATGTCATATATAACATGATTTAACATCCGATGGACCACAAATCTTGAAAGTGATTTCTGTGATGGACTGATAAACTGGTCTTCAGAAAAAACAGTGTGGAACAAATATTTAATTGTGCTGGAGTTCATCATTGAAAAAATACATAACATAATGTGCAGCATTGCAGTACAGTTGACAACAGAATTATTGCATGTGCTTCTTTCTGTTCCATAGTCCACTGGAATTTCATAAAAGATGAGGAATAATAATACTTTGATAAAGAATGAAAAACAAAAAAAGTGATTTGTACATCTCTTCCCACCTGATGTAGTGATACAACATCTTTATTAAAAGAGGTGGGTAGATGTGCTCAAAAAAAGAAACATCAAGTTAAGGGATTGCAGTCGCTGTGGAAACGCTCTGTGGAAACTACACTCTGTGACTAATACGCCTTTGCCATTAAAGCGCTTAATTTTTTCCCCCCGCAGCTGCGTTTGGCAGCGTCCGATTGGCCTGGCCCCCTGAAAGGCACCGGGGTAACCGAAGAGGAAAGAAAAGGATCGTCTCGTCTCGGCAGCGCAGAATGACCAGATTGATTTCTAGCTGACTGTCGCGGCCACACAGCAAAAACCACTCGGATCGCCGGTAGGTTTTTATTTTATTTACTTCACGTGCAAGTGAGCAGAAAGTGGGAACACACACACACACACACACACACACACAACAGACCGTGCTTCGAAACGGTGAGGCTACAGTGGCTGGTGAGCAGCTCTCTCACCGTGTTCCAAGCATACGGCTGGGCCTGGTCAGATGTAGATTATTCACAGGGTAATTGAAAAGAAAACCAAGGGGCCATGTAAGCCAGTTAATCTATTTGAGATCATTATGGGAATTGCCAATTGAAGTGGGGGCCCCAGCTGCGGGGAGGGAACAATGGGAGATGTCTCAGGAGTGAGGTGATCCGAAGCCCTTCCAGGTCGGAGGTTAATGAATGATTATTTCTCACTTTGTACTGCTCCAGGACGTTGAGCCAAGGGGAATGCTGCCTCTCATGGGCATAGATGGGAGCAAGCATCTGGGAGTAACCCAACAGGAATGGGGATTTACAGTTTTTAATTATTACTACTGTTATTTCTATTGACTATAACATTATTATCATAACTGATATCATCACCATGACATCACAATTATAATATTTTTAGCATTTTCTTTGGCCAAACAAATAATGTAAATTGAATTTAAAAAATTATATCTGATTTCTATGCCAGGGGAAAAAACAGCAATGTATTCAAAACATCACTGAAGTTATATAATAATGTGCTACTACTCTTGATGAAAAAAAATATCATTTCCTATACTGGAGTCTATTTTGTACAATTTGTATTGTCTACCCTTGTCTAGAATCACAAGGGTAAGTATACAATAATGAAGACCAAAAAGGAAAGAAATATATAAATAAAGATAAATCAGTCCCAGACTATTGTTCAGCATAGATTCTTTTGAAGTCAGTGGGACTTCCTGTGCTGTGTTTTTATAGTTCTGTATGAGCCATTTGTTGACTTCCATCACGTCTGTAAATCACTTATCGCATCAAAGTGCCTCTCTGTCCCTACGGATCCTGCATATAACTGAGATGGCATGCTTAGATGAAAAATAAAAATGATGAGGATACAGGCAAAGAAAGCCTTTTCCTCTCTTAGGGCGATGAAAGCTGGTGAATTCAAATTTATGTCATATACATGTTAGAAAAAAATACACTTGAGGTGGGACTATCTTTTATGATTTATCATTTCAAGTTATCAGTGGTACTTGCAGGAAAACCACATAATTTTACTTTAAATATGACGCGTCCAATGAATGAAACAATGCACTTAAACAACAGTTTTTTTTTTTATTTTTATATAAATGTATAAAGAAACACTTGACCAATGTTTCTTATTCATAGTTAAGGTAAAGAGGACACTGCAGTCAGACTGTTTAGAGGCGCTGGCGTCTTTGGTTTACTGCTACGGCGGTGAAGAAACGCACTCCGTTAAGAAGCCATCACGAACCGTTCTAAAGACCATCAAATAAAGAGAATGTCTCGGTCTGCAGAATAACAGGCGACCCAGTGGCTACTTCGCCCACTCTGCATCCTTTAGCTGCGAGCCTCTTCCTTGTCATCGCTTCTCACATGAGGCGTTTTAGACGAAGGCCGAAAGTTCCCCAGCCCCCATAAATCATTCTCCGGCTATATTCCTGCCCCTTCACCGTTTCCTCCCCGGTCGGTCCACCTTGTCTCTTAGGACCCATGTAAAAATATCCCACTTTAGCACAATTTGTGAACAGTATATTCTTTTGAGCGCAGGGCAGAATTCAAATGAGAGAAAAAAAAAAAAAATCAATAGCAGGGAATACAGGAAAAGAGAAGACAAAGTGATGCTTTGTGACTGAATTAATACTGTATGTGGTGCAGTTTTATGATTAGTGTATGGGCAACCAGAAAATACACATGATTAATTTGTTGAGAAAGGTATAATGGGGTAGATGATTTGTCAGTCTCTGTCATAGCTACTTATCTCTTGTGCTTTATGATACTCTCTTGTCTGTCAGTCTGATTTTCTATTTCTCAATGCAAACCTCTTCCCTATTTCTCAATTCTTATCATTTTACCTCTGCTTTCAAACTGACTTATATTACACGTACTCCTGATTCTTCAAAAAACCTCCAAAATGAATGTCCTGTCTCTTCAATTCCCTTTATCCTGTACAACCTTGATCCTGCAGTCCATCACCAACATTCTTTCTCCTTGATTCTACAATCTGGACTATGTTCCAGTCACTCATCAGAATATGTACTACTGTTTCAGACTTTGTTTTCTCTAATGGCTTACATTCGTTCTTGATTTTTCTCTTTCATTTTCCTTGATCTCTGTGTTGCTTTTAATATTATCCATTTTATGACAGATATTCTGTTCTTGCAAATCTGATAAATGCTGATCTCAGTTTACACTGCTGTTTGAGCTAACCACTTTTCCTGTAGCTCTGTTTTAACTAACCTTCTTAAGAAAATACCTTCAAAGGGGTTCAAGAATCTTGAATTGATTTGAAGTTCACATATGCAACCTTAGGTTAAGTTTCATGTCTACCCTAATTTCTTCAATAACATAATTTTTATTTTATGATATAATAATGCAGAAAAAGACTATGAATGCATGGCTGAATTAAACGGTTAAGATGAGAAACTATTATTAATATTATTATTATAGACCTAGTGAACAGTGCAGTAAAATGTGTTGTAAAGTTATAGGCCAATGCTCTCCTGTTTAACCAATCACCTTTATGTTCTTTCTTCCTCTTTTCCCTCAAGTTGCTCAGTATTGTATCTCAGTTCACATCTGTTTGTGTTTGTAGAACAACTGGCTTCTTACAGTATTGTGGTTATTGTAGTTTTCACTGTTCAGCCCCTCTGCCGATTTGTCAACTTGTTATGGCTCACTGTTTTTATCTTAACATCTGCTACTCAAACACTATATATTAGTTGTAAAATTGTTTAGTATTCAAGCTGCCAGTTCAGAATGCAGAGGAGAAACTGGGCAATTCCAAGGCAGCTGCACTGTCAAATTGAGGAGGCACTACATGACTTCTATGGATTACAAAAACACCCACCGGTTTATTCATGGGGTGTAAATACAGCACTTTTTCCTTTTGTCATTTGTGATACCAGAACACACAAAAATGCCTTCTGTGAAAATGGGCAGATGAAATGTTTGCGATGTCCATATAGCCTGTCAGACAATGCTTGAATTTCTCAGTCAGACAGCGCTGATGTTGATGTCAGCTTTGGAAATATTCAAACTCAAAGAAGACTGCTACCTTCCTGGATCTGCTTATCCTTCCCATATATGTATGACTGCAATTATCTCAAGAAGTCTATCACCAGATTTGGATGAAAGGATAAATGGCTGCTTTATAGTGCCCAGACCATTTCTTAACAAGTCAAACACTGGTAATGCAAACAGCACAGCATAAGTAACAACAGCAATGACCACATTGTCTCTTCTCGTTCTGTCTGGTGAAACAGTCTGTTTGCATATTAAACAAAGCAGTTTATGTGCATTATTTTGTCTGCTACATTGGCACTATATGTTGATATTTCCACATAATCCTTTGTTCTAAGTATTCCAGTTCTACTGGACCTAATTCCTTTGACAATTTCTAAGGTAGATATACCAAGTAGTTTGCTAAATTATACTCTTCAACGTTATTCTTCTTACATTTTCTTTATTATGCATTTCATAACAAACACAGCCCTGCTGGGAAAATATCTTATTATGGCAACATGGTAGCTAGCATTATCAGCTTGAGCTAGTTTTGTGAAGCATAGTGGTTGGTAGCTAGTGACTAGCTAGACTAGAATTACCTTTGTGAAACATGGTAGCTGGTAGTCAGTAGCTGCTGACCAGCTAGAGCTGGTGGCTGGTGAACAGCTACTGCTCAGTTTGTGAAACAGATGGTTGCTGGAAAACCTGGTAGTTGGTGAGTAGCTAGAGTTGGAAAATGTATTGCCAAAGTTTGATGTGCCAGTGCTAAATAGTAGTTTTCCTTCAAACAAGACTACTGGCACAGAACTCTAAAATACACTGAAATCTAGCTGAATATGTGAAAATATGCAACCCACAATTTAATTCATTTCAAAACTAAGAACCAGGCTGGTACACCAGCTCACCCCAGCTCCACCAGGCTGGTACACCAGCTCACTTGAACTCAAGCCGGCTGGTACACCAGCTCATCCCAGCTCCACCAAGGCTGGTGGTACACCAGCTCATCTGAGCTCAACCAGGCTGGTACACCAGCTCATCCGCGCTCCACCAGGCTAGTACACCAGCCCATCCCAGCTCAACCAGGCTGGTATACTAGCTCATCCCAGCTCAACCAGTGTTACGCCAACCCAGTCCAGCTCGGTCAGGCCCGTACCAGCTAATACCCGCTTGAAAACTTTTTCCAATATTACACTAAAGTGTGTTCTGGTTTGCCAGTGTGAACTTCAGGAAACAGAAGTACTGCAATTGCTACAAGCAACAATACACTATATACTATAATACAAAATTTCTGCTAAAAAGTTGAACTTCTCATCATCATTCCATACACCAGAATGCCACCCACATCCAGCTGCTGGCATAAACATTCTATGCAGCCTTGTAGGGCAACAACCACCCGTGGGCCACATAGTTTTTTTTTTTTTGTTTTTTTCACACACTTAAACTGTACAGTATTCATCCCAAAGCATCATTCTTGTTCAGGCCACCAAAGCCCTAGGGCTGACTCTGATACCAGGCAGGTGCTCTGATAGACCTGAGGTGAGGCTTGAGCCTCTGCCTCTTTTGTCTTCATTCACAAAGTGCTATCTTGGTGATTTTATTGAATTCTTTTAATTGTGAAACTTTTAAATTTTAATCAGAGGGCAGGTGGCTGTCCACAAAAAAAGAGTCAGTGGCAGTATTTGTTTTTTATTGTTAAGGGCACTCCTCCAAATTGGTTGCACCTTGAGAAGCATTGCACAGCATGTGCCTCCACCGACTCCAGACTCCACTGACCAGCAGCCCTTGTTTCTGAGTCTATCCTCTTGTGTGTCGGGCACATAGTGAATCCATTTATCGTAAGGAATATTGTAACCTGATAAACTTAAGTATTTATATGCATGACATCACAACTGTGTGAAGCATACAAAGTCACGAGGAATCAACCTTACTGTGTCAGCTTTTATGAGAAACATTGCAGGGCTCACTGTTACTAATCATTTTATTAGAGCATGAGATTCTCCAAATTCTTCTCTCCCCGTGGGGAAGCGCTGAGCAGGATGTGTCACTTTTTCTCCAAAACTCAAGGTCTAACAGTTTACGGGTTCCTGAGCCACCATGGCCCCAACGACATTGAAATGTTTCCGTCAGAAACGCCGCAGCCTGAAATCTCTTCCCCGGCGCAAAATAAACATTCGCTTCTGTGGATGACACACTTCCCCTGCAAACGGGTCCCGGCTGGGCTTACACAGAGTGCACAATTGTAATTGGTTCAGCTTCTCGTGTTCCAATGTGATTCGTTCTCATGGGAGTATTTTTTTTTCCAGTGCCAGCACATGCCTGCCATTGCTTAATATGTATAGGTGGATATTGTCTTTACAGTGTAATCAAGCCATGTAATTGCAAGATCAGGGGTAAGGGAACTGGACTTGTAACAGCCTATGGAGACATTATTAGTAGTAATAGTATTGGTGGTAGTAGTAGAATGTATTTTTAGACCCCTGTGTATTCAGCATGTACAGTGTATATCATTGAATTAGCAGTATTTTTGGCAACAACAATAATAATAATAATAATAATAATAATAATAATAATGTCTGAAAGCACAAACTGGCCAGACGTTTCCTCTGTTTAGAGAGAAAAAAGTGACAGGCTAAATAGTTTCACGCGCATATCCATAAACAGCAGCTGCTGAGTCACAGAACAGGAAAAGGGCAGAATGATTTTGCCCTCCTCAGCTGTCAGCACAGAGCGGGAAGCCATCGTGTCACTGACGTCAGGAATAGACGTTCCTTTTCTCGCTTATTTACAACTGCCCCCGCCAGGCTTCTGTAGGCTCATGCCAGAGAGACAGGAAACTGACTAGGTAGGATACAGTAAACCCCCCCCCCCCCCCCCCATACCCATTGCCCCATAGACACACATACTGTACTTTCTCTCACATGCACACACACTCTTTAAAAAAGAAAGGGCAATGCCAAAAATCCTGAAAAACATTGTATAAAATGTCCAGACCTCCAAGGCTAACAATGCATGGTGCCCATGCCCACTTCCCGTTTGGAAACAGCACCTTTCCCGATCTCTTCCTTTTTTTCAACAGAATGTCCTCATTTTGGGAGGAAAACATGATTTTAAGAGTTGCCCAGCAAATAACTGCGTGAACTCCCTCGGGAAAATAAATGCGAATGTGGTTTCGAGGTTTACGGTGTTTATGATCATTCAGCCATTTTCATGGCACTCAGTGATGGAAGTGGCCACCACTGAATCCCTTTTGCATTCAGATTTTTTTTTTTTTTTTCCCACAGACATTTTATATTTACATACACCTCACTTTTAGTTATGAACATTTCATAGTTCCAACTGCCTTTCCTGGTGGGTTTGTAGCTGTGTGATTCTACTCAAGTTGGAGTTTAAGGGTTGAGTCTACTGCAAAGAAACATGAACCCAGTCAGAGGGAGAGAAATACAAATATGCCAGCTGTGTTATACTGATGTGGTCAACAAAATGAGATTTGCAGGGTTTAGCAACGTTAAAGTCAGAAGTAACTTGCAGTTCATTGTTAGTTACGTATCTTTAACCTGTTCTTGTGTTGAACGTTCATATTCAGTGTAAACATAATTTGTGGGTGGGAACACATTTGAGGGAGACTCGTAGTGGTAGCAGCTAGCTTGCTTGTTTGCTTGCTTGGCTAACTAGCAAACAGTGCTTCCAGTGTTGGAGAGTTGCAGAACAACATGTCATGGAGCTACTAGCTGAGCTACACATCATTGCGACGTTTGTTATCTTAACTACTTTGGAAAACCGTCAGCTTTCAAGAGAAGTTATTTTTTAACCAAAGATACATTTTTAACAAAGCTACATTCATCCGGGTCTAAATTTGCAGAAGCAAGAAGTCCAACTAACTTGTCCGCTTCTTTGAGCTGTCTGACAGATAGCAAGACTAGTTCAGCTAACTTGTCCACTTCTTCGAACAGTCTAATATCATTGAACCAATTGGTGTTAAACTGAGCGTAGCTAATGGGCATATTGAATTTAAGTGCAGATTCAACACTTCATGTTGATTAAACTTGCTTTTCACAAGCAGCAATTTCTTTAAAAAAATAATAACTTAAAGTAATTTCAAGATGTTACTATCAATTTTTTGGCTCACAAATGTAATTTAATTAGCTAATTTTTTAGTGTAAATCAAATGTTAAGAATCAGTGACAGACAGGGTATTTTCTATATCAGAACTCACATTATGGGCAGCATGGTGGTGCAGTGGGTAGCACTGTTTCCTCACAGCAAGTCCTGGGTTTGAATCCCAGTCTGGGATGGTCTGTGTGGAGTTTGCATGCTCTCCTGTCTGTGTGGTTTCCCTCTGGTTTCATCCCACAGTCCAAACACATGAAGGTAGGTTTACCATAGGTGTGTGAATGGTGAGTGAGTGGTGTGTTTCCTGTGATAGATTGGCGAGCTATCCAGAGTGTATTCTTTCCTTTTGCCCAATGCATGCCGCGACCCTGATCAAAATAAGTGGGTGTAGCTAAGGATAGATGGAACTCTCATTACTACAGTAGGCTAGCAACCAGCAGGGGCACCCTCAGCACCCCTCCCACGCCTCCCCCTCCAAATTTCTAACCTCCCTGTTAGTGTTGTATTAATTCCTATGCTATATTATGTTATTGTAAAGCTGTACCTTGTTGACTATTACCTATATTTACCTATTTATTTAGCGCCTTGTAATCTGGACGTGTAAGCATCCTATGTTGTTGACCCTTTTTATGGCTGTCTCAGACTGCAAAATTGTGAATGAGCACGTTGAATTGACTTGATTGCATAAATAGACCCATAAATAGACCCAGTCTAGGTAAATTGGTGTTTTGTGCTGCAACTATAAATCTGACCCTAGGTTTCTGATGTGACTACAGCTAGCCCTAGTGTTGCACAGACCGAGACAGTTCTAAAATGTAGTTGTGTATAATGGCCAAATCCATCTAATGCATGGATGGACTCCACCCATTCATGGAATCCAAACTGTGATGGTGCCAATTGATTGTGGCAGGCAGCCCCACAGGGTAACATAGAATTGGCAGTATTGTCACTCAGGGTGAGGAAGGGTTCAGTTGGGTTAGGATCAATATCTCATCACTCTCTAGAGACCCCCACTGGTCAATGAGGTGCCCACTTTCCATAACTGTACGTGAAATGTCTTCTTTCAAGTTCCTTCGATGTTTTAGCTGCAGGGTACATCACATGCTTCAGAAGAGAGTGTGCTTGTCTACACTTTTCCATATCGGCTGCAGTGATTACAGCATGAGTGTGACTGTAAAGGTTTGGCCATTCAAAACTGTGGAGGAAAAATGTGCGTTTTGGGGGGGGGGGGTGGTTTGTGAAGCATAAAAATATAAAAGTTTTGGAGTGTTTTTGGTGTCTTGAAATCACAACAATTGCTATGCCAACATACAATTGGTTACAGAATGTCCATCTCTCATTCATACAACTATCCATTTAAGTCATGCCCACTTATGGCTTTTTATCCAAATACAAATACAGACAATTCCATTGGTTGAATAGGTACCAACACAGATAGTGCTGTCTCTGCACACCCCTGAATTACACTGAATTACACTTTGCAGGTCACTCAATACTGGTGTAGAGAGCTACTGCAGCACTGCTTGGTGGAAAGAGATACATCTCACTGATGACACCCGGTAGCCTGTGGGTACCTGTGTCATTGGGATGATCTAAAGCAGTGTTAAACTGAGGAGCACGGGCACACTTGATCCCACCATATGGATAGCAATACGATGCCAGCTGGGCCGCGCCAAGGCAGACTCCTGGCTACAATGAGCTCATGACAGAGCCAGCATTCATGGTTGTCTATATCTTACACTTTATTTTTACTTAGTTAGACTGACAATGTTTTATAAGGAACAGCTTTATATGAATATAGGCATACAATACGTCACACAATTTTTCTCTTCGATACCTGATGCAACTAAAGCAAGCTTCAAAATAACAGATTTCTTACTAATAGAGGGGTGGCTAACCCTGGTCCTGTAGAGCTGCAAGGTCTGCTGGTTTTTGTTTTCACCTTAAGTACAACAACCACTTAGACCAAAGAAATCAGGTGAAGTTAGTTAACTGTGTAATCAACTGCTTTAACTGATCGAGTAAGTGCCGATCAATTAAAATAAAAACAAGTAAAAACAAAAGTAAAAACAAAAACCAGCAGACCCTGCAACTCCCCAGGATCTGGGTTGGCCACCCCTTACTAATAATATTTTTATTATTAATAATAATAATAATAATAATAATAATAATAATAATAATAATAATAATAATAATAATAATAATAAGCATAATCCAACATGGTTTCAGCACCCGATATGCTCGGATCCCTAATAATAATTGTTCTATGCTGTGCTATATTAATATTCATTATAGCTAATATTTGTACCAAATTCATGACAATATTTGCAACTGAAAGGGCACCTGCATTAATTTGCTTTTATGGATTCTGCTCAAGTGGCCATGTTCTGATGGACCTGTCTAGGAGGGTGTGAACAGAACGCCCCATTGTGCCTAATGAAAAAGACACAAGAAAGCGTTCAGAGGTCAAGCATTTGACTGACTGTGCCCTCTCGTCCTCTTTTTGTTCTCGTTTTTCTCGCACCTCCCCTTTGTCCCTCCATTTCCCCCTGACAGCTTTTGATGTGTCAGGGGTGGCTAGTTCTGTTGCAGGGATGGTGGTAGCAGTGAGATGCTTTCTCTCTCTCTCTCTCTCTCTCTCTCTCTCCGCTGCGGGCTAACTCCCCCCGCACCCCCCCCCCCCCCCCCCCCCCGTACCCCCCAATCCAGAAATCACACTTTGGCATCCCTGTCATGTCCCAGAGCTCTCGCCAGGTGTTCCGACTCCCCCTTAATGAAACATAGAGGGCGGTGGGATGGGGCGGAGGGAGCCAAATCGAATCTGCCTCTCCTTTTGTGCTGCAGTAACAACTCAATTAAACACGGCTGAGCATCTGCTGCCGTGTTGGCGGATGCACTTCGCTCACTTTCTCCTGTCTGTCTGTGTGTGTGTGTGTGTGTGTGTGTGTACGGGCGCATGTGTGTGTGTATGTGTGTATGCATGTATGTGTGTATACGTGTGTGTGTGTGTGTGTGTGCGTGTGTGTGTGTGTGTGGATGCACACACATTTGCGTGCCTGTGTCTACACACTGAATCTTGGCCTTAGTTAAATCTCCTCCGGTGAAAACAACTCTCTAATCACTTAGAACAAATGATTCTGGAAGCTAACCATTTGAGTGCTTTTCTAGCCAGCATCACAGGATGTTCAAAACAGAGCTTCTCTGAAATGATAAAAGAGCAGGTGGAAGGATGTGTGTGTGAGAGAGAGAGAGAGAGAGATGAGGGAAAGAGAATATGTAGAGAGAGTAAGAAGAATAGAGGAAGAGGGAGAGAAAGAGAGAGAGAACATCCCAGTCTGGGACTCCATCCATCATCTGAATCAGCGTGTGCTGTAATTACTGTGTCAAGTAGATGAGAAGATGCCTGGAAGGAAGATGGGAGGCGGGGGGTGGGAGGAGGGTTGGGGGATGCTCCGTCGACGCCACCTCATCTTCATAATCATCTCTCTCCCCAAAACGCAAATCACTCCCTCCTCCACCCTCATCTGTCATGCATACCTCAGCTGTCATCCAGTGCCATCATGCCAACACCAGAGGGGGAAAAAAAACTTTTCATAGCAAGAACCACACCTGATGAGAACGGGTATCGCTGGTTATTGCATCTCTGTGGTAGGAAATTTAGAGATTTAACAGGGAGCTACCTTGATATAAAAAAAATAAACTTGACAGTTATCCCTTTGGTAAAATACTTTGTTATCTGTTCAATATTGAATCACATTTTTCAGTAAACAGTCAATGAACGAGCAACAAAATAATTAATCATTAACAAATTTACATCTTGTATATTACCTTTCTTACGTTGTATTTCTGCTTCTAAGGAAAAGGTACAGACCATTGCTCATTTTATCATGACAGTAGCTTTGTCAGCTTTGCTTTAGCATGACTTTGTAGCTTTGTCTATGTCCTGCAGTATTAAACATGTATTCGTAAATAACAAAACAAAATGAAAAAGATATTGCACCAAGCCAAGGGGAGTGATCTACAAAGAAAGCCCATACGCTAAGTACACCAATCGCAGAGAAATTACGAGCTGGAGATATCAATCATAACATAATTATCTGATCAAAATGTCTCATGGTCAGGGCTGAAGGTCGGAGAATCAGATATTCATCAGAGTTTTTAAAAAAATTATCTTCGATGGTCTCTGAGCATTTATTATGTCATTTATTTTCCTCAATTTCATGTGATGTATGAGGATATTTGGGGTCCCCCTTGTTTATTTCTTGCCTGTTCATTTCTCGAAAATGGCGACCTGATAACAACTCCAGCTCCACCTATTAAAAGCATGTGTAGCATGGCGAGGGGGGGGGGGGGGGGGGGGGTTGTGGGGACACGTGCTCGCCTTGCTCTTGTCCTCGCGCTTGAGAAGTTATCTGAAAAATGAGAAGTCAGTCCCACGTGTGGCTTCGTCACTGAGGCATGTCCTGAAGCCATATGGACCCGGAGGAGGGAAAAAAAATGGGGGTGGGGGGAGGCTGGTGTCAGAGAAGAAGATGTGGGAAAATAACGTTATCCGCTCGAGTGGTCGCTCCCGGCAACCATACCGTCGGTGAACCGGTCAGATGTAAGCGATCGAGCGGATTTGGGGTCGGTCAGTCACCAGGGCAGCGCGACGAGACGAGACATGACGGGGAGAACAGCCTGACCCCCCCGGGCTCCCCCGAGCTTCTGCTCCGGGCTGCAGCCGCTTGTTAAAAAAGGGACAATGAGCTCAATGTCCTGATTGGGATTTTTAAAAAGAAAGAAGGGTCGCACAGTCTGTTACAGACCCTTCTTTCTTTGTAAGTTTTACTTGCATGTCCTTCTGGTCTGCACCTCGCTAAGACAAGGTGCGTTTTCTTTTTCACTTCTGATTGGGATTTTTACCAACCTTTTTCTCTCTTTCTTTTGTTGGGCAGAACCAGAGCTTAGCAAATCTGTAAATTGATTTGTCTTATTTTCTACTTTTGGAAAGGTATTACTAGCATATTTGTCCAATTTCTGTATCCACTGTCTTGACACAAACGGGATGCTGAAAGCACACTTAAGAAATTAATTCCCACTGGACCAGCCTGCTGTTGACAACATGCCAGCTACACCCACACCAAGTGCATTACATACGTGTGTTCTAAATAAAGTCGATTTTACTGCTAACATGCAGTACTTTTTCATTCAAAGAACAGTTCAAGGTGGTGTGGAATAATCTGTATCCAACATAAACACAGCTGCCCACATTGGATAATTGGACGTTTGCGATAGAACAGAGAAGACATTAACATTTCTATCAGTATCTGTAAACATTCATTAGCACCTGTGCAACCTTTTTAACATTCTGTAGAATTCCGTCGAAGGTGAACACATAAAGACAAAGTGCGCACTGTCAGGAAAGCTTTATTTGCACTCTCTTAGACATCTGTTGGCTTTAAAGTCGGGGCTGTTTTTCCTGTCTCAGAATTCATGGCCTTTGGCTACATGCTTGCCAGAACAGCGCTAGTTTAACGGTCAATTGGTAAACCAAGCTAATTCCTCTGTGGTGTTCTTGCACAGCTTTCTCTCTCACTATATGGCAAGATCACAATTCTCATGGGCTATTAGAAGAATATAACATTTGGTGCCATATGCTAGCAGGTTATTTGGGAATAGTGATGCAGTCTTAATGTGGCTGGTTGTGACTTACATTTTGGCAGTTAATTACCACTATGACATCAATAATGGAAAATGAGTCGCAGCTGCCAGGTGTTTTAAGCTGGGGACTTGCCCATGTGAGGTGAAAATTATAAATGAAACGATGATAAAATTTACATTCAGAACTTTACAAGTTAGCTGTAGAACCACAAAATCACACAGAGATCTTGTGAATGAGTGTTTCAGAAAGTTGTGCAAGTGATTGAAATGCATGAGCATGTTGCTTTATTATACATCTTCAGACGTCTTTTACAGTACAATGGTAATCTAATGAAACAATCATTTAATGTACTCAGATGCTCACAACCAGTGTGGTGTGGTTGTAGCTGATTTTTACGTTCTGTAGTCGGTAGGGCCAAGAGGGATCTGACAATGGCATTTAATTCGATGTGATCTGCATTACATATACAAACTCTAAAATGGATGCCAAAACAGGCTGGCTGCAAGCACACAATCCAAGCTTTAAAAAAAAAAAAACATGGGTATTCGCAGCATTACCGGAACAAGATGTTGTTCACATGCTCCTCTATCAATCTTCCTCCACAGCCTTTGGCACTGCAGTTTGCCTCTCTGTGACTGATTAAATGTCACCTCTAGCTGTTGCCCCACATTATCTAATTATCAGCACGAATCCACACAAGAGCTGCACGGACTTAAACATCTTCACAATGAGTCAGTGTGGCATGAGCACAGCAGTTACCAAGAACAGGTACTTCAGACCCTTTGTGCCCTAAAGTCTCATTCGTGTCATTGAGTAGGCCTAATTGAAACAAAATGTTATAATGCAACTTTACTGGTGTTTTCCTTTCCAGAACACCTGTATGTGTTTTTTTAAATCAAGGGTATCTTCATGCTGGAGCCATTTGAAAAGTAACTGCTGACAGGCGGTTTTGTAGTAGTGATTGTCATTTGGTTTGTTACAAATGTTTCTCACACCTGAGGACAGAGGTACAAATGCCTGCAATTATAAAAATAAATTAATTAATTAATAAATAAATAAATAAAAACTGACTTTGTGACTTTTGTGGGAACGGGAGACATTTTGTATACTATCCGAGTTTCTTGTGGGTGGCAAAATGATTGCAAGTGTCTGTAATACTATTACATTACTTGAATCATTGATTTTACTGGGGATCTCCTTTTATGGGACAGTCTGGGGTGTATATAAAAATTGAATTTAGCTTCCTCAGTGGCACTTTCCAGATAGTCTGTGGTGTTGTGGTTAGAGAAGTCATTAGTTTGCACTATAGCTATTAATGTTATAACTTATGTAATTACATGGTCATTATATATTTTCATTAATTAGATACTAGTACGGTACTGTATTGCAAATAAAATAGCCTACAACATTTCTGACAAATTACTCTTGAGCAATAATGTAGAAGAAGAGTGGCTGCTTTCTTAATCTTTCCCAGAAAACAGTAACCAATCTCATTCATACTCGCTCTGTGCCTGTCAATATAATCATGAAACAATGGTTTATGATCTAAATGATTTTCAATTCTTATCACAAAAACTCTAAACTCATTGATGCCCACTTTCTTATAATGCCTAAGATAATAATTTGATCATATAACTATCAATAAAAATATTTCAAATGTCTATTAATATTTAGGCTGTTTACATTGTGTGATATGTTGCAAACAATAAAACGTGTTCAATGATAATTTCCAGTTTAAAGAACACTATGCCTGTTAAGGGCCAATGCAATGAGAAAACGCAATACATTCATTATAGCCGCGTTTCCACCAAAATTACCCGGAACTTTCAGTCCCAGGAACTACTTTACCAGGAACTAAAAGGTTCCTTCAGCCAATGGTTGTCTGCGTTTCCACCGGGGTCTAAAGTACCGCGAAGATCAGGCAAATTAGCCCACTGACGTTGTCGTCGGTCTATCTGTCATATGATTTCTTCTGTAACCCCATACTACCACCGAAGTAGCCTACATTATTTTCTAATAACCGGGACAGCCCGGAGGGGTTTATTCCACTTATATACAACGGGTTACCAACAATGACTATATATGGTTACTTTTGTATTTATTGATTTTCATATATCCTCTCAAACACATTCATTAACAGCAGAAAACATGCACACGTTGTAAACAATTTGCTGTTTTATTACTTTCTCGTCGTCAATTCCATATAGGCTAATCGCAAAATGACAAGAATAGAACGAAAACTCGGACTTGCGTGAAAATGTAAATTAGTAGTGGTACAGCCACCGTTTGCTTTCCTTCGAAGTTACTGCTAGCCGAGCAGCGAAGTGTGCCCTCCAGATGCGAACCATGCACCATAAATGAGTCCATAGTCTTCCTGGTCTTTTCGTGGAATTGAAAAATGGCAGTAAAATTGAGTAAAATTACGGCAGTCTGAAAAAGCTAAAGGGAAGATTACTAGAATTAAGCTGTTATTTTACCCGGATAAAAAGTGCGGAAGGTGATTTCCAGTTTGCTTGTACTGTATCACCAATGTTAATTATGCAGAACTACCGCATACCTCAAATAACTGTATCAAACGTTTTGAGTCAATTACAACGGGCTAACAAAGAAAATCCGGAAGAAAATATTCAGCAACCGAATTAATCCGTTTGAATGTTTTGGTAGCCTACGTAATATGCTGTCCCAGCACGAATGCTTAGCATTTTATAAAACGAATACTAAAGCAAGAAAAGAACAGAAGAGCACACGTTATAATTCCAAGACGTTGACAGGCTATAACCAAAAGTAGGCTACTGCGCCGCATAACATACAAGTTTGATTTGAAGTTATTATGAAAATAAATTGGTTTGCCGCTGCATATTTTCAAACATGGCGGGTAATGGCGGAAAATAAATACAACACAAATGCTACGAGTACTCGACCAATCAGAAATGTTCTGCGCTGCAAGCTACACCCAAAAGGTTCCTGTACTTTCGGAAAGTACTACCCCCCGAGCAGGAACGTTTTGGGGGGTAAAACAAAGCCCCCAGAACTAAATTTAGACCCTAGTTCCTGCGGTGGAAACGCACTGAGTTCCTCAAAAGGTTCCTAGTTCCGGGGTATAGTTCCTGCGGTGGAAACGCGGCTTATGTTGGCATAATTCTGACAAACTATTATCACGTTCAGTAACATATAGCACACTCCATAAAAAGTTGGCAAATATAGGGCTTTTCAGTTTAATTTATATTGTGCTTGTTCTCATGACAGAAAATAATAAAGGTCACCCCAAGACGTGATTTGATTGCACCATCCCCCTCAAAACTAATAATAGCCAGAGCGCGTCTCAAGCCATGTGCCTATTGGCATAATATAAGCTCTGATGTAAGGTCAGCAGTACATTATGGGGAAGGAGGGGTGTCTTTGTTTCCCCTTCTCAAGAACAAAGCGACCTGTCGTCCAAGGAGCCCTCCGGGCTATTTATAGGAGAGAGCAGCATGAGTGGCAGATTTCTCTTAATCAGCATGCGGCAAGAGGTAATTTAAAGACGATTCGCCTCTGACAAGAATTAAATTGTGTTTTGATTTTCTCATTAGCCTAATCTCAAGTGTGCCTCGTTATTGTGTAATTTTCCCACTCCGACACAATGTCTTGTTTCGGAAGCTGACAGCCGTATGCCACAGTTTGGGGGATGGTGGGGGTGGGCGCGGGGCAGGAGAGGGCTGTGGGGAGGTGTCAGGGAGGCAGAGAGGGTGCCGATTGGCTGCCCCCCCAACCCAAGTTCCGTCAGCTGATGCAAGGATGGCCAATGCAGACTGACACTTCAGTGGCTCGGCTGGTTGACGATGGTGCAAATGAATCTCTCAATGTCACTTCGTTTTTGAGGCGCCATCATTTTAACAGCCAGGGAAATGAGCTTCTAGCTTGTCTCAGTGACACAGTGCTTAGTGAACGGCATTCTGGGATGGAAGCACAGCCCTCCTTCCTACTCCTCCTGACAATTTACACTTAAGGTGGATTATGTGCAATTTGTGCATTGTTTAAAGTGGAATGATTTTATTTATTTCTTTATTTTTATTTCCTTTTTTATTCGTGTCATGTTGGGAATCATTTCATGAACTGCGGAAAATTTCATATGTTAAAATATGTACTGACTGTTGGATGTGGAGGTATTGAAGAATTTTGGTCATTAAGGGGCAAATTATATTGTGCTTGTCCAAGCCTTCTTGTCTTGGTTGGTTGCTGTTACCTGACAGTACAGAGCCAACAGCCTCTTAAGTGTATAATACCACAACCCTTCAGGCTTACGAATGATCTCCTATTTTAGTCTTTATTGTAATTAAACAGAATCGTTTTATGTTCACTTAATAACAAAGATCTACAGCAAGAATTGTGGCTGAAATTGTTTTAAGAAAATGCTGAAACACAATAAGCATATCAGAAAAACCTCTTATACTTTCTACCGTAATGAACAATTGTAACATTCCTCCTCTTTGATACATTCAATATGATTCCATATTGCACCTTCTTCCTCACTTCCAGCACCAGATGGCTTCAGCAACCTCAGGCATAACCATTAAGACACTGCTTGCCAAATGATATCTGCCCATAGATCTTGTACTGCCAGATCAAACATTCTCAAGAATCAAATGCAGATAGACTGGGTAGCCATGTTTGCAGTTAAAAAATTTCTATATATTTTCATTCAAACAGACTGGATGGCTGGACTTTAAAATCTACTCAATTACATCCATGGTTGTGTAAACAATGAAGTGGATTATGTTAAAGAAATCAGGTTTTAACATCCAACAGAAAATTTAATTTGTGAATGTCACTGAAACACAGCTTGAATTTAGCCAATACGTCAGTACAAAAAAATAAATAAATAAATACAACCCCGCCCAGTTTCATGTCTCAAAGTGATAGTAGCTTTTTATGGTCAAGTCATAAATTGCAACGGTCACAGTGGTTCATTTTGAATGTATATTTGATGGACTAATTGATGTTGTCCCTTGGATGCTGTTTTTATCGCATTCCTCCGCAATATTTTATGCAGCCCTCTCAGTTTTCTGACAGAGGCCGTAAATCACCGCTCTTAACACCCTGGATCCCTTCCCACGGACTCCGCGTGTCCTCCATGGTCTTTAGCCAAGCAAATGTGAAGGCTGTGACCTGCCAACATTTCCCTCACACCTGCAGGTCTTAATGGTCACCGTCGCCTCATCAACGCATTTCTCTATCTGCGACCGGGAAGAACAGGGATTCATTTTAAAAATATGAACCCTGGGGGAAAATCAACATCCTTTTCCCCTGGAGGATGGGAACGGCAGTGCTTCTCGTGTCCCATATTGACCGAGCTCAACCACGGCACGCCCTGCATTACTTGGCCCGTCTTGCTTTTCTTGTGATCTAAGCAGTCCGCGCTTTCCAGGCTAGTCGGTAGCAAATGTATTTTATGGTATTTATATGCTTTCGTTTCAATGGTGTATTTTTCAGTTTGATGCCTATTAATGATCATTCTGGCCATGTGTTCTGATTCTGTAATTGTGGTTCTTGTTGCTGCTGTATATATATATATATATATATATATACACAATCAGTGGCCACTTTATTAGCTACAGGACCTCGTTTTACCTCCAGAACAGCCTAAATTCTTTGCAGCATGGATTCAACCAGGTGGTGGAAGCATTGTTTTGGTCCATGTTGAGCGTCATGCAGTTGCTGCAGATTTTTCAGCCACACATTTATACTGTAAACCTCCTTTTCCACCTCATGCCAGATGTACTCTGTCGGATTGAGATCAGGCCAGTGGAGTAAAGTGAAGTCACTGCCATGTTTGTGGAACCAGCATGTTTTGCGACATGGCGTATTATCCACTTTAAAAAGAGTAGACTGTGGCCATAATGGGATGCATGTGGTCAGAAACAATACTCATGTACGCTGTGATATTCAAATGATACTCAGTTGGTATTAAGGGCCTTAACGTGTGCCAAGAAAGCATTCCCCACACCGTTACACCACCATGACCAGCCTGCACTGTTGACACAAGGCAGAATGGATCCATAGATTCATACTGCCAAATTCTGACCCTACCATTTGTATATCGCTGCAGAAATCTTTCAAGAATTTTTCAAACCAGGCAACATTTTTATCTGTTTTGATGATCACATGCCCACTGTAGCTTCACCTTCCTGTCCTCCTCCTCTTCAGGGTTTGACGCGTTGTGCTTTCAGAGATGCCTGTCTGCACACCACTGTTCTAAACTGCTGTTATTTCAGCTTTTGTGGCCTTTCTGATAGGTTGAACAAGTCTACCCATTATTCTCCTCTGACCTCTCTCATTAACAAGGTGTTTTCATCAACTAAACGTCTGCTCACTGGATGTTTTTTGTTTATTGCACCATTCTCTGTGAACTCCAGAGACTGCATTGCATGAAAATCCCAGGAGGGCAGTTGTTTCTGAGATGCTGGAACCATATCTTTCATGAACGGCCAGTACTATATGCTTGTCTTAAAGGATGTGTATCTCTGAAAATGCCTTTTCCCAGTCTTTCTTGGCCCAGCGTTGATGGTGCTTAGCCCTCTAGAGTGGGCCAATTTTTCTTCTTGTTAACAGCACATAGCAAGGGCTTTTTCACAGATGGTAGTTGCTGTTTCTCTGTGGTCGGGGAAACAGATTTCTCTCTAGTTGTATCAAGTTCTTCCTGTAGTCGTCGTGCAGTTTTATGATTGGTTTCTTTTGCTTGTCACCACAGGATATTTGTCTTCTGAGTCTGATGTTATCCTTCTTTTTCCTGGTCTTCTCTGTTAACATTACTGCCCATCAGCTGCACTCTTCTGAGTGTGTACTGAACACTGCATCTGGAAATCTTAAGCTTCTTTGCAAATTCTCGCTGGGAATAACCTTCTTGCCACAATATATTTACTTGGCTCCACACATCTAAACCAAACTCTTTCTTCTCTTTGTCAACTTTAGTGCCTGTTTTACTTGCACTACAAGCTAAAGGAATTAGGCTACCTGTGTAAGGTGGATAAGATTTCATTCAATTTAACTCCACCTCCCTGCCACCCCTACATCTCCTACTTTCCAAAATGATTGCCAAAGGAGGGCATGTAGAAGATTGAGTAAACTCATGTTTTTATGTTATTGTAGGCAATAATAAAATAAAATAAAAAATTATACTTTTGGTTTGTTATTTAAAAATTTGCATATATTAACTGACTTTTCTTTCCACCTAAAGTTTAAAAATAAAAAAAACACAAGTGGCCATATATATATATATATATATATATATAACAAGAACCACACAATGAATGAAACTGCATAATTAAAGCCATGTATTTGGATAATGCTCAGAATATTCTTTATGCAGACCTCTTTTGGCCTGAGCTCTAACATTTCCAATTACTGTTTACATGTGTTAACATGCACCAGCAGATGGCATTGCATTTTTTATATGTTTATGACAATACACACTCTAGAAACCAACCTGCAATAGGTAACTAATCTTGCATTTAGTTTTTCATCTCAAAAAACAAAAAAAAAAACAAGAACACTTACTAGAGTCTTATACAGTCATACTCACTACTTTTATATGTACATGTATGAAATGTATGAAACACTATCGAATTCTGAGCAGATGCATTCCGATTTCATTTACTAATAATGTTGTTTGCCTGAATTAATTAATTTTCACTGCTTAAATGAGTAAACATAGATTCTTAATGTAGTTTAGACATACATTGTGTTGTATCTAGTCTTGTATTCCATCGCACAGAAAGATAGGGAGAATGTGTTTATTTCAGCAGTATTTTGTCAAATGTCCTTTTTTTCCATTTTTTTAAAAGCCAGCCACTAGAAAAGTAAGTGAATTCTACCTCACTTCTTGACCACCAGAACTTTAAATCAGATAGAATGACATTACAAAATGTCTCCATCCAATGGCATAACCTCATTTAAAAATTAATATGCTGAAAGAAGCAAAAATTGGTACAGGAGAGATGTATTTTCTATCTTTCATAGATGTCAGAAAATTTGTCATTTCAGCAAATCAACTACACACATGCACACATTCAATTATTCCAAATGGGTTCTGGAAAGAATTCTGAATAATATGTTTGCAAGATGAATAGTGATCTCTTTCTTTCAACAAAATGAATATAAATGGAATATCCAACCGCGTCTATTCAAAATATCTGCATTTGTAATTCTGCCTTATGAACACAGCATTTGGAATTACATTATTTATTAGAAAATAATACCAACTAATAATAGAATATGCTTCTATGAAGAGGGAGACTTGCCCAGTGAAAAAAAGAATAAAATATCCTATATTAAAAATATCCTTTTTTGAAACACATAGTGATTCCCAAAAATTAATTTAAAATTTACAAAGTTCAAGACCAGCAAAAGTCCATCATTTGTATCAGTAGAACCACTATCAGGGCTATTTTCTTAATTGCTTAATAATAATGTAAAGTCATCAGAATAAAAATGTAAATCATAGAACTTTTACAATCAGGGTTGTTAATCATTTACCATTTAAACTTTTACATTAAAATAATTTCTGAGTTTCCATTTTCTTAAAAAAATGTAATCTTATAATTGCTACTGATAAAACATTTAAACAGGTAAAAATCATTTAAATGTTTAGTCATTTTGTGCACTTTGCAAAGTATAAATAGCACCATAAATTGGGATCGCACATGTGTTTATGGACACCAATCCTATATTAAAGTATAATGTAAGCCAATATATCAACGAACATGGTATATAAAATGATTACAATCATGTGCACCCCAGAATCAGTGTCATATACAAATGTTGAATCAGGTTCATCAAGCATATATCTACAGTAATAAGAATTGTATATGGGCTC
This sequence comes from Anguilla anguilla, assembly GCF_013347855.1. Classification (NCBI taxonomy): domain Eukaryota; kingdom Metazoa; phylum Chordata; class Actinopteri; order Anguilliformes; family Anguillidae; genus Anguilla; species Anguilla anguilla. The sequence goes on from NC_049207.1 coordinate 37,702,806, forward strand.
TCATGTTCTAAAACTAAATAGTTTTAACTAAATAGAAATTTGTAATGCTATTATGATATGATATGTTTATACTGAAAGAGTCAATATCCTATGTGGATTTCAAATATTTTCATCAATATGGAGTTCTGACGATTGGTTAATGAAGTCCCCAGAGTCTTGCAAATGGGGGTTTAATCACTATTGGTTGCAAAAGGCAGTCAATGTTATGGTACAGGAATTCTGTTAAACTGTCATTACAAGGAACAATAGGTCAGTACAGAGGTTTATGTTAGGATTTATGGACTGTAGATAAAGCATGTAGCACTAAACTCTAGTCCAGTCCTTGGTGACAGAATTTAAGTTCTGAATGATAGCTTTGGCACTCTAAGAAGGAATTGTTAAGAAACATGTCACTTTTTGAAAACTGTTTTGAAAACATGTCAGGTTGTCATTGAATTTAACAAAACAGAAATTCATTATAAACACAGTGAAGTAGTGTCAGGTGTCTGTGCACCATAGAAACATCCTTGTTCCTTTGGCAACCACAATGTTTCAGTTAGAAATACGCCGGTTTGGATTTTTAAAAATGTTCTAGTTATGATTTTTTGTTAAATGTAATAGTTTGTACATTAGGAGTGGTATTCCATTGTTTCAAATGAAATCTGTAATTTTTTTAATGCCTTTGTGATGCTGGCATCATAAGAAAGCAGTCTGTACTAAATCTGTAATGCTGTATAATGAAACGAGTGATTGAAAAAATAAAACACTGCTGTTCACGGAGAGATGTCAATATAAACAAAAGTTGTTTTTGTTCGGTTTTTTCAAAAAGGCTACAGCATGCAAACAATAGAGTGATATCACAGCACAGACACAACATTTGCTCACGTCAGTGACCTTGGTTCCCACAGACTTAGAAGCAAGTGCCCAGGCTGGCAGCGCACTCTCTGGTGACACGGGCCTGTCTTCTATTCATTCTCATCCTGGTACGGTGGCCCTTTCCTGTCTCGGAGGCACTGTAAACTCTGACCCTCATAATCTTCCCAGGTTCCTGCCCGCACCGCTTGTCAGTAGCGCCAGAGACAGGTCCAGCTGGCAGCTCGCGTCTCAAGTCCCATTTATCACCACCGTCTGCTCGCCACTTTGATCCCAGTGGCTATTTATTGGTTTGTTTAGCTGTTGTTGGACACAGGAAAGGACACCGTCCAGAGGTAGACACCCTCCCCATCCCTTAAAAAAGCATCTCACTTAAAAACACAGGGAGCATTTTTGACAGTGAACTCCCAGACAGAAACTGATGCCAATAAAGTGGCATGGTTGTCACCAGCTTGACAATTAAGTTTCAACATTGAACACCATTGGTATTGTACTTCATGAAAAAGCCATATATATCTGTCTACATATAAATCTCCCCATTTATCAACATTTTTCTACTCAGTCATTTAGAATCTATTCCATATAATATGTAAAACTTAATGTGCAATAACATGAAAAATTATATAAAAATCAGGCTATTTTTAATCTCTTTCTATTTATTTCTATTTTTTTAAAAACGCTCATTTAAATGGTTTAAAATAGTATGTTGTGAATTTTATGGACAATAAATTCTCTTTGTCCCATTCAGTCTCACACCAGCTATGTTTTGCATAGACTCCAGACTAAATAGCACATGTGCTGAATGAAATTAATTGTAGCCACGGCTGTGTGCAATAGCGCTAACTCGCTCAGTTAATGCAGGTGTCAAAGTAGGAAGGCAGTGCTGTGCAGACATTTCTCTTCATTGCTGCACAACACATGGTGCAGGCAACTGTTTCAAATGAGAGAGGCAGTCAAGTTGCTATTATTTTTACAATAAAATAAAGGAGGAAGAGTGACAGTCACGATTTACGATGGAGATGCGCAATGCAGTCAGCTCATGTTAAACAAGCCAACCTGTGCAGTTGGGATCACAGAGTAATATATAGCATCCCCCAAAATTATTCACACCCTTGACAATGATATCAATTCAAGGTTGTTATCCTGTAATACTGGTAATGAGCTATATTGTATGCTGAAAACGGGAATAATATATTCTTTTATAATAATAAAATTGCTTTGAGAAAAAAAAAAAAAACCTTCCACCACAAAATGTATTGGACATATATCACAATTATACAAAAGCATAGTACCTTGTGCATCCTCCCCTACTGAGTCATATTTTTAGTGTTTTATGGCATGGAACATGTTGTGATGGATTGCTGACCATTCCTCCAAACAGAATATTTCAAGGTCCTGAAGAAACTAGTGGACCTCCCTCTTCAATTCAAACCAACGCATTCTTTTTAGTTTGAGTTTGGATACTAAGACAGTTATTGCAAGTCAGCAATTTTGTGATCAGTTAGTCCTTTCTAGATTGATTTTCAGGTATGCTTGTGATCCTTATGTTTATGAAAGATCCTACTGAAGCTAGGTTTACCAGGTTTGAATACTAGGTTTTGGGGCAAAGTGTCTGCTGCGTTTGTCTCTCTGATTTCCTTTCGGTTTGTCATCAGTTCGGCTGTTCCCGTCTCTGGTTTCTCTCTGTTTAAAAAAGCTACTATTTGCAGTGGAGACTCGCTCTTCAGAATTGCTTCATGCGCGTGGATTGATATTACTTATTATTTTGTTCGACTCCAATTCTCATCTAGCCCTTCTAGTTTGTTTGCTGATTGAATTTTGTGTTTGATCATTGTCTCATTAAATTTTTGCCTTTGCCCTTCTAGTATGTCAGCCGAGTGAATTTTGTGTTTTTGACTTGGTCTCATTTTGCCCCTCTGTTCACCGTATAGTAACTCCAGTTATTTAGAGTGTTTCCTGCTGGATTACAAATTCTTTCATTGGGACACTGTTTTGTTATTTGCTTTTATTTATTTATTTTTTCTCTATTTTTTCTCTATATTTTTGGAGGTGGTAGACTATCGGGACTCTTGGTCTCAGCCTGCCAATTTAATAGCTTAGCATTTAAAGCTGCCTCATATCTGTCAAGCCTTCGAAGACTAGCCAGGTTAGTTGGTTTTAGATAGATAGTCAGGGACCTCAGGGGTTAGGGCCGTGAACGAAGGACCTCTACAACCAAAGCATGAATCATGTTCCTAGACCAAACTCCATGCCCCTTCTGACTTCAACTTCATCGCTGGAGTGTGTGGCCCAAAAGCTCAATTTTGCTCTCTTCTAACCATCATACCCCATTCAAATCAAAGCAATTAGCATTCAATATTCAACTCTGTGAGAGTTATGTTATGGGGTTGTTTTCTTACGACCGTTTGGTAAAATAATAGATTTTTATGTCTTAAGTCAGATGTGTGGGTGTGAGGGTGAGTGCATGTGTGTGCCTCCATGTATGTGTCTATGTGCGCACAGATATGTGCAAAATCTTGTGTGTTTGGATGTGTGTGAGTGGTTTTGTGATATAGAGGGATGGGAGATTGGAGAGGGCTTGGGAGCAGAAACAGATCTTTAAACACCCACACCTTCACAGCACCCGACAACCTTGTGACCGGACAGACAGGGCCGCCATTTATTCTGGCTTAATCGGTGTGGAGGGGGGGAAAAAAAACCCTCGGTTAACAGGATTTGACTCTTACCCACACGTGCATTAGGCAACCGCTGATCTGTAACCAGGCTCCGCTGGGGTACGCTAGCGAGTCTGTTTTACGCTGTGATCTATTGCTGCCCTGGCTCCAATGATCTATTGCACAGAACTGGCAGTAACGGATGAGAATGATCCGCTGGAAAAATTCTCTCATTTGTCTCTGTCGCGGCCGGTGAGCCGAAGGAGATGCTAATGTGGGGAGACGGCACGGGGAGAGGATATAATTATGTCTCTGAGCTCCTCTGAGCTGCTCGCAGTGCACGGAGGCATATTAGTTATAATAGAGCGAGGCCTCGCCGTCTCTCCTTCCCCTCTCTCCGCTCCCTCTCCCCTTCATTCCGTCTCACTTTAATAACCTTGCCGTCTTTTCCTCGCCTCCCCGGCCTTGCCTGTTTTTTTTTTTCTCTCTCTCTCTCTCTGAAAGTCATTTCATACACTATCACCCGTACAGAGAAGAGCGGTTAGGCGCATTCCTAAACGCTGGAATTTCCCAAGGCCCACAGAAGACGCGCTTGCGGGTCTCCGCGGCGTTCCGTGTCGCGGTTTGTATTTCGCGTCGTGCCCCATCGCTCAAGCGGTTTCTGCGGTCGTATGTGAACTGCGCCTGTGGCGCTTTGAGCTGGTTTCACGTCTCGGGTACTCCTGGGCTTGACCCTTGCCAGATAGCAATGCAGCAGGTTCATTCACAGTTACCTGGTGAATCAGTCACTCAGTCGCCATGCATACTCCCCAGCAGTGTCCCAGTGAACATTATTTGTTGAAAGTTGATGAAACGCCATCTAGGTGTTCAGGTGAAAACCCAGCTACACTTGGTTGGAAAGGGAAAGTTTTCTAGCTGACTGGGACGTAGCCAGGCGACAGTATATCCAGATAAAAACTGAACTACAGTAAGCTTAATGTTTGGAACAAAGACATGTTGTTTCTTGATTTGGCGCTGTACTCCATGATTTTAAATTTGCAATCAAACAATTCACATGTGGTTACAGTGCACATTATCCACTTTTATTTAAGGGTATTTTAATAAACATTGGTTTCAGCATTTTATTAAATTAATGCACTTTTTATGCATAGCCCCCCATTTCTCAAGTGTTATGCATAAAGCTATTCCTGTCACAGCAAATTTGGCAATCAACACCCGAGCCCGAGCATCAGCTGGATACACAAAATGTTGCAGATACACACAGACAGGCCAGGCACACATCTCACTGCCTGAGACCTCATATGCCTCAGTCGAATGTCTACAAGCCTGAAAAAGTAGGTGCTTTATTATTTTTCTTTAAGACATACTTTTTGAGGGCTTCTAGGTGCCTCATTCAGTTCATGGATGAGCCCCATAGTCTCAGATGGAAACCAGACCATGCCAGTGCTGACTGTGGCTGGTAGCTCCATGCGGCAACGCATCATTTCCGATTGATTTGCCTTTCCCAGGGTTCAGTCAGTGAGGGGTCCACGTTTCATCGCTTTCTAGCAACCCCAAATGCCAAGACTGCATGCAAGATGTCTTCCTCTCACTCAACTTTATGCAAGCCTAGCTGTGGGCTGCGGTGTGAAAATAAGTAGGCTGGTGACACCACGTGTTTTGGAGGAAAACCATGGATGTCTTCACTCTCCTGAATCGGCAGTAAATAAATGCACATAAATGCAGCTACAAATAGTTAATTGCATATTCCAAATTAGGGTGTGAATTGGACATATTCAGCCCAACATTCAGATCCAGATTATTATTATTTTTTTAAATACATCGTTTTTGACTTTGATATTTTGACAGTGCTTGCTGCGGATAATTTATTTTTCCTTCCGCTTTGCTTCCACTTCCTACTTTCCAATAAGTATGTTGTTTTGTCAGTTGTGAATAATAGCTGTAATCTGTGAAGACCCCAAGGCGCGGATGTGAGCTTCAGGGTTTTAGGGAGAGGTTCGCCGATCCCAGAGTCCAAAATGATGTGCAGGCTCCTGCCAAATCAATGGCAGGCTACAGCTGTGCTGTGTCTTAGAGTGCCCTGTATCACACCACACAGTATAACAGCATTGCATGGGGCTGTTCAGTGATACCAGAAATATTATGCTTCAACCTCGATAGATAGGTTGATAGGATCATAGGTTTAACACTGGGATGTAGGACTGGGTGCCCATCATTGTAATAGTTTCTTACTTTACTTTTCTCTCATGCTTCACCAGTCCAGGTTAAAGCTCCCATTAAGGAACAGTTATGCAAATGTACTGCAAAACAGCGGTGTTTGGCCATGATTCAAGGTTGCCTCCGGTGAGGATGCAACACAGAAGGTGGTGTTTAGCACCATTTGGTGATGTGCAGATGGTGGTGTTTAGCACCGTCAGCAGGGTGCAGAAGGTGGTGTTTAGCACCACCAGTAGGGTGCAGAATGTGGTGTTTAATACCATCGGTGGGGCACAGAGGGTGGTGTTTAGCACCGTCAGCAGGGTGCAGAAGGTGGTGTTTAGCACCACCAGTAGGGTGCAGAATGTGGTGTTTAATACCATCGGTGGGGCACAGAGGGTGGTGTTTAGCACCATTGGTGGGGTGCAGATTGGGGTGTTTAGCACCATTACTGGGGTTCTGAAGTTAGTGTTAAGTACCGATAGTGGAGTGAAGAGCATGGTGTTCATCACCAGCAGTTGGGCGGGGTTAAGTATGCTGCAGACTGTTTCTATTGGCAGTGGATAAAAGGAAACGGAAGCTATGAACTGCATTAATCTCACTGAGTATGCTAAACACAAAAATTGTTGATAGAACTGACAATAGCTCAGCGAGCAAAAGTTGGAATGTAGACATCTAGAGGGGTGAAAACTAGGATAAGAGATGTTATGACATAAACAGACTTGGTTAAGCCTAATATAGCTTTGGTTTTACGCAGGTATAGCCTGGCTATGTCCTAGTCGACAAGAAAGCTTTCACTTTTCAACGAAGAGTTTTCACCTGAACTGTCTGGATGTTGTTTCACCAACTTTTCACACTCATATTTTCCCCTGAGCCAACTTAGCTGTCCTCTGAACACACTGGATATTAACGGATGGCAACCACAGACCGATTTCCCCACTGCCTATAATGTTCTGTAGTAGCTGTCATCATTCTATAATTGGGATTATTTAGGAAAAATGTCTATGTGGGAAAATATTCAGTCCCTGGTGTGATTTTAACAAATACACAAAACAAAAATGCAATGTAATGTAGGTCATAATGCATTTGTTGGAGTACAGGACTTTTAACCAGAAGGCTGCAGATTGGTTTCTCATTTTGGCTCTACCATTGGCCAGGGTGATGCATTTCAGTTACAAGAAACATCACCCAGCTGTGTGAAAGGATAAGGGCTTTGTAACTTGCCCTGGATTTCAAAATGTCCTTGCATCATAAAAAATGTGCTATTATGACTTCAAAATAATATCCTTAAAATTTTCAATTTTCTGGTCAAAATGGCACATGGCAATCTTTTGGCATGCGGCGGGTAACTTTGGCTAAATGATTTTCATTCTGGCAAATGGGCGTCAGTGAGAGGAGACTGCCAGACAGCTGCTCTTCACTTCAGCGGAACAGAAATGGGACCAGCCAGCATGTTACCAACAGAAAATGGGCTCAGTGAGTTGCCAGCAAAGAACTCTCTCCACCGTGTTATGTAGGAAGTAGGCCTGCAGCACTGTGGTGTGCCAACAGGGGATTTCCTGGGTACTGAGGAGATTGATGCCTCCTATGTCTAATCCATTCTCGCTGTAACCATGGCCACAGTCGTTGTCCTACCCAATAAACGTTGCATGCTGCCTCCACCGTGGAGGGGCGGACTTTGGCAGTGTCCTGCCCAGTCCCTGTAGAAAGGGCCTGGCAGTGAGCGGAACTTGCTAGGCCATGTGCTTGGTAGACCCAGTGCTCCGAGTGCCAGTCTGGCCCCAGAGACCAAAATGAGCTGTGGCCCCAGCAGCTTGCAAGGACCTTGGCAATACTTCAGATTTCCGAGAAACAAGTTACCTCTGTTGAATCTTGACTGGAATGTTTATACTTGCTTTTCCAACATTTCTTATCACTAGCCTTTTCTTAAAAAATATATTTGGCTGTTCAATAAAGTCCTCACACCAAATAAAAAATGAAGAGAAATAAACTGCTGTGTTTACACCTCAATCAATCAATCAATCAATCTGTTTTTTACTTATATAGTACATTTTACAATTTTCCAGAATAAGAATTTGTCACAGTACACTTCACAGTATACTCCAGTCTAAATCCCCACAATGCAGGCCAAAGGTGACAGTGGCAAGGATTGAAAACTTTAGGAATAATCTGACTCAAGAGGGGGAGCTCAGGGTGTGGGGTCATAGAGACAAGACATGAGCAACTCAATGAAACAATTCTGCTAATTGCTAAACATAACTTTACGTCTTGAAAATTTTTAATTTATGTGTGTACCAAACTTTCTTGAGTTCATGTCTTATGTCACTGGGCTAAAAGCAAGAATCAACACACTGTTGACACAATACTCTGGCTTTAATCATGAAATTGCAGAAATTCTCTCCCATTTATCTTTAAACTACGACAAAATTGTAGCAGGTGATTTTAACCTCCACATTGAAAAACGCAGATGACATCTGCACTTTAGACTATTCTATAATCAATTGGTTTAAAACAAAATGTTATTGGCCCCACTCATTATTGTAGTCATACTTTCTACCTGGTCTTATATTCTGGTATGGACATTGATGATGTTGAATCCACCCACATAATCCTATTCATTCTGACCACTTTCTTATTACACTGCATTTACAACTGCCACACCCTTTGAAAACTGAATCTTGATGTACACATCCACTATTACAAACTCTACTGATGTGCTGTGCAAGTATTGATTTAGAAATTTCAGCTAGCTCCGAGTCAACCAATTAACTGGCTTCAGGATAAACTACTGCTCTGGGTAAAACTCTTGAAGTTGCTCCATTAAAATACCAAAATATTACTGAAAAGAGACTAGCACCCTGTTATAGTGGCCACACGTGGGCTCTTCAACAAAATTCTCATAAGCTGGAACACAAATGGCGTTCCACAAAATTGAATGATATGAATTTTATATGGCCTGGTAAAAGAGTCTTAGTACTTCTAGGCAAGCCCTTTCCAAAACTATGTCTTCTTACCTTTCCAAGTTTATACAAGAGAATAGGAACAATTGCTTGTTTCTATTCAAAAAAATTGCTGAACTAATAATAATGCGACAACTCTCAAATTCCAGCTTTATGTATAATGATTTCTTGATTTTCTTTATATGTGCTTCTTCACCAGACACTAGAATGAGCTGTGTTGATAATATTGAGCCATCTGCTGGACTCAAAAAATGCCTCAAACTGTTAATTCCCATACCAGAGTGAACATATGAAATGAGTGTTTACTTCCAAATCATTCACCTGCCTTCTAGACTCCATACCAACAGAGATAGTGGTTGAAGGAGTTATTGCCTTGTCCTTGGCAAACCTGTTCAGGGCATAATAAATTCTTCATTTGTTATCAGGCTATGTTCCTACATCTTTTAAAATGGCAGAAATCAAGCCGCTATTCAAGAAATCACATTTTGATCCTACTAATTATAGACTTATTTCAAACCTCCCATTTTTTAAGATCCTTGAGAAATTTGTAGCTTATTTTTTACTTGCTAACAATGTGTATAAGAGATTTTAATCTTGGTTTAAGACGCACCCTTGCCTTAGTAATGAATGACTTGTTTCTCTCCCTGGATTGCAGCTGTATACTCATACTCATCCTATTGGACTTAAATGTTGCCTTTGATGCAATAGACCACAATGAAAATCAGTTGGAAGAATCAGTTGGTCTCACTTGACAACCCCTTTAGTGTATTAATCTTATGTCTCTGATATATTTCAGTTTTTGAGGGCAAACAAAGAATAATCAAGGGTCAACTTCGGAGTACCACAAGGACCTGTTCTAGGTCATTTGTTCTTTTCTTTGTACATGCTCCCCTTGGGGATATTATGAGCACCCATGGTGTTAAGTACCACTGCTATTCAGATGATACAGAATTTTAGCCCAGCTTCCCAAACTAGAGACCTGTCTAAAAAACACAAATGTCTGGATGACCAAAAAGTCCCTCTCATTGAATTGAGACTGAGATATTGATAGTAGGCCCCAGATATAAGATATAAGTTCTTCAACTTTTCTTTCAATCGGCAGGGCTTCTCTATCTCAGCCAATGCAGATGTTAAAAAAGCTTGTCGTAACTATTGATTCAGATCTCTCCTTTCAGGCTCACATTAATAATATCACAAGAGAAGATTTCTGTCACCTGAGGGACATACCTGACTGAGGAAGATATTGTCCTTACAGGTTGCTGAAAAAATGGTCCATGCCTTTGTAACCTCAAGGTTTAATTACTGTAATGCCTTATTGTCCGATCACACTAATTCAGCCTAGAAACGTCTCAAAATTGTACAGAATGCAGCCGCTAGGGTACTTACAAGAAAAAAAACAAAAAATTCAGTCTAGTGCTCACATCTCTTCATTGGTTGCCTATCAAATTTAAAATTAACTATAGGATTCTACTCTGAACATATAAGGCTTCGCATCTTTTGGCACCAGAATATCTTTAAGAGTTACTTATCCTCTATTCTCCTTCAACATTGCTTTACTCACAAGTTGCGGGCTATTTGACAATTCCATGTAGATCTAAAAATATAATGGTAGGCAGGGCCTTCTCTTACACAGCTTCTGTCAATAATCTCCCTTTGCATGATTGGGCTTCAGAAACACTCTCTGTCTTTAACTGCAGGCTCAAAACTTTAGTCAATCCTTTTGTTAAATATATTGTATATCGGAAGGGTAAATCAGGAACATAGAGCTGTTATGTGAGCTAAGCTGACTGTGATGTTGCCCTGCCCTGCAAATGCTCAGGTTTTCTGTTCTGTGCCAGATTTGGGTAGTTTCTGTTCAGGATCACTCTCATATTTGTCTACACCCACTTTTCATCATATCTTTTAGACATGCTTCAATAGCATAGCACACTGGAGCTTTTCCATATTACACTCAGGCTTCTATATATGCTACCGCTAATCTCATAATTATATTGTGCATAATTTGTTTTCTCCTCTGTTTTCTTGCCAGGGCCTTCTGCCTCTTCTCTCTCCCTGAGTTTCCAGACTGCTCCAGCCTCGTCCCTCTTCAGTTTCAAGCCCACGCCTTGATGCAACCTCGCCCCGCCCCTCTGAATTGCTTATTACTGTACATCGCTCTGGTTGAACTGCCTAGTTTACTAGCTAATTTTAACCACCTATGACTGTAACCTGTCCAACCCATATTATCATTTGTTCTACTAGATCCCTGATTACATTTCTGTTACCATTCATTCTAGCTTACATATTACACTGGATCAGCCAGTGGAGGATGGGCTTCACTTCTATAGTTGGTTTCCTCCCAAGGTGAGTGCTTCCCCATTGGTGAGTGCTTCCTTGCGACCATTTCAATTTTTTTCTTCTCACTGGGAACTAGTTTTTTTATCTTAATTGCTCACTTTTTGGTGGTCCCGGCCAGGTTTTGTATTTCCACTGTGAAGTATCTTTGTGACACTGTCTCTGTAAAAAGCGCTATACAAATAAAATTAAACTTAATTGAATATTGATAACAAAATGACTCAAAGAAAAGAAGCAAGCCATATCCCAGAACAATGCTGCTTGATGCCCTACATTCATTCAAGTGTCTCTGTATTTCACAGACAAGTTGTGATTTAGCTGCATTACAATAGGAACAAAAACCTTGTTTCATACATATTACAAATATTGGAATGAAGCTGATAAATCATTACAGAAATAAAGAAAGCCAGATAGTGCTGTAAAAGGCTGAACACGGTGTCATGCAAGATTAGAACTTTTTAAAAGAAGAAAACTGCTATGGAATTCCTTCCCAGAATTCCAAACTGTGTGAGGTAAGACATACATTTCAAAGACATGCAAGGATGTACTGTCTCCAGATATCTACGTATTGGGATTGGGGGGAGGAAATGGCTTTTTACATGGCAGCCGTAGCTCACTTGCATTCCTGAGGTGGCTCGCCTGTCTTGGTTCGCTTTGGGCTGTGTGCATTAAACTCAACACAGTCATTAAACTCTACAAGTCGACTCAAGAGTGTCCTCAGAGATCACCAGTCAATTAGACTCTCCTCTACCCCCATCTTCCCAGCTGCACCTCCTCTTTTTTCAGAGAATAAAGAAAAGCATGGGTCCAGCCCCAGTGCCACTGCCTGACTAATTAGAACCAGGGTCTGTAAAAATGGGAACTTTAGTAAAACATGCCATAAAAATCCTGAAGGCTAACCATAAACCAACCGATTTCTTTCATTCCTTCGGAGAGAGGCTCTAACTGAAACCCCCACATAATTTTTTTACGAGGACCCCTGGGGTCAACCGTAAAACCCGTTAATGTAGATGAGAAATGAGTGGGTTGCACGGGCCTCCCATTAAGTTCCTTTTTTTGGTGGGGGGGGGGGGGGGGGGGGGGGGAGCGCCATTATTTGGGACAGAACTAGCACCCACACCCCAAAGCAAATGAAACCCTAGTCCAGCAGCCTGGTTAAAAAATATAAATAGTTCAGAAAGATGCAACCTAAAGGATGTGCTAAATTCTGCTTCCCCCTGCTCCATCAGAGCTCCACCAACATTTCAGGGACATGGATGGCTTGCTATGCACTTCTCAAAGATAAGTGTGTCCCTGTTTCCACCTCTGTTTTTATTTACTGCAAGATCACCTCATGGCATATTTTTTAAAGATAACCGTCTTTTAAATACAAGGGTATCTCTTGAACTTTACAGATCAGTCCATTTTTTTCAACATGGGGGCCCCTAAGAGAAGCTCTTAAAGGTAAGTGTGTCTTAAAGATAACTGCATTTTTTACAAGGGAGTGCCATTCTACATCAAGTACTGTCTCTGCCGTGTAAGTTTTTAGTCATTCTTCTTCATGCATATCTACTTTTAAAAATATGTCTTTATTTAGGCATGCGTGTATTAAAACACAGTTCTTCAATCTAATCCAGAAAGGGCCAGTGTGGATGCAGGCTTTCATTCCAATCAAGCAGTTACACACCTGATTCTATCCTAATTGTAGAGTCCTTGCTATGGACCTTGATTAGTAGAATCAGGTGTGTCACTGCTCAGTTGAAATGAAAGCCTGCACCAACACTGGGCCTTTATGGTTGAGACTGAGTACCCCTGGATTAAAACTTTACAAAAGCTTTAAATAATTTGACTGTCCATCTCAAAAGATGCGTGACTTTAAAGTGAGCTGGCTGGTGTTTCAGTCCTCTGCCCTTGGCTGATCTTATCTTGACTTTTTTTTTTACAAGCGTCCCTCATCAGCAGTGCTCATGTTAAGCTCTGGGTGACTGGCTGCAATGTCCTGATTAAGCCATCACTGAAGGCACTCAGCAAGGCAATAAATACATGCTTGCCTTTGCTGAGGAAGCCAGCATGACAGCACACTTTAGACGTAGGGGTAGAAACCAGGACATCTTAAAATAAAGCGTGGCTCTCCAACACTGCATGGTGTACTGCATGGACAGCATTCGTCCTCATCAGCCACCTCTGTCAGTGTGCCAGGTTTCATTCCCTCTCCGTATTCTGAATCATTCATTTGCTTTGGGGACAAGCGGACACCCATTTCTAGGGGCAATTTGAACATTACTCTTTACTCTTACTTGTAAAAGTGGATGTGGGCTGAAGTAGATCAATTTAGAGAATTCACAGCAGTACCAAATATGAGATGTGAATCAATGACCTCCTGGTGATAAGTCAGTTCCATTATTCGCTGCATTACCCTCACTGTCTTCACATCATAATTTTTCTATAACTATAGATAGTGTTGCATCATTTTCTGTACTAGATATGTAAAAATTGTATTATATTTATCGCAGATGTTTACATTCTGTATTGCTATCAACATACATTAAAACTATTTAAAACTTTCTAGACTCAACTTTTATTCTGTTAAAATGCATGTTCAAATCACTTTAGGATGCTTCCAATTTGAAATGGACATGCACTGTAATTTTAAAAATATATTTAAATAGACTCTATTAGCCTAACTAACAGTTGAATTAATTATGACGGACAAGAACTAAACAAATTGATAGTGAAATCATTACAAAAAGATAAAAATGGATTGGACATACCTTTTCATTTAATTATCTCACCTGTTCTGTGAACTGTTTAGTCTTGATCTGGCTCTTAAATAAAACACACATTGTATTGTTTAGCAGTAGTGCTAAGACATACTCATTTGGGTAATTTTGTTTCAGGCTTTATATCAGTAGAAACAGTGGCTCTTTTCAGTTTAATGTTCAGCATAAGGTGCTTGATAAGGTATAACAGAGTAATGTATTGCTGGTGTTCCCTCTGATTTACCAATCCATCCATAATGAGTTGCTACTTTCTGAAATAAAAGGTATTGGCATGAAAAGGGCAAGCCTATATCACTTGTATACACTGTATTTTAAAATCAATGTTTCTAAACTGCTATCTGCTTATTATTTATGATTAAACCATTAATATGACTAATATATGACTGGTAACTAAAACCTTTAAAAAATAAAATAAAAATAAACAATAACTTTTTTTTACAGTTGCAGCCCACATTTCTATTGCATGATTTGAATACCTTGAATGTTCTTAATTCAACACAATTCTGCTTTCTGTGTATTGGTCGCTGGGGGTATAACATTGAATCATACATTATTGATTCTAAATAATCAAAAAATACACTTCCCATGATATGATTGCATTTTACGTTTTTATTATTCCAAGAATATATATATATATATATATATATATATATATAAGAAATAAAACTGAAGAAACAAATTGCTCTAATTTAATTGTCCCAATTTACAATTTATATTATATGATTTGGACAAACCAATTGCTCTAATTTAATTTCTACAATTGAAACGCTTCTTTGACACATTTGGAATTGGAAATGCTTTATAATTGAAGCATATTTGTTAAAACTGAATCAATTTATCAACAAATTGATGAATTTCCCAATCCTACTAATATTGTCATGGTAGTCAAACAACGAGTACAGGACTGATATAATTTGGTGATTACCAAATGGCTGATATCGAAGTGCTCCTTTAAGCAGATCTCCAGTCCCTGCAGAAATGTTTTCCTCGTAGCTTCACACGGACTGTTGACCTGTTATTTTCACACATAGCAGGTTTATTGCAAACCACATTTAATATCTTTTTTGTCTGAACGGCAATTGGAGCAGGAACATCTTTCTCTTTAAAGATTGTCTCTGATGACCATCTGGGAAAGTTTCTCGGTCCAGATTTCACTGGGTGCCGAAAGACAGAGATGCCCATGCACTCTGGTGACAAGGACAAAATAAGGAGAGCTTACTCATATGGCACCGATTAGCAGAGGGTTCTGGGTTCGACCCAAGGGTGATGTCATGGGTCTGACATTAGAGAAGAGAGGCGAGTGCTGGCCGTGTTCATGCACATTACAGCGATGTGAGAACAGCAGCACCATGGATGTCTAAGGCAATGCAATTCAATATGCGTACCTTTCAGCATCCCTGAGGGTGATGGAAAAACAGATATAAAACAAGAAAGATACGTGTTAAAGACATGTATTAATCCATTGCCGTGACATTACATCACCACAGTTCCTGAAGACGAATGTATTGCATTGTTTCCTTGAAAGAAAAAAAAAAAAAAAAAAAAACACTTTGGGTCCAAAGGTGTAAACACCTTTGTAAAACATACAAATTAGATTATCATTTTAACAGAATGACAAAAACAGCTATTTTTGAATGTAAATGTACTCCCTAAACAAAGATCAGTGAAAGGAAAAAGTACCTTTGTACCAACTGAAAACTAACAATATCAATTGTGTGCTTAAATTACAAACTACAGGACAAAATTATGATATTAAATAAAAATGTTTCTTGGAGAAATATTACTTTTTTACTTAAAATAATAATAATACTTTCTTATATAGCACGTTTCATACATAAAATGCAGCTCAAAGTGCTTCACATAAAATGAGAGGAATAAAACTTTCAACAGAAAGAAGGAATGAAAACATTAAAAAATTAAAAATTAATTTTCTCAGCTTCTCGTGTTTGCATTTGTACTCATATCATCCTTTTTCAACAAATGGCGCACAATTTTAATTGTTTCAGAATTTCATACATGGTTGAAGGGTTTAATATCGTAAAACATGTTTACAGTTACTCATTTGTACATTTACAATTAACATCTACTTTTCACATAAGTTATGTCTTGACCTCTCACTGTGGAGTGAAATCAGGGAGCCTCATTTTGGCGAGGAATATATGACCAACACTGCATTTCGTCGGGGGGGGAAATTAGGATCCCACAGAGCCACAGAAAATCTATTAGTGCAGGAATTATGATGGTGCTGAAAACACTGACAAAACAATTTGTTAATTTTACAAATGATAATGGTTTCTTTGGTCCAACGGCCCCCGGGGCGAACGTGAAGCTTGGCGAGAAACGTTGTGCCGTGGAATTTATACGTCTGCGATGCTGTGGTCATGAGGGCAACAGTCTGCATTTTTTTTTTCACGAGACGTTCAACGTCTCGGGTTACCTCGGCGTCCGCAGTCCGGCGAGATCTACCTCCGATTAATCTTTCCCTTGTAACGCTTTATAATTTGCCATTACAAAAGTCATTAAACCCTGGGCCGCACTCCAGGCCTGGGGGACTCCTTGAGTGGACGGCCCCGGACTGGGATAGGCCCCGGACGGCCCCGCGCACCTCGGACGAGACCCTGGCGAACAGACAGGTACTTAAAGCGGGGTGAAAAGATCACCGAAAAGAAAACAACGATGATTAATGGGGGAAAACGAGGGTCTTTTCTTTCATCTGGTCCGGTTCACGTCTTCAGTGAGTCATTAACCCAAAGGACAACTGTCCTGCGCGTACGTGAGAAATGAAATCTCTGCCGAGGGTTCGGACAAATGTTTATGCCTCAAAGAGAAAGTAGAACAGGGTGTGTGCACGTTGAGAAAGGGTGAATGGGGCGGGGTTTGGTGTTTATAATAAATTAAGAGAATTTTTCTTTCAGGAAAATAAGTAGCAGTCTTGGTAAGAACTAATGGAAGTTTCCTCCTTATCATTAATATTCCACACGCAGCAACCGTCAAGAATATGCATTCTGATAAAAGGGTATGCAATTTACAAAGACAACAATTTAAGTGGGTACTATTAATGTCAGAGGCCCTTGACTATAAACAATCTCTTGCCATACAAAAGTTAAGCAGCAGTGACAATGGGCATGGTAGATTTTGGCACCCATAGAAAGTTCTAGGTGTCACCACTATGAGCAATATTATTTAACTGCAGCTATGGCATGGCTACATCTGGCTTGTCTTCGTGGATTGTGGTGGATATTTATATCATCCTTACACTGAATAAAATAGATCTACTGCTTGAAGATAGCATGCAAGCGTCCAGCAATTTTACAGCATGGCGTTCCAGCACGACACTGTCGAAGCAATCGCTAGCCTAGGAGGCAAGCCTCTTGATAAACAGTCAAGGCTCGGACGTTCAGCAGCTCTGGGAAACTGAAGCCGGTGGCCGGCTTTTCACCCCCCGGTTTGATGAATAAAAACTATTGTGACGTTGAAGATGTGCACGGGTGTAAATAACTTGGCCCTGAATGGAAAGAGCGAGCGTAGGCGCGGTTCGCTGGGAGTACAGACCCCCGCACCTGGCCGAGGGCGAAATCCGATCCGCCCCGAACCCTCCCGCCTCTCCGGTCTGGCTGCTTTCCGCGCGTGGGGGTCTAGGGTCAAAAGATGGTCAAGCGATTTGGGTACAGGTCACGCTTGGAGGCAGTTTCTCACTGCAAAAGCATTTCAAAGCCGTTGGGCACTCAATTGCTTCTTTGCTTGTACGCAATGCGCGATCGACTCTAGTCCAGGCTTTTCTGATGAACATGATGTAAGGATACGGTTCTATAATTATGAACTTTCATTATTAAATGTCAGTAAATGCTAGAGCATTAACTAGAGGAACTAGTAGGATTTTCTAATCAATATCATATTAATCATACGCATAAATAATGGTGTTGACAAAAAGAGCACATGACTTCTATTTCACATTTAAATTAATTAAATGCAGGGTATTTAAGTAAGTTTTGAAATGAAACCAATAAATATTTGTCTGCAGTCGTCATTAGTCTGTTACATCAGCACTTATCCTGTGCAGAGAGTGAATTTGTTTCCCCAGATTGAGTCCCTCTCTCACTTCGAGCCACAGGGTAGAAAGCATCTCCTGCTGTGATGGAGAAATAATAGTTCATTAACCTCTGACCTGGAAGTAGTTTCTATTGACACAGCTAATTGTTTTTCTTCACCAACACTGCACTGCCAGCTGACAGAATGTAAACTGAACAAATATGAACCTGCTTTGTGGTTAGATGATGTTCAAGACAATTCATCAAACAATCACTGAGACCCAATGTCTATCATTTTTGTATTGCACAGATATTGAAACCTCTTTATTTTCTCTTTGAAATTAACATAAAAGAAAAGGAATTAGACAGCTGCGACTGAATGTGTATATGTTTCATTTGGTTGGGCAAGTGTGTGTATCTGTATGTGGGCCTAGTGGAAGGTTCAGCAAATTTCCATGAAGGTCATAAAAACAGCTGGTTTACATTCCATCTCAAGGTACTGACTTCTTATTTTAATGGTCACACGGATCACAAATCACATTGTAAAGTTCAATGCCTGGTACCTATAAAACTTGTCAGTGCAGCTCTTCATTAATATTTCTTTTTTTTTTAATGTAAAGTTTGATTAAGCCAAAAGAGATTTCCTTGCATGCACAGTACAACGTCCAGTGTTAATTGAACTTCAAAAGGGACTACATGTACACTGTCAGAGTTCATTTATCATTTAGCATTGAACATTTTACCATGTAGTTTGTCTCCAAACACACACAAAAAACTACAAATATGGCAGCCGTCTTTACGTCTTTAGTAAGCAGATATAACAAGTGCACTTTCACAGTAGCAACGACATGAGTAGAGCTACTCAGCAAACTGAGATTGCTTCTTCTAACCTTACAGAGAGTTGGGGCAGGGCGAAGCAAAGCATGGCGTAAAAACAAACCAAGTGTCAGTTCAGGTGCCAAAGTATTTACACAATGTTCGCTACAGAACACAGCATCTGGAATGAAAACTGGGCCTGGCTGTTAGCACTGGACTGACCTTTACAGTTTACAGGTCTCATGACATTTCACAGGGAATGAAAAAAAAGGACAAACTATAAATAATGAGCTTTGACTTTACTGGCTTCAGTTAGAAAGGGGCCTTTATTGATTTGAACCTTTAAGGTTTTATAGAAGGGTCGATTGCTCAATGTTTGTTAATGCTAACCTTGCACTGTTCCAGGTAAAAACATAATAGGGTTTTGATTATTTCCATTGTACCAAATACCAAAAGAAGCCACTGTAGCTTTACACAGACCTCCAGTAGCCCTCCTCTTGTCAAGTGTTGGTGGAATGCCAGAAACATAAATTGAAAAGATGTCTAATTAACAAAGTACAATAAATTGTGTTTTCTCTGGGTTGTATGGATTTTCATTTCTCCACATTATTTACAGATGCCTAGTCTTTTAGTCTGATACAATTATGCTATTTGAATAAACAAGCATAAACACCATGCCAGCAACAGTAAATTATAGACATCATGAAAATGTTTAATACTCAAAAAAGGTTGAATATTAGTCTGTAAGTAGTTATTGTAAGAGTCATCTGAGGGCTGATTTAGTTATCAGGAGCTTGGTCAGTTTGTTTGACCATATAGTCCATTCTGAAATTAAATTAATTTTATCAGCAAATGCCAGAAATCTTCTCATCTGATTTGTTTTATTATTAAAAAGAAAAACATATGCCCTCCAACTTCTCTCACTTTCAAAAGTCATGCATAGCTGATATCTTATTAGTTCAGGAGCCAAGTTAACAATGGTAAAAACATTCCAACGTGGCAACTACATTTTACTCATGCTTTACATCATACTGCTGACTTACAGTATTGGTCAGTTCCAACGAATGGCTGATTGTTCATTGCACCCCAGACTGGAGAGTGTCTTGGGGTAGCTCTTCACTGCCTTTCACTTTCAGTGTGTATATTCACATTAATGCCATTGTAAACCAATAGTCTGTGCCACCAATTTCAGAATCCATGCTGAGAGTCAGGGCTAACATCAGACCATTCACTTAGTAAAATAGCTGATTTTATAGATACCACAAGTCTAGCTGCCAGGGCCTGCCTTTGCCTATGGTGCCTTTGTTTGGCCCTCAACACCCTCTCATCTTTGTCTGATTCCGGTGCTTTCACTGGAGGCAGAGCACGTCATTTCAGATGCAGGCCATCGCTGCCTGAAAAGGAACAGCTGTTTAATAATTCAGGAGAGAGAGATTAAAAAATGGATTCACTCTGCCGTTTATTAAAAGACAGTGTAATTACTTCGTAGCATGTCGCTAACCCATGTCGCCGTTTCAATAAGAGCTCGTAATGCATTTAGAGACGATTTACATATAATTGGTGAAAATGAGCAATGCCCCTGCTGAATGCGCAAAGCAATACAGGGGCCTCCTGTTCAAGACATTCAATATTCGCCTGATTCAATATGAGAGATTAGGAACTATTGCAGCATTTGAATTGCTTTCGCAAAACAAAAATACCTGATGCGTGCAATTTCCCTCCCGTTATTCTGCATTATGAGATATCAAAAGTGAATAATTGCACACATTTTCAGTCTCTGTCACACTATGATAATCATCCCATGTTTGAGCAAAATTGAATCTCTTTAATTACAGTGGAAATTTGTTTGCAATTAAACACACACACACACACACACACACACACATACACTCACACATACACACACACACAAAAGCACTGACACACCGACATGAACGCACACACACAAGAGAGACACTTTCCCAAACGTACAAGCACACATGCACACACATTTAAACCAAATATTTGACTATCAAGGCCATAGCCAACCTGGTGGATGGAGGGAGAGGTTGCCTCAGCTATAGTAAAAATGTAAGGCTGTGTTGAATGAATGTTTCCAAGTGTCCTCACACAGCATTACGTGTTTGAAAGGGGGGATGTTTGTGTGAGGGAGGTGAAAAATTGATTTTTCAACTTTAATTTGGTCATCAAGTTTTAATGTATCCTTTAAAATTGTGAAATGTCTTACCTCATTGTGCCATAGATTTATTTAACTCAGGAAAAACCTGACAAGGCTTTTCTGGAATTCAATGTAGAGGCTGTTTCATTAATTATACAAAGGGTCATATAATTAAAGTAATAAAAATGGGATTCTTAATGGGATTCCTTATTCCCAATGCTCCTTTTAACACAGCTGTGAGGAGACGTTATGAAGTCAATAACTTCCTATTAAGGTAAACTTTATTTTCATTTTTTTGTATTTCAAATATTTGTGTCCCCAAAGTAACATCAGCTGCTTAGCTACCAAATGTTTTTCTTACAAGTGTTTAATTGCCATTGCATGAATGCCTGAATCTGCACAACGTGCTTTATCGCACAACCCATTTTTGTCAACAATTGCATATATCTTCATATGCAGCATGCTCTGTACTTCCATATGCACTACATCACACACTGAGGGAGTCACCTCCAGATGGTTAAACAAACACATCGTCTAACTGCCCATAACTCAAATCCACTTAGCGCCAGTAACTCCCTGTCAGCATATCTCTCGCTTGTCCACCTCCCCCCCACCTTCTGTGCAAAGCAAGAGGGAAAAAAAAACCCGAATAAGAATAATATGAGTTCGAAAGAAACTCTGCGGTGTGTATTTAAATTTAATCAGCAGCCACATCTGTCCTTGTCTTCTCTCCCTAGGTGTGTTGAATAAGAGAGGTGAATGAGGAGATGACGGGGCAGCCATGGGGATGAATCTAGTCTCCTGAAGACATAATGAACATTTGACTTGGGTGGGGGTGGGGGTGGGGGTGGGGGGGGGGGAGTTCGAGGAGAACCCAGGGGCACAGGTTAAGAGTTTGGAGGTCGGGGAAGGTCATTCCATTTTTGCCATCGCCTCATCCCATAGCTAAAAGCCTCAGTGGCGTACTTCAGGGGGTAATTTATTACCCCATGTCCTGCCCTGCATGGACAGAGTTGAAAGTCGGGATTGGTGGGTGGGAGTTGGGGGGGGGGGTGTAGTGAGTTTAGTGCTTTCCCCACTGAGAGTGCTGAGGCATTTATGTTAACAAGCCTAATTGCTTTCACCCCTTAAGTGATGTGTAAGAGTGCACCTCTGCCGATAGTTTCTCTTTGTGAAGAGGAGAAATATTGAAAAATATAAGAAAACTACATACTAAAAGTAAAGAAATATAGTAAAAAACAGTAAAAATTTGTAAATGTGCTTTAATTTGAGGGCATTTATATCCATATCAGGTGGTCTGTGTAAGAATGACAGACTTCTTATAAATATAGTCCCCCCATTTTAGGAGAGAAAATGTACTTGGACAAATTGACATAATCTGGAATAAAGTCATATTTAGTACTTGGTTGCTAACCTTTTCAATTGAACCAAGTCATTTGATAGGTGCCTGAAATCTACGAACCCATAGTCCTCACTAGATATAGGACATCTTCCCTGGTGATGCTCTGCCAGGCCTGTATTGTTTTGTGTTCAGCCTTGTCTTCAGAAAGTGCCATTACCATGTGGTTAAAGTGCACATTCTTTGCTTTTATTTATGAGTAAGATTCTCATACATTTTGGTTTTACCATTTTGAGGTCATAGCACGTTTTATTAACAAATCAAGAAAAAAATGTATATAGAGCCTCCAATTAGCCTAATTGAATGTCTTTGGGCTGTGGGAGGAAACTGGAGTATCTGGAGGAAACCCATGCGGACCCAGGGAGAACATGCAAACACCACACAGAAAGGCCCAGGCTGGGATTTGAACACAGGCCCTTCTTCCAGTGAAGCAATAGTGCTACCCACTGCAGCACCGTGCCGTCCTTGTATGGGTATATATATGTATTAATTTGTTGAAACATATCAGCCTGGAAAAGGTTACAAAGCTATTTCAAAGGCTCTGGGAATCCACCAAACCACAGTGGCAGTCATTATCTCCAAATGGAGAACACTTGAAACAGTGGTGAATCTTCCCAGGAGTGGCCGGCCTGTGAAAATTTCTCCAAGAGCTCAGCATCAAAGTGACTACTCATCCAGGAAGTGACAAAATATCTTGGAAGAACATTCGAGAGCTCCTGGCCATTTTTGTCTCAGCAAAGGTCAGTGTTCATCTGCAATAAGAAAGAGACTGGGCAAAAGTGGAATTCTATGGAGAATATGGGCAAAAATTGAATTCTATGGAGAATAACAAAGCAGAAAAACCACTGCTAACCAAAAGAAACACCAGTGCTTGCCTCACATTTCCAACAAAAGCACCTGGATGATCCCCAAGCCTTTTGGGATAATGTCCTACGGATTGTCAAAATGGCACTTATTGGACTGCATGGGTCCCATTTTGTAGATCCACATTTAGTTGCAATTATTGCAGCTAAAGGTGGTGCAATCAGTTATTATGGTTATGGGGGCAACATGGGTGATATGGGTGTTTGATAACTTTTTTGATTAAATAAAAGGAATAATAATTTAAAATATGTGTTTGGTGTTTACTCAGGTTCCCTTTGTCTAATATTAAAGTTTGCCAAAAAACTTTAAACCATTCAGTGTGACAAATATGCAATAACTAAGGAAATCAGGAAGGGGAAATACTTTTTCACAGGATTGTACATACACTGCATATAGTTATGGTTCTGCTGAGTTATGGGAACTGTGTATTTCTAATTGACAAAATATATTTTATATAATACTCAAAACAAGATACATAGGATAAGATGAACATTCAATCTTTTGTAATAATTTCAATTGTACCAAAGTTTGACTGCAGAGAAAGCACTTTCGTTGCTATCCAATTAAGAGAGCATGAATTACATTTGGCCACAGGAACGCATAAAAAATGCATCCTTCTGACATCCCAGCAGCAAACGTGATTTCCTGGCATGGGTGAAGAAAAGAGTGAAGAATGATGGGAAACAGGTCTTCCCCATTTCCACGAGGACTGGAGTATACTGTGATTTTTTAAAAGTTTGCTGGGCTTATTTAACAAATGGTTTGTGTTGGATTAAAAGTGAATGGGCCAGTTGGTTCCAGAAATCCAATGTCAGATTAAAGCAAGTGCCTACCCAAGGGAAAATGTGTCACCTGCTTCAGGAAAGCCAACTAATAACTGCCGCGTACTATACCCAAAGTGAGGCCTGTGTACAAAAAATACATCGAAATGAAATGCCTTCACGTCAAACGTAACTCTTCCCTCATGTTCAGCATACCTTTGCACTCCATCATTTCTTACTCTGTAGTGTCAGACAGGAGTTTCACAGCTGTTATTGGCTAAAGGTACCCAAACATCTCCATTTTAAACTCAGAGTTGAGAAAGGCAGACAAAAACATCTGGTTCAGCCATTGTCATATTTTATAACACATTTTTTCTTTTTCTTATTTTTTGTACTGTATGTTTTATCAGAAATTTAGGACAGTAGCAAATATGCATATCTGAACCCGCTGCCCCACTAAAGCCAGTCTTATAGCAGTTTTAGCTTTGTGTTCATTGGGTATGTCTGATTTGTGCTCTGAATGGATTGCAGCATTCACTGGATGCATTCAAACTTGATAAATCTGGAAGCCATTGTATTTATTTGGTGGATAAAGGAAATCATTCCATTGGTGTCAGCCTCTCTGCTTCCAATCAGAATAGAGTTATTGCTCAGTCCATTCTGCATTAAGGCTATTTCCACCACTTGCTACATTAAGAAAGGAAATGAGGCCAGAACTAAACAAACTCATAAACTTGTATCGCAGTAGGAGACACAAACACATCCGCAGAATTAGCCTGTTGTGCTTGAAACAGTGCTTCCAGGAGAGATTAAACAGTATTTGAGGTTGGGATCATCAAAGATCAATTATCTGATTATCAACTACAGTCATCCACATTGTAGTAAAAAAAAGAATATATATATATTTTTATCAAGTTAAAAGCCATTCTGTCTCAGACTTACAAAACGAGCATGATCTTGACTGCCAGAGGATTTTCTAGGGCCTTGTGGAATCTGGCCATAAAGTCTTGAATTTATCATTTAGGACTGGCAGGTGGATTTAGGTTTTTATTTAACCCAGACCCTAGATAAGGTCATTATCAGATTCACATTTGTCTAAGATGAGTTGATATATGAGGGCTCTGTGAACAATTTATTGGATCCAGAGAGGGAAAATGGTGATACAAAAATGAACATTGCTAAATGTATTAAGGTTGTCAAAATTCACTGTGGGTCAATACAGATCCATGTGCTACCTAGCAATGATTTGAATACATAAACAGAAAGAGAAAACCATGCATATGGCCAGAATAAAATATACTCAAAATGTATGTAACTACTTACCCAAAAAGTATAGACGTACATGCTTATTTGTGGGTGTATATGTATGTGTGAATATGTAAAGTGTGTTTATGTATTTTTCTAAAGACAGTACAAGTCTTTTAATAAGTACTTGCATTTAGAAACAGGCCAGAGCTCACCTGGCTTCTCAAACCTGTTGCCTTGTGGGAACTGTCAGGATCACAGCAGTGAAGCAAAGTTTCTCACGCGGACATGGAGCAGGATGTAGTTTAAATAACTGCCATTTCTCTGCGGGACAAATGGCCCGGCCCCACTTAGATAGCACAGCCCATGCCTTATGATGTCATCCCCCGCCAGGAGTGATTGATAAGTCCTGGTCATGCTTTTAATACCGTGCAGGAGTGCCGGGGGCTGGGGGCGGGGGAAATGGGGGGCCAGGGGCTGGGTCTGCAGGGTAGCACAATTGCTCCAGGATAGAGACGTCTAAGTCCAAACAAGGGCCCAGCGTGTGGTAAACCCCGGCTTCCCTGCTCTCACTCACCGCCCTGGTGGTGGCACACCAGAAGTGCAGCCGGCAGAAAGCAGAAAAAGGAAAATTGGGTTGACGTCTTCGCATTCCATTCGGGTGCTTCACCTCACTCGACAGGGGGGACAGAGAGTCTTCGCACGCCTGCACTCCATCTTCCTCGTTTAACGTCAAGAAAGAATTTCTCCTGATGGGTGCCGCTTAAAAGAAAAAAAATTTCAAAGACAAGCCTCGCGTTTGTTCATTGGCAGCCGCAGCAAAATGCTTCTGTTTGGGATCAGTACAGTACCCGAGATTCGGACTACTCAAATTGCGTTTGTATGTCCATTAAAAGCCACCTTTTAAATCAGTTACATAGTAATAAGTAATCTCTTCAACCAAACCTGCAATCAGCCACTTTTTGATATCTTCCAGCAGGGCTGACCGAGCCTCAGGCAACACTGAAAGTTAGTGTAAATAAAGTTTTGGGACCTCTAGTACTCACCCCCTTGTCCTTATCTACTGGACCGTGCCCAACAGAATTGTTGCTGTGAGCGGAGACCCACGTGGGGTGTCTCCTGAGTGCAGAACAAGTAGGTTTGAAACTAAATTACTCCACCCTCGCATCAATACAGGTGTCACCTTGCCAAAGTCCTCACATGTCATCAATACCCTGTCATGCTTTAGCTTAATTAATTTATACGAGCGTGTCAATATACAAATGGATATATTGAGCTGAATTGCCGGATTTGGCACCACCCCTGGGGCCCATTGGAAGGCTTTGAAACAAAATGGTACAATATACTGAGGCTTTTTTATGATTGGATGTGTCTCCAAGGTAGGATGGCTTCATTCCCATGAGACAGAATTACTGTGGTCAAAAGGCCTGAATTTGTATGCATTATTTAGCACTATTAAAATTGTAAAATTGCACTCAGATATTGAATGTCAAAATTTAAATTTGTATCAAGTGAGGCAATGAAATACCCCCCACCCCACACACCCTCCCTTGGTAAACACACCTATCAACCCTGTGGAATTTATCTTGATTCATTTGATTATTATTTACAGCTTAAATCACAATTAATGTGACATTCCTGGTTTTACAAATATAATTATAATTGCATTGCTATTTTACTTGTTGCTTTTTTCTGGGTAAATGGTAAGGTACCGAGGTAAGGTAAGATTCTCAGAACCTTTCACTTTGGTGAACCTTAGAAAAATACTGCTCTCTGGATGAGTGGAATGCCAAGCCTATCCAGAGAGCATATAGTGTGGTTTAGCCCCCTCTAGAAGTGGTTGCTTTGGCACCTTTTCTGGACAATATACACATTTGTGGGATTTTGATTTTAGAGGTACATCACGTTTCAAGCATGGGAATTTATTTAGGTTGGGTCAAAAAATCCCCAGCCGTGCAACGGGACTTTCCAACCCTCATTTTTAAATGGTGTGATCTTCTTCCAGATGCAAGTGTTTGACATTAACTGTAGCCAACAGTAGAAGTGCTAGATCGCTGCCTCGTGCATGTGTCTGAGTTCACATGTAGGCCAGGGTTATCGTAATGCGCAAATGTTCTTGTTCCTCGTTGCTAAATTTATCACTCGTGTTAAATGAAAGGCCCAGTCAGAGGCATCAGCATGCTATAAAACACAATGGATGCATTATGAAAACATGCGCCGTGACCCCTCGGTTTGCGCTACTAGAGGAATGTCCCATAATTCAGTTCCAAAATAATGTTCAATGTGTCTTTTTTTTTTTTACATGGGTGTTAAATGTAAAAATATGTGAGAATATTGTTGAAGGCACAGGAGATATGAAAAAAAAGTCAGCTACAGCCCCAGAATGCATTAAAAAAATTTAATTTACAAAGAAAAGCAGGTTTGACAAATCAGTTTGGGGAGATGTTATTAATTTATTTATCTTTTTTGGTCCTCATATGCTATGATTTTTGCTGGTGCAAAGAAGTGGTACAGATTTGGGTGTTAAATAGGAGAGGTGCTGCACTTTCACAGCGACTGATCCCAAGTGGCGTCAGCCATCTCAAGCTTTATAATACACTCATATAACACTTATTCAATTTACCGCAGAGAGCAGAAGGTGATCTAATCTCCACCCTTTTTCTAGTGTGAATGTGTAAAAAGCACTTGGCATCCCCTATAAAAATGTAATAGCTAATGTTATTGTTATTTAACAAAACGGCAATTGATGAATTACCTCGAAGAGAGAGAAATGGCATCATATATCATATGTTAACCCCCCCCCCCCCCCCCATTCCAAACACACACACACACACACATACTCACACAAGCATACACACTCAAACACACATTTCAGCGCACTCAAGCATAGAGCTCCATTGTTGGTGTTGGCATGCAATAGATTTTCAGCGTTTCAGGGACTCCCAACAGCCACTTAATTTTTCCCATACAGATTTCCATGGACAGAGTCAGCAGAGCAGGATTTTCGATCGAGAATTAAAAAGACTTGCGGCGGGAGGGAGCCGCGTTTGTCCCTTCGGCCCGTCCGCGGTGTGAAAAAAAAAAAAAAAAACACGAACGGGGGAAAGCTGCATTGATCTGGATCCCCACAGCTGCCTCCTTGGGTCAGCAAAATCATTAACCCCGCCGACACTGTTACACACAACTACACCTCGGTATCTTTCAAAGGTTAATTAAAAATAAGGGCTTTGGAGAGGGCGGGGGGGAGTGTATACACTAGGGGAAGTGACTTCTGAATGGACCTGCCAAGGAGAAAACGAGAGCGACAAGGCCACATCTCAAGAGTCCGGGGATGACAGCTGACTGTCCGCTGGCTCCCTCTCTCCCACCACCCCATCCCGCCCCTCAAGGCCCGATCACCCTTTCATCATTGAGCCAGAAAGATCGGAGGGCAGAATTCACACAGACCAGCCCCTCCCGGCCAATCAGGAGAATTCACTGAGTGTTCTGTCAGGACACACAAAATCCACACCATGCAGGGTTTAGATGGTAAGCCGCAGCACCACCATACCTAAAGCAGCCATTTTGTTTCAGGGGTTTGACTTCTATACTTCATAAGACATCTGCTGCTGAAGGATGTCCATGTGCTTTCACAGAAGCTGGAAGTGTTTTTTTTTTCTTTTTCATCTTAGTCAAATTATGATAACTGACATCAATTGATTGGTTATCAGGACAACTTTTATGGATGGGACATTGAACAAGCTAAACAACTTTTATATTCGTGTATTATTATTTTGCAAATTATGAATATTCTTTTGAAAAATGAGCATTGGTTCTATGTTTTTGAAGTTTCCCATAATCAAATAACATCACATTTGGCCTCTGAGCTTAGAAAAAAATATATAGATGTTTTTTTTTTTTTAATCATGTAAGAATTTGGGATGTAATGGAATCCATGTAGATATAGTTTTTCCACTACTAATATCATGAAATATTGTTACACTGAAGAACCACCTGCACTTGCATAAGGTGAAATTAATATGCTTTTCTAATGGAAGGGGGGGGGGGTTATTAAATCCAAATGAGATCCATTAGACCCTTTTGTCATGATTACATGTGCATATGTTAGTTGGAGAATATGGGGTCATTGGGCCCATATTGTGTGTGAAACCAGTGAGCCTGGAGGGTGTATTATTTGTCAAGGGTGAAGTCTGAGATCCATTCTCAAGGTGAGATCTTTCAGCTGGGGGAGTTGGACTGCTGTATCCAAAGCTTGTCCCAGTTCCCTCAAAAGGGCCTGCTGCAGACTATATAGAAGCCATGCACTGAATTGAACGTCCCATAGTTAAGCACTGATGCAGCTCTGTGTGTAGAAAGCATGTGAATCCTCAAATTCTCAGCCTAGGCTTCACCTCACAACAAACAAATACCTTGCGTGCCCCGAGCCTCCTGTGATGATGTGATGCACCTGTAGTCAGAAACCTTTCCCTCTACCCAAAAAAACCACCAATCAAGTTTAATTTCCTCCCAAGAATGCTGAAATGACATCCAAATAATCATACCCCCATAGTACTGAGATAATTACTGAGATATAGGAAAGAAAACGTGCCCCTGACATTTTTCTTCTGGTTTCATTGAATATTGAACATGTTTTCATATATTTTTTAGATAAAGGAAAGCAGTTTGCCCTCTATTTGTATTTATGAATTTATTGTATTATTTATTTGTTTGTTTTGTTTTGGTTTATTCAGTCAGGGTATGTAGATAGAGAAGGGATCACTGCTCAGAAGGAGCCATGGCAAGGTTTCAAACCACCAGTCAGCCACCCTATAGACTGTGCCATGTTTTATCATGTGGAGTCTCTTTTAAATATTATGTGGTTTGATGAATTCCATACAGTTTCAAGGGGCTTCTCGTATTTCTGTAATAATATGCCCTACCTTTGACCCTGTTGGTTTTACACACCTTCACAAATGTATAATTGATGGCCTTTGGAGTAGAGTGTTCTATTGAGACATTTGTGCGCAGTGGTACTGTACCAGTGCTAGACTGTGACAAGGAGCCACACACGGCAACCCATAATGCAGCATTACCCTTGGAAGGTTTTACCCAAAATAGAGGCTCCTTTAGTGGGCAGGTCCAACTACATCTCTCACCCAGACTCCACACAGTTTGGTAATGCGTGTTCTAGTGTGTCCCCTTCCAAACTAACAAAGGGTGTTGGAGCAAGTGTACAATTGTGATTAGGCATTGCAATACAAAATTTTTCACAAAAAATACAAAATTATATTTTTCAATAAAACTTGTGTCACAATGTTCTTTTTGCTCACTGGGCCTTCATCTAATTTGCAGTACCGACAATTCTTACGAGGAAATACATACACTGAGCTCTATAATGTTTGGGACAAAGGCCTTTTTTTCTTGATTTGGCTCTGCACGTCTCAATTTTAGATTGATAATCAAACAATTTGCTTGTAGATAAAGAGCAGATTATCAGCTTTTATTAAAAATTTATTTTATTAAAGCCCCTGCTTTTCAGGGCACCATAATGTTTTGGACATATCAATGTTATGTAAATGAAAGTAGTCGTGTTTAGTACTTTGCCGCAGATCTTCTGCATGCAATGACTGCTTGAAGTCTGTGACCCACAGACATCACCAGGTGCTGAGTATTTTCCCTGGTGATGCCCTGCCAGGCCTGTTCAGCAACCATCTTCAATGTCTACTTGTTTTGGGGGCTAGTTTTCTTTTCAGCATTTGAAACACATGTTCAATTGGATTCAGATCAAGTGAAAAACTTGACCAAGAATTTTCCAGTTTTTGGCTTTGAAAAACTCCTTAGCAGTATGTTTGGGATCATTGTCTTGCTGTAGGATGAAACGCAGCCAATGACTTTGGAGGCATTACCTCGAACTGGAGCAGATGAGATACCTTTGTATACTTGGAGAATCAATTCTGTTGCTGCTATCCGTAGTTACATAGTCAATGAAGACAAGTAAGCAAGTACCTGTGGCAGCCATACATGCCCAAACCATAAAACCCCCAGCACAATGTTCCACAGATGAGGGAGGTTCTTTGTGATCTTGGGAAGTTCCTTTTGGTCTGCACACTGTGCTCTTGCCATCACTCAGATACAAGTGAATGTATCTGTCCACAAGACCTTTTATCAAAACTCTGCAGGCTCTTTTAAGTACTTCTTAGCAAACTTTAACCTGGCCATCCTGTTTTTGTGGCTAAATGGTGGTTGGCATCTTGAAGTGTAGCTTCTGTAGTTCTGTTTATGAAGAGTTCTGCTGACAGTAGTCACTGACCCATCCATGCCTGCCTTCGGAAGAGTGTTGTTCCTGATCTATTGGACAGGTGTTTTGGGTTGTTGTTGTTTTTTTTGTTTTTTTTTTCATTATGATGAGAAATTGACAAAAACCAATAACAAATTCCAAAGGCAATCAAAAGTCTAAAATCAAGACTAGATCCTGAAAGCTCTCTTATACCTGCACTGAGTAAGCAACTGAACACACTTGGACTAATCAGGAACATCTGTGAAGCCAAACAGTATGCTGCCCTGAAATTGTGGGGCCTATGCATGAAAAGTGCAGTAATTTCTACATGGTGAAACCAAAATGTATAAATAAAAATTCCCTGTAATAAAAGCAGAGATTCTGCACTTTAACCACATATGAATTGTTTGGTTACTAAATCTGAAACTGTGGAGTACAGAGCCAAATCAAAAAATATGTCTTTATCCCAAACATTATGAAGCTTACTGTTTGTGTATTTTTTTAGCCCAACAATTGCATTAACTGTCATACATTTCACAAACAGAAGAATAAACCGCCAAAGGCAGTCAGGTATATAGAAGTTTTATTGGGGACATTATTATTTTAAATATTGTCTACATTGACTCAAGACTATGTCAACTCCTGTATCGGCATTTGCTTGTCAGATTTAAGATCATTGTCAAAGCCGAACACAATAACAGAGATCACAGACTTTTCCATCACGGTGGCAAAACGCTGAAAAAGGCAATCTTCCTCCACCCAATCATCAGCGGTCCCCCGCTTTTGACTCTTTAATGAATACATTTTTTATGAATCGGTTATTGGAAAAAAAAAAAATTAGGCCAGGAGAAAAGAAGAACGCTTCATCCTGATGCTTCATAAGCAGTAAATGTGTCTCGCTGGGACGTCATTGGGAAGGGGAGAAATGAGATTATTGCAAACTTTTGCTGTAAAGTTGCGATATTAGTTTGCCGTCTCCTGGCCGGGCTAATCGGGTTACCGGCTGTGCTGTGCGCTGTGACAGCGTGACACGGGGACTGGCCCATCGCTCGGCTTTATTGGTCTCTATTGAGCTGCCTTTATTGCTTTTTCCTGTCCCCGGTCGCAGGGAGAACGGTGTTCACTTTTCTGCTGTGTCTTGTGGTCTCTCCAACCACCCCCCACCCCACCCCACCCCACCCCACCCCCAAAGAGTGGCCTGGCTGTAATTAAAGCAGCCTTGCTGACTCAGGGCTTCTGTTTTTGACAGTGCGGTCTGGAGTAGGGCTCCGCTGGAGCCCTTCGACAACTGATCCAGGATCAGCTAATCAACCTCTGATCTGAAACTATGGAACTGGTCTACATAATTGTGCTGGACACCCCTTAGTAATTAATCTAGGCCCAGCTAATCCAGATCTAATCCTGCTGGCCTAGATTATTGCTCTGTATACCTGTCAAATTTTAGCTGATGAGAGCACAAGGTGACCACGGTGATTCTCTGCATATGCGCATCTAGCATCAAGAATCTAATTAAAATCGTGATATCTCACAGTTATTGCAGTGGGCTTTAGCATATCCTGTGCTTCATAAAAACAAAGATTATGGCCTAGAGTCTCATGGTGTAGCATATAACTAGTGTTGCCTTGGAGGGATGGGAGGGTTTTGTGAGAAGTTTTCATGCTGGAAAGTTAAGTAGCTTACATCATGCAAATACCATGCATGCATGAAGTAGGTGAAAGAGACTACCGACAAGGGGTCTTTTCAGATTTTGGGCCTCAAAAGATGGAAACAACATAAGGCACGATCTCTCAACCCACAACGCATATGAAGATCCGTATTAGAAAACATTTACATTAAAAATAAATACCATACCAGGATCAGTGCTTATGCTCGCTGTTTGCTGCAGGGACACCATTTAGGAATCCTGTGACCTCTACCACTGTTCTGTACAGAGCTGCAATGTTAGATGCTAGGTAGCATTCCTCATGTCCTGTTGGATTTGATACATATTACAGTCAAAGGTTTCTTTGAAAGTGATTGGATGTATGGACTATTTGACTCCTCATCATTACTTGTATCTGAAACTATGAAGATGAAACTCATGGCTCTGTATGTGCGTTGGGCACCTTATTGCACATTTGCTAGGCATGACCTTTTACGAGGTTCCTATGTAAGTTACGAAGATGGAAAGTTCAGGGGTCAGAAAGTAAAATCCCTGCCATGTGTTTCTTCTGCCAGCTGATTTAACTTGTTAGTTCTACCTCCTGACTGAAGAATGATGCTAATTAGCAAATCCAGGTGATTGGAACAAAGTATTCAGGAGGACTTTTACTTTTTGAACCAGGATTTTCCACCTCTTGCTTTGCACCTCCTTACAGCTTTAAGTAAAAAAAATTTTGGCCTTTCATTTATCCAAAATTGTAACATTTATGTTATAATATATAATATTGCACTACAGAACTGGCCATTCTGGTATTTTGGTTGGTTTTTGAACTGCTTTCTTTAAAAGGAAATTGCACCCAAGGAAAATCTTAAACCAGTAAAGAAGCCAATTGGTGTTGAAATGCCACCCTCTGTTTAACCATTGCACATTACACCAGAAATTGTGTCTTTGTCCTGCTGACAGGAATCCCCTTTGGTGCAACAGACAGTTGAATGGAGCTGTCACTCACCCTGATAGCTTTATGTTAGACTCATATGGATACAGTGCTGCCTGCGTCCTCCATCAGCTGATGGGCTTTGTGATGTTGTAAATGTATGCCACTAAATCGCAAGGTGCCTATTGTGTCAGGCCACCGATGGGCAACCTTACTCCCATTCAAACTGGGACTGTGCATTGAGGGGCTGTAGCATCCTGCTGATGTATCTTGATGGAAGGCTTTGTGAATTGTCTTTACATTTGCTTTTACCAGTCTTGCATTTGACAGCCTTATCCATGCAATGGATACTTTTAAGGAGAAGCCCCTCAGTTGAGTGCCCGAGGGTATTCTCCACAGAAAATAATCACAACTTCATTAAACTGTTTTTTTTTTTTTCTGTTTCATTTTTTTTTTCATTTACACATCCACTGGAGTGTCATATTATTTTTGCGTTTCATAAAACAATTGGTCTAGTGCTAGAAGATACTGAGCAAGTGTTTGGAGGTATCAAGCGTGCCTCAAGTACATTTTTCTTGCTTGAAACAATTATAAATGCTTGGTTCATCCAAGGAAGCAATTACCCTGGGACTCATATTTTTGGACAAAAAAAAAAGAAGGAAAACCTGAAATGAATCCAAGGGCTTTAACCCCACCCATGATCAGTGCTGATGTTTGGTCAGTTTTGCCCCCACCTCCCCACCAACCCCTCCCCCCCCCCCCAAAAAAAGAAAACCCAAAACTTCTCTGTCAATTTCAAAACCGCAGACATGGTTCTCCCTTGGTCCTGTGCTGTCTCTTCCTTCAGTAGTTCCAGCCCAAAAGCCTCCCGGCGGGCTTGAATGTTTCACTGATGCGGTAAATGCTGTTATGTCACCGGCGGTAACAAATGAAGAGGCCTTCGCCGCAAACCGGAGCCTGAAAGGGAAAGGGGCTGTTTTCAAAGGCTCGCCATGGAAAGGGGATTATGGGTTGGCGCACTGCCTAATTGCAGCAGGAGATTGAAAGCCACTGGCGGCCATGCAGCCCTCTTTTCCTTTTTTTTGTTATTTTTTTAGTGATGTGGTGGTGGTGGGGGGGGGGGGGGGGGTGGTGTCCATGAAACATAATAAATACACTGCACGGTCAGCAGTAGCTAACACTGATCGGTATCTGAATCCGCGGAACGAGGCTTTTGCTGCTGTTCCCCCCCCCCCCCCCCCCCCCCCCGGCCGTTTTTTAAATAATTAAAATAAATACTATTTCAAAAATACTTAAAAGCCACGTGGGGGATTGTTTATAATTTTATATTTGCTTCATCTCACTTTTATCATTTTAAATAGCTGTCTCTGACTGGAGCTCAATCTCAGTTTACACTCTGTAAAAAGACATAGCATGTGGAAAAATTATGTTCACGGGGTTTGATTATACTGCTTGGAAAGGACCAAGTCAGCCTGGAGAGGGGTGGCATACAAGCATGGTGCATCCTACTGGACATCTCTGTGAGTTTTCATTTCAGATGGCTCTAAAGAACTGCAGTGATGTTTTTTGGCAGTGATAATCTGCTTATCTAGTAGTCTTCATATAAAGCAGGGAGAGTACACTCAAATGCCTACATATCTTAAGGGTCAATCTAGCAGGCAGAATCCTTGCAATTTGTGTTCACGTGAGCCCACATTAGACCTGTCACATGACTGCAACCCTATAATAACACCTGCATCCATATACTCATACCATGACAGAACAAAGAATGTTATTCAAACACATGCTATAATATAGGCCATTGTTAATACTGGCCATGGTTTTGGTTAGGTAATCTACATATAACATGAGATAATGGGAGAGAAACTATTAACAAATAAATACTGTATAAAAATACTGTACATGTGAGAATGACTTTTGCATTGCCAATATAAACATGCGCAGATGAATGTATAAATTAGATTACATAAAAATAAGAATGTTTGAGCCTTGGCTTTGAGTAGCCAATGTCAAACAGAATATTGTAGAGTTATATAAAACTGTAAAACATTGACGTCCTTTTATATACACTTTATTAGACCAGACATGTACATGTACCACAGCTCTTTTTTCCTTCTTATCACTTTCTCTCTTTTTCTTTTCCTTTCTCTCCACTCTTTCCCTCCCTCCTGCTCCATCCATCTTTGTCTTTTTCTCCTTGTCTCTGTCTGTCTCTCCCTCCTTTGATCCTTTCCTCCCTAGATGTGGAGGCTTCCCCTGAAGAAGGCCAGCTCAGCTGCTCAGAAATCTCTGTTCCTGGGTCCTCTAAGGAGGCATCCCTTATGCTGCAGCCTGAACGTGAGCCTATTTTTACTATTTATTACCGGCGGTGACACCGTAAGTTATGGGCCTAAACCCAAGGCCTTCTCCTGTCTTTACTCCCCTCTGAGTCACAGCTCCAACCCCCCCCCCCCCACTCTTTTTTCCCCCTCCACTCAAGCATCTTATTTCCCTCTTGCCTATATGTGCTTGAGTGGACACTATGGAGGAAGAGAAAGGAGATGAAAAAGCACTGCATCAAAACCGGGGGATAGTTGACACTGCATTGTCAGCTTTTCTTCTTCGGTCGGATGGAAGGGAGACTCAATGTGTGAGAATGGCGAAAGGTCAATTAACCTTTGTAGATTTGTCTGTGACTTCCCAAATGTTTGGGCGCACCCAACCCCTCTTCCAGCTGTCTCGTCTTACTTAATTTATCTCATTTCTTGATGCCTGTGACAGTTTTCGAGGGTGGCCTATGGATGGAGTTGTGGTATTGACCATGTCAAAAAAAATGACAGCCTGGGGCATGGGGTCGCGTAATAGTTTATGCATTGACTCAAAGGATGAAACCAAGAAGTGAACTGGGGTTGGCTGCCAAACTAATAATGGGACACACACTCACTTCCCCCTCCTATGGAGTAGAATTTATCCTTCTGAGTAAGATGGCCATACTCTGTAGGCCTGACCCTGTGACATGACATGGTAGGACGCTTCAGCCATTGGATGATGAATAGGGAACCCACCACGGATCATTTTTGCGTTGCACCCCTTATTGTTTCAAAAGAATTTCTTTTAGTGACAACTAAAGAGTTTTTTCTGCTACAGGGATGCCTTCCCAGCCATCATAATGCAGGGCATGCCTTTAATGACCTCACACCGTGCTATAGACAAAGTATGAATGCGCATTGCAATTTTCACTAACCCCAGTATTTTCTGACCTGCGTTCATTTACTGTATGTAACATTTGGTTCCTCCAGCTTGAATTTCACTTACAGTGATGCATTGCTTTGGGTGGTCTGTTAACCTTCTGATTCCCTGCATTACATTATCCCAGGGAAGTGGAGTAAAGGGTTGAACCCCTTCATTTAAGTGGAGAGATCCTCTCTAGCTGTGTGAATTTTCCAGTGCAGAATAACTTACTTCTGAGTAAATGGTTTCTGCTCAAGTTCGAACAAGAACCAGGATTGATGATTTTTCAGCTGTGTTGATTGGTTGATAAATAATCACATGCTCTGGAAAAGGTCTCCCATCCTTAGTAAAGAATGTAACTCCCTGTTTGAGTGGGTGTTCATAGAATACAGTGAGAAGGGTGTGGAGATTTTCTTTGGTTTCAGTTTCAGGAACCTGCTCACAATTCATGATCCTGTTCCCCTGGGGAGCTTTAACTGTAGGAAGCTTATCTATCTTCACGCTTCCATAATATTGCATAAACCGGCTTTGCCATGTCCAAATGTCACAAACATAACAAGTTACATTCATAATAATTGTTAAACATATAAAAAATGTATATATATTGTAAATAATTAGTATCTATGTTGTACCATTTTGTTTTAACTTAATGAATGCCTTTCTTTATGGAAACACAGCCCTCATTTTCTAAATATTTGCAGTGTTACTGGCCCCAAATTTCACATAACACCCAGAAATATGAATAGTTTGCTTCTGAACAACATATTCAGCAGCTACTTGGGCATACCGTTTTAAACTTCTGTTGGAGAAATTTGGAAAAAATAGAATGTAGTTAAAATCAAATTTAAGGACTAAGTGCTTTGCATTTAGATTTAAGTTTGAGTTTGGGCCTTGCTGAGCTTTTTAACCCTAAAACTGGTAAAGTCAGCAGAGTAAGGTCTCTGACTTGAATATCTTTATAAACGAATGTGCACATCTCTGTGGTCACGTTTTTGTGTGAGTGTGTGTGTGTGTGTGTGTGTGTGTGCACAATATATATGGCTTGGGAAAGTCTCCCGTCTCAGTGCTGGATATGTACTTATCCTAAATGGTGTTTGACCTTCTCAGAGCTGGGCTGTAGCTCTCCTCAGAGTCCCAGGCAGATGGATTTTTCATTGCATTAATACCCCAGATCAGGTGGGCTTTGTCAAAGTGTTAAACTTTAATACTTTGGGTCATTTATCTTTGCGGCTAAACCCAGGGTCTGTCAGCGGCCAGACGAGCTATTTCCTCACTTTATTCCAAGCAAAGAGGTGCACGAGAGAGTGAGAGAAAGAGAGGGGGGAGGGCAAGCCTTGATCACAGCTTAATTAAATCCTGATGCATGAGTTGGAGAGTTATTCAGGGTCCCAACGCCCCGTCGTTCTCGGAAACTGCACGTCTCCAGAGAGAGTTTGGTTATTTATTTCTGAAAATGCAGCGGGTTCCCTGTAAATTGTTACGGCAATGCTCCCCCATTACCTCAGACATGTGAAAACAAGAGGAGGAAGGTTTTTCCCTGGTGCCCAAGTGGCAGGGTCTAGAATTGCAGTGACTGATTCTCACAGAAGGTTGTACGCTCACACTGGTATTCATCCTACACAGCACAGATATCAGCCTAGAGTAGGATCTCTAAACAAAAAGCACCACCCCTACAAAAAAGTGTTTTTGAATTTGAGATAAAAAAATTTTTACCTCGAACTGAAACCAATGCAAGGCGAATTAACAAATGATCTTTTACAGTCTGTTTTAGACCCAATCTCTTTTATTGGTATCTCTTTTGGTTCTCTTATTCTTTTGTTTGTTTTCTAATGTTTTCTGAGGTCTCTGTAAGTTTTTGGGTCATATTTCATTTGTTTTGTGGACCTCCATGCCTCAGACAGATGACTGATATCAAAAGATAGCAATATTAAAACAAGTAGTCTTTACTGGACAATAAACAGGACATGTTGCAGAAATGCTAAGCTAATACCTGGTAATGTGTCAGTCCATGTGTCAGCTAGTTTTTCTATGCTAAACACTGATTGGTCAGGCTTTGCATGGCAAAGAACCAGTAAGTGCTGTATGTAGCTTCTCCAATTTTGAGATATAAAGTTCTGATGAACAGATGTGCATAGCATAGACTTTTGTAGGCATTGATGGTTGGTTACTCTGTTTTTTTTTATGAATTGGTTAATTCCTGGTACGGTCCAATGCCTATAAATAAACAAAACTATCTATTGCAGAGAAGGAACTAATGTTGATGTTGACCACATATATTGTCAATAAGGACGATATTGCCAAGGAAACCTAATGCTCATCAAAGAACCTGCCACTCATAAACAAAACTTTCCACAAAATCTTTTTTTTTTCTTCTACTGGCCATACATCAAACTAGGATTTGAATTTGATTTGAAAATTCCTCCTCTCCTTGGAAATGATTGCCTTCCATTTGATGGATAACTGCTTCCTTTGTTTATTTTCATTTTTATTATTATTTTATTATTTTATATTATTTTTTATTGTTATTTTTTGCAAATGTAATGCATGCTATTGGTCCACCAGTTTATTAAAGGAACTGACCATAACTAACATAATGAAGAGACCAACTTGGATCTCATTTATATAAGGCCATATGAGAGGTTGAGGGTTAGGGTTAGCCAAAATATACAGTATAAGGGACCTTTTCTGGACTGTGGAAGAAGAGTCTTAAATTAAATTATTATTATTATTATTATTATTATTATTATTATTATTGTTGTTGTTGTTGTTGTTGTTGTTGTTGTTGTTGTTGTTGTTGTTGTTGTTGTTGTTATTATTATTATTATTATTATTAATAATAATAATAATAATAATAATAATAATAAATAACTTTCCCGCAATTTCTTTGAGTGCATTTATTGTATAATGTTCGTTGATCAGGATCAAACCGTGTTTGACTTTAAAGAATGTGTGTGCATCCTCCTATCCACTATGCGTAATGGAAAATACTCATGCAAAAAAAAGCTTCCAATTTATAATTTTCTAATTTTTAAAATGGGAATTTGTTGTATTCTGCAGTTTAACAATAAAAAAGTAACTTGATAACCCGCTCGTCACAGCTATAGCAATGCGTCTTCTCAGTTCAGTCTTTACTTTGTCCATATTTGTACCACTTTGGTCCGCTGCCCGACTCTGTCTACCCTACATCGGCCGATTTGAAGGCACGCTGGTGCTCGTTGATCTTTCCGGGCCTCCCGCTGTCCATTGTCCTGGGCAGTCGTCCTGCAGTTTCGCACTGATGCGAGAATTCAACACGCTACTGCATCATTGCTCATCTGAGCACGTCAAAATGACCACGCCCTGTCTACAGTGGCCTGTTATCGCAAAGCATCATTCTAGAGTGCCTATGGTCAGGTGTTCACAGGAATGTTCAGTAATTTTTAGATTCGAGACTTGAACTTGAACTTGACGATAGACTCCTGTGTGAGTGACGTGAGGCTGTTGTAAAATAGTTGTATAGGCCTACATAATATGATTTCAAAAAGGCATGCCGAAAGAATATTAGCCTATTTGTTAAAACTGCTAATGGAACTAAAAAGGTGTTAAAGGAGGACAGGATTATTTAAATATAATTGCATCAGCTCAGATGTCCGTGATTATGTTTTAAGATAAGTCTAAGAAAATTAACTACGAAGGTTAGTCTAGCACATAAGAATGAGTGTAAGGTGAACATGGATAAGGCCTTTATTAAATCCTAAGAAACTTTGATGCGTCCATTCAAGTTTTCAAAATATGCTGAAATTAATCGAATACATTGACTGTTAATGACAGATGATCGGTTGCGACGTTACTCGTCTGTAAAAACTTATACATGAAGTACAGTGCCGGGTGTAGGTACGTGTTGTCGAGCTCTCTAAAATCCCATACATTTGATTAAATGCAGCTACAATAGTTTAATCATAATGGCAATTATAAAATAAAGATTTGAAATATGTTCATACTTAGTAGATTGAGAGAGAAAGTCGCTATTTCATTTTAGCAATTATTTTAAAGGGTGCTTTTCCCAACCAAATCTGCGATCTGCATCGTTTTGATAGGCTATATAAATTTGGTTATTGAAAGCATGATCTATATGACTCTGTAATACCATTAAAGTTATAATAATCACTATATTAGGCATACTGTATTACTCTGGGAATATAATTTGTGAGCCTATTTTTAATAAACTGTCGGGGTATAGTAGTATAATTAGTTCTTGGTGTCCAATTATTAACAATAAGCTAGGTATTATCTCCTTTCAACCTCCAATGAAAAACGTTGCTTGCAAGTAAAAAAATAATTGCATAGCCTACAAACTTATTCTAAATTATGAAAATAGCTACATCCAGTTTTTATAGAGAACAAACATGTAGGCTGCAGTATAGACTATGTTCTTCTTCTTCTTATTATTATTATTATTATTATTATTATTATTTGAAGAAGAAGAAGAAGAAGAGGAAGACGAAGATAGTCGAATATTAATCATAGTAACGACATATTTCCATTCGTGAAAGAACAAATTGATATTGTAGGGGATATACCAGTTTCTCAAAATTGGTATTATTTTACAATCTGCATTATCGCTGATTTTCTGTTAAATAGATCTGAATAGGAAACATTAATGGGTGATTATATGTCTGTGGCTGCAGAGGTCAAGCTGCTCTTGAAAAAAAAATGTAGGATACTAAATTATACAACTACCACAAGAATTAGCGTTCTGTTTTCAAATGATGATGCCTGAGCAAAGACCTTTGTCTAATGCATTTTGTTAAGCACTAAACACTGACAGGGTTTACATTCATAGAATTTAAAGAAAAGGGCATTAATTTCAAATTCTTCGGCCATGGTGCGATGGTTTTATTTTTTCAGGACGAAGAATAACACGATTAGGCTATTTAGATTCTTAATCCCGATGATAATTCTAACTAATTCTTCCAATTGAACAGACTACCATAGGCCGTCAGGACCTAAAAAAATAGCTATGACAAATTATAAACGATATCAATAGCCTATCTGTCATCTCAAAAACTTCCATTTATTTATTTATTTATTTATTTATTGAATAAAGTGAAGGCTATTAAATGAAACTATAAATAGGAATGGTATCATGTACTGAAGCAGAATATGCATAGTAACGTTTGTCTGTAAAGGATGGACGCGCTAAAGAAAAGCAAGATTGTCAGATGCTGTGCCTTTAAAGGGCAATTGGAAAAGCAGTCAAATCCAAACGTTTATTTCCCATTTCACGTGTTCCCATTGCTTATTTAGCCACCTATTTGCTTACTTAACAGAAACAAGTATACCCCCTAATAGCCTCTAATCCAATCCACCCACCGCACATGCATTCAGCTTCCCACATCTTTCTTTATGATCTTAAACGGACCCCCGAGGAGCATTAGGGTTCAGTAACATTGTACCCCAGGGGTTTAAGGCTCCATGATCCGCGGGAGAAAATGAACTCCGCAGAGGTGAGATCGCCAAGGCGCCTTTTGGCGTCGTTGGGGGTTCTAGGTTCCCTGTTGAGAAACAAACATTTGTCATCCAGAAGAGGGAAACCAAGTGGTACTAAACACGCGACGCTACTGGACACAATACGGAATCTCACACCGCGTTCAAAGCCAAAGACTATCAATGCTGACTCTGATGAGAATGACGTTCTATTGTGTTGTATCCTCCTTGCATTAACGAGAAGCTTTTTAGCTACTGTTGTCATACTTGGATTCCGTATATGCCAAAGCCTATTCGGCATAAAACCTACTCTAACAAAA
The DNA here is from genome assembly GCF_013347855.1 of Anguilla anguilla. Lineage (NCBI taxonomy): Eukaryota > Metazoa > Chordata > Actinopteri > Anguilliformes > Anguillidae > Anguilla > Anguilla anguilla. The sequence continues at coordinate 37,745,660 of NC_049207.1, forward strand.
CAAAAATAATTTGGTCCCACAAGATTTACTTGAGGCAAAGAACTAAGGTTCATGTTCATGAACGATTCGGTTTATTTTCGCCTAGATTTAAATAATTAAAAGACTAGAAAACTCATGCTTTTATATGTCATCGTGCCCCTTCACTTGTTACATTTGTCAAAGGAACCGCACATTAATTACGCAATTATGGCGCCTGTTTTAAAATATAAGTTTGTATTTTCGAAAATATAAACTGAAGATGAACATTATTTCGCCCACCAGATAGGCCTATAGACGTACAGTTAGGCCTAGTCAACAAGGTTATTAAATTATTGCTAACGTATTTAATTGGAAATAATATTTATTTTCTTGTCGGTTTATTAATTTGTACGGTGACGTGAAATATTTAGCTTACAATAGTCACGATTTTGTAATCGGGAAGGTAATACATCAGGCGTATCATCAAAACAACGTCTGAGATAGCCAGAAAATGTAAAATATTGGGTTGATTTATAAAGCGCTTTACAAACCTTGTAAAGCGGTGATGAAACTGTACAAACAGTTGACCCTAGTTTATACCGTGAGGCCATAAGGCTGCTCTTAAGACCGTGAAACGTCCATAAATAAGCGAACAACAATTGCTGTAAGAGCAAAGGTATAGGCTACTGTAGGCCTAATTTGCTTACTTGTTAGGTCTAAAAAATCATAGGCCGGAATCAAAGCGGTTTGACGCACACGTAAGCAAAATGCCATAGAAGGACTGTCTCTTGTGCCGTCAGTTGCTGTTCTTTCAACCTACCAGAATGAGAGGCCTGCCTGCTATAACTCGTGTAGCGCACTTTGCACGACGGGCTAGAAGGGGTCACTAAATTCTTTTCGATTGCGTGCCTTAACTATAGCCTATAGTTAAAGCCTCCATAAATTTAGTTGGTTTGGTTTTTAAACTACTACTACTACTACTACAACTACTACTACTACTATTGCAGTAATAGGCTAATAATAATAATAATAATAATAATAATAATAATAATAATAACAGGCCTAATAATAAGAATACTAATACTAATAATAATAATAATAATAACAGGCCTAATAATAATGATAATAATAATAATACTAAGGCAATTGCACAGTTATGAAATGTACCATAGTCTTTTGCTTAATTCTTATTTTACTTTGTGTTTCAGTCTTGTGTATTGTGGTACTGTAGTATGTTGGCAACATACACATTATTATTATTATTATTATTATTATTATTATTATTATTATTATTATTATTATTGCTGTTGTTGTTTCTGTTGCTGTTGTTAATAATAAGAATAATAATAACAACAAAAACAATGAACACTCGTTATGCAATGATAGACACCCAGAGATTAATAGGACTATGGTTTACCGACGAAAATAATCAGAAATTAACATTTCAGTTTCAGGCCTCTAAACAACAAATCTCGGAAAAGTAGCCTATGGGTAAAATCTAAATTTAGTCTACTGACAATACGTCCTACACAGTCATCTCTGTGTGAATGCTGAATACAAAAAGAAAGAAAAAGAAGACTTCTAGCAAGCTGAATAATGTTAAATATGCATTATGTTCGTCTGTCTTTGATTCATATTTGGAACTACATTGCTTGTGTATGACAGGTGTTGCAAGGTGTTGCAAAACTGGTCACGTGATCTGATTAGACTGATCTCTCGCCCTAGACCTCATTGTTAAGTTGTGCCAGTGCCAATAACAATCCATCAATGGGTTAGTGTTGATGTAGGTGTTTTTTGGTTGTACCACTCGTTTATATTATGATCGTGAACAATATACGCTGGCTAAATTGCTCGTAGGAAATCATCGAGGTGGATAATTGACAGAAAGAAATTGCTTATACTGGGGTGCAATCACGTATTTAAATGATGGATAGGGGATAAGCACCCCTTTCTCTCCGGAAATTAAACAATCGTCTTTTCTTGGGCTGCATGTCCTTCGCTTTCTGTGTCCTGGGACGCTATACCTGCTCCTGTAAGCCGCTCATTTTTTTCTGGTTTTATGCTGTAGCCTATATTACGAAAGGCACGTTTGACAAACTGAAGTCCAATGCACAATATTTTACGGAGCGTGTTTATCAACGTTATGCACACAAGTCCATACGCACGCACCCACACCATGCTGATATTGCCACGAGTGCAGCTGTTTTGCTTAGTTATAGAGGTTAACAACTGCCGAGTACCGCGTGTCCTGAAACAGAGATCCGATTCTTACACTTCATCTGACTGGCTAAATTGTCCCGCTGTACAATAACATGTATCGAATATCTTCCTGATGCCGCGGATTTTAAAGTGCCGCAAAAATCAACGATTAAATAGCATTTGCCCAATATATTTTGTTTAACAATTATTGTATGATTTCTCAACATAGGGTACATTACTAATTGTGGATAATGCAAGATGAACACTACACAAAAAATAATTTTTAAAAAGTAATTAAAAATAAAATAATTAAAATGACCTGCAGCCTATAGCCTACTACAAAAATGTACGCAGGTACACTTATCTGTCGCTTCATAAAACTGCCTTATAAAAATAATAGTAATAATAATAATAATAATAATAATAATAGTTATTATTATTATTATTATTATTATTATTATTATTATAGCAGCCCTACAGTGATTATGGCTTTCACGTACTAAGTCTAAAACTCAACCCCAAGTAGTACCCATCTTAAAATTCCTTATTCATTGACTGCAACAAATTGTGCAAAGCACAGCAAATTTCAGGAGGTAATGTGATTAGTCGCGATACTTTTTTTCAGTATTCACCCTCTATTTATATACATAAGACGAGCAAAACAAGACTGAAAAGTTATGTGCAACAAGAGACGTGCGGCCGTCTTTCAAAGTAGGAGAAAGATGCAGATGCAGTGCAATGCAGAAAATAAAACGGAGCTCCCGTAAGACGTGATGATTGATGAGGTCAGGTGTTCTGTTTCTAATTAACGTTTAAATTAGGCCAAAGAAGATCTTTCGAATTAGCACTGCTCCACTGGAGCCGTAACGATCATTTAAAACATATATTGAAAAGAAATATTGGCGGCCTTAGCTTCAGATCTAGGCTATTATTGCCATCTGTATTTGGGAGACACCATTTCTATCCGGCCTGTAGCAGCGCTGCGATGTCGCTGTCTAAGACCCTTCGACTCCAGTTGTGAGCTGTGATTCTTGGCGCCCGAAAGGCATCGTTTGGATTCAAGTAGGCCTAACTGTATACTCCACTGTACGTTTATTATTTCGGCTATATTTAAATATAACCACTCATTTTTTAAATATCTTTCCCATTTATATCACTTTTGGAGTCAGGTCTGATTTGACAGGTAGGCTAATTAGAACCAATAATATACTAATTAGGACCAGTAATATAATTTCGTTATTTCAACAAGACGATGGTTTTAGAACGGCTTGTATTCAACAAAACCACATAACATTGGCCTAATAGCACATCTCAAAAGATTAGTATGTTTAATATATATATATATATATATATATAAAAATATATATATATTATAGGTCCTATGTTTTAAAATAGCCTACAATATAATGTACTAAAAATGCCTTTGCATTCAATCACTTTCAATGTACAGTCCCAAAGCATATTTTTATTTATTTATTATTCTCTAAGAATAAGCCAGAAATAATAGGCTATATTAGCAGACGTATTTTGAAACAGGTACTTGTTTTGCGTCATCTATAATCTTTTTGTTCATGTAGATGCTTGCTGTATTGTTGTTTAGGTTACTGCTTTAACACTATTGTTGGCTTTCTGTTTTTTATTGTTTGCCTTTTTGTGATAGGCTTTGTCAGTTTTAAAATCTCATTGGATTTTCCTACCCGCCCGAGTTCTTTACCATGTTAGACATATGTGCTGAATAAATTATCCTTTGTTTGATAACATGTGCCTTTTTCGGGTTGCTCAGTAACACTCACACTAGAGAATCTCTACCCAGTGTAATAGAATATCGTGCTGTTTTAATAAGTCCTGTGCTATTTTGCCCCGTTTTGTCCCTACACGAATGTCACCATATGGTGTTTTTGGCAAGAACAATGTGATGTTTCTGTAAGGACTCCATTCATCGCTAATGGTTCGTGTAAAAGAGACATCTATCATTCCGATCGATTATTAAACCACAAGAAAAACACATCAGATCCAGACAGCATCCTTTTCTTTCCTTACCTTGGCCAACTGAACTTCATCTGATCTACAATTCAAAATAATTCACTGGGTTGACATTCTCAACAAAGGCGGGAAGAATAAGCTCGAATATTGTCACCCCTGATTTGTAAATCTTTCCATCACGTGTCGAGAGAGCGCGAGAAGATGTGCTTAGGTTATAAATAATTCATAATAGAAATCCCGAAAATGACAAAGTAAACGAGCAATTACCACATATGCTGGAGACGCAGACTTTTAAGAGAAAAGACACATTCTGGAATTAATTCCAGGAAAGCTTTCAACTCCATCAATGTATTTCAAGTCAGTAATTGTTAATTATTATTATTATTATCATTATTATTATTATTATTATTATTAAGTGCATGCATGTTTTAATATTTATAGCCTGTCAGAAAAAATAAACTGACTCTGTATCTGTGTATTCGTATTTTTAAGTGGTATACCATCCCAAAATACATTTGTATCACTGTAAATTCAGTTTATTTTTCAGAAAATGTTGCTGCAAATAATTTCATTTTAGGGCAAAGGAAACCATGACTTTATGGTAAATGTAAGGCATTACACTGTACAATTGCTTTTAAAAATTGATTTTAGTCTTTATCGTTTTATTTCCTTTATACCCTAATTCCTTTCCTTTTATTGTCTTTTTATGTAAAGCACATTGAGCTGCAATTGTTGTATGAAATGTGCAATGTAAAGAAAATTTGATTGATTGATCGATCCCAAATACTGAAACACTGCATATCTCTCAAAACACATTCAATCAAAACACAAACATAAATAAAAAGGCCTGAAATGCACCGAGCACGTGGGCAGTAGCACATCCCACACGGTCGTAACATTTTATTATACGTTAATTGGAATTCCATGTAAGTCATACAACAGAAATGTACATGCGTGATGTCTGATTAAAACCAACGCATATTGCAGTCGGCACATAAATTGATATTGACATTTATATTGTTTAAAGGCTGGCACTAACATATTCCTGCAGACTTAAATATGTCATCGTCGTCATCATCATCACCAGCATCATTTTCGTCATCATTTTCAGCATCCTAGGATCTTCTATCACAAGGTAGATATACCGCCATTGATGGCAATTAAACAACGATATTGATGGTGGTGTGCCAAGTTAATAACACAACCAATGTATTTCATAAGTAGTTAACATTTAGCATTTTTTTTAAAAGACGCAAGACTTGTCATTTATATGATCTCTTTTTAAAAAAGGTACCTACCTGGTCCTTTGCCTCCAACGGACTTCCGCGTTCTTTCAGTCACTTACGATTACAAACAGCCCCCACCGCATCTGAATTTTAATATTCATCAGTGGTGATGCTGGAAGGGCATAGGACTGTGACAATTAGTTCCCGTTCCTTGCTTAACCTGCGAACGCTCTCAGTCATGAGTGGAAATATGGACTTTGAAAACACTGTATTAGCCTATATCAGTGAGTTATTTGTACGACATTTTATGGCGCTTCACTCCGGTGTAACTCAAAACCACACAGAAATATCCAATTTCTCTTATAATCATTTCCAGGTTGTCTCTCTGGCTTTTTTTATGGTGCATTAGGAAAAAAAACGAAGAGCTAATAAATTTAACGAACCCGCCAAGAATTGGGGTTTCATCTGGTTGAAATTGCCAGAGTTTCTCCTTCCCAATTTCGTTCGGTCCGCAGATGGTAGAGGCAAAACATTATTGAAATGCTTTCCTAAGCCTACTTCAAGAGAGAGAAAATTAAAGTTTCTGCCTGAAACACTTGTCCCGCGCTGTGAAAGGCTTGATGGACACGCTGAAAACAGCTGTGCTGTGAATGAAGCGCTTTACATACTTCAGATCTGACAGTACTTTTCATGTCTAGGAATTCACTGCTGTAAGAGACGATAATAACCGAGCGATGACAACAACAACAAAACAAAATATAATAATAATAACAATAATAATCCTTTCTGTCAGTTGCATATACATTGACGGTATAGCCCTTAGGCGGCACACCATGTATAGTCGACTGTGACCATAAAATCCACAGTATACAATAAAATTAGGTTAATGGCATTTTGAGCTTTTATTTTAAACTTGTGCATTGTATGGTACCACGCCCAAATGTAAATGCTTTAAAAGTGTGTCCCTAGTAGAACGGCGATGACGTAGTAACTACTACAGAAACAGTTTTCAGATTAAACTTCAGCTATATTTCCATGAAATAAACATGAAGAGCGCGAGAGCACGTGGTTTTTACTAAGTGAGGCGAGGAAAGGCAAATACATACGCCTTGAACCACCCCCCACCCCACCCGCTCTCTCTCTCTCTCTCTCTCTCTCAAGTTTTGGTAACAGAGGGGAAACTCCTCCTATTTTCGCGTCCAATTAATTAATGTGGTCTGGCCCTTTAAGGCTCAGCGCCGGGTCAGTGAGCAGTGTAGTGTTTTTCTAATTGATCTTCGCCCAATCACCAATAACTCGTTAGCAGTTCCGTGCTTTTATTATTCCTTGAAACCGTTTTTTTTCTTGTTGTAGCAAATCAGCCCTCGGGCAGTGCCGTTATACTTTCTGAAGATCTCCATGGAGCCTCTCAGAAGGACCTTGGCTTTCTTAAAGGAAATACAATTCTGCCGTCCATGAAACAGCAGCCCTCGCCCCAACATGACTATTTTGGAAAAACGTTTCAGGCAAGAGAAGTTTTAAAGTGTCAGTGTGAGGTGTTACACGGCAGGGAAACGAAGCAAAACAAACCAAGAGCAACCCTGGAAGTTTCGATGACCCTTTGAATGAAACATAATCTGTCGATATTAGTGGCAAACGTTGGGACTGCGATGACCTCCAGTACAGACATGAAGGCAGGCTCCGCGTTGCAATCTAGCGGCGAGGAGCGGAGACGGGGTCCGCTTGATCAGCTTCCACCACCCGCTAACTCCAACAAGCCACTCACCCCGTTCAGCATTGAGGATATTTTAAACAAGCCTTCCATAAAGAAGTCCGTTGCCACCCTCTGTCCACCGAGGGTTTTGGAGAAAGTGACTGCCTCGAACGCAGTCAGGAACGGTATAACCACTCCGTCCTCCCCGCTCTGCGCATTGGAGGAACTTGCCAGCAAAACTTTTAAAGGTCTAGAAGTCAGCGTAATCCAAGCAGCTGAAGGTATTCATTTGTAATTTACTCTCGATTAAACTCACACACTTATTTGATTCACTTTGAAATATTTTATTGCCGTGAACGTAGCCTACAATTACAGTTAACTGCAATTGAATGTCCAGTCATTATATTTGTTTGTCATGGCATGTGCAGAATATTAACAAAAAAATCTCAAGGGCCCTTCACATGTAAAAATAAACTGCAGTATATTACTGATACAGTAAGTGTTTATGATTTGTAATTAACATCACTACCCTGTAGTGTTTATAATCAGGATATAAAGCGCGCACCTACATGTGATTTAATGTTTAACAAGACATCTGACTGATTTGTGAAAACAAGAGCTGACTAACAAGGAGGATGTCAACACACTAGAGTTCTTTGGCGTACGTTACGTGAATTTTAATATCACTTTTGATATGCAAATTATTTAACCGGAAAAATACTTTAAAAACGTAAATGACTATGTTGTAATTTTATAAACAATTTAATAAACCTTCCACACCAACGTGAAGAGATATATGTCGTTACTACCATGGATAGTTTGAGAGTTTGTTATTGACTATACAGTTGTATTATAGATTTAATTACGCTATTTTTAAAAAAACGTGAGACACGCAGAAACTCATCGAAAGTTATCTTTTTTGTTGTAATCATCATTAAACCGGCAAATTTGTCAATTTTCATTATTTAGATTTAATATAGTTTACGTATGCATAGCCTATACATTTACTGGCAGAAGGAGGTTGTTCCACTGGACACGATGATCCGTAAAACATGCTTTTCACACATCGGTTAAAGTTACTCAGTTTCAAGGTGCATGATGGGTTATTTTCCGTTTGGTCCATTAAGGCTGAAATTGAATGCACTTGGTAAGACGCTCTGGATCAGAGTCCGCAAAAACGTAAATGTAATGTAGGTTTTGATAACCAGGATTCTGCAGTTGTGTTGAAAAATGTGGCCTATAAAATTATTTTGACAATGTAACTATATGAATAGATCATGTCTCGAATGTGCGTTTTTACGATTTTAAATAAAGCCTTCCACTTTTGGGGCGATACATTTCTGAAGAAATCAATAGACTTTAAAGTTTCCTGAAGCATAATTATTGCATTTGTTTCCATTGAAGGTCGCGAGCATCTGAATGCGTTTGGTCAGAGGCAGGCCTCTAAGAAGAGGAGGAAGTCCCGCACAGCCTTTACGAACCATCAAATCTATGAACTGGAGAAGCGGTTTTTGTACCAAAAATACTTGTCCCCAGCAGACAGAGACCAGATAGCGCAACAACTGGGCCTTACGAATGCCCAGGTTATCACCTGGTTCCAGAATAGACGGGCCAAGCTCAAGAGAGACTTGGAGGAGATGAAGGCGGACGTAGAGTCGCTGAAGAAAATACCCCCGCAGACGCTCCAGAAGTTGGTTGCCATGGAAGACATTGACGACCCCCAAGGAAGTTCGGGGGCTATATCGCCCAGTATTTCTCCGTCCTCACAAGGTCACGGGGTCTTTCCCCAGTCTCCGGCTTCATCTAGAGACCAAACCACGGACGAATTTTCAGAGGAAGACGAAGAAATTGAAGTGGACGATTAAAAGTAACCGCCGTTTTTTGGAGGGATGCTTTTCATCTGCGCACGGACAAGGGGGAACAATGTAAAATGAAGGGGAATTTTCTTTGTTTTTCTATTTTATTTATTTAAAGGATGGTTTAAAAAGAAACGCTCATTATTTCAGATTGAGACGGCTTGAAATTGACTCAAGTTTTAGATATGGAGATATTTCTTTATCAGCTGCAACAATGTATGGTTGAATGAAAATGCAAGACTTTTTTCAATGCAATTTTGAAAAATTCTCTGTGGTTTATGGTACAGGATCAAGACCGCAACGTATGCCTGTGTATGTAGGTTGACGTTCATTTCACAAAGTTCATGGGAAAGTCGTGCAATTTGTGTTTTTTGATAAATCATTGATCACACTCACTTTTTTCATAGCTGCTAAGGAAATATGGGTCTGCCGAATCGGCATTTTTCTCATGTACGGACGTGTTGACGAAATTACAATTGAAATTATGGATTGTCGATATGGCGTTTTGGTGTAAAAACGTGTCCCCAAATGTTTAGGTTTTTATTTACCTGAATTTGCATACCGACTAGTGTTTGTTTTTGACCTCATAACTGATCGACAGTATGGCCTGATTCTACAAGAAAAATCCACAACAAAGCACCTATCGTCAAACAGCTGTGTATATACTTTCAATAAATTAGAGACATCTTATTATGGTAATTTTATTGTAACATTCTATTTAATCACCATCTATGTAAATAAAGGAATATGGTATTTCACGATGTTTTTGACGTCATATGCTGTCTTTGATAAGTGCACATTTTGATGTGTTATCTGGCTGTCTTGTGTATTTTATTTGGTCCGTGGACTAAGCGATGGTAAAGACAAAATACAACTTAAATTACTACCCTGTAGGTTGGGTTTGGTTATTTGGATCCCCATACACGATTTAATATCTATTTAGAAAACCATTACGAACGCTATACTTTGCATTTAGCACATCTGAATGTAGGAATGCATGTATTTTTACATCAACATTTGGAGCTGACAAAGTGTTTGCGCGTCCCATACAAACTGTAGGCTAATGCAAAGGATAGGCGACTTGAGAAACATTCACTTTAAGCGTTAAGTGGCTGAAGCCTCAATTAGAGGCAATTGAACTCGTTCGTCTACCTCATTTCACTTCTTTTCAAAGCACAGTTGACACAAGGGAGTTCGGACTCGGGACTGGCATAAAAAAGGTCGTGAGCATCCCGATGCCATATGGTTTCTGAATTTTCTTCAGCACAAACTAGTCAGCGTGATTGATTAGTTTAACCCGCCTCTCCGTACTTAAACAGTTTCTGTGAGCCGTCAGCAATACCGCCACGCATCTGTGCTTCTTTTAATGCTTGTGTTAAGAAAAACGCCCATGAATAGCAATTGATTAGCAAGGGGTTACTAATGAATACAGCTCAATAGGAGGCTGGCCGAAAGAGGAGGGTCGCTGCCTTTCTCCCCCGCGTCCTTGTTGTCCAGGCCTGCGGTCTGCTGGCACATCTCTCGGGCCATTTGTAACACTTAACCAGATCAAGGAAAGCTGTTACGGCTAGGGAGAAATACGGGACTGTGGCACACACAATTGGCGCAGTCGCCTGGAATCGCGAAGGGGTTGAAAAGTCAAGTAGATTTTTATTGTTGCATCGTGAAAATGGGTCCAGTGACGTGCCAGAAACGTTGTGTAGCACTACAGCAAAAAAGAAAGTTGCCGTTTCTTCAGCTTCATTTTCCAAGATTCCTTTTTTTTATTTATGAAAATGTTTGTTTCGAGGTCAAATCAATTGCAAGGTGTTTTTTAAACGTGTTTTCCTTCTACAGCATTCCACACTAGTTTCACACAAAAACATATATTACCTAAAACTAACTATAATTACAACTGCAGTTCTACGGTCTCCGAATTAAGTAAAAGAAAGCTATGGACACGGCAGCCTACAGGTCTCATAATAATCAATACCGACAGCATGTTGAAATCAAGCACGCCTAACAGTAGATGCAGCAATATTTCATTCTGTGTAAACATTTGTGTTTAATTGACTACGCGATTCGTTGTGTATGCCTGTTTTCTAAGAGTAGTCAGTACTCTATTTTAAGTCTGGTCTATTTTGCTACTTTATAAGGACCTCCTGAACATACTTGGTATGCTTTACGGACATATCACATTCTTTAGCGCAGCTGTAAGTCTCTTTTATTACACTTTCGCTGCTTTATATGCATTTCACGTGTTGGAACAGGGAAAAGTTCACTTTCGTTGCAAGGCTGGGGTGAGATTTACACAAGTTGCCTATCGCTTTTTGTATTTTTGTTATCGTACACAATAAAATCGTCAGTTTTAAATCAGCACTGATGGAGTACAGCATTCTACGTTTGATCCCTCGATGACTCAAACTGTACTAGTGTTAAATCAACACTGAACATTTTACCATGTAGTTTATTTATAATTTAAAATTATTATTATTATTATTATATATTATATTATTATATATATGTGCAGTCGGAGCTCGTGTTATTTTGCTGAAACACCACTCCTTCCTTTTAGGCCCCAACTTTAATATACGCTCATGTTTAGCATACTCAAATGGCGTTCTGAAACATTAAAATCCAGCGACAGGATCGAGCGGATCGGCCTTTAGGCTCTGAATTCTTATTTTGTGGCAGAGGCCGCAGAGCTATCACCTAGCGCAGAGACAGGTGGTCATTGTTATGTTCTGCTCTAAAGAAAATGCATTCCACGATATTGAGCTCATGTAATAGGCCTTTGTGTATTTGAATTATTTGTTTGTATCCGTTCAAGCTATGTGTCACTGTATAAGGGAGCATGATTCGTTTTTGAGGTGTTCATTTATTTATTGTTGCCACCATTGTGATTTAAAATATACTATTAGTACTTCAAGAAAAAGTCTGATTCTAAATAGATAACTGATTTGGGGAATATTTATGATGGAAAAAATAAAATAGTATTGTCATTATTGACTACGGGGATGTATTATTTCCACAGCATAGCCTTCTGTATAGTGTAGGCAAAAAAATAAAAGAAAAAAGAAAAATACAAAAAAGCGTTTAAAAATCGCATCACGTACCTAGCCCACTTTTCCCTGCTGCACTGATAAATGGAAAGCAAAGCTGAAAACAGATGGCACGTTTTTGGCAACTTTACTTCCTAAATAATTTAATCAAAAGACTAGCTATGAATCACACAGCATACCTACAGTCCTACAAGAACGAACATATCACCGATATTGGATTTCCTTGCTCAGTCAGTTTAAAATAGTCTACAAAATTGCAAAAGCATGGCCACAAACGTCAATAATTTGTAATATCTGAATTGTACCCAGGTATGCCGATTCAATTTCAATGGACAGTTGTTTAAAAACGTATCGCTATGTATTTGTGCTAATGCGTGCGATGTGGGACCCTATATTTTAGGTTTCATAGGCCTAATGACAGTAAGAGGCTATTAAACTATTATTATTATTATTATTATTATTATTATTTCGTACTAGTAGTAGTAGTAGTAGCAGCAGCAAGTAGGAGCAGAAACAACAATTGTAGCCTAAATTAAAGATCGTAAATTTTGGGACAATGATACGTTTACAATGCAACTTACATGTTTTTCAATGCGTTTTATACTCAATTTCAATGGAGTATAAAACAATAACATTAAACATTAATCACAGATAATATTCTTTGTAAAGAATTGTCTCGATCATCCATTTACGTTTCGTTTTGTCTTCCTGCCATAAAGTATGAAAAGATTTCTCCAGTAAAACTGTCAAACTGCAATAACATAATTAAATGTTCAGTAGCATCTGTGTTGAGTTCAACACTATAACATACTTCCATTAAATAATAATGTATTATTAAACGTGAAAACATAAATATAAACATCTTAAGCACGGTATAATACGTCGTTCTGTCGTTGCAATGCCACCTGTTTCAGCACTTCAAAGAGATCGCAAATGAAAAGGATGTAGTCTACTTCACGAATCAAAATGACTTGAAACAGACTGGAATTTCCTTTTCATTTTTATTAATCTTGAAACCGTGATGCCCTGCACATTATTTCGCGCTGATTTCTGCATTGTCAGTTGAATACCTGAATAGAATATACATGCACGTATTTTCTTAAAAAAAAAAAAACGAACAGAAAACACAATACTTTCAAGCAACTTGAATATCAATGTGGGAGCATTCGGCTGCAATCGTTACTTGTGTCATCCCTGCGCTTTTAATGGCGGTTTCCTATATGAAAACCTAATTTTCTGGATGGTTAATTGCACCGCCGTTTTCCTGTCATCATCTCTCGTTGGCATTAATTTGGCTTAACTAGTGATTAATTATCCAGCCTCAAAGCTGCCTACCATGTTTTCCAAATGTTTTGATTATGTGGACCATTGCCCTTTTATTATTTAATTATTTACCTATGATTTGCCATCCTTATTTTTTATAAGAATGCGAATGAAGGCTATAATATTTTGTGTGGTAAATCACCTCGACTAAAGGAGCCTGCTATAACAGATAATTATTACTGTTTATTGTCGTTTATTAGCAAATGGGCCTACACACGTACCATTTTTATGATTATGCCATGTTGTGATTATAAGATAAAAGGTGGTGATGGTTTATGGATCTGAACTTGGTGACAATTCACCTTCGCCTATAGCACCCAGGCTGTATTTGTATGACTTCTAAAATCCTACACGCAGCAGTACGGCCATTTCTACAAATAATCATATCTGTAAAATATTCTGTAGATTTTTACCAGGTCTCCTGCCTCGCAAAACGGTGTTGGCTGAAAATAACAGACAGTATTCAGACAGCTATGCATTCGGACAGCAGAAGTAATAAAGCATCGGAAACACAGTAACATCGCCACGAAATCACTGGCGTGTGTAAAAGTATACAGTGCGCGCCTATGGTGCAAGGATCTGTCTTGCCTACGGGTAGGCACACCGCTATTACGTTGTCGGTGATGCCGTTGTTCCTACTCAGTTAAATACAGATTAGGCTACTTAATTGGGCTACTTACATTTGTGTAGTCTATGGATGCAAATGATTCTAGCTAAATATTCCAGTATTATCTCAAAAGAAAAAAAACTGAACCTACCACTTCCAATATTGCGTGTAATGCACTGTAAGACATTTCCGTCCTAAAGTGGTAATAATGGGGAATCAATGGAAATTCTAAGCATGGGGAATAAGCAAAATGTGTTCGTTGCCAGAACCTACCTTTGCACCCACTTTATTCAATCCTGGTTTTGAGTGTACATGGCATTTGTGGCAATACACTCCCGCTAGTGTAGAAGAGCAATGGCATTAAACATATCCTTAAGAATCATTTTACTGAAAAGGGGTGGTGACCCCCACGTGTTTTCACACTACAAATACAAAAGGCTGGTTTTCATTCTGACTTGTACGCAGAGCCTGCCACCTAGTGGACCTTCTTGAGTGCACGGATTCTGTGCATTTCTTTCGGAAATGCATTGAATACACCAACAACCGTAAATGCTGCGACATGGCCATCTTTGACAGATTTGTCCCGTAATGTTTCAAAACGTCGTTCGGAAATTCGGATGATAATAATACAACACTGACATAATAATCGTCTTTAATCCCTTGAAACATGTCAATGTTTTAAAGCAAAGTAGCTGAGTGAATGGCCCACTTCAGTATTTATGCTAATGATACTGCATCACATTTATCTTTGAATACATTTTGTAGTATGGTGTAAATTCGCTTTAGTAGCAGTTTAATTTCAAATAAAAGATGAATTTCCTGCGACTACATCAGCATTTTTAATTGCACAATTCAAAAAATGGGTTCTTCTATACAGATGAAACCCCTCTCAATTTACTAGTGCAATTTGTCCTTGAATTGAGTAATTAAAGAAAGTGTTAAATATAAATGCACGTGCACATTTATATACGTCAAACTCACAAGGTTAGTGTATAAACAATAAAACACTTACAAAATAATTACTCAAGCGTGGTGAACATATTGTTACTCTGGTTGGACTGGTCAGATGCTCAAGTGTTTAAACAGAGGACACTGGCAGTTTGTCACTTATCACAAAATTTATTATTTTTCTTTAAAGTAGAACAAGGAATAAACTAAATAAGTATATTTATATGTACAGAAATATCATTAAAATAGAATATATAAAATACAAAATATATACAGCAGAAAAGACCCTTTAAAAAAAGGGTACAGGTCCTATCTTGTCCGCTTGTCTTTGATTGTGTAGTGAAGGACCAA
Organism: Anguilla anguilla; assembly: GCF_013347855.1. Lineage (NCBI taxonomy): Eukaryota > Metazoa > Chordata > Actinopteri > Anguilliformes > Anguillidae > Anguilla > Anguilla anguilla. The sequence goes on from NC_049207.1 coordinate 37,760,845, forward strand.
AGGCTGTGCCTAAAAAGAAATTTAGAAAAAAAAAGAAAAAAATCAACTGGCATACTTCATAGGATGCACAAAAATTCTAACGGAAAAATGCACGTACGTTTATGATACAATTTTTCAAGCTGGAATGCAATCATTTTAAATGTATTTCAGCAGTATGCATTACTGTATGGATCCAATGGCTATTGCAATTTATCTGATTTTGAATTTAACATGCACCTGCCATATAAACGCACACTCCCATTAACTTAACGCAATTAATTAAGATTGTTTTCTACAGTACTTACAAACATCATGAGCTTTGGCAAGCAGAGTGTTTTGAAAATGAATGAAAAGCACAAAAAAACTGAAAAGATAAGCATAGTTGCTTGGTTTCAATGTTTAACGTCAAGATGAAAGTGCAATGAACTTGGGATATACTGCGTGATTGCGCATTTCCGCGAATGAAGAGTCTTAAAGACGTTGACGGCACCCCAGTCCAGAGGGAACACTGTTGACAGCTTTATTTTCTTTCTGTTCGGTTTTGGTACCACTCTGTTCTACCGCCCACGCTACCAAATCAACTATTCTCAACAACTATATTTGTGATATTATTCTATTAGGGTCTATCATTTGTCCCTTTGTGAAAAATGTACTCTCCCTCTTTAATTCAGTGAATTAAGTTCTATTTGTGTATTCGGCAAACACGTAGTGATATGAACAGTGGTGATAAATATGTTCACTTAATGTAAATTCCGAGGTGTGTACGCGCTTGTTATTATGCTATGGAGATTAATGAACACGCGAAGAAAAAACACGAGCAGGTCGGTGGTGTGTGTCCTCTCAATAAAACCAGCACGGGACTCTCGAGTGTTCGCTCGAAAAAAATAAACGGTAGGAAGAGCCTGGAAACGTTTGTTTAACAGAGCCCGTAATGCTATGCGTGAAACAGAGAGGAAATATCTGCTTAAATTAGCCTCCGAACGTCCGCCTTATCCCACCCTGCACATTAAGCAGGAATGCGCCGTGAATTTCTGGCTCGGGGGTGCGAGTGCGGTACCTTGCCAAACCAGTGGGAGAGCCACAGTTGTTTCATGGTCATATGATCGGGCAGGGACTCGTTGTTGAAGAACATCTGGACCTGCAGTGGAACAAAAAGGCCATACACTGAAGGCAAGGCAAACAGCCACTAAGCCCTATTAGCTGCACCTCTTTAGTGCTCGCGGTGCACTGTCAAACGCAGTCATATTTAACCCTCATAAAACGCTAAACTCTCATTGGGTTACAGGCAGCTATGCAGGAATCTGTAGTGCATAAAATCTGATTTTACATGATTATACATTATTTAAATGGGTTCTGGGGTCAAAACAGATATTTTCACCAGACAGTAAGAGCATCTCCTATAACTGAGTCATAGCAGTAGAGGTTAAGGACGGTTGAGACCAATGTCCCGAATCATTGAAATAAATGATTGACAGTTTTCATCGTCGACTGAGAAGCTGATGAATGCAGAGATGTAAAAAGCATATCCATTTGGCTGAGAAAATCCCTTTGTCAGAAGATTACAATTTACATCCCTACTGTCTAATTCTGCTATTCAAATGCAATAGTGGTCATTACTGCTAACTGCCACTGAAATTCAGAAGCCAGGGAAAAGAGTGATCCTCAAGATTATGTTCAAAAGAATACATGTGCATTCTGGTTCTACCCTGGCCGTGTACAATGAACATTTTTAATGGTGAATGACCAATTCTATTAATCTACGCTAGGCTCGTCGCCCAGGACCGATAAAACTCATCCAGAACCCGAGAGTTCGAGTCGGGCCATAATTCTGTATTAATAATTCATAATTTTATATCTGGCTCTGTTCGGTTTTTGGGTTCTTTGCAGCCCATCATTACCACAGTACACTGCGCAAGCCTGCAGCTGTGCACCATCCGCTAATCCCACCCAGACGTCAGTTGCGTTTTTTTTTCCAAAAAGGACTACTGATGATACCTCAAAGCACGGTTTGAACGGATGCGTTCACTGCAGCGGGGTTCAAACCGGGTTGTGCTTAAATGCTGCAGGCTCTAGGTCAGGCTTGGGCTGAAAGTATTAGGCCCGTTTAAAGCTCTAATCGGTTTAACCAGTGGCATACAGCGTGCGAGCCTACACCGGTGTAATACTATCCACACCATCAATACCGGTATTTCGTAATAAAAAAATAGTGCACACTACTGGTGATGTCTGTTTAAGTGGTGTTTCAGATGGAGGTAGCCACAGTGTGAAAATAGCTACTCCGTGACAAGCTTAATCAGCGCTTCCTGCTGGAACCTCCGCTATCCGTATTTCAGAGCTCAGGGAATCACGCGCTCTGTTCCGGAACACGTGATGTCAGCCGCCGCTTCGTATCACGCAGCAGCTAGGCTCACGCGCTTCACCGCAGGTCAACGGGCGGACCAGTGGGGGGGGGGGGGGGGGGGGGGGGGGGGGAGCTGGTGCGCAACGACACGCTATTGTCCATTAGGCTATGGTAAACTGTGCACTGTGACATATCCTTAGTAACGTGACCTATGTAAACAAAATTCGATTGATTGGTTAGTTGATCCTGGACGAACGAATCCCTCCCTTCTCCGGGTGACGTGAGCACCAATCGTGCGTTGACCTGCGGGGGCTGCCGGCCGGTCAGCGCTGGCACTCATAAGCAAGGTTCATATTCTAGACCTAGCATTTAACAGTCGATGCAAGCTCCAGGTTTTGGGTGCGTTTCACCTCAAAGCCTAAGAGGACTGAGGTATTTGGGAGAATTTTCACCATTAAGGCGAAGAGTGGTAGAGTATTCAGATATATTGCCACTGTGAAAAAAGCTAGACACAGGAACTGCCCTCAGGCCTACATAGTCTGCCATACCCATGTCGTTTTATTTGTAAATAGCACTGGCGACCGAAAAACTTAGAACGTTATTAGCTTGAAGCTGCACCTATACGTCTGCTAAAATTTCTTAATTAGCTATTTTTCCTCAGTTGCTTCAGAGTTTCTGAGTGTAAGTCTTGTCGTGCGTGGAAGCTTTTCCTGTGTGCGCTGCACTCACCTGGTTCTTCTCCACGCTCAGCCGGTGACACAGAACTCGCCTCAGGTGCCGCACCTCCGCCCTCGCCGAGCACCGAACAAACTTCTGCTGCAGAGGGAGAGAGAGGGAGGGGGGTGGGGGGGGGGGGTGGGGGGACAGCCCTCGGAAAAGTTACCGCAACGTCACAGTGGCGTCAAGCCAATGTGCACGGGCCACAGTGTACACGGGCTGGTTGTACAAGGAGCGTGCGTTTCCAAACCAAAGTTTCGGGGCTAAGAAGTACATTTCTGAAATTTCAAACTCAGTTCCCTAAGGACAAGACACAACACTTCGGCACTTCTACAGGGTAAAATAAATCAAAGCTGTTTAGCCTTTACTTTCCAAACCACACCTAAGGCAGCTACCCTGCTGCTCATTCTCAGATACAAAGTTTGCCTAGATTGGCTGGTCTCTACAGGTGGATCATGGAATAGGCTACAGTTTGTGGAACACCGGGTTCAATTTGAGGCGTTAAAGAAGGTTAGAATAAGACCAACAAATGTTTTAAATGTATAGTTTGGGTTCCAAACACTGGTCCAGGGGAACCCCTTTGCATGCTTGCTTGGTTTCGTTCAAGCCAATCTATTCTCATAGGTTGATCTGGGTTCCATCATTTTGTGCTGAAACAGATTTACATAATGCAGGTGAGGCAGTTTGTGACCTCTTAATAATTTTCCACTAACGGTTTAGCTTCAGTAATTGGGTCTCCAGATCAGAAGATAAATCATCCCTCAATAGACATTAAAACTGTCTAATTACAAGCAATTACCAGCTCTTTATAGTTCAGGAATTGCAATTAAAGTTGGACAAAGAGCCAAAACACAAATGAGCTCTCTGGGACCAGGGTTGAGATCCCCCTGACTACCAAACTGAGATCGTTCATCCTAAATATTCCTCAATTTCAGCAAGCAGAATCTGGCTGGAAGAAAACGGGCGGCAAGGAGTCACTGTGTTCCCTTGCTCCTGGGCTGACCTGTGAGGCCACCGTTCCCCGTTCGCCGGCGCTCTGCTTTTGATTGACGCCGCTGTCCCGCACTGCCGGGACTAATGGCATGTGTGCGGGGAACGATCCGTTCGGCACTTTCCGGTCGGAGGCCTTTATGGATCGGACCGGGACACGCGGCTGATCCGATGACGGGGGAGGGCAAAGGGCACGCTCGACGGACGCGACGCCAGCGGGGGGTCGCCGACCCGCTCGTCCGCTAAGTCGATCTGCGGGGGCGCGTCACGCCGCGGCCCTTAATTGCTCGCTTAGGTTCGATAATTAGCTTTAATTGGTCCCCTGTGTTCAAGGTATGTGGTAACTAATGACCGGAGGAGATGAGGGAAGATGATTGGGCCTTGCAGACCGAGGGTCTCCATTATCAGGTAGCCATGCAGAACTAAAAGTCTGTACCACGGGCTCCCATTATACATTGTATTGACTGTACACTGGAAGCTCTCAACAGGCTGCAGAACCATAGGGGTTTGACTAAGGAGCTTGTCCTGAATAGAGAATGTTGCTGGTTCAGATCCTCACTAGGGCAGTACAGATGTCCAAGGTACTGAATTCCCAAAGGCAATAGCCAGCGGGATTACATGGTTAAAAAGTAAAGCGGACTTCGCCCTGCTAAAGGCTTCAGATAATGCTGTGATACAATACGTCCTAGATTTTCTAATCATAGTCCTGTAGGTTTTAAAGCTACCACCCAATTAGAGAGGGACACCTGTAATGGTACCGCCACTAAAAAAATGTGCATCGTCTAATGCACCTGTCTTAACTACTGCTTGTATTTTTGCATAGACTGCGTTGTTGCTGTTCTTGTTTGTGTTAGTGTTAATCAGTTTAACCTTCAGGGTCCAAGTTGAACTATGCGGTTGTTCCCTGCACTTGGACCGGTACTTCTCTCTAGGGTTTTCGACATACTTGTTCCTGGTTATGGTTATACACTTTGTTGTACGTCGCTCTGGATAAGAGCGTCTGCCAAATGCCTGTAATGTAATGTAATGTAACGCATCGGATTAGCCATTAACTGATGTGTGAATGTGAATGCGATTGCTTGCGCAAAACACAATGAAGAAAAGACCTGTGCTTTTATGGCTAATGCAATGATAAACAGTGACCTCTACTGGCAGACATTATGATAACACCATGATTTCAGAACCAGCGAAGGGAAACATCAGACCCAAAGCTTAGAAAATTGAATTTAGTTGCAAATGTCAAATGAGTTTATGTCTGAAAGCATATTTTACACATCTGAGAATGAATTAACACTGTTTGACATTCGCATACATTACAGCTCAACTAATTAAGAGGAAATTAATTAAAAACAAATAATTAAATAAAATAATAATAAATGGTGTTGATGTTGTTATTATCATTATTATTATTATTGTTATTATTATATGGGTATATTTTTGGCAAGTGTATATCCCTGAATATGCTTTAAAAGGCCCTTTTTTGCTGGCATAATGCACATACCGAAAAGTACAGCAAATTTCAATCCATATTGATTTACCACTAATAATACACCACGGTGATTTCAGTTATGACAGATGTGACAGTATAGGCTGACTGCATGAATGTATCTGAAATATAGAAAAATAAATTATTTGGAGATTATTTTCCTCTTCGACTACCCTACCAGAAAGTGCTGAAATATTTAACAGGGCATGAAAGCGTTAAGAACTGAGGGGAAATGGCACTTTCACAATGTTTTACATTATTGATGGGACTTCTATAAACCACGCATTTCAATGGGCTGTTTTCCACAAGACTGTTGCTGTCTCTGAATCACCTCACAGATTTTCTGAGTGAAGTACAGCAATGTGAAAAAGAACGCACACCCTCTTTCAAACCTACTGTTTTACATACATTACAAAATAACTAACCCTCTTTTAGTACTCAACAAGTCAAAACAGTAGATAAATCTATCCTCATGTGACAAATAAGAACTGTTTTTTTTTGTCTTTGTCATTATTCATTCACCCAAAGATAAGCCAACACGCAGAAGCCCTGTGAAAAAGTGCAACTGAAAGAAGAAGTACTTTCGTTTTCACATCATCGTAAATTCAAATTATGTGAGCAGCTTCCTGTTTGCATTCGTGCACAGTACTTTAACACACAGTTTCAAAGGCACCGCATCAGCACAGAGACAAATATGCATGCAGTCACACACAGGACAGCATTAACGCCTCGCGTGCTTTATGAAATCCCACTGTATGTAACCTTTTGTGTTTTTATTAGAGCTCTTGCGTTTTTGGATTACACAAGGCTCCAGTGCTCGACTTCACTGGAAATAGAGAAATGTTGGCACTTTGGAGAAAATAGACATTTGTAGACAAATATTTTTGTGTGTTACCATACTAAAAATTGCTGACTACAAGTGTGCTTACTATGAATGCCAATTGCAGGTCATTTTCAAAGTATCCCTTATCAGCTGATGCCTTTGCTGAACCGATATACTGGTTAGTCTCCACACAGTAAAACAGCAGTGGTTCCAGTAATAGGAGAAGTCATCATCACTCTCACTTTCAACATCACTGGCAATGACTGGTAGTCTGATAGTCTACATGCAACTGCCGTATTGCTGGGAGGAACTAATGGAATCCTGACCAACTCAAGCCTTGCCTACCACTGACAGGGCAAAGCTACTGCAGTCTCCCAGTCATTGGCAGCATTTAACAGGGCTGAGGTTAAACCCTGTGACCACAGAGCCAAGCCTGTGACCATAGGGCCAAGTCTGTGACCACAAGCTCAAGTCTATGTCCACAGGTTTAAGAGGGAAACAACAGGCCCAAGTCTGTGACCACAAACTGAAGTCTATGTCACAGGGGTCAACCTTGTAACCACAGTGTCACGTGTATGACCACAGGCCCAAGTCTATGTCCACAGGTCCAAGTCTATGTCCACAGGCCCATGTCTATGTCCACAAGCTCAAGTCTATGCCCACAGGCCCATGTCTATGTCCACAGGCTCAAGTCTGTGACCACAGGTCCAAGCCTGTGACCATAGGGCCAAGCCAGTGACCGCAGTCCCAGGTCTACATCCACAGGGCCAAGCCTAAGAGTGAAAAAGAGGCTGAACGGAGAGGCCTTACCTGTAGCGTCAGCTTGGTCTTATCTTTCCCAGCCGATGAAGACAAAGCGCTGAAAGGACAGGACAGACACAGCGTCAGCGCCATCACAGCAGCCGCCGCCGCCCGCGGACACGCGCAAACGAGAGCGCAGCGCAGCGGCTCCCTGGCACAGGCGCGACCGGCGAGCAGCTGCGCGGGCATTAACGACGGGTCAGCCCGGCGCGGCGATCAGCAGGCGGCCGCTCGCACAAGCCACCAGCGCCACATTATTTACGCCCGCTTGCACCGCGCCCCGATTAAAAACAAAAGCGCCGAAACAGAACGACAGCGTCGTACCATTCATTAAAACCACATACATTTTCACCCTCCCAGCCAGTCAGTGTAGAAACATTCGCAGAACGGGAGTGTATTAAAAGCGCCTGTTGGACAGTGGCGATTGGGTTACGCGTGCTGAGAAGGGGCTCGCGGCTCGGCCGGCATTTCCCCCAGCTGGGCGGAGACGGAGCGGGCGAGGTGTACCGTTACACTCCGCGCTCGGCGGAATCGCTCCCCGGATTAGGGGGTGTCAGCCGATCGATCCCAGTTTTAAATCCGAGCCGTTGCGCTTTCCTTTAACCGAATAACGAACGCGTCGGTGAGCTGAGAGATGACTAACATCTGTCTGTACCAGAAAAAAATCAAATAAAATCGTTCTTGTATTACGAGAGTTAACAGACTTTGACAGGGGGAGCGGTTCACGGAGGTGGGGCAGGAGTATTGACTGCAAATGACAAAGTTAACCGACAGTAAAATAATACACGTATAATTTCTTAGGACAAAAGGCAAATGGTTGATGCATATCTTAACAGGAAGTTTGTGCGCACTGACCCAGGGGAGCGGGAAGATATTTTGAGCATAAGCATGGCTGCCTAGGGAAATGCCAAATTGTGACGTCACTATTTAAAGGAGTAACATGGTGGTTGAACGTGACACTTCCCAGTTGTCTTTAGGCAACAAAAAAACAAATGTGCATAATTTTTTTATTATTCAGTCATTTCAATGTACTTTAAAACATATTTTTCTAAGCCTAAATTTCCCACTATAAAAGTTCACCCGAACTGTCTGGGCGTGGTAATGAGAACTGTCAGTTAGCTATGATTGACAGACCGTGCCCCGTTACCATAGCTACCCCCATGATACGCGCTCTTTTTGGGAGACTTTTCACAAGCTAGCTACCTTAGTAGTATATCAAGTATCAATAGATAGCTAAGGTGAGGACCTTCACTTATATCCAATTATAATTTTTCCTATCTAGCTAGCCAAGTTAAGATAAAAGCACAACTATAACGTCCTCATAAAAGCAAACTAGCTAGATAACGTTATCGATAACATTGCCTTATGAAAGCAAACTACCTAGCTAGCTAACGTTAGCTAGCTAGCTAAATGAATATAACCAGAAATAATCTAATAGTCCTTAAAAGGCACTCTAATTTAAGTGAACCTAACGTTAGTCAAATATTTGCATTGTCTTGCCTGTAAGCGAGCGGCGCAAACTATGGGTCTCAAGTTATCCATGGGTTTACGGGGCGTGGAAAGGGGAGTGGTTACTGTGTTCGTGACGCACCAAGTTGACAACTTTCTCAACCGGTTGAAAATAGGACGACAAATTTTTTAAAACGCATATTTCTCCAAAAATACAGAACGGACATATTTAATACTTTACTCATTGTGTTTCTTCAATGCCTCTTGTGCAAATAGCACATAAAACCGAGAAAGTGTGGAAATCACCATGGTACTCCTTTAAATATTAGCTGCTTTGGTTGTATTTTTTAAACCACCAGGAAGGGGCTTGAAACTAGAGAGTTTCCTAATACATTTTACCTTCATACACATGATCACATGACTATGCAAAACAGATATCCACAACATAAAGTTTGCAAAAATGCAATACATAACGCTCCCGCAGAATACAAAATGAACAAATGTCCATGCACATAGCTCTAAACCTAGCATGCAGAATACAAACACAAAGAGAGTGATGCACAACACTAAACGAAAACAAATACACACCATCTTCTCTTTACAAATGAATTCACAACACAAAAACTCAAGACTTCTGCTTTGTAACCCTTTGTACTGGCTCAATGATTCACAAATCTGTCACGTTACTACTGGTGTAACTGAATAACTAGCCTGACATAAAGAAACAGTGAAGATAGCTTTTAATGCATGCTCACAGTTGGCTGTATCTTACTAGTGCTTACAAAGCAAAGACTAAAATGAACTGTAAGATGATCAATTTGGATGATCTGAATTAAGCTGCCACAATAATTGTGTTTGTATGCACACCGCGACACGTGAATTCCACAGCCGGGTTACACAACGATCACATCCGTGGCCTCTCAAGTGATTACCACACGCATAGGCCACATATTCACACTGTCTGAGCTACTGTCTTTGTTCGCATTCACCACTCAAAATTTTTACAGCACATTACATAGTAGCCAAGTCAATCTCTGCATCACAAAAAAACACTGTCAGTTAAACTGATTCTGTACAGCAGCAATGTAGTGAATAACCAAATCTCTTGCCTACAGTTAAAGGCCCCAAACGCGGCCTTGCGCTCTGGCGTGTTGCTTATAGGCTAATTACAATGTGGAGTTAAGCATACAGTCTGTCCTGAATGTCACTGTCTATGCACATTTAAAACAGCCGGGTGAGTTAATCTTCAGCCAGGTCTTTAGCCGACAAAGAGCAGAAAAAATCTCTCCAATGAAACAACGGAACGACAGGAAGACAAGTTAACTTGTACACTTCTTTGAAGCAGCCCAATAGCATAGCACAGATTGGTGTTTTATTGAGCGCAGCTAACGCGCTTATTGAATCTGGGTGCAGATTCAACATCTCATCTTAATGGCACTTTTCGTCAGCAACAATTTGTTAAAATATAAATGATTAAAAGTAATTTCAGGACTGTCTACTATCAAACTGTCTGGCTCACAAATGTAATTTCATTTCCAAATTTTTGAGTGCAAATAAAATGGTAGGAATCAGTGTCCAACAAGCTATTCTCAAAATCGCAATGCATTATTACAGTAGGCTACCAACCAGCAGGGGGTGCTGCAGTACCTCCAGCACCCCTAATTCCCACACCTATACATTGACCAATCGCATACTTAATCGCTTAACTAATCAGATGTGAGGGGCGATATAGCTCAGGAGGTAAGACCGATTGTCTGGCAGTCGGAGGGTTGCTGGTTCAAAAAAAAAAACCCCGCCCTGGGCATGTCGAAGTGTCCTTGAGCAAGACACCTAACCCCTTACTGCTCTGGCGAATGAGAGGCATCAATTGTAAAGCGCTTTGGATAAAAGCGCTATATAAATGCAGTCCATTTACCATTTACCATTTAGATGTAGCTGAGAATAGAGATGGGACATGTGACCAAAATCACGCTCATTACAAAAAAAATGAAACTCCAAAAATAGTGCAGTCCAGATTGATCCCATAGGATAAAGCCATTAAAACAACACTTTGATCCTGCCTTTCAACCCAAGTTTGATATAAATTATGCAGGATTACTGCTTTACTAGCCGTTCTTTTACTGATGTGGCGAGCGAAAGGCCAATTCCAAACACCACGTTTGCTTTCGGCTTTGCTGATGGTGTTTTTAACATCATCGATCTCGCGTGCGTGCGATCGCCCGGGCTAGCGGGACTGAGAGACGGACTCGCGTTGTTTCGCAGCGGTGGGAAAGTCGATAGCCGAGCGGGGGCCTGTTTTCTCTGCAGGTATTGATTGGCGAGCGGCTGTTTGCACAAAGTAATCACTGAGGACGGCGCTGGGGCTTGGGGCTGGAGGGGGGTGGAGTCTGTCAGGCGCTGTCGTGGAATCGCGTAAAAAACACACACCAGGCCATTGATTATTCCTGTAACCGCTTTCATGAGTGGATAAGCACTGGTACTTTTAATGCTAATGTCTACAGGCAGCAGTGGAAGCTCTAAGCGAGTGAGGCAAAATACAAAGCAGGTTCTTGCTATATTCCCCGTTCTGCACAGCAGGGGATGGGCACTTGCAAACATCCAGAGGGCCTGGAAACTGAGGAGTTTACAGTACAACCACAGTACAACCAACAATTTACACCCTATACACCAGATTAGCTTAGCATCTTAAAAAAAAAAAAAAAAAACTTCTGTCAAAGAGACTAACATATTAAGAAGGGACAAAAGCTGAAAAGGGGCCGTGGGGGGATGGGGGGATGGAGATGGGGGGCGGGGCGTATATGGCTTGACAGTTGACTGCCCTATGGACTGTGCCAAGTCTTGCCAAAAATCAATTTTTGAAGGTTAAATGGTCTTTCTGCAGATGATGCGGTAAAAAAAAAGTCTTTATAACTTGCTAATTTCGCAGATATCTATTTTCATATCCTGACTGCCCACATGGTAGGTTTCATGCTGCATTAACTTAAGATCCGGCAATTCCCAAACCCATCATTTCCTCTGAGCATGGACCGACTAAGGAAACTAAAGTTGTGTCAAGCTACAGCTAAGCCGAATGAATAACATTACCGTTATGTATTTGGTGATCTTATTCTCCAAGCCGAGCACTCCCCTTGGCTTACGGTAGGATAGCACAGTAGGACAGCTGCTATAGCCTTTTTTTTTGTTTTCATTGGCTGGCAGTTAGACTACTCAGTATCAACCACCTGCTTGTTACTTCCTGAAAGTTAATCCATGTTTGCTATCCATGTAGCCACTAGCTTATATATAACCGTTTCCAAGCTAGTTTGATTTACCAAGCGTAGCCAATGGTTTGCAGTTTGCTTGTTAAAACTGGCAAAGCAATGGGCAGAAATCAAATTGTTTCGGGTGATCTGTACTTTATTATCAATTATGAAAGATCAACTGAAGTATCTGAACACAAAAAGAATATTTCCTTTTTACATCTGCTGGTAAAACATTATATGCAGCAGTAACAACAAAGATCTTTGTGGCCAACCAGCAAGACAAGGGAAGTGTTCAACAGTGGTGTCATGGTTGCTGTTTTTTTTTTTTTTTTTTTGTAAACTCCTGCATTTGAGATAAATATTAAAGCAATCTAGCTACAATTTTACTAAAACATGTAAACTAATATGCAAGTCACACTGCTTTTAGTTAGCAAGTTGCCTGAACAAAGGTGGATCTGTGCTCAATACACTATATGTGGTTCATGAGCACAAAAAGGAATTGAGTAGTAATTCAATTTCTATTCCAGGAATTTGCATGATGTTTCTGTTTAATAAATGTTAAAAAGAACTGTGGAGCTGTGCTAGTACAGCTCGGTGTTCCGGTCAATTCATGTTCTCAGCAACAATGTTAATAGTTGGACACTGACTACCGGTGTACAACGTTTGAATTTATTGTCTAATTGAGATTTGTCATATTAAAGTGTTGACAAGGAGGGGGATCACCTGGGATCTTCAGTTATAGTGGGGACACAACACACAGTGTGCGTATGGGTGTGTGTGTGTGTGTGTGTACATGCATGTACTGTACATGATTTATTTTTTTATTTATAAAATTCAAAACCTTTCAACAATGAAGGAATACTAAAATAAAGCAACATTGAATTAGTGTTCCCTTTTACAGAATTAAGAATGAACGTTCATCAAAAACACAGATAAAAAACCATTCTAGATATTCATTAAAAAATTGATTAGAGTTAATTAAACTACGGGGTGGTTCGCACTCTTCCAGTGCAAGGATGAGCCCCATCGTCCCACATTAAATCAGATATATATGTGCGAGTTTGGCTTGTCGAAGAAGTGGCGGCAAAATGACAATCACATCAGGGCTTGACAAAAAGCTTGTGCATAATTTGGCGGTGGCAGATTTTCATATATAATAAAGGAAGGCATTTTCAATTCTTTACATTTTTTTTAACCAATGCTGTAGACTGGCTTTTTGACACTTTTTACTAGCCTATATCCCCTTTAAAAAGTGGTTATATTTATTTTGGCAGCTGGGCCAGTGGAAATGGACCTTGGGCAAGTAGAACACTGACTAAGTAGAAACAATACTCAAGGTCGAGCCCCGCACATCCCTTGTCTGTGATCTCCCGAATCAACATTGGAAGTTGCGAGTATAATAATTTATAATAATTGCGAGTAAAGTTTATTAAACCACAAAATAAATAAATAAATAAGAGTTTAAGAACTTTGCACAGAAATTCAGAGAAAAGCTTAACACAAGAAAATGTTTACAGTTCACCTCAAGAGTGCAGAGAAAGACTCTAGAAGAGGAGTTACCTTTGTCTCTCCAGACAGAGCGAGATCTGCTCATCATATCTGTAGAAGTGGGCTTTCGAGTGATCAAAGCTGGTGTACGGCAGGCCTGCAGCGTCTGGTACTGCGTCTGAGAAACACACACGCACACAATCGTACACGCGCATGCACACACACCGCGTTAACCCCCATCATCCATCACAATCACATCGTAAATGGCTCAAAGCGGTCACAAAGCCCATCCTTTTTATGTTATTTGAATGCACTGCTTGTCTCAGAAAGGTTAAATCTACATACCATCCCCAGAGGGTTGGATGATTCGTTCTAGGCCACGCGACTGGTAGAATTCCTTAATTCTCTTGTCCTCACCTGGTTCAAGAAGGAAAGCATTAAAATAAGGTTGAGAGTGCCTATATTAATGAGCTGTACATCAGAAAAGACAGCATCCAATGGAAAGTGCTTGTGTCACCAGCAGTTGATTCAAGATTAGCTTCTCCTCACCAAAGCCTATACAGAACCAGTAAGTGAAAATAGCAGCTGAATCAGGATCAGTTTGTGCTGACATAACCCTATACTTAACTGGCTAAGCCTGACCAGATTAACAGTCTGATGCAAGATAAGTGCAACTTGTGATGCAACTTCTAAGGGTTGTGCTTAACCAATAGTCCATTAGGCAGCTGTGACTAATCATAATCTTGTGCAGGTACAGCTCTTGGAGGCAGCAATTCAGACATGATTCACTCATCCAACCTGTGTCTGGCTGCCAACCCAAAGATTCAATATTTACCAAGCATACAAAAACTAGCAAGCTAAATAGCAATGCTTGTGTCTGAAACACAAGCTAGCTCACTAGCAAACATAACTTCCATCGCTAGCTACATGCCAGTGATTTAGTCTACTGTTAGCTAGATAACCTTACGTACTTGGCCAGCTTATGTTAGACAACTAGCCAGATAGTCAACCACTCAGCTAACTAGTACACATTCTCGCTTGTCAAGAAGGAAGAAAATAACTGCTATTAGGTGCTTAATATGCAAAATATGATTTTTTTAAAACAATGACAATGGCCAACTCAAAATCATGAAACAAGATTGTATTTTTTTTATTTAGCAGTCAAATTCAATTGGCTAAAACAACCTGTACAACCTTAATCTTTACATTTCATTGTATTTCATCAACAGGAAAGTGAGCCAAGTAAAAAAAGGTGTCTCGCAGTACCTTAAAACATGGGATGTACTGAACACTACAATGAACCTCTGAAATTGCATATGAAAAAATATCTGAAATCTCCATATTTAATCACCAATCAATGCTATTAACAGGGAGACCAACACAGGCACAATTGGGGCTACAGCTCAGGGGTGAGGCTGGCAAGAGATGTCTGACCTGCTAACGCCACGCTGATATATCAGATTGCAGGAAATCAATCTCTTGCACACTTTTTTCTCATTCGGATTGGACCCCAGACGTTATATTACATTACATTTACATTTAGTAGATGGTCTTATCCGGAGTAACTTACACAGCTTAAGTGTTATGTTCAGAATTTTTCCTGGCTCAAAATGAGGCACAGGTGGTGATTCCTTTGATCACCTGATTTAATCACGATCAGGAGATCAAATTTATGACATCTTCTTAGTAATGTGAATTTCACTTTTTAATGGTCAGTAACGATCAGATGATGACAGTACTGCCTTTTCTCCTGTTCCTCTTTGCAAACACTTTCAAAAAACAAAAAAAAAATTGTTTATTTACAGACCGTACCTACAAAACTGAAAACATTAAGCTGAAGACTTTTTCCAACATGTTGGACGTGCTTGGGTGCAAAAGAAAACAAGTTTTAGGCTACCTGTCCGAACGCAGAAAAGTCAGACTGACGTCTGGTCATGCACTCCATGCATACAGTACTGTAGCGTTGCTTTCTTCTTCCGTAGCGCCTTTCATGGTGCATTGTGCTGACTATGATACAGCACCACATAGGTGTAATGCCGCCACTGCAGTTTCAAATGATAGATATCCACTGAGTGCAACGCTTGTATAATGACATCACAAAATTCAATCACACCTGCCTCAGAATTCTCTATACCGGAAAAACCCAGACATCCATTGATACAGCTAGATATTTACTGAAACAATTTAGGTTCAGTACCTCAAGGGTGAAATGGCAGCACCCCAACTGTGAATGAAACCTGCTAAGTCAAGTCGAGTTGCCTACCTATACAGTCACCCTAGACTTCTATCTCTGGACTGCTGGGTATTGAGGCTGGTGCTGCCTGGACCAATGAGTTCAAAAATTAAATAAATAAAACAGTGTGGGAGGCTGTACTTACTCTCCTGCAATCCTGGGACCAGTTTATAGACAATGTCCTGCATAACTCTGTCCAGCTTCAAATTTAACAGGGGTTGTGTTTCATGGATTTTGATGTTGCACATTGGGCAATATTTGCTCGTCTGGAGGTATTTCACAATACAGCTCTTGCAGACTGCAGTGGGAGAGAAAAACAGGAATCATGTCACTGGCAATATCTGGGTATATTAGAAGACTTTAGAACATAACACGATTTAATAAAGGCAACAGCCCATTCGGTTCATCTAGGCCAGTGGTGTCAAACTCGTTGCCATGGAGGGCCGTGTGTATGCAGGTTTTCATTCCAGCCTCAGATCTTGATTATATAATTAGTTAAATTATTTGCTGAATTAGGGATGCAGGTTTGTGCACAATGGTGACCCGACGTCTATGGTGACCCGCATTGTCTAAATAAAAATTTTCTTATATTCTGTGCTTCAATGCAGTTAAACGCATATGGCTGAATGAGTAATTGGACTCAATTAAGGCAGCATTAATTGGTTGGAATGAAAACCTGCATACACACGGCCCTCCATGGCAACGAGTTTGACACCACTGATTTAGGCTCATTATTTCCCCACCAATATAACAGGACAGCATCAGCCGGGACCGATTTCCACACATATCGCTGCTTGGATAAGTACAAAACGCTGATTCCACACTTACATGTATGCAAGCACTCTGTGATGGTTGTGGCATCGATGAAATACCCTGCACACAGATAGCAAACAATGTGCTCGTTCAGGTCTTTGATTTTCAATTTGACTTCTTCCTGAATGAAAACGACAAAAATATTTCAAAAAGTGAATCTGACGATTAGCACACTGCTGATAACATCACATGTATGGGTAAAATGTAAAATAACTCGTCAACCTTGGATCAAAGAACAATACATCGGCACGTGTGTGATGGTAAAACCAGTTACAAAAGGTGTGGAACATGATTCTGTACTTTACATGCTTAAGTATTGCATCACCAGAACCACATACATGCCATTCAAACAACATTAAGTTACATAACAAATGTATCATTCTTCATTATTTCATGACCTTCAGATAGCCACAAGTTGCTACATTGGACAAATCCAAATTACATTTTTTTTTTTTTTTTTTTAGTTCACTGTATGTGGAAATAATTTAGTGCTTGATTTGGAATGCAAATATATTGTAATGTGTTCACATTTACCTAGACATTACAGGCATTTAGCAGACGCTCTTATCCAGAGCGACTTACACAGCAGTTACAACGACTTACAGACGAAACACCAAAGCTGGAAATGCATAAAGCATTCAGTGGCATATTTAAAACAATCAATCAATTAACTACTAGCCCTTTCAAAATCACGTATTCACTTTTCCTGACTGTCAATTTGCATTAACTTATTTGAATGCAAGTGAAGGTCTTTGGCTCAGACCAAATCAGTGACTAAACAAAAACCACACTTCCAGATACCAATAACCATCAACTGGCCCTTTGGGTACTATGCTCAATGAACATAAGTTACAGACTAAGGAGTGTTGGTTTTGGTTCATGCGATATTGACATATGAGAAAATAAATCATTTCAGCCCTGGAGGCAGGACGACGGCGACGACGAAGAAAGGGAAGAAACAGTGTTTACAGTTTTACTTGGTGGTGGAGTCAAATGTGAAGCATATGCTTACAAAAGGTCTGACCGGTATACTGAGAAATACGTATTTCTCCGCGCATGGTGCATTTCTGTATTCTCCGTCACCCTGTAACGTGTACAATCGGCAACTGACAAAGTACTCGAAACATTCTCAGTAAACAATATCGAGTAACGCTGCTCACGCTTACGCTTTCTTGAAGCATAAGTTAGTTTTACCTTCAAAGTAAAAAGTAAATAAATAAATCGGTTAAAATTTAAGTAGCTCGTTATTTTGCGCATGCACAACTGGGCAGCCAGTTGCTAGGGGAGGCAGATTTGTGATAAACCTGAAATTGCAACACATTTATTTGCGAAATACGCGACTTCTCGTTATTTTGTATCATGTGAATGAAAACGGTCTCGTGTCATATCGCCTTCTGAAATTCCCCAGACCTGCAGGTGGCTGCCAGGCACGGTCAAGAACGGAACCCCAGCCTCCCAAGTTTACAACCCACCAGCCGCCACGGTCCAGACTGACCTATTTAAAACCAACGGACACATTCCAGGCTATTCCGGAGTGAATCTATAAGGCGCGCCTCAGAGCAACGTTAGTTTACAATACAACTACTGCCTATAAAACCAGACCTATCCAGAAGTTATAAAACTGATGTTTTTCTGGCTAGGATCAACTGACCTATGTAACGTTAACACTGTTATCCCGTTACATAGCCGGGTAAAGGCCCTTCGAAAAAGCCACAACTAACTTCGCGCATCACGTCCAATATTGTGCGCTGGGGTTGTCGACGGGAAGCGCACACGTTTTTGTTAGCAACATTAGCTTGTGTCTCTATCGCAAAGAACACGGCCATCGTATAAAGTATTTTATTATCTAAGTTAGCGTCCGTTGTCGTAACTGATAAGATAAACCGATTTAGAGCTGTACTCGCGGAAATAGACGAGAATGAGATTGGCCGGACGACTGTAACGTTATCGCAAGCAATGCTACAGCGTGACCGACTGCGCTGTCAACCAAGACAGAAAAAAGGAAGGACAGCGCTGACTGTGCGAAGGTTAGACTCGCTTTTGTGTTTCGGGTAGACTACATTTCCACGAAATTCTCGCTTGTAAACAATGTCATGTTTGTAAAATATTGACGCTGATACATCCACGATGACAAACTAATAAATGTGACCATGTTCATGATTGTTGCGTGCGCTCAGCCACCTTTTTTGTTTAATTAACGCTAGCTTGCTAGCTAGCTAAGGGGTTCGCAAGGACTAGTGCACTTGCTTTGCACTGCCAGCGTTCGGTAGTTTAGGTATCAACGTTAGGTACCACATTTTCGCGTAGTTAAAACTGTGATATCTGCGAAATGATTTTTATTAAATAATGTGCTACTACGTTTCAACTTCCATTGATTAAATAGTAGCTAAATCCTATCTGAAAATTTTGACCAAG
Organism: Anguilla anguilla; assembly: GCF_013347855.1. NCBI lineage: Eukaryota > Metazoa > Chordata > Actinopteri > Anguilliformes > Anguillidae > Anguilla > Anguilla anguilla. The sequence goes on from NC_049207.1 coordinate 37,779,622, forward strand.
ACCTCACTGCGCAGTTCTCGCAGTCCATCGAGGGAGAAGAGTCGGCAGTGAAACTCTACCACTCACGCCTGCGCAGTTACGGGGTACAACTCCGCGGTCCATAGCTCATCCGACACGAACAGACATGCATGCGCTGCCGCCTTTTGCCTTCTATTTATACCAGGAACGTAAGACTCTAGACCACCCGACTGACTGTAGCGGAGCGTAGGAATAAAGAAAGTGTCCAGGACATACCTCATTTCTCAACGGGTCGAGCTTATAGACGGACTGCAGTTGGTTTCTCAGCCGCATAGCTATCGCCATCGGTCCCTGCGCCGCCATCTTTGGCACTTTTGGGCTCACTTCCGGATGAGTGTGGTGTTGTCATAACAACTCATAGCAATCTGCTCGAGATGAGAAGTGCTCACCTCGGTTCGCGAAGGTGGCAGGCCCGCTAGAATGCTTGATTGCTATTTGCCTTTCGAATTTTAGCTGAATACATTTTTGCCATTTTTGAAGAGTTACTGCAAGAAGCACATTTTTCACATTAAGATGTTTTTTTCCCCCAGCGTGCAGCCGTGTTCACATCATTGGAGGATATTAATGCGTCCCCAATTTGTGTGTGAGTGTGTGTGTATTTGTGCGTGTGTTTCATTACAGTTTTAAAGGTTAGACCTCTAGACGAATGTTCATTGCAGGGACAGTGCATGGTATAGAACTGCCACCATCAGGCCTACAGCATGAACAGAATTGACAAGGAGCCCCTCATTATATGTAATGGTCACCCTTGATAAAAAATAATACCAAATGAACATCAAAGGTAATGAGATATGTTATATTCAAAATTATATTAGAATCATATAAGAATTATATGTAAATATGTGCTTGTGGAACATCTGATTCCAAAACCAGGGGCATTAATATGGATTTGGTTCCCCCTTTGCTTCTTTAACAGCCTCCACTCTTCTGGGGAGGCTTTCCTCTAGATTTCGGATGACTGCAGGGATTTGCGTCCTTTCAGCCACAAGAGTATTAGTGTGGTCAGGCACTGATTTTGGGTGATCTGTCTGTCTGTCTGTCTATTTCCTATAGGAGAGGCTTCTTGCCAATGGGTTTGAGCCTCATAGTATCTCAAGCCACCAATAGCTGCATCACTCACACAATTTACTCAAAATGAGCAAAAGTGATGATTTTCTGATGAACCACCTTTGGTACACTCTCAGAAAAACAGGGTTCTTGTCTCCCCAGGGTAACTCATTTTAGTTCTTTATGGAATCCTCTATGGTGGGTGTGAATAGTGTGAAAGCTCCCAGATAGCTAACTGGGAAATTCTTGACATCCCTAAGTCAGTCATCTAATATGAATCCAACTGAACATGCCTTTCATCTGATTTTACAGGAGCCTCACTCAGTAAACATAGCCTACAGGACAAAAAAAATCCAAAAATCGTTTTGTTTTCTTTATTCTGTAATAATTACAGCTAGGCTACTTCTAATACTGGCTGAAACCAGATTTCTTTTTCCAAGAAAGATGTCTGCAGCACCGAGAAAAAAGTTTGAAGTTGATTTACTAAAACAGTAAGATTTGACGTGTTCTACTGAAGCTGGCCCCAAGTGTCCCCAAAACCTCTCCAAAATAGCACCAAACCAAATTAGAATATTGTTAACCTCTTTTTTTCCCCAACTATCTTATACTTCCAGAAGTGAAGTCTATCAAGGGTGTTTCCCTGTGGAACCACACAAACCACATTCCCTCTTTTTGGCTTAGCCCTGTATTTCAGTCAAAGGGTGTCCATTTGGAGAACTTCTGTACAGAAAACCTATTCATAATGGTTGCTGATCACACACACTAACATCAAATCACTTGGTTTATCCTTTCTGCGCCCTCAGGTCTACTTGTGCTCAACTGTCAGGTGAAGGAGAGGGAGGGGGAATCAGCGGTAGTAGTAATTTGCATATACAAACAGTGGTTGTATGAAATGAGGCAGAGCCACAGGCACTTCTAAAGACAGTGGCTGACATTTTTGCATACAGGTGCCCCATTCTTGAAGCACAATATTTACTAAATGTAATACTATAACAACTGATGATAAAAAATAAATAATAATTAGCCAAATACACTGAACAAAAATATGAATGCAACAATTATCAATTTCAAAGATTTTATTGAGTTCAAAGGTAATAAACGTAAATCAGTCAACTGAAATAGATTCATTAAGCACTTATCTATTGATTTCATGTGATTGGGGATACAGATCTGCATTTGCTAGTCACAGATTCAGCAAAAAAGAAGATACCATGAAATGAACAGAATACCGATCAGTATCTTGTTTGACCACCACTTGCCTCATGCAACGCAACACATCTCCTTCGCATTGAATTGATCAAATTGTTGATTGTAGCCTGTGGAATATTGTCCCACTCCTCTTCAATAGCTGTACAAAGTTGTTGGATATTGGTGGGAACTGGAAAACGCTGTTGTATGTGCCGGTCTAGAGCATCCAAAACATGCTCAATGGGTGACATGCCTGGTGAGTATGCAGGCCATGCAAGAACTGGGACATTTTCAGCTTGAGGAATTGTGTACAGATCCTTGCAACATGGGGCCGTGTACTGTCATGCTGAAACATGAGGTGATGGCGGTGGATGAATGGCACAGCAATGGACCTCAGGATCTCATCACAATATCTCTGTGCATTCAAATTGCCATGGATAAAATGCACTTGAGTTCTCTGCCCATAGGATATGCCTGCCCATAACAACACCCCACCACCACGGGTCACTCTGTTCACAACGTTGACATCAGTAAACTGCTCACCAACCTGACGCCATACACGCTGTCTGCCATTTGCACTGTTCAGTTGAAACTGTGATTCATCAATGAAGAGCACCACCGCTATCCAACATGCCAGTGGCCATCGAAGGTGAGCTCTTGCCCACCACGTCGATTGTGACGCCAAAATGCAGGCAAATCAAGACCCCGGTGAGGACGTTGAGCACGCAGTCGAGTTTCCCTGAGACAGACATCCATTTCTGAAATGACGTGGCTTGTGGAGAAATGAATGCCCATTACTCTGGCAACAGCTTTACAGGACATTCCTGCAGTCAGCATGCCAATTGCATGATCTCTTAACTCATGAGGCATCTGTAACATGGCGTTGAACAACAAAAAACTCAACATTTTAGGGTGGCCTTTTATTGACCCCATCATAAGGAACACCTGTGTAATGATCATGGCTTTTAATCAGCATCTTGATATGCCACACCTGTGCAGGAGATGGATTATCTTGACAAAGGAGAAATGCTAGCTAACAGTGATATAAAAAAAATTGTGGGCAAAATTTGAGAGAAATAAGATCTTTGTGCACATAGAACAAATCTTTGTGGTATTATTTAAACGCATTAAAAATGTCAGCAAAATTGAAAGTGTTGCGTTTATATTTTGTTCAGTGTAGTTCTCTGCAACCCTAGTTATCAAGACTTACAAAGGTTTCCCAAGGAAGTGTAAAATGAGGCAGCTCATGTCTTTCACCAACTACAACTTGTCTTTTATCATCACATGTAGGCACAAATACACACATGTGAGCAGTAGTGTTCTCTACAATAACTCAATTGATTGGGCTGTGCTTAGTCTGTCCTTTCATCTTAGATCTGTCCAGTACGATAAAAACTTGCCAGGAGTTTCCTTCCACTGGTGTAGCTCATAGGGTCATAGAGATACGCAAGGGTCCTTACCACAACAAGGTGACAGCCTCAATTCACAAACTATAACAATAATAGTGTCATTTATCACTATACATTGTATGTATGTAAAAATATATAGATCCTTTCTATGTGCTTTTAGAATAAGTACAATCACTAATCTAGCAATAATACAAATATAATTGAAAAACATGTATTTTGCCCTGAAACTGGCCACAGATTTGCAGAAATGGACAGTCGGGGTCAAATGCACACACATTATACAACATTAGCCACATAAAGCACATATTTATGACTAGCGCATACAGAAGCCGAACTGAACTGAAATACTAATACAAATGAAATTACACAACATAGAAACACAACTAATAGTAACATACGTAAACAACTAATATAAACAGTTCAGGCTCACAATTCCTGAAGAGGATTCAAGCTGTCTTTGTGTACTGCTGCTTCTACAGAGTTGAAGCTCTCCCATCCAGTCACTATCATTGTTGCTACTGTCGTTCTCCAGTTCCTTAAATACTTTGTTAGAACTCTTCATCTTTTGCTTGCTTGTCATGATTTGGCTTTTGCAAGCATACACCGATGAATAAAGCCCTTATAAACAATAGATGGCTCGTGCACAAAGCTCAACCTGCCTAAATGTTCTCTGCAAAACCGTCCTCTTGCAAGTTGCTGGATACACAATAAAATATCTCAGTGATTATTTCAGCTAGAAGGAAGCTGTAAAATAATTTTCAAAGCTGCAAAAATGATATTGAAGTTTGCAAGACTGTTCGACGGCTGTAACATATAACAACGTTTCCAAGGGCTGGAGTCATGATGGGTAGATCAAAGAAAGGGTCGATTTGTTCAGGTAGGACCTTGATTTCAGGTGATTTGGCTCAGCACTGGAATGTCTGATTGAGGTGCTCCTATAAAGGCATTCAGCTCAATGGAAAATAATTCACCGACTTTTCCTAGCCTATATGCAATTAGTGGATTCATTTGTTTTGGCTCAGGGGGTAATTAGTTCATGTAAATCCCAGTAGAAAAGGATTAGCACCTGTTTGTCTTGTAGATGGCTTTTTTTTTTTGGATTATAAAAGAGTAATCATCAACCTGGGGTGTCAATTTCAGCCAATTTCAGTCAATTTCTTGTGTTATCTCTAGTGGTTTTACCCATCAAGACGTGGGTTTTTGCATCTAAGCTTTGCAATGGTATACAGGTTAATGTGCTATACCTTGAATCAATGACCAATGAAAGCAATAATTTAAGGCAATGTTAGATTCCGGTGTATAATTTCATGGCCATTGGGCTGTAATATGTTGTTAAATTAGAATGGATGCACGTCACATGCCCTGATTTTGATAGCTTATTCACAGGAGAAAATATCTTTATTGCTTATTATAAGGAAATATTTCCTTAAATGATCACATTATCTGAAAACATGTTTTATGTTATATGCCATTGTGCGTTCACATTTGGATAGCCATGTTTCTGTTTGCAAGTAACCAGCTGAGTCTGTGTAACTATATATAGAGGGTTGGAGAGTTCACTGTTTACAGGTCACTGTCAGTGGCATGAGTGATTAACTTTTCCTATTGACCATCCATCCATTATCTAACTTGCTTGTTCTTGATCAAGGTCGTTGGGGTTGCTGGAGCCCATCGGCAAGACACGGGAAGAACATACAAGCTCCACACAGAAAGGCCCCAGCCAGGATTCAAACCCAGGACATATAATGTCAGTAGGTGGCGCCATGTATGCAAAAATTGAGCCATATCCTAACAATGTGAACACAGTTTCACTGGTAGAGAAAGGCCTCTGCATTACCTTTGCATTAACTAGGATACAATTAAACTGTGATCAACAACATATCTATTAGACTTTCTATTTTCACATTATACTACAGGCATGTGTTCATTGGACTTACAGATTGCTTTTTCAAAAAGTTGAAGTTATGAAAACATGCCACTCAATGTCCTAACTGAAATTGTCCTTAGAACATTGCATAAATAATGTTAGGCACAGCAGCTTAAACTGATCCTCCATCAAGGTTTTACTCATGTACTTCACTTTACAAACTGGCTTCACCTCATACATCTGTGTAATAAAAGCCCTAGGCATTAGATTGTAACTCCAGGAGTATGGTTATGTTGTGGAATTTGATTTCACTTGCCCAGCTAAGCATGATACATTTGGCTGGCTTTCTAAAATGTGTCCTTGGCCTAAAAAACAAATCCTGTTACATTGTCAGCACATTGTACCAGGGAATTTAACCCTCACTGAGGTTATTTAAAATTGATGGACAGTTCATTTTATCAAATCATTTTGAAATGTTGTGTAACTTGCTCTGGATATTGTATATTTTCAAAACAAAATGCTCCTGTATACATGCAAATAAATACGCATGCTTTTTATATCCTGCAATAACATGAATGATAATATGACCTAAGGGGGCATTCCAATTTCACTGGGTTATTGTAAAACCCTAATAGCATTAAAAACATTATTATGTTTTTAAAACATTATCCCTTTGATTTCAGTCTTAATACATCCAAACTGAATTCATCATTTGTCATTTTAATATACTACAGCATAATTGAAACAAGCATGTTTTGATAGGAAGGACACTTATCTTTCAAACACAATAAACAAGCAGTTATTAATTTCCTTCATTGTGTGGATTATCATTATAACATATATCATTATAACAGGTGGATGAGACCCATATCTATGTAAACTGCAGTCACTGCCCTGACTAGAAGAGGAACACTGTTGGCAAGTGCTGTGCGACTCTTCAATTTCTATTTTTTATTTTTTTATTTTTTATTTTTTGTTTTTATTTGGGGGGCGGGGGCGGGGGCGAGGGGTGAAAAGTGGTGGGTTTTTGATCTTATTGGGTTGTTTTACATAACTGGTCTGTGGTTCTTGTTAAGTTCAAAGGAATTGTGAACAGTGAACAATCAAGAACAAGACATTTTGGTCAAAAACCTGGTTCAGAAGGCTTGAACTTGGCAACAAATGCATTCTGCCATCATGACTGACTGATTTTCATTCTCAGTTATTACTTCTAATTTTAATTTACGGTATTCGCCATTACAACGTGTTTGTGCTCTATAGCACCACCGTTGGGCCAATTGCTGAAATTCATAATACAAAATTGTCCTTTTATTACATACTCACATTAAAGTACTTTAAAAAGATCTTTTTGTAGGTTTTTTAAACATTATTTTTTAAGTAAATCTTCTTGCTCCCAGGTTCTTCTTACCTTTTCTGCTTTAGGTTCCCTTCAGCCCTTTCAAGTACTATACAAGTAACCTTTTTTAATGATACATTTTTATGATAATGTAATGGTATTCCATGTCAAATTTTTTGGTCTAGTTGTGTTTTTCCCTTCTTTTTTCTTTTTTTCTGTATTTTGTATGTTATATTATTTTCATATTTTCTGTGTTTCACTGTGGCTGTCTCCGATTGAAATATGAAAGTAGAAAAAGAATTGAGGCAGTAATAAATAGAAAATCTCACCTGATCACCTCATCACCCAACACATTTGCCTGTTGACCAATAATATGAGATCATGGGGAGCAAGGGGGCAGGTTGGTGGTCCCAAGCAGCTATGAGTAGTTGTAGTTCCTGTGTTAATTACATGGACCACCAGGGGGCGACAGAAGAACGTGTGTCGTCAGATTGACTGTGATTTTGTTCACTTTACCTTTCCTTATTTCCGAAGCTTGATTGCTGTTTTGGTAGCGTTGGCTCCAATGAACTGTAGTGGTTGTCTCACATGGTCACAAATAGCTTCTCGGGCAACTCAGAATGTGTCACATGGGGAGTGAGTAAAAAAAAAACCTCTCTCTCTTCTATTGCTTTGTTTGACTTTTTCAAACTTTTTCTTCTCCTTTTTTGTTTGTTTTTCTTGTGTGTGTGTGTGTGTGTGTGTGTTGGTATTTGCTGTTATTTTTGATTTGGTGGTTTCTTCATTTTGCTGTGCCTAATGGCAGTATGTTTTGTACAATAAAGGTTTGTTAAAACTCAAACTCTCTCTCTCTCCCTCTCTCTCTCTCTCTCTCTCTCTTTCGCTCTCCCTTCCTCTCTCTGCAGCTGAGGTGGTCAGGTTTGGTTTTTATTGCTGCAGAGACGAAGACCTGTCAAGGCTAGCTGGAGGGGGGCCAAGCGAGCGCTGAGGAGAAGGATCGCAGCAGGAGGCTGTCAGGTGTAAGACGTCTGATAAAACTTGTTCCACGTAAAGCATGTTCTGAGAAGAGGTGTATTTCTTAGTCAATTTTTCATTTTGTTGTAGAAACATACTCAGACCGTGACCTGGTTAAAACTAGGACAAAAAAAGTGTTGTTTGTGCAAACTTTGCCTTATGAATTGCTTTGGCTAGCATACTTGTAGGTCTGTTGTTAGGAGATATTTAATTAAACAAGGTATCAGTCTATGGTTCTCATATAGATGAAAAAACACAAAATAAATTACAAAGTAATTTTTTTCTTCTTGTAATTTCTTGTTTGACATTGATTATTTTAGCCAAAACTTGCTATAAATGGCTTTAGAATAGAAGAGGGTAAATGATAAACTTAATATCGAGATCACTTTGAATGGTGCAGGGAGGCTACAAATACATTTGCTTATTTTAAAACTCATGAAGATGGAGCTGTTGTCATAGACCATCGTGTTTCTCGTCATGGTCATGTAAAGGGGACAGGTCTCGTCTTGTGGATGTCGATTTGATTCAAACAGTTGTGACATTTGAATAAGCTTCATGCGCTATATCACATGCGTTGAGGTCTGCAGTGAGAGCTCCACCCATAGGAGTAAAATCTGCCTTGCAGTCATACCACTCCCAGCTAATCGTGCTGGGAAAACTTTCATTGAGCAATCTGAAACGAGAAAAAAACGCTATCCAGAAGCATGCCACCAGGGGGAGATATTACATTCCTTTCAGATTACAGGTGTTCTAATCAAGGTGATTCTAATAGACCTCAGATTGTCAACATTTTTCACTCAGCTTGAATACACAGCTGACACCAGGACATAACCACAGTTCTTAGACAAAAAAATTACTGAAATGAACTTTTATTAATGTTGTAACATATGGAATGCTTCCAGCTTCAAAATAATGATTCCTCAACAGCCTTTGTGGTCGCTTATTGAGCCATATCACTTCAGAAAAAAACAAAAAACAAAAGCAACTACTTGTTCCATCTATCTTCACAATGTAAAATCTGCTGTAGCTGTTGCAACACCTACCGCTAACTCCACCTCCTGTCCACCTTTCTGCATTACAGAATTGAAATGTGCTTTGCCTTCACTAGATCAGAGCTCTTCGTAATTAAGCCACACCTGTCTGATCTTCGCAGGCGTTTACAGGAACGAAGCCAGTGCTACATCAGCACGACATAGAAGCCACAGAGCTGGCATGGCTCCACGCGTGCCAGGCCTCCAAACCAGGACATCCTCCCTGCTGGCGGGTGGGTGGGCGGGCGGGCGGGTGGCACCCTGCGGACTGGAGCCCAGACTGAGCGCACATCAAAGTGCGGCATGCGCAGAGATCCAGGGAGCTGCAGAGATAGCAGCGGGCTTTGATGCTTCGGAGGCGTCGCGATTATTCTTATTTTATTTCTGCCCCCCTCCCCCCCCCCCCCCCCCCCCCCCCCCTCTCCCCTCCTGCGCCTCCCCTGCCTCTCCCTCCCTCCCTCCCTCCCTCCCTCCCTCCTTCTTGGTCCCCTCTCTCTCCGTCCCTCCCTCTCTTTGTCTCTCTTTGCGGGCGGAGGAGTGTAAGCGGGCCCTCATGCGACCCGCCGCGCTCGGGTAAGGGCGCTGCTTCAGATACGGTGTGCTCGCGCCTGTTTCATCTCCTCCCCCCGTCCTGCATGCGGGCGGCTTTTCATCTCGCCCGCCATCTCTCCCCGGGGGTCGCGTGCTACCGCCGATCGCTGTCTGCAGGTCCTTAAAGAGGAAACGGGACATTCGCGCCGCTTGCGCATGCAGCGCGCTCTTAGCCGAAGTGACTTACAATACGCGTATTCAACATAATAAATTGTTTTTAGAACTGTTTTTATATGTTGCTGCAAGGCCTTGTACTTGTATAATGGGACATGACAATAAACCTCTTGAATCTTGATAGGCAAACATTACACAGTGAAATGCACAGTGTTAATTCAACTTTGACAGTGTTAATTCAAATCTTAACAGATAACACTCTGGAATTTGGGACCAAATATTATCTGAGTTATGAGTTATTATCACCTAACACTGAAAATTTTACTGTGTAGAGCTTGAGGGAGGCCAATAAAGATAAAACATATGCATCCAATATTAATGATATGCATTTTAATATTGCCAGGTATGTGCATATAAATTTGGAGGATGGAAGCACAAAAAAATGTTGGTGAGTACCCATCTATTCATAGTAGTCTTTGTGAACTCAAGCTGTAACCTTTACTCTCATGATATAAATGGGTAGAAGACACCTTACATAACAAATTGAGCTGGGCAGAGGAAGAGAACAAAATGGCATTGCGCAAAGGTCACGGTCTAAAGCACTTGGAGTACTTCTGTTTTTAAGAGCGCCAAAATCCGCAGACGTCGATGTCTGACCGTGCTTTTCATGAAGCCATTATCATTACCCTCAAGCTTTTAGCTTGATTTTTACGCTTTTCAGTTTTGAGAAACAAGACATTTTCTACGTTTTTTTTTTCCCTCTCTTTTTTTTTTTACAAGGGTAAAATACATCTTCCTGCCACCATCTGACACGGACGTAGGAAGAAAAAGCTCCACAAATGTAGGTAACGCGTAAACATTTTTTTTTTCCCCCGCGCGGGGGAGAAAGCAGCCAACCCCATTAATCACGCCGGCACCGTCAAATGAAAATCGCGCGTTTAAATTTATGCGCCTTTCTCAACTGGGGTTTTTTTGGGGTTTGGGCGGGAGTCGGGGGTGAGGTGCGTGGGGGGGGGGTGGGGTGGGGGGGGGGGGGGGGGCGGGGGTCACGGGGTGGACGGGGGAAACAGTGACTACTGTGGCTTCAGTGCTGATCCCACGGGCTGGGCCCTGATAAGACTGCCTTGCACGGCGCAATTAAGAAATCGTTAGGATCATTAATCAACGAGCCGGCGAAGGGGGGGGACAAAATCTCGCCGGCTTAAATAATTACAGGGAATCAAAGGCTAAGTGGTGGGAGATCAAAGGCAGGCATTCTTGGGTAATCCTCCGGTGTTGCAAATCTTGGGTAATCTGGCCTGAGTGTCCCCTCTGTTTGACATGTATTTACTGTATGAAAGGGGATGGTGCTATCAATTACCAGCCCCACGGTGCTGTGTTTACTTTGCCGGATTGGAGTGCTGGCTCTTCTGCCTTGTGAAATATAGACCCCCCCCCCCCCCCCACCACCACCACCACCACCACCACCAACACCAGCCCCCATTTGTAAGCCCTCCAGCCCCCCATTTACTTTTCACAATTGGAGGTGTGCACTCTTATGCCTGACTGTCTATTTGGGGTCCAAACTATGAAAGATCCAGCACAACACAACCCCCCCCCCCCCCCCCAACTCTTCATCATATTTCATTTACACTCGTAAGCCTCTACACCTCTGTATTGATCCTCAGCTCATACACAATGAATGCCTATTGCCAAAAATTATCAGGATGGTAGAGACAGCAGAGTGATCATATGCCTTAAAACAGATTTTTACCAGAGCTGGGCTCTCAATTTTTTTTTTTATAATGTAGATATGTCATGTAATTTATTCATTTTTATTTGTATAACTGTCACTACAAGATGAGAAAATGGGAAAGAATGTTTCACTGTCCCAAAACCACCTGTGATTCAATTTGTGATTTCCGAGTATTGGTAAATCATTGCTATTCCAAAACTTCTGGTCGAGAGATCAGATGACAGTGCACAGTCATTATTTAAGTGACACTTAACACTGAAAGCCAATCTCCGGTGAGGACATTTTAACACATAATCTGGCTAAGCCACGCCAGTAAAAACCTGAGCCGGTACACAGCTGAGACAGAGGAGCGGCGGGTACGGGTACGCTTGCCAAAAACCGGCCGCCCGGGTGAACTCAAAGACACGGCAACCAGCGGAGCCTGGGCCAGGAGCGCGGTCGAGGCGAGGCGGGTGCAGGGCGTGGCCCTCGACGGTAACCCGAACTAAATGGGCCAGCCCGAGGAAGACGCCCTGGCACAAGGGGCACGGTTGTCTGGCGGGCGAGGTGGGGAGATATCGCTTTTCCTGTGCGCCGGGACGATATCCCTGAGACGCATCGCGCATAAAGGTGCGCTGCCCCAGTTCGGTGGGTGAAACCGTAGCCGCCGGTTTGCGTGCACGCCTCGGCTTGGCATTCGGGTAGAACGGGGAGAAGAGAACAGCGCCCCGTAATAAAGCCATCATAGGCCCAGGTGGAATCCAGGCCTTTAATTACGCTATAATTTCTGATAGGCAGGCGGATCAAAAATATCGCTTTATTTGAGTCCAAGTGAAGACAGGCCAGTTTACAGTAAATAAGTGCTTGGCTTCCTGCAGGGGATCCCTGAGTCTTGTATGGTGCTTTGCTGAAGTCGGCCATACACTCTTGAAAGAAAGCTGAGTTATTTTGGAGAGTGGCAGAATAGGTTTTCAGTGATTGCACTAGCACAGAAACTGATGAGATCTTATCCTTAAAGAAATGGAATGTAATGTGATAATGTGCACTATAAATATATATTCACAGACGTGTATTTTAAAATATATGCTGCAATATCCAAAAGCAGTAATAATTAATATATTATCTGTATATTGTTGGCAATAAGTGGTGCAATATTTTGATATTTTATTTCAAATTAAATTTTATTTATATGTTTCAGCTTATTCAATTTCTGTAATAATTTGCTAATATCTATTTTGGATTATCATCTCTCTGTATTATCCAGATGAGTGAGGTGATATTTCAAAATCACAAATACGTTATTTAACTAATTACCTAATCTTAGGATATATTGAAAGAGATCACTTTTGAACTAGATAATTTATCAAACTGTAGACAATACTTTGATTTAGCAAATTAAGTAAAAGTTATTTTTTAGTTTGTGACCTGTATAGCGACCATTATGGTTATTGTTGTCATTTTAATGGAAAGTCTAATTTCACAAAGCCACTCTCAGCTGAACATAAAATATGGCACTCACTAATAAAAGGACACCATGAGACATCTGGCCAAGTCAGCATTAATTCTGCATCCCACCAGGCTGATCTGAAGGAAGCCACCCATGTATCCTACTTTATTGTTACATCTGAGTCACTTTCCTGCTGCTATGCTCTGTAAAATGTTATCTGTGGACATGGCTAAAATGATGTAATCATCCCACAATTGCACATAATCTGATGTGTAGAGATGGCTAGAGAAATGAGCTTGTAGCACAAATGTAGGTTCATAGCTGGGGTGTTGGTGCTATACTCTTAGCACTTAACCTATATGGTAAATGTAATTTATTTATAAAAACTGTTGGTTGCTGTCAAACTGAAGAAGGTATACTCTCAAATTGAATTAAAATCTAATTGAGATGTTCTTAAATATAGGATATCTTCTGTGGATATTACACATAATGTTTTTGTATTACATTGTATATATTGTTATTATGTAAAAAAAATTCTATGCAATATCCACAGACAATACCCTATATTTAATTACTTCTCAATTAGAATAAAAAAAAATCAATTTAAGAGTGTTCCTTTCTTCACTGGTGATATCAGATTTGCTTAACAAAAAGTGCAGTACAAATTGAACAAACACTACAGATTAATTGCTTTGACAGCAGTTTGCATAAAAATAATAGTTTCAGGTTCATTGTATAGCAAAAGGACGTAAATAGGATATACCTCATGGTCTTTTCAAACAGTAGACATGTCTGGTCTACTATGCATTTTATATTGTCCATAACGCAGTTTGACCACAGTGTAAAAATGACTCATTTTAATTCCCTTCAAAATTGGTTTCCTTCTTTATTTAATTTACTATTCTATTATTTTATTCTCACGATAATATCTATTTGTTCTCAGTGTCAAAGCAGAGGTAATGAAATGTGTTCAACTATCTCGCGTTCATTCCACAGTCAACCGTTATCCGTAGTCGTTATCTCTCCAGGAGTTCAGCTGAGCTGAGGTTTTTGTGCACATGTGTAAGCTGCGCAGCTCCTGTGATGTCACTCGATAGCACACCCGGCTGATTGGCCGACTCCAGTTGTGTGGTAACTGTATGAAACAGTTCCTGGGTCATGAAGCGAAAAGAAGCACACCGTTCCAAATCGAAGGGAACGGTTAAAACAGACTCGCCTGCACTCAGGCACTGGACTAATATCGACATGAAAGCAATGCTCAGTGCCAACATCAACAACGGTCTGACCTGGCTATGCTAGATTAAAGTAGCTCCTCTGCCTCTGAACGATGGCCCGGGAAGCGGGCCCCAAAAGTGCCTTTTGTACCCCGTTCCCCCTTAAGCTTTAGCCTACTTCAATGGAATCACATAAACAGCCATTCAGCTAATCCCTCTGAGCATGACCACTCCATCATTTGGGACAGAGCCTTGGCCTTCGAGCAAGTAGAAGGTTCCCAAATTGCCCCCATTCTAATTGAAGCCATAGCGAGCAAATGTTTCAACGGTCACACCGGTAATCTTCATTTTTATCAGTATCGTCAGCATATCCTTTGAAAACACCAAAACTGATAATGTTTCTGTTCAACTCTCAATTAATTTATCATACAAACAATTATTGTCCATCTAGCCATATCTGATAAACGGGAATTCATAGAACTCCACTGTTGTTCAAAAAAATATTAAAACATGTCAAAGAGACATATTGTTGCTTTGGTCAGCATAATTCACCATTACTAAGAACCTGGACCTTTTTACCGAAACAACTTTGGCACGGCACAAGAATACCGACAAGGGTCCCCATCGAAATGAGCGATTTGAAGTTAATTTCATAAAAGCTAAACTGCCCATGTTTTTGTGATAATTGGGTACATTTTCTGAAAATGAAAATATGTCTTTCTGAGCTGCATTTAATCACTTCAGCGCACAACCAAAATGAATGGCTTTCCTGGTTGAATGCTAAATGGGGTAGAAAAATGCCGAAATGACCGGTATTACACGGCACCAGACCAGTACATGTAAATACCCTCCAAGCTACATAAACCGAGAAGCAAAGACATTTAAAGAAAAGTTTTAGTTTGCCCTCATTTCATATTTTTTCGCTTTGTTTATCAGGATAGCAGACAGAAGGGACCACAGCTGAGAAAGGAATCGAATGCTTGCCCACATGGGGGCGAACTGGCATATGCCTTGAGTGTTGGCTGCTCAATAGACTGCACCACACCAGTCTCACCAGCGTTGCCATTTTACAGTAACTATGTATAGTGAGCTGTCGGCCTGTTGTTATATTTTCACAGACATGTATCCATGAACGATTTACTGTTCAAGCTGCTGAGGCACTGTTCTACTGCATGGATAAGCGCCACTATCCAACACCAGATCACGCCAATCCCGACTGAGGCCTCTCGGGAGGGACACACGATTGGCCGTAGCATGACAGAGTCAGCAACCCCCCACCCCCCCGGTAGTTGATTGGGCGCCTTGAAATTTGCATGTCGAACTACACATGACGTGTATTCTGACTCATGATTTTGCAAGCCTGACTTTGGGAACTGTGGTGAAATAAGACAAGGCAGCTGACATCACATGCTTCAGAGGCAAGTGTACTGTATGTCTGTATGTTTGTCCTTGACTAACTCTAACATTACTCCTCCACAGGGTTACTCCCAATCTCGGATTTTGGTCTTATAACACTTGTATCCTTGTATTTTGATCTTCTAGTACTTTCATGTTACACTTGTATCTTTTTCTAGCACTTTTGTGTTGCACATGTACTACCATCTTGATGTTGTAGCTCTTTGTCATATCTCTTGTAATCGTGTTTCACT
Organism: Anguilla anguilla; assembly: GCF_013347855.1. Taxonomy (NCBI): domain Eukaryota; kingdom Metazoa; phylum Chordata; class Actinopteri; order Anguilliformes; family Anguillidae; genus Anguilla; species Anguilla anguilla. The sequence goes on from NC_049207.1 coordinate 37,795,261, forward strand.
TCTAGTTTGACTTGCCGACACTTTACTGACTTTGCCTATGCTGAACTAGACTTGATGTTCATGGCTATGGACGAAGATTGTACCTAATAGAACCTGAGTTCTGTAGTTGTTCCACTGACCTTCGGTATGCAATTATTGCATGTCGCTTTGGATAAAAGCATTTGCCAAATAAAATGTAATTTAATGTAATGCAATGTCTGTGTTCTACCTAACTGACAGCAGAGGTTGTGATGAGCACCACAACATGAGAATGGTGAAGCACTGGAAATTTGGAAGGGGAGGGGGCAGGGGATTAAGAACACTTTTTGAAGGTATTTATTTATTTATTTATTTATTTATTTATTTATTTATTTATTTATTTGATTACCCTACTGCAATACCTTTGCACACCTTCCCCGCTCGTGCCCCACACAAGCATTCTCAGGGGATGGTCAGAAAAAAAGAAAAAACATTGGATGCCCGTGGGTCTTCAGATGAAGTAGCTCTGCTGAAACCTTTTCATCAAAGCGTACCTCTGATCTCCATTTCCTGGGACAATCAGGCCGAGCTCAATTCATCACGGGTAGAAAAACAATAATAATAATAAAATAGGCCCGGGGAACAAAGCCACTGTGAATCAGAGGAACCTGGACCTTTAGCCGTGAAACATTTTCCGTAATCTGGCATCGGGGCTCGAGCTCGCCCGCGATTGTATCTTTTGCTTTGATTCCAAGCCTGGGTTGGCCCAAGCCGGCCCGCTTCCATGTGGCCGATTGTCAAGCACACGGAGATCCCTCCGTGATCTCCAAAGACCCACCCGTGACCTGCTCCGTGCATGTCCCTGCGAGATTCCTGCACGTGAACAGTGTCTTACAAACACAGTGCTTCACGATGAATAAATTTGCCTCTTTGGCTATGTTAGCTTCAGAACATATGACTGAAAAGGACAGGAAAATTGTATCATGATAGACTGGTGGGCCTTGGCCAGTAGGTGTACTTGCACATTAACAGTTACACGCCCCAAAAAAATACGAGATAAGCTCTGGCCCCACACACCGCGCACCTTCACTTTTGCTGGTTTTTGTGGCGCTAGCACTAATGTGGGAAGAGATACAGCAGAGGGCGGAGAACCCCGGGGTCCCCACAGAACAGCCTAATCACAGAAACTGACGTCACATGACTGGGATGACTAGGGGGAAAGGCGATGAGAGCTGATGTCACTTAATGACAGGAAAACGCCAAAGCAATTGCTCATATCTGATTTAGTATAACAAGAAACAGGCTGTGCTGGCTAGGCAGTTTACTTGAATTGCGGCTAAATGAACAGATTACAACGATACAATCTTTGATTCGTATATTACTATCAGCCAGCATAAACAAATGCTGTCTTTAGCTCCTTTGTTTTCAGGAATTTTTTTACATTTTTTTGTTTGCAACATTATTGGATGTTCTTTACTGGAAACGACCATTCATTTTAACAGCTATTCATCATAACATCAATCTTGTGCAAATTCTTGCAAGGTTAGCAAAGGGGGGAAAAAAAATTCTAACAAAATGTAGCTATTACTTTCTCATATTCCTCATTCTTGGATATTTGAAAAAAATGTCAATGCAAAAAGTGTGAACTGTTATTTAATTAATCTTTGCAACAATTTAGGTGCGATATGTGGTCAAATCTTGAACTTTCTATTGACAGATTCATGCCTCAGCATCACAGTGTAAACTGACTTGCTAACCAGCCTTGTGTTGGGCCTGTCTTGTTCACTTGCCCCTCCTCACTCCTCACAACTAGTAACAAGCTTTAACTGACACAAGCATTCACATACTGCAAGTGTGGAGTATAGCTTGCTATTAACTTGTCTCTTCAGTAATAAGAAACAGCTACTGTGTGTGGTCAGTCACCTACTGTGTTTGATCAGGTTACAGCGTTTCAGCGTGAACTGTGAAACATGGCTGACGCCAGAGGTGTTGTCAGGATTAGCACACTGCTAGTAAGCAAGACTTCTCCGTGAACTGAGAATGAGTCATTGTCGTTTGGCAGCACCTGTTGACGCCACAATGACGGTGTGCTTAGTGGTTTTATGAGAAGAAAGGTGCCAGATTAGCCTGTGAGAGGATCTAGCATCATCAAATGCGCGTTTGCTGAGTACATTGATTTTCCCATTAGCACTGTGTGCACTGTCATTAGTCATTAGTTTTAGGACCGAAGGAAAGATAGACCACAGGCAGATACTGGTATTAAAAGTTAACTGCACGATTAACCAATCGGGGCATGAGATACTGGAGTGACCAGCGCATGCAAAAAAATGAAAAACACAAAACCTAGAACGATGGTGTTAAAACTATCCGGTCTGTTAGATATCTGAAGTATAGATATTATTTTCCTGGAGCCCCTCCAAACCTTTACAACTTCACATTATTGTGGGAATGAGTATTCAGACAATACCATGTATATCTGGGAACTGGCAGAGGGGAAAATATTTTATAACTGAAATCGAAGAAAGATCTCTGAGTTGTGAACACATACACAGTTGATGCAACCTTTGATTTGCTCAAATTAAGCCAAAGGCGAAAATAAATTCCAGTAATTTGCTACTGCTAGCACATCAGCTTTGAGCACAACATTATTTTGCAGATTTGTTATGTGTTATTCAAGTAAAAATATGTTTAATTCATATGCACAAAATTGCATATCAATGAATCGTGTTGAAGGAGAAATTCAGCATGTTGGACCAGGAAGGCCGTGCTCGAATGCAGAACAATGTAGTCTTAAATGTCTGCATATGTCCTCATGCCGGATAATGCCAAGGCTCTCCGACCTTGAATTAGCTATTTCCAGAAGGCAGGATGGTAAGAGGCCACACTGGAAATGGGGTGAGAGGGGTGCGGCTACAAAAGGGAGGAGAAATACAAAACACTAAAGTCCCTTAAGCCGTCCTCTGAAAATGTGCCAATCCTCTCCCCACCCGCCCCAATCAAAGAGCACAAAACGACTGCTTAAATGCGACTGCCATCCGTCAGCCTGTCCTTGTCCTCATCTTGGTGCAATTTGCATTGCCCTGCGAGGACCTGGCTCTCCCGATGGGGGTTTGGTGCTCCCAGTCCACGTGTGCTTTGCAATCAACAGCAGCGGCTCATGCATTGTGTCGGACGGTTTGGGGGTGGGGGTGGAAGGGGGGGCGGAGTAGGAGGTGAGACGAGGTTGCCAAGTACCTGGTACTTCTCAAAGACAAAAAAAAAACAGCACTTTGAGCCTCTGAAAGGATGTCTCAACACCCACAAGAAAAAAGAAGAAAAAAAAAAGGTTGGGGGTTTACCTGCCTGTTTTCATTTTTTGCTTTGTCGAATTTTACTTTGTCGCCTCCCGCTTTGATGTTTTCCACTTCATTGTCTTGCAGATTTAGAGAGCGGTTGTCACACTTATACGGCCCTTCCGCAGAAGGAGGCTTTGACACTTCTGTCGTTTTAGTGACCGCGTGGAGATTTAAGGCCGCCCATTTCAGGCTTTGTTTAAGATGTCAGAGGAGGAACGAGTGGGTATCAGACCGCTTCATTCATTTATCAGACTGATAAGGAAGTCAGTCCAAAAAGCACACAGTGGACATGCTTACCTCATCAGTTGACCTTGTAGCAATGCTTCTGCAAGCAACGAACCTCATTATCCAAGTAAATGTGCAATTTTCTCAGATTTATAACTGGCCTGAATAATATCAAAGTAAGAGTGCTTGTCAAGGTTTTGAAGTATGGTATACAAAAACAGTGGGTGGATAAGATAGTTATTGAAGCAAATTTAAATAACTATTTAAAAATGTGTGTCTGTTTTGTTAAAAATGAAAATGAATAAATAGCACGTAACTTTGTGCATGCATTCGCGTGCACAAAGTGCATACTATATAAAAATCATAATTAAAACTATTAAAATATATTGTTGAAATTTAATTCACTGTATTGCCAACATTTGCAGTCCTTCCCTTTAGTATTTGCATTTCCTCAGTATTTGCTGACCCCACAATATACTTTCATCTGTCCAATATCTGAAATAACCCCCCTTACTTGTGCAGTGACAGTCTCATTAGACTCAAATGTAAGGTGTGGTCAAACATCTGAGCATCACTGTCCAAACCTTTGCTCAGATTCAGTTACAGCTGTGTCAGGTGAAGTCACACAGCCACAATGGAAAACAACACATTAATCAATCCATTACTTTACTATGCCACAGAAGCTATACATGATAACAACATGAATGCTGTTGACACAGATTCTTCAGCAGAGGTCAAGTTTATATTAGCAATGAGGCAGAAACAGTCGTTAGCACCTTGAAATCAAAGTGCACAGAACTCCTACGCTGAAGAGTTATGCTGGACAATGACACCATTGATTGTCATGTGCATGTTGTGTGCAAATAATGACAGTTTCTATATATTTTTGATCACTGTTTTGCTCCGGTTTTTGTTTTTTAAATACCTTCCCTCTCCCAATTTAGAATGGCAAATCATATTCACTAGCACGTATTGCTGAATCTTCTGCCATTGATTCAGGATAGCACAGATAAGCACATGTTGTTGTTATGCTAACGGCAACTGTATGTTGCCCTATGGGACAGCTAGCCACAATTAGCACTGGCAGAGGCCAGGTTAGAAACAATGTTGTGGGGCCCACTCATGCATTGGAAAAGTGGCGATTTTATAATCGCAGTAATAGATAATTCCTTTTTTTGTGATCTAAATCAATATCATATTCTGATCACAAGGGAATTATACAGTAGCAAGTGGTCATAGAGTACTCAGATCAATCAAGCATGTATTGCATATGGATTTAAACTTATATCCATTATTGTTTAATGACTAAACATCATTCTTTGGATATTTATTTATATCTTTTTGTCAATTTCAACATGCTTGCAACAATACCAAATAATTGAGCACAATAATTATATTTCTATTTAATCCACAAATAAGACTTTGTGTATGTATTCAAAATATCTTGCAACTCGATACAGTTAAATAAATTGACATGATATTTGCCATTGTGTGTAATATATCATGATTTCGTTCTGGCAGTGTTGAAGTAGTCTGTATTCCATATCAAAATGTCTTCATGTGGAAATATGAAGAACATTATTTTATTAGAGCTTCCAGAGGCACTTAAGACAGTGAGAGAAAATTCTTTAATTTATTTCATCTCCTCGGGGCGTTGAAAACTGCAGTATGTTAACTATCTTTTCATTTAACACATAAAAAGCCTATGGCCTACACAGACTACACACATAAGATAAGACCACTGCTCTAAAAGCAACATGCAAGTTTTCCGTCACTGTTCTGCAAGAAATGAATCTGCATTCAAGCCAAGCAGGTTGCTTGTGTCGGCTGGTGATATATGGCCTACCATGATAAGGAATGGTCAACCGCCGCTCCAATTGCAGTCCCCACACACTCATTAAAACTCTTGAGTTCTGTGTTTCAGTGGGATGGTTTGGAGTACTGTGTAATATATAGATATAAATTACACTTGTCAAGGTTAACAAAAGAAGGGCTGTTTTACTATAAGAGAAACCCAAAGGATATCAGAGGTTCTTTTGAAAATACATGTCCATAAATTCAGTCCAAAGCATGAATGATACAAGTTTGTACATATTTTGCACTCTTTAAGATATTCCATACATATCCAAAAATATCAATAACTAACATTTTTAGGCATTTACATTTTGGTACGATGCCAAAAATGATGTCTTTACAACACATTTTTTAACATGTATTCAAAAATGTATATCAACAATGTTCACAATGAATATATTCATTTGTCCGTGTGTAAACTTTTTTCACTCTCTTTTGGATATCGGTTTATGTAAGAGATGTGGGAAGCTTAAGAGAAAGTATAAAAAAGTCAGTAGATCAGTGAATCACAGATTTGAGATTATCATACTTTTTTTGCAAAATACAGAAAGCATTCTGATTGCTCCAAGTTAGTGACTGATGGCTCACTTCAACGTTTATGAACTCTGACATTCCTATTGAAACACATAAACTAAAATTGTACTACAAGTTTGCTGTATTTGAAAATGACAGCATTGCTAAAATAGCCAAAGTTGAGGCCATGATATCAGGTACATCTGACATCTGATCCCTCTCACATATGGAAAATGCAACACCTGCATAAGGTGGCTGTACTCATCTTATTTTAGAAAAAAAAGTTTAACTTTTTTATTGAAAATTTGTCTCCTAAACATTTACTAATGTTTGGAATTACTTCAGTGGATAATATCTCTGACTAAACTATGCAATGGACAGGGTAGCCCCTGTGGTGACTCAAGCAACCAAAACCTGACACAGTCAAATGTACTATGGGGGAATTCACACTGCCCTTCACAGACACCAGTTAGGTCACCTGACTTTGTGACCTCATCTAAACCTAAAACACGCCCGCTACAAACAATGTATAACTAGAATCTTTTCAGAGTATGTGAACCTGGTCTCCTATACATTATGATATGGATATAGAAAGATCCAAAACAAATGCTGTCATATTTTGCAATCTCTCTCAGTCTGGGCTTCAACTGCCCCTGGAATGTCTAGTAATTTCTTACAGGGGCACTTGGGGTAAATCATATACGGTGTGTGGTCTACAGTATATTATTTAGTTTATTAAAATACTGTGTTAAATTATTTTATGAACACTTATATGCCCATGAGTAGATTTCAGGAGGAGAACATATAAACCCACCATTATTTATGCCTGTGCATATGGTCCAGAATAAGGGCTTTTCCTAAGTGCTCTCTTTATCCTATAGTTTATTAATCAGTGCCACTGGTGCTGCACATTACAACTACTTGTATTGCCATCAGCAGATTTCAAATCTAATATAGACCACACAAGCTTGCTACCATTTAAAATGATATAAGTCCTGAGTATGTGACTTCATGTAAAATAACACTGTACATGAAACATGCATTACTCTGTTATGAATATTTCTTAGAAATATTACCCAAGAGGTCCCATGACATTAAATGCCTTTTTCAAGGCCAAGATAGCTGCAATTAAAAACAGTACATAAAGTTTAATGTCAAAGAAACACGCAACAGTGCATGCCAAACCTGTGCCGCCAATTACAGCAACACACCAAACACAACCTCCAACAATCCAAACGAATAATGCCAAACAATCACAGTGAACGTGAGGTTTAAAATTAACAAAGGATACTAGGGCATCCAGGTTCAAGTTTTTTTGGAAGTTATTCTACATCTTCCAAGAACCTTGAAGATTGAAAAGCATTAACTTTGTGGAACATAAGTGCAGTCATTAAAAGAAAGAAGACAACAGAGGTGAGAAGGCAGTTTATACAGTATTTATTTGTAGATGACAAAATAATATTATTATCCTTATACACAGTGGTGGGTAAGACACTTTGCTTAACTTTTGGGAAATTGAATAAAGTCCACTTAATACCGAGGAGACTGTATGCATATCCAATATGTCCCCATAGTTGATGACAGAACCAGAGTTTTTGGCCTCAGAGGGGAAAGCATAACAAGACTTGTTTTAGGAAAATGATATTAAGTATTTGTAAGAGGCCACACTTCCAATTATAGAATCCTCTAGCATAAAAATACTTGCATATTAATTTTTCTGGGAATGAGCTTTAGTGAAGACTTTTCATTTAATTTTCTGAGTATATATATATATATATATATATATATCTTAGCTCCAAAAGAAGAGCTTACAGTGAGTGGATCCCAACCTGAGTTCTTTAACTGCATGTTCCAGAGAATATGTCATAGTATTATCAGCATATATTTTCAGTTTGCATATTCTTGCCTGAGCCATTAATAAAAATGAAGCCCAAAAATGGACCAAAGCTGTAGCATTGGTGAATACCTTTGGCAATCTCAAGAAAGCTTAAATGGTGGCCCTATACACTGACATACTGGGGTCTATCTGTGAGTTCCTGAATCACTTAAGCACTGAACTTAAGCCAATATTTCAGAGTCTTGTTAACAACAATTAGTGGTCAACTGAGTTGAATGACTTTGACAAATCAACAAATAAAGCCATACAATGCTTTTTTATCAACAGCTTTTTTATCAACGGCTGTCATTTGTTGCAGCCGTTTTAGCATACGATGCTGTGGCCAGCTGTCAAACCAGACTAAGCTCCATTTAAAATGTGATTTTCAAGTAGAATTTGCTTCAGTTGAGAGTTCACTTGGGATCCTAGAACCTTGGCAAGGATTAGAAGTTCAGAAATATGGCAACAATTGTTCAAATCTTGAGGGTCTCCTCCATTTAGTTGGTGGAGAACTTGTTGGAGAACATGGAAGTTACCTTCCAGATTTTGGGTGTAGTGTTGGACATAAGACTTAAATTAAAAATATGAACAACATGCTCTCCATTGAGATGATCAGGGCCCCGATAATTTTTTAGGTCACTGTCTTTAAAAGCCTTACAGACAATACTAGAAATATGCTTAAAACCAAAAAGGCCCATATCTGGGCCAGGATAACACACAGTTATATGAAAACTGATATAGAAGAATGTAACCCTGCCCTGGAGCTGTCAAAAAGCATATCCCATATAAATAGTGTTTGTTAATACTCACAATAAAGGCATCATTTTTCTTTACTTCATTATAATAAAACAAAATGGATTCAGGGAGACCAGAGGAAATATTTGAATTTAATAATGACTTGAACATTTTCCAAATTTTGAGGGGTTATTAAGTTTTTACGCAACCATTTTCAAATAAACTTCTGATTTGGATTTCTTGTTCAATGCAGTGAACCTGTTTCTGAGGGAAAATCCAATTGACATAAAAACTGGAATACCTGCGTCACTTTGGTCCAAGAAGCATTTCTCAACTTGATTTACTCAGAAAAATATTGAAAACAATTTAGATTATATATTAAATGTGATTCAAAGGAACAAATTATCATAATGACAGAGATAGCCATTACTGTTATATGTCCACAACAGTCCTGCAAACTGGCTGCAATGCCAGATAAGCAGTATGCTATCCAAGCAAACATACGGGAGTCTGTGTGGAGGCCTATAGTCTAATCATCAATTCAAGTCTGAGCGGCTTGTTGACTGAGGGTCCCCCATGTCACTGAAAGGGAGAGGGCTTTAAGAGTCTCATTGCAGCGTCTTGTTTCTTGGAAAGATCAAAGTTCTGATTAAACTGGAATGGGGAAACCCTTTGACTGCTGAATGACTCTCTCTTCAAGTGCTGTGCCACTACCACTTTGCTGTACTACTTACATTGCTTCAGTAACTTTTCATAGCAATAACAAAAAAAGAAATATTATATCCCATGATAAAAAAGGTCTGACAGATGGAGGCAGGTTGCTGGTAGTCAGTTTTGTGACACACCAGCAGGTGGCAGTATAAAGTAATATCACTGAGGTGGAAGAGGACATGGCTGAGGCAACCTATTCTAAATTTTGAACTCTAGTTAGCACAAATTCCTGTCTCCTGTAATTCCCTCCTATGTCAGTGCATCTTTGGAATGTAAAGGTAAGGATATAGTTTTCCTGAAATGTGAAATTGTGAAATGGAGAGAGAGAGAGAGAGAGAGAGAGAGCTGCAGGTGTTCACTGTTATATAAAAGCTGGCAAAACCGTTGCCTGAAATCTAAGCTGTGTGAGAGCTTTGCGAGCGAGGGTGTGAATCAGTCACACACATGACATCAGCACCAAAGTAGGAAATGAGGAACTAACAAGAATAATGAAATGCAACTCATCCTAGGATTTAACCCTTACTTAATTTACATGTGTGAGGCAATGCTCTTACCCACAGCTGTTGGGTAGGTGGTATATATTTTTGATGATAGTTGGTCCTTGAAAACAACTTCCTCCATGAAGGTGTTTTACCCTCTCATATAAGGGCCACACATGCACTTAAAGTATGGAGCTACTGTATTATGTCCCTCTCTGAACGGAAATTTAAAGAAAGTTTCCTTTTCTGTTTGTCAGATGCACAGCAACCTTAACCATTACTACGACAAATTTCAGACCGGACAGTGAAGAGAACTGAGAGACTTCCCAGAAGGACCAGATTTATGTGTTACTGAAAGTTCCAGGAGTTTAGAAGTTGCACTGTTGATTACATTTCACTCTCTCTCCCTCTCTCTGTTTGTGATGAGCTTGATATATATCTAAAGCTATATATATATCATGTACAAATGCCCTCCGCTTTGTCAATTCCCATAAAATGATCCTGCCCCCACCACCATCATTCTTGGTTTAAACTCCCCAGGGGATTTAAGATGAATTAATTAATAGCTGCCTTCTTATCAATTTCTTATAGCCTAGTTGTATGGCATGTGTTATTATTTCACCTAGGAAGTGGCCATCTTTTTTTCTCCTATATCACAGTAATAAGGGCATTCTGCACAAATGGTCGCTCTGAGGGCCTGACAGTGCTCCATGGGGGTGGGGATGATCAGCAGACAATCGGTCCAGTTCCAAACCAGCACTTCTCCTTCTCGTTCCAAGAAAACAGCAGACACAAAACTTTGGCTCATGGTTTGATCGAACCTCATTTGGAATACTATGCAGGTCGAAAAAAGAGAGAGAAAAACAGCAGGCACCCAGCAGACATTCTTTGTGTCGCAGTACATTCCTGGAAAGTTATGGCGAATGATCACACCACGTGAATGTGTGTGGATTCTTCAACGTCATTCGAATGTTATTTTTCACAAGGAACACTGCAGGAATAGCCGTAGAATGCTATTATGTTAGATTTAAATAAAAATGTAATTGACATGTGTCCTCTATTGTGGTCCTGGAATATTTTTGGACTCACAGGAGCAAATGTATTACCACAACTGACACCCAACAGAAAAATGCAGATACTTGCACAATAAAAAATAATAATAATAGTTGCAGACAATTCACATTTACCACAAACACTAGAACACCAGACTATTGAAGAAATCTTTACATCTACAGCATGTGGTGTGAAACTTCTCGATAAGCAAACTGTTTTACATTGAGGGCAGCTGCGTAGTATGTGTTGCATGTCTTCCATGAAGATGCAGTGGTTACTATATTTATTATTTACTGCATCTTCTGGAAAATCAAATATAGTTAACATTACTCTGAAGAGGGGAATATAGAAGTGTGGCTGTCTTATTGGGTGGGAACACATTATTTATTATGCCAAGGGTATCAGAATTACATGCAAAAATGATGCCACTTTATTGTGATCTACTTTTTTTGAAATAAATATTACTGAACAGTTCCTCAAAGATAAATACTGGCATTAAAGGAGGCAGACAGTATGATAGTTAGGGAAGTAGGTTTGAGAGGTTTGATTCCAGGTTGGTCACTGCCATTGCCTTTGAGCAAGGTACTTGACCTGTATTTCTTCAGAAAATATCCAGCTGTATAAATGGATGGAGTTTTTGAAAGTTGCCCTGGATAAGTGTGTCCGCTAAATACCTACTTGTAAACATAGTATAACCTGATTCGATTATTTCAGACACCAGGCAAATGTGCCATGTCCACAATAATCTGTGTTGCAAGCAACAGATGTTAGGCTTTAAAAAAAAAAGACAATCAATCAGCAAACGCAGAGCTCAGCATCATAAGTATATTTTCAGAAGGCTTCATACATGAACTATTGCAGTGAAAATGAGTGTGTGTGTGTGTGTGAGAGAGAGAGAGAGAGAGAGAGAGAGAGAGAGAGAGAGAGAGAAACTGCAGACAGTGCAGTGCATCAAATTCATCGGCACAAATGCAATCAAGACAACCATAATAACATATGGTTGGCCAATACTCAGTAAAATGTCCAGTGTTAATTCAACTCTAACAGCGTTAATTCAACTCTAATAGATAACATTTGATCCTCATTTCATGCATGAATTAAAATACTCATGTGTACAGAAAATGTTACATGTGAACTGGAGCTTTTTTCACATATGAATGAAAATGTACACATGAAACCAAAATATATGACTTGAAATAGCATTGGTTTCCATGTTGGGTGTTCACGTGTGGTATTTGGACATGTGTTTTTTTTTTTGTTCTGTACCAATACTAATAAATGGGAACCTCCAGGTGAGGACTCAACAAGCTACAGCCCTGTATTACCTCTGATGTAATTATCTGACAGGTCTTGATTGCCTAAATAAACTTGAACATGGGTAATAACATGGGCTGGAACTATCACTGAAGGATTAAAAACAGGGGTACAGCAGGATACAAACAAAAGCAACATCCATCTTGGTCATTCCCAAAAACAGGGGACACCCCTTCAATGGTGCAACACCCATTATAAATTATTCAGAAGGTTTAACTGGAGGAGGGCCTGATAAGGGGCAACTGACAGAATTGGCCCACTGACTGCCTATAATAAGGTACAGGACTCAAGGGAACTAGACGCAGTCAACTCTAATATGCCATTTAATGAGAGTTCCTGTGGAGTTTCACTATGGAAAAAAAAAAAAAAAAAAAAAAAAAGGAACAACTGGACAGTGTAGCAGGAGAGCAAAGATCATGAGGTTTAAATAAACATGCTGAAAAATTGGGAAGGTTAGTTGCATTGACATAAGAAGAAGAGCACCAGATATTGCTAACAAGAGTTAATGATTTCTGCGATATTCAAAGTATGAAGCAAAGTCATTGGCTGTGAGAGCTGAAGGAGGTGAGGTTAATGGTGGGCTGAGAAGTTTATGTGGACTATTGTGTGAAAAGGGACGAGGCAGCTCCATATCCCAATAACCAAAAATAGATCCCTCCTCCCCCCCCATCTGTAGAAAACTACAGTCGAGCCCAAGCCAGGAACATTCAAGATACAGTATGAACAGCATAACAACAAAGGGATGACTTTTGGGATGACCAAAAATAGCCACATACTTTCCCTGTTCAGGCTAATTCTCTGTCACTCCTCCATAGATGGAACAACTCCTGTTCTGAATGTGATTTTATTCCGTTTGGGCACATTCAGTGTGATCCCCCAGTCTACGGAAATAAAAAAAGGAAAAAGCCACAGAACCTTGTCTAAACTAAAGGATAATTTTATAATCAAACTAAAGAAAACATTGTTCCACATGTTTTTTGTGGGTAGATTCCTAACGTGACCATTTATCTGAAACAAAAGTCATAGGAAACCTGGAAAATACAACACTGAAAAACTGTTCAAGAAAATGTCCACGACTTTTCTGCAGACAAGTGTGATTCTGTTCCAGAGTAACCTCTTTCCCTAGAAGAAACCCCCACGCCTATGCTTGGGTAATATGGAGTGCTCGAATGAAAGCAAAAGGGGATCTTTAATGGATGATATGCTAGTCCTCCAAACATAGGGGTGTCAAACTCCATGGGGGGCTTCAGCATCTACAGGTATTTGTGGTTTCCTTTTTGTCAATAGCCAATGAAGGCCTTGAGAACAATGGTCGGACTCTTAAGCCAATCAGTGACTTAAATCTGAATAAATCACTTGTGCTGAAGCACACCAAAAACTAGCAGATATCGTGGCCCACCAAGACTGGAGTTTGAGACCCCTGTCCTAACGTGACTCCTAATAATGTATGTTGGTTAAGTTCTAACATCCATCCATCCATCCATTATCTATACCCGCTTATAGAACCTATCCTAGCGTGGATTGGACGAGAGGCAGGAATACACCCTGGACAGACCGCCAATCTATTGCAGGGCACACACACCATTCACTCACACACTCATACCTATGAGCAATTTGGAGGCTCCAATCGGCCTATCTGCATGTTTTTGGACTGTGGAAGGAAACCGGAGTACCTGGAGGAAACCCACGGGGACACAGGGAAGTTCTAACATGCTTTTTTAAAAAACATTTTTTTTCAGATTTAATCTGGATGATTAAAAGTGAACTGAATTTTACTCAGATTTTGATGGATCTGCTACAATCCAAAACTAACATTTTATAGTTTACTTTGTGCTTAATGTGCTTATTAGCTGCTTATTGTATGTTTATAATCTCTCAGTTAATGAGAAGTAATGAGGCCCTTAATGCAAAATCCAATGAAATATGAACTGTGAATATTTACTATGTAGTTTCTATGGACACCATTGATCATAATTCAAAATGTAAAAATGTTTATTTGCTAAAAACTTTATTTGCTAAAATGAAAATGAATCAGTTCCTGTTGTGCTAATTATTCAAGGACCGTGTACATTATCTGAAAGTTGTAGGAAACAGTTATATATAATTACAGGTGTGGTATTTGAATTTACTGCACTTTCAGTGTAAACTAATACTTATTCATTACGGGAAAAGACAACTCACATGTTTTTACTATTCCTAGATATGAAAAAAAATCTAGTGTTTTCAGAAACACAACAGTTTACAGGAACCAACCGAAATGTGTTTAGCATTAGCTGGATATCTTTCCCAGAGTGAAACCAGCATGAATAGAGCAGGCTTCAGTCGCGGGCCACCAGCACCCATGTGAAATCCATAGCCTGAAAACAAAGGCAGCTTCCACTGCATCATCCTGATAATGTCCGGAAAGGCCCCTTTTAAAAAGCTCATTCTTTTAATGTCCAGAGCAGACAGTTTTAGACATGATATGACTCACAGCATGAGTAATGTGCATCGCTTGTAGTAAATCTGCTTCAATTATATACTGATGCCTCAGCCTTTTATAAAATTGGCATTTGCGCATCCTTTTACAAATTGACATCTGTGTTTAACATTGCAAGTGCTCTTTTATCACAATTCAAAGAACACGTGTTGAGTGTCTCATTTGATTAATTAATAACTAGTAAAACCTAGTGTATTCAGGTAACATGACTACAGCTATGTGACTGGGTCCCAGGCAACTGTGAAGTTAGATGTGTAAAAAAGTGAAAGCTTGAGTGACATTCATAAGCCCTTACACCTGTACTAACTCACAATTCCAAACCTCTGCATGTACATATTCAAAACATATCAGCCATTCAATCACTGCATTGCATAAGGGAACAGAGTAACAGTTAGCTGGCAGTGATATACTGTGTGTTTATTATCTGGGGTCCTTACTACAAATTTGATACAAGCAAAGCGGTGATCCCTTTGGAGACTTAAAATAAAAATGCAAAGTTCCCCCAAACCTTTAGATTCTGGAGATTCTGAGAAAGTCAGAACCTTAAAATAAAATAGAATCTGATTGATTGAGCAAAAAGTTGGGCTCTGTGGCACAATTGTCAGCCCTCTAACCACTTACAGTATGTTTGTACATTAGGGTATTGCATATCTACTCCTCTGTTAGAGTTAGCAGATTGCACTTTAAGGGGATGGGGTATTACTCTCACTGGGCTTGTGGAAAAATGAAAGACATGTCCTATACAACTGCAGACCTTGCACATTCTCTGATGAACCCTTCACATCTCCCAAAACAATTTTACACTTTACAGATTCTATAATGGAATTTTATCTCCCAAAACAATTTTACACCTTACATGTTCTCTAAAGGCCCCTTTATATCTCCCTAAACAATTTCACACCTTACACAATCTGTGTAGGTCCCTTTACAGCTCCCAAAACAATTTTAACACCTTCCACATCCTATAAACACCATCTCTCCAGCATGTGCCACACATCTCAAAATGTGAGATCAAATGTGAGGCAGATTTAAAGTACACATGTGGACCTCTTTGCACAATTAAGTCTTGATGAAGGTGACCATCACTTAAAACACAGTTTCTGCTGAAGTCCTGTGCTATATTTATTAAGAAAATTAAGTTCTCCTTCAAGTCATACTTGCTAGATTTTTTATATTGCTGCAGGCACACTGTCTCATTCAGGAGTACAACTGATATGTGTTTCTAAGCTCAAGCGTACAACAGCAGCACAACTAAACAAAGAGCTCAGATTTGATCTGTAGGTTACTGCCACTCCTGTTTTTTCTTGCGTGTGTGTGTGTGTGTGTGTGTGTGTTCAAAAGCACTGTCATGATATAAGTCCCCATTTTGTGTTGTTTTTGTTTTGTTTTGCCTAGAATAGTAGCTTACTGTAAGAAACATAAACTGTGTTTTACCTACTGCAGTAATGTATTGCATTACAAAATCAATTTCTGATAATGCAGTTTCACTTAACTCTCAACTGTGTAACTGTGTACTCGTACTTCCTGCTTGTTTACAGTAGTGTGATTAAATATACCCACAACACGAAAGAGCAACTTTAGCTTTAGCTTGCAGCAGAGTCTCCTAATCTATGCCCAGAACAATTATGCACTACTTAATTTCATACACATAAGTGTCCCTTAACTCAAGACAGCTGCACTGCGAGGTAAATGGGTTTCACTGCACTTGAGTTGAAATTAGACTCTACATTGTTTGAAACCTGTTTTTCAGGGTCAAAGCTAAATCCCAAAACTCAGGGTAAATCCATTTTAAAAGTCTTTCCTAACACATCTGGATTATTTTAGGTCTCCCCTCTGTCACCTGAATTTGCTATCATATCAAAAATGTGGGTGGAATTATTTAATAGAATTAAACAAATACTTAAACTGTTTCAAAATATATATTAATAACACATTTGTCATTATTAATAACACATTTATTTTGCCAATGATTCCTTTTCAAGTTTTTTAGAAAGTGATGTCTTCCCTTTTCTTCCTTTTTTCTTCCCTCAATGTTTATAGATTTTTCTTGCTTGCTCTCTTATTATTATCTCCCTGTTGTATTGAACTGTCCATCAACAGGATCTTTGTCACATCACAGAACACTCACTTCTTTAATGTTCAGTATTGTGCTTGACTTGCTGTGGCCCTGAATACATAGATTGCCCCAAAATTTCTGACCTCTGACCTTTCCAACAATTATTTGAGTTTTTCACTTTCGGTTGCTGGCTCTTGTTCGTGGCTTTCATTCGTTCAATGGCTCTTCATTCACTCCTCATTCTCTGGCTCTCGTCCATGGATCTTGTTCATGGATCTTGTTTGTTCAATGATTCTTATCACTCTCGTTTGTTCAATGGCTCTTCGTTCACTTTTCAAGTTCTCTTTTGCTGGTTTGATTGTTTGCGTCAATGGCTCGCATGACGTACGTACACACGACTCAGCTAGAATTGAATTGAAACACACAGGATGTTGTTTATTTGCAGCTAGGTCTATTTGATAAGGCTTTTTCAGCCTATCAATGCCACACAATGCGGCCCTGATAACTAGCTACTGGCCTCTATGTAAGTCACTAAAATCATTGCAGGCTTATTTGACTTGAAAATAAGGAGGTGAGGGAGGAGCTAGCACCCAAGGGAGAGCCAAACAAACGATTCTTTGATGGACTCGGCTCCATTCGCTCATTTGAAATATTTGATTGAAAAAATTTGTTCATTTGCAAACTTCCCATCAATGAAGGAACTATGCCATGAAATCCATTGCCAATTGAAACTGGGGGCAGATGGCCATAAAACCCTACCTATGACCCTTGTGCACATATGACAAGAACAGAGGAGCCTTGTGGCAGCCAGATATTTATTTTAAAAAGCATTGTACCAACAGTATCATTAGCTTGAATGGCCAGTGGTACAGGGGACTTGTCACATTCACATTCAATTAATTAAGTTCATAATCTTGTTGTGTAGGTCTATAATAGATTCAAAGTTTTATCAAAGTACTATGTACTTCCTTTGCATTTCACTCACAATTACCAGTCGGCCTACAATTACCAGTAGTGTTTCCTCAGTCTTGGTTGTGTTGCTGCATAATGAACTGAAGGAGAGTAAATCACTTTTTGCCAGAGTTTATGGCAAAAGGTGTCTTTCTTTGAACCCCTAATATGATAGGAGCAATCAGTTGTTATAAGTAATCTCAACTTAGCCACTTATCTTTTCCAGTTAAAAAGAATGACAGCATGCAATTGAATACAAACTAGTAATGCAATTTGGATTTAAGGTTATAGCTAGGCTACATCTCTTATAGCTAACAATCATGCATTAATAAGCTCTCGGTGAGACAAAAACAAGCACGAAACCCTCCAGACCCACGGCGCACCTGTACTAACTATATAGCTAGCTAGCTATGGCATGTCCTCACCTCTGTAACATTATTTGTTGTCCTTCGTATGTCCATACATCTGTATCGGTGGTTGTAGCTGTGTCCTTAGCTCCTACTCATGTGTGCAGGATAGCATCCGTACGTGCTAACTAGGTTATTAAAGATAAAGCTGTGCTTAAAAATGTTGTGCCGTACCACCTGCGCATGTGTCCTACTAAATGTCCTACTAAACGAAGCACCACCTGCGCATGCGTCCCACAAAACGTCCCTCAAAGGTCGTCCATGAGTGAGTGAGTGACCACAATTTGCCATGCATAGCCCACGGCAGCAGTCCTGCCTGCACGCTGTGGGAAAAATGAAAATCATGCAAGAAACAAATAATAGTAGGCATGGCTATTGATGTCAATAATGTAATCTAAGAAAGTTTTTATTTTGTTTATCGAGCGTCTTTAACTATGCCTTTTAATAGAGAATATGTTAGATGGCTTAACATGTAGGCCTGTAGGGCAGGAGTGTCAAAGTTCACTCATTGAGAACCACAGTATCTTTTGGTTTTCAGTGTTTTTCAGCAGGTGTGGTTCATTTTAGTTAATTATTGGCTAAAGAGTCCAAACATATTGTTCTAAAGGCCTTAATTGACTGCTGATTGAAAGGAAACCACAAATATCTGCAGACACAGTGGCCATCCAGGACTGGAGGTTGACATCCCTCATGTAAGGTAATGTTGACTGCGTATAAAATATTACAATTTGTGCAAAAAATAATAAACAGTTCTCAAGTAAATTTAATTATATCATGATTCTTAAATTATTACATTGAAAACTTGACAGAAAAGTTCTGAATCACTCACCAACACGGTGGAGAGCCAGATGGCGGTACAGCATGTATGTATGTTTGTGCAAATTACACAAACAGCAAAAGGTTGTATAACAAGCAGTGGATGTTCATTGCACAGTGTCTGACAATTGCTCTAACAGGCATATGAGAATGGATGAAGTGGTAATGGTGAGTTAGGCACTTGCTTAGGGACATGCACCCTGAAGAACAGCACTGAAATCTATTTTACTGTCTCTCTAGCTGTGCTTCCACACATTATAACAAAAGAATACATGACAGCTGTGAAAACAATCCTGACACCCGATTGTTAATGATGTCTTTCTGCTTTCGTTGATATTTAATATAATTGTTAATATCTTTTTCTAACAATTGTGCTTTTCTCCATATCTTATTTTTCACAACCTGTCTTGGAAAAAAAGGCTCAGGCTCTCTACTGCGTCATGCACTATCCATGGCACTCTTCTTTATTTTGTGCATGCATTAGGCTTCAGTTGAGTGCACATACAATCAGAGTAACCTTCGTGTAATTAATGTGCAGAAGTAAAGCTTAGTCCTGATGCTGGACAATAAAACCGTTTACGGACTGACCAGTCAGCAGGAACAGGGTTTGAACTTGGAAGTAGCAAAATCGGTTATACCGGTTAATGTACGATACATTTCATTAAATGAGTGAGGCTCTGCAATGGTCCCAAAGACTAGGAACCTACAGTTCTGTAACTGTTTGTTGGTTCCAGCTAAAACCGGCGAGTAGGGAACAAGTTTCCAGCAGAGCGATAAAATGAAAATGTATTATGTACATACAAATGTGTCTTAATGCAGTCCCCGGCACATTAACCAATGCATTTATACTAATACCAGTAGTTTAAGTTGTGCTGGATTGGCAGAGAATGGTCCTAAACAAGGATGTAGTGCTGCAACATAAAAAAAAAGTTTGAATTGTGTGGCCCAGGGATGGTTGTGGCCCTAAATGACTGTATGACTGGCTGGCTTTGGCAGAAGCCCCCACATGTCCACAGACTGGTGCTTAGCTTTCAATGTTTCCTTACTGATGCTGTGCTTTTTTATGAAATGGCAAGTTTTTGCCAGAAGGGTAGCATGTTTGCTAGCATCCTACATCTTATTATGCTGCATCATCCAGAAAGCAATCAGGAAAAAAAAGATCTTGACTTAGCTTGCCAAAATATGAACATTTCATAGTTATGAACAACCCCCATTCCTGAAGGTTCATATTTCAGAGGTTCTACTGCAGAATAAAGTATATTCTCTGTGTGTTTTATTGGAATAAACAATGTTTTGAATTTAAAACTGTTAAAATAGCATTAAAAAGTTATTCTTTAGCCTGATATATAGCTGACACTGTGTGGATATTTCACAAGATAAAAAGGGTAGCGATCAAAATTCAACTGTTTATGAGTATTTATAGCCAATTAGATAATATTAGCAAGCTTGCTACAGTTGCTTTGTGCCTTGGCTTTACATTTTTAGACAGACTCTATGTTGTCATCCCAGGCTGTAATTCCATGTTGGCACAAGCTGAATCAACTGTGTGTTGTCACTGGCTTTCATGCCCTTGCAGTTCCCTGTTCAAGTACTCCCGCTCTAAACAAGAGGAAGTTACAGGATGTCCTCGTCATGATCGTCCCATTACATCCCATTATTCTTAAATGTTATCCAACAAACTGCTTGTGCTGGCCATATTTCACTGGAAATGATAGATAGCATAACAGCTAACCTGTAAAGTAAGCTAAAATTATTTGCTTCCTTGTTTCTGTGGACTGGGAGAAGGGGACTATGTGTGAAAAAAAATTGAATTCCCTGTCCCTCTGTGCTCTGAGGAAACCATTTTGGGAATTACTGGTTCTGCAGAGTGCCTGTGGTGCTGCAGTGATGTGAAGCATGCCACTCTAACAGATAATTCCAAATTTGCAGATGGGTATCACAAAGATGTGTATATTATCATCGATCACATCAGTAGATAGACAAATTAACTATATAAAAAATAATTTTAGGGTGAAGTTCCCCTTTAAGCCATCCCCATTACTCCAAACTCAAAAGTACTAATAAAGAATGAGAATCCCCTGTTCTCCTATGAGAGCACATTAAGTCTGAAAATAGTGTGCAGTTGTTAAGGGAACCACCATAATACAAATGCCACAGTAATTACCTGTTGTCACCAGGTGGCCGCATCCATGGTAACCCCCAGCTTCACTTTTTCCCCAGAAGACTGAATGGTCTGCGCCAGGGACAAACCCACCTGCTGTTTCCATGACCACTTTATGATGTCACAATCGCAGTGTGTAGAAGGTTTAATGGACATACTCAGGACAGGACGTTGCTAATTTACCTGCAATGAAATCAAGCATGCACAAAGTCCTATTAATATCAGACAAACATATTGTAAGGGACAAAACCTCTGTCTGATACAATATATTATTTCCACAGACCAGTGATTAATGATTGTTGGAAAGAAGAACTGGAATGGCATGTGTATCTAATGCAGCTCTTTGGAAAAATAGTTTTATATTATTACAAAATGACACTTAATTGACTCTTTATTATAATAAATAATTCTTATCAACACAATAAGTGATCAAGAGAAAATTAGTTACTGAAAGGAACAGTTCCCCACAGTAACCATACACAATTTATAAGCACTCAAATTATATTTCTTATTCTCTTTTTTCCTTAAATATTAAACTTTTAAACAATTGTGCTGCTTACATTTGTGCAGGTTTCATGAGACCAGCTCAGCTGCAGGTTCTCACAGTCACCAACAGGTGACCCAAAATTCTCTCCTTCATCACTTCCATAGAATCTGCTTCGACCTTCTCTTCTGTTTTATGTGTTTCTCTGATGAAATAAGACATTCTGTGACACATGGAAGAATCTATCTATGCCCAGTTTTGAATGCAACTTTGTAAATATTACTGGATATTGCTGGATGTTTATCATTTAACTTAAAAAAAAAATTACTATGACAGATTATCTATCTGTGTTTGTGTGTATGTGCATGTGTGTACATATATGTTTATGTAATAATATATTTATGTCCCATATTACCATGTTATTTGTTATATTGCATATCTAAGAGAATATATACATAAATGAAATTTGCAGAGATGTTGAAGTAATCCATTATTCTGTGTTTTTTGTATCACCGCTCTTTCCCTTTATATAGATCGGCTCTCTGAGCAAATGACCAATGCCCCAGCTCAAGAAACCTATGATGTGATTGTGATTCTGGCCCTAGCAGAAAATCATATATTGACTCAATACCTCTGATCCCTTTGCTTCACATTCATTAAGGGGCTCATATTCTATAACAGAAACACTACACAGAAAATTATACACCTTTGTAATACAAATAATAATATTTGTGTTATTAGTTATTATATCACATTTTTCTATGTAAGATGCTCCTTATTTTAATGATATATGACTGATCTTAATATGACATAGTTCTCTGATCCAGGAATTAACTCTTTGTCAACTGGACAGCTCACTCATGTCCACAGATTTGTATTTAGAACAGCTTGTGTCATTTGCAAGCTTAGGGAGATCTTAAAAGCAAACCCACATGTAGGGCCATTTTTCTAACTTGTAGTTCTGTCCACAAACACCAAGTGGTAAATATAGGACTTTCTGAAGCCACTTCATTACAGTATGTGCTACCATCTCATGTAGTCATGGAGTTTCTACAGGGGTATCCAATCTTGCATGAGAAGAACTTGAATATGAGCTGAAAAACATTTGGCACAGCTACAGGAGTGATAGTCTGTAAAGTTTTACAGAAAAGGACTGATTTAACCCTGAGGACGGTGTACTGTGTACAGGCCGTCTCCCCACTGCTGGGTCCAGTGTTATTAACTCATCAGGTATGTCTGGTAAACATTCTGGCAGCCCTGGGAACACACTGTAATGCAATGAAAACAGCTGGTGCTCCTCTTTCCATACACGAACATGCACACGCACGCACACACACACACACACACACACACACACACACACACACACAGACAGTACACAGATGCACTAAAAGTCAGTGCAACGCACATCTACCATTCCGCTGACAATATACAGGAAGAAACTCTTGTTTTCATTTCATTTCATTTTTATTTGGGCCCGATCCAGGCATTCTGGTGCCTGATATGAGTGCACAGCAGCCGAAGCAGGAGATGAACATGTGACCCTTGTGCACAGGAGGTATCTCTTATTATTATGCTCATTTTTACCCCCATTGGTTATGATGCTAGCAGATGTTCCCGGGAGAAGAACACAGGTGCTTCCACATTGTTACGCTGTAGATCTGTATTGCCTTGGAGACAGAAGGAGAAACCGCATCCATCTCCCTTTGCAAAATCCCATCCACCACCACAGGTGCCTCTTACCTGCGCATCTTGCAATGATAAAATTTAGCCGAGAAAAGTCATTTCAGAGTCATACTGCTTCTTCAAATTCATCTTATTTCTACGTAAATGCAAATAACGCCTGTGGTGAAGGGAATCTGGATATGATACGAATAGTGCTTTGCTTAACCTTTATTCTGCACCAAACCTTCAACCTCACACCTACATATTACTACTAGACAGTTCACAACATCCTGGAGGAGATGCTTTTAACAGTCAGATCAAGTATGCCTGGAGTGAATGGATGTAGGCCAAAAGAACCTAATGTTCTAGAACTAATTAAATCAAACCAAAGCTGGTTGCTGTCCAATATGGCTGCCTGGGGCTACAGCTGCTTTTAATTATTCACCTTTATATAGCCAGGTAGGTCAACTGAGAATTGAGTTCTCATTTGCAGTCTGGGGAATCAAACAGGGTTGGGAATGTATGGTTTTTGAAGGGTGATTAGGCGTACAGAAACAGAGAGTTTTTTTTTTGGGGTTCGCTTTGACCAAGGAACCAGAGAAAACATCCCTTAATGGGATGGCTAAAGCTTTAATTTTACATTTATTCTCATACAGATGCCACTCTAACCTACCTCCTAATTTAAAGTGCATAACTTCTGAACACTTGACAGAAAGGAGCAGATAATGTTTGTTGAATGTATCTCTCTCTCTCTCTCTCTCTCTCTCACTCGCTCGCTCTCTCTCTGCCGTTTCAGAGAGGATTAATATAACATGTTGTACACATTTTGTAAACACAGAGGAAAGCAGGCTTTTCTTCATTCCTGTTCCAGTTTATGGAGGGCTTCAAAGCCCTCTTTGGAAATAAATACCACTTAAAGTGAATGAATGAAACAAGTAATGCCACTCTTAAGGAAGTTATTTTATGTTTTGTGGCTGGATACGAAGAGTTTTACATTTTCTATGGATCATAATAAGTGTGCGTATACCTCATTAATGCTGTGTTTATTTTCATATGCACCACTTTCCTTGTTACTATATGAACCTTACCTGAAGTGCTGTGTTTTTTCATGTCAAATTAATTTATTCATTAAACTTGCCACATACAATTATAATTAATTTAATGTCCAGGGATTTGTAAAGTATCATAATTCATTGTTTTCTACTATTTCAATGTGGCCATGTGGCTTTATATTAACCCTTGCTGTAGGGCCCCCTATGTTAATACAAGAATAAAAATGACATATTCAATATAAAATGGTCACTATCCTTAAACCCTCTTGACTACAGGCATAATCCTGGTCTCTTCTGAAAGGTAACCCATGGAAGTGTGTTTCCCCAGAGTAAACAAAGTCACAGAAGCTCAAACACAGTGGAAATGGAAGTTTGACAAATTGTGGTTCAAATCTGATAGCAATACCACTAAAAATGAGTTTTCTGCATTGTATTTTCTGAACTATGTCTTGGTGTGTTTCCAAGAAGGCCGTTTGGAGACTCCAAAAGGACCATAAAATACTATTTATTATATACTTCATGCCCATGGACAAGGTATGCTGATATTAGCTCCCTTTCTCCCTGCCGCTCACCTTCCCCCTACCTCTCCCTCTCCACCACCTCCTCCTTGCTCTCCTCATGCCACCTTCGGCAGCAGGTATGGAGGTTTGTAGAAAATAACTACATTAGCTATCAAGTTTACTAATCCATTGTTTGAGTTCCATTGATTGAGGTTTTAATTCAATACCCCACCACCATGTCAAATACATCTCACACTTTTACATGCCTCATTTATTATTCAAAATCAGGTCTACTCCCTATTTATAAGTATACTGAATAATAATAAAAATATTTTGAGATTGCATTTAGATACTCACCAATATAAAACAGGATCAAGTTCTTCACTGAGCATGTCTTCTGCTGTGGACTCGAAGCTGTTTTTCATTGTCTTCAGAAATATTAACTCAAATTAAAACCCAGGCCTCCAAATGTCTTCTGTCTAGACATATGTTTTTGCTGTAAAACAACAACCTTGTTAGGTATAGTATAAAGTACAGTGTACAGCATGTGTACCAAAAAAGTTATGATTTGTTTACCCAGGAGTAACAATGCATGTCCTTTTATGCAAGCATACATCCTATACACTGTTAAAATTCTTCTCAGTCATCACTATAATAGCTTGTCACTGGCTGGTTGTTAACTGGGAAGAAGTTATGCTCTCCATGTCGAGCCATTGCTTACACACGGCAGGTTCTATTGGCTATACTGAGAGTCTGCTTGGCCAGTACCGACCAGAGAACCCTGTAGGTGGGCTCATCTGGATCCAGAGAGTATATATAAACCAGAGATAGTAATACTTCTAATATCTTATGCACTGTTGACATGTATTCAATCGCAAAACCGACAACAATAATAATTCCTCTGGAGAATTATTGTGTAAACAATAGACATTCTATCGATTATTCTCTGAATTAGCACATTTTTGGGAGTAGTCAAACTACTATGGATTTTGTTTCCCTGGACCCCTGCCATGATAAGGATACAAACTTAACTGCGTGTTCTGTGGTCTGTGAATTTTGAAAATGCATTGAAGGTGTGGACCCCGTTTTACCTCCTCACATGTCACAAAATAAGGAACCGTTCTCGCTAAACCATTGACATTTGAAAATAGTTCATAGAGATAGAACCGTTAGTTTTAATACTTTCAGGTGGTATATTGTCTGACCAGATAGATTGAAAATTTCACTGTAGAAATGAAATGAATCCAAGTAAACTCACACTGGCCCAATTACAGGCCAGTGTGACTTAAGGGGTTAATCAGCACCGTGCATATCCTTACAGTTATCGAAGCACTGCTTTTATGCTTATTTTCTCAATACTGGTAAAGGGCCACAGTTAAATACTATTGTGTGCGAATACTTGTATTGAACATGCTTGAAAAAATAATTTGGTAAATTTACATTTAGTTTGAAAAAAAATAATAAAATTGCTCCTTGCATTCCTTGGCAAAAGAAATCTGACCACACGACCCCAGTGCCCTCAAGTGGAAATGCGGGACCCTCCTGAGTATGCGTGAGTACTCTGCATTCCTAACATCAGAAGCTGGGAGCAACATGTTCTTAAGAAAAAAATGGGAAAAGCTAAGTAAGGAAAATAGCGCCATTTAAAACACCATCCAACCATCAGACCATGTGCTGCATGTGTCTATGCCATTCCACTCCAGACTAATGCTGAGTTCATCAGGAAGAGAGTAATGCCACCGGACACTTCCTTCAAACTGACCGCTTGATATTTTATCAATGTTTCTTGTGATAGTGTATCTGTATTCCTCTGTTAAAAAAAACCAAACAAAACAAAAACATTGTTCTTTCTTCTTTGCAGTCTTAGTGGAAGTCTTGTGTTATGGCTCCCAAAACAGTGGCTCCCAAAATTTAAAAAAGTAACGTAAGACGTATGATTGGGGGATAGGTACTATAGTAATCCCTAGTATTCAGTAATGAATCTCACACCGTGTAGTAATGTGTTAAAGCATAAAGGCGACAAATTATTTCACAAAATTGAAAATAATCTGAAACAAGGATCATATGGAATTTCTACTGCACACTGGAGACCACAGACCTTCCATTTCAAATGCAATGCAAATAAAATCCATGATTATTCTTTATTATTATTATTATTATTATTATTATTATTAGTAGTAGTAGTAGTAGTAGTAGTAGTAGTAGCAGTAGTAGAAGTAGTATTAGTAGTAATAATAATAATAATAATAATAATACATAAGTGGACCGGCTGGGAGGTCACAGAAGTTCAGTTCCATTCTGTAAATGTACCCATTCGTCTGTTATTAAATTATTATTAAGTTGTTGCCAAAAGCTTTAGTCTTCAGTCAGTAGGGTTTCAATTTGTGGGACTGTTCCACATCACAAAGGCTCTGGCTGATGTGATTGGTCACCTGCAGAAGAAGTGTTGACGAAAGCAAGAAAATAATTGTTTTCGTATTTGGCTCAATTCTGAAAATATTTCTGGAGATAAATGAATAATTTTTAATGCAAACAAGTTACATCCATCGGCTATGATTATATGTGTTTGTGGCTAACCTATATCAGTTAAAATCTATCACAAGACTGCACATTATTTTCCGGTTCCTGACTGATGTTTGTTCAATCCAAACAGCTGTATCAGTCGATGTTACATGTCACCACGTAGCCTAAAGTTGAGTTAAATATATTTACAAAGATGCGGTCTGAATTGAACAAATCCAATCAATTGTTTAATCAATAGTCTATAGACGACAGGCTCACAACCCAGTTTGTTTTAACCCCACAGAGGGGTGTCTGCACTTTCGGCAGGCTAGCAATCCCAGCAAGCTAGCATGCTATATCAAAACTATGCAATCTGTTAGTCACTAAATGTATTTTTACGATTACACACATTTGGATTCCTTGACATACACACACAATACAATAGCTGAAAAACGTCCACTAAAAAAAAACAAAAAAAAAAAACAGACTTTTGGCAATATCTAACTGAAAAAAATATTCATTGAACTCTCCCACCATTCATTGGAGACAAAGGGATAGTAATTCTGCATGTTTAACCTGAAATGCGTTGTTCAAACTCAATTAATCTACCTGAAAGTCAGTGTTACATTTTACCCTGTATTAGATTTTGCCCCATCTCTCCCCCACATAACCATTGAGCACTGAGCAGCTCAAATGGGGGAATATAGAGTGAAAAGAAGCAGTGGCTAGATTTTATATTGAGGAAAATGCTAATTGGAAGGGCCCACAAAAACAGTGCTGGGTTAATATTCAAGCTTTTTTTTTGAGGAAAAAAAAAAGGTAAGTAGACCTGCTGCTGCATCATTAAAAAGACCTGTCCTGTCCATTAAGTAAGAAAATTATTTATTTTTAGATGACTTAAAAAGAACAGGATAAACCTCTTTGACCCCCTCCCACAAAAAAAACTTCTTTTTAAAGTAGGATTGTAAATGGTTTGAGAGGGGCTGTGGTGGGGAAATGCCAGAGCCTGTGGCATATTCTGTTACAGTGAAACCCCAGCAGTGCTGCCCCACAAGATTCTTTGGTGGGCTTTCACAACAGCTTTTTTTTTTTTTTGACAAAATATGTCTGCCTCCCTTTTGCCTGTTCAGTTTGCAAGGGTTGGCAACAATTCAAAATTCCTTACAATGGACAAGGGTATGTCCACATGACAGATAGGAATAGCCTGCAAAATATACAATGGGGATGGCTGCTGATGTCCTACATGCTCTGAGGCTCAGACCTCCCTGTTCGCTCCCAGCTCTTGATTGTCTAGACCTGTTGTTTCGCTCTGGTGCAAGGACTCAATTAGCCTTTTTGAGTTTTTCTTTTTTTTTTCAAACTATTTGTCAGACTTTTTTTTTTTTTTTTTTAAACTGGCAGGTCAGTTAATTGGAATCTTGATCGATAGCCTTCTACATGGTAGCACTGGTAGATGACATGTATACATGTCATGCATGCCTTACACTGTCACCCCAGTATGAATAATAATAATAATAATAATAATAATAATAATAATAACTTGCTTTATTATTATATGCGCAGCTACTACTTCTGGTTGACAATAAATGTTGAACTATTCATATTCCAATGCTAATGTAACCATTAGCATAGGAATATGCTACGGTAATGGTTCAGGCGACTAGTTGAAGGGGTCCGGGTGTTACTGAGTACTGCAGGTTTTCTTGGGGATCCTGGGTGGTCCGCTGCCTCACAGGTTAAAGAAAACCTCATTACATGCAAACTGAGAGCCTGTAAAAAGAGCGTTGGCTGTTCTTCCCGAACGATTGACCCTCTGGCGACCGCTGTGACAAGGGTAACCCTTTCTTCACCGGTTCTGACAGGCTGTGCTCACAGGGCCTTGGCAGACCTTCCAAAAGCGGCTCCTCGGTCACATCTCCATGGTAACCTTGTCATGTTTGAAGGCGAGGTCACCCTCGGCAGACAAAGCAATCTCTCTCCTCGACACGGGGGTTCGCCGCGGCCGGTAATCGAATACTTGTAGCTACGCAAATCACAGTGAACGGCGAAATCCCTCGCCGCTAGCCACCTGCGTCTGAGTTGCTAAGGACGCGGAGACCCGAGGCGGGGAACCGTGACCGCTCGGCGATCGGGGGCCCTCGTTCTGATGATGTCGCCGCGATTGTCGCGTCCTGTGAGCTAATCCACAGCATATCAAGGGACATCCTGTAATGACAGCTCTCACCAGAGAGACGACACAGGAACAGAATCGGAAGGCAATCACCTCCTTGCTGTTCAACAACTGGAACTAACAATTCAGGAATAATGGGAATTACTAATTCTTAATGCATTACCAATTCCACTTACTGTGGAGGGGGAGAGAGTGGTGAGCTGCAGTCTGTCTGAAAGCACTGCATTAAAATAACAGTGCTGAAAAGATCTAACCAGGCGCCGCACAGAACCTTGCATTCTGCAGATGGTAGCAGGTCGGGTTACAGACAGATGAGTTTCTGTAAAGGTTTGCTTTCTCAGCAGCCTTCTCTGTGTCCGCACCAATCACGCACAAAACAACAGGGAGACTGCATGCAAGCAGCAGCACCACACACTATTTCTGCAACATCTGGCCTCTCGCACGCCGCCACGCCCAAATCAGCGAGGCACTGGAGCGAGGATAAGGTCGGGCGAGTGCTGGGGGAAGGCTTGGATGTACCTTGAGGGCCTTCGAAAGGTGAACGAGAGAACTGAGCCGAATGGGAACGCTGCAGTAAAGATACTCCCTTATCACGGCGAATTCCATGCCCATGAAAGCACGCCGGTGATGTAACTTTTTCGGTTCGTGGTGGAGGGGCAGAAAGCTAGGAGGAGAAAGAGCTGAAGCACTACACTGTGCTTATTTTCAAAACGTTAAACTAAGAATGCATCATTTTATCTGACCTGTGCTCTCATTAATAAATAGTAGGAGTACTGATCTAGGATCAGGGTTCTGCTTTCGTTTCCTAACCTTATGCATTATGGGCTAAAAGGGTCATACTGACTATAGATCAGCCCTGTTACACTTAGACTTTTCATGAATATGGACCCTGGTTTGGTCTTTGTTTATGCAGCAGTCCAGAATCATTTTGGTACAGGATTGGTCACGGGGACATGGGGTATTCAACCGAGGCAAAGCAGCACAAATCTCCTAAACAATTTGCCACTCAAAGTCTATAGTGTGTGGCACGAACATGTGCAAAGTGTTCCTAGCCTGATGGGATTCCAGATGTTGTTTCCACATGTTGCGTAGGTCACTGTGAACCGGGGAGACCTCTTCATCATTCTATGTGTATCTGCAGCACCATTGACATTGCCACTCATGAGGGAAATGGCCAAAAAGGCAGATCCTAAAGCTTGTTTCTCAAAAGATAGTTTGGACTTGTAAATGCACTTTGATGGAGGGGGTGGGGGGGGGGGGTATTCAAACCTGGGCATGCTTTCTCTAAACAGTGAGCAATAATTCCTCCTTGTGCTTTTAACATGAATTAATACAGATTCCAGGCATTCTTTTTTCCCCCATTTTCTCTTCTTTTAAGCCTGCCGCTGACGTTCCCGGTGCACCGACGTTGTGGAATTTCGTAGGGGTGTGTGAATCTTGCAGTAATGGCATTCCTGTCTGGCTACATTACTGCTATTTCCCAACAATCAATCAAAGTCAGTAACAACACATTACATGAGAAAACGAGAAGAGGGCTTGGGGTATGGTAGCTAGTCTTGACTCCGAGTCCCCATCCATAAGTTCATCAGTTTGAATCTGATCCAGAATCGGTCAGTTAAGAGCCAAAAGTACACTACACTTGATAATAAGGCACTGCGTGAACCTTCTGTGGGTCAAATATTCATAGGAACACAGAGTTAAAATGTGGTTTCGAGGCAATGCTGTCCCCGGTTTGCTCACCTCCTTACATACAATCCCCTCCAACATTATTCACACCCCTTTGCAAAAAGAGCAAAGAAGGCTGCATGAAATAAACAACACAAGAGCTATGTGGATGCTCATACAAATTTGAAAATAGTTTTTTAATACAAATTCAATTCCTAAGAATTGTAGCCATTGTACAGGAGATCTGCGTCATTAACAGTACTGTATGAATCTGGTGCAGGTAGACTGCACGTGCCAACCAGAGTAATAGCTCTTACACAATGAGGCATATAGCCCCAAGGACAAATGATTCAGCTAGATATAACACCTGACAGCCTGAAAAAATACCAGGTTCATTTCAAGGGTGAATGGGAGGTTGTCCATTCGAAACAATATTGATACCCTGACTCTGGTTCTTTGAGGCTGTTGTACCGCTGTCCACAAACCTAATTTCTTTAGTCTCAATGATCCTCAGAGTTTGCAGGCATTTCTTTTGAGTCGCACCCTGTGGTGTGACATCACACGGGGATCGATGGCGTGAGAGGGGTCCTGGATTGGGCGTTGGCCAATCGCTGTCATTCTGACAGTGACACTGTGCACATTTAGCACGCAGCTGCTACATGTGACTTTTTTGCAAAGGCTACATGATGGTGCCATCACTGTTTGCGTAGCCTGTCTATGTGGAAGGGAGGTACAGGCTGATGCTAACCAAAGCAAATGGGTGTTCACATTAGTAATCTGAACATTCATTTCTGATAGTATAATGCCTTATGACAGGAGGGTGTGGGACAGGAGATCCGTTGCAAAACAATTATGATAAACAAATGGTGAAGTTGAGCCTGGGTTCAGGCTGGGAATATGTCCCACCCTCAATCAAATACCCAGAAACCCAACTGTAGCATTTCCACATGGACAGTAGTGATGGTCCAATGCAGTTACATACCCCCCGATAATATTATTTCAGTATTGTATTTGAGATATTCATTTTTACTTATCTTGTAAAATTAGAAAGACACGTTTCCAATGGATGCTGTTGAATCAGCACTTGCTCAGTTAAATAAGTGTGCATTTATTTGTGTATTAGGAGATACTTTGACCAAGACTTGAGGTTCAAAAAAACTGTGATCATACAACTGAAACAAAGTGCAGCCTCAAATGTAAATTAATGCAGCAGAGAAAATGAAATTTTGGCATGGTACTGGCACAAAAAAACGAAAGCTGGTCATTCCTTAATATGGCACAGATATTTTTTCCAGTAAGTAGCACAGTATTAGGAGCACAAGCATTAGCAGGAACTGCACGGGTGCAGTACATTAACTACAACATCTGAATTGTCCATTTTTGTTCCCCTAGGAAAAAATAGGCAGTTATTGACTGCAGAGGGAACCATTCAATGTCAGTGACTCATCTGAAATTGAAAGGTGCAATTCACAATCATTGTTTTTCACACTTTATACATTGAACTGCATGCAATTGAAGCAACTGAAAACATCCTTAGCAGTACATTTAACATAGTTTCACACAACAATTTTATACAGTTCAAACAAGCTAATTCAGAACCTTTTATAACCAGTTGACTGGAAGTATCATGAATGTTCTTTGCATCAGCTCGGTGGTTTCCTTAAAGCAGAGGAAAAAATAGATTCAAATAGCTAATCTTTTACATTTTTTACATTTTATAAATGTGATTTTCATAGTGAAGAATGCCCATCACAAATTGCACACATTGCTGGATTGTCACTGGAGTGATTCCATTTTAGTAACATAGCAGGTTTAATTTTAATAGTGATTGTTCACTTTAGACAGGGACCTTATATTCAGGCGATAAGGACACTGGATTGACTGAGAAAATAAAAAATCTTGAATGAACTCTGAGGCTCAAATTGCCATCCACTCTCAAACAAAGCATTCTAAAAAGTTACTGTGTCAATTGAGTGTGCGTATCAAGTCAGATATATTGAAATGTTCAGTATGATGAAAGCAAAAATATTTTGTTATATTAAATTGTATTGGCATTTAAGTGAAGGCGGTCTTTGGTTTGAATCCTGGCTGGGGCCTTTCTGTGTGGAGTTTGCATGTTCTCCCTGTGTCCACGTGGGTTTCCTCTGGGTACTCCGGTTTCCTTCCACAGTCCAAAGACATACAGGTTAAGTTAATTGGAGATCTAAATTGCCCATAGGTATGAGTGCATGAGTGAATGGTGTGTGTGTGCCCTAAGATAAATTGGCAACCTGTCCAGGGTGCATTCCTGCCTCTTGCCCAACGCACGCTGGGAGAGGCTCCAGCACCCCCCACAACCCTGCCCGGGAATAAGCGGACTAGATAATAGACCGAGGGATGAATATTTCAAGTGGTTATTTAAAGGCAATCTAATTTTTATATTTCTGTATTATACTTTAAATTAGATATAAAATACTGAATGATGATTGTCAATGACCACACACACTTGGCTACATTACAAACCATCATGGGTTCATTATGGCTCAGTATTACATTGTATTGAACAGCAGTGCCATAACCATGGCATGCCATCATCAAAAGAGATAAGTGATAGTGCAAATGGAATGCATTACAAACTAGTAGTCAAATTTCAGATGAATTTTTTTAGACTGGACACTTATATTGTCTGGTTGAGACCACAAATTGGACCTGTAATTTGAAAACTGGACATTTTTGTCCTAAACATCTGGAAACCATAAATGTAGTGCCCGTGCTTCACTCATTTTCACAATTACCTGTAAGCAAACCAGACAAACTAATACAAATATGCAAACACCTAAAAAAAAAACATGCTGAAATCAAAGAGGAAAGCCTCAGCTAATGCACAGCCCCTTTGGAACAACATGACTACTTTCTTAAATAAGCATTCTAATCAGTAAATTGCTAAGATGTTGTTATGCAACTGTGAATTTCCACATGTAATGTAGTATATTGCAAACTCAGGCAAAAATAGGAATGAAAATGCTGCCAGGCAGGCTATGCCACAAGTTGTATTTTTCCACAGGGGAAAGCTCCCCGATTCCTGAAAAGGTTCCATACATGAGGTAGCGATGAGACTCTCTCTCTCTCTCCCTCTCTCTTTGTCTCTGAATGGAAGAATCCAACCAGCTGGTCTCAGTGCAGACAATCTTAGAAGAAAGGCCTTAAAAATAAAACCACAATGTCTGCAAGCACTTTTTTCAAAAATAAACAAACACTCAGGAATGATTTGGTAGAAGGAGTTGGTTGCCATTCTTGCCTAAGATCGTTTGTTTTAAAGTATACATTTTAAAAATGCATATATTTTTCCTCCACACAGCGGCGTGCACAGACTCTTTATGGGGCAGGGGCGAAAAATGAAAAAGGGTACCTCCTTCATGTGGGGCCCCACCTGGGTTGGGGGGTTGTGTGGGTGGGGGGTGGGCGTGCATTAGGTCACACACAGTCATACACACACACACACACACACACACATTAAGCAGGACTGTCTCTCAATGGTCACACATGGTCACACGCACACAGACCTCAAACAGGACTGTCTCTCAGTGGCATTGACAGACAACAACCCGAAGACAAATGTATTTCTTTGAAGGTACTCTCCACACTCCATTTATTGAACAAAATTAAATCTCCCTCCTTTCTGGGAATTTGGAAAAACAGAAAAATAACAGAAAATCTGACTGGATTCATAGCAAAATCCTCCTGTTGACTGTGTTTGGGAAAATGTCAATGCTGATGTCCCTCTCAATGGACAGTAGGAGCAAATCTGAGAGTCTGCCTTCATCACAGCTGTCACGGAGCTTGGTGTGCACCAGCTTCAGCTTCAAAATGGAGCCCTCCACTGAAGCAGTTGCCTAGATTTTGGCATAGATTTTGAGGAGCTTGATTAGGGTAGGGAAAACTGTGTCCACCTCGGGAAGGAGTAGGATGAACACTATGAGTTCAGTCAGAACATTCTCTCCATCCAAGTCACAGAACTGACAGACTGAGCAGCGGGAGCTTGAATGACATAGATGTCTGTTAAATGAGAATAATAATACTTTCAAAGGACACCATGTAATCCACCTACACTTACTACACAAACATGCACATGTAAACAGACACACACATGCACCCACACACATGCACACACACACACACACTCTTTAAGCAAGATTCTATCTTCAGTGAATTTTTTGTCCTAATGTCATGCCAGAAGGGTACTTGAGCAGCTGAAATGCCCCTCTGGTATGTCCTTAGGGAAAAAATGTTGTACCATAGTTGCACCCTAGTACCACCAGTGACCATCACTTTTTTCATCTGAAGGGGCATCCTAATGGGACACTTGCATGCTTTCTTCTTAGCCTATAAGGAGTCCTAGAAGTGCCCCTCTGGTGCCCCTACTGTAGAGAAAACACACTTAGCATTTCACCCAAGTTCCCTGTGACCTTAGCACAAAAATTAAGCATGGAAGTGACCTATTAGGATGCCTTTTGGATGAAAAGTTGAAGGTCTCATGTGCTGTTATGGTACCCCTCTGTTACAAAAAAAAAACACTTTCATTTTTGCCCCAGGATCACACCTGAGGGGCACTTGAGCTGAAATCTGTTTTCAGGATCTGAACAACCACTGAAATTTTTAGTGCAGAGTTAACATCATTACTTACATTGTCTGTACACTGCCACACAATACCAAATGAGTAACCAGACCATTGGCTTTTGTGGTGACTTTTCATTAGCAATATTAAACCTTTTACAAGTTCTATGGGGCGGCACTGTTGCCTCACAGCAAGAAGGTCCTTGGATCGAATCCCGGCTCTGGGGAGTATGCATTCTCCCCGTGTCTGCATGGTCCAAAGACATGCAGGTTAGGTGAATTGGAGAGTCGAAATTGCCCCTAGGTATGAGTGTGTGAGTGAGTGAATGGTGTGTGTGCCCTGTGATAGATTGGCGGCCTGTCGAGGGTGTATCCCTGCCTCTCATCCAATTCATGCTGGCATAGGCTCCACCACCTCCTGTGATTTTTCTTTAAGTTTAGAATTACAATTAAATTCCTTGAACTATGGAAATGAAACTATGGTACATCAAGTAGAAGTCACTCTTCCTGGGTGAAAGTCAACCATGTTGTGAGCACTCAGACCCCTGTCTATTTTCTGGATTTCATCACAGTTCACAAAGGCCAGTGCTTCCCAGTTACTACAGTAACAAGCTCCAAACACTTAATAACTTAGTACAGATGCCTTCTTTCCCAGGGAGATCTTGTCCATTTTCTCCAGTTTCAAAAAAGGCTTATAGTTCTTTCGGATTAACATGCTTTTATTTAGGAATTTTATCATGTAGTTTACTCTAGACGCACATCTTCTCTCTGAAAAACCACGGTTCCATATCTGAGGGGCAAAACAAGCGATTTGTCTCCATCGCCTGAGGTTAACATATCAAAGTGCCCCTCTTGCCGTATTTGCCTCGTAAAGTGCATTATACAGAGGAGGCTTTAGACTCACAGTTTAAGCTAACAAGCCAATTTCTTGTGTGCAAGTGTGCACATCGTCTGCAGTATACTCAAAGCGAAAATGAAAGTTTGACAACGGGGATTAGTTGTTCAAGCATAAGGGATGCTTGTTGACATGTAAGGGATCATGCCTGTTTGGCATTCTGTTTATTGGTAACGTCCGGTGCGTCAAAAGACATACAAGAGCCAATAAACATGACGTGCATTTTGTTTCCTACTGCAGTATCTTACAAAAAGAAACTGTAATTGTACTTTCTCCTTTAGCAAACTGCAAAAGTATTTACAGCAGTTCATGATAAATTCAGGGACTTTTGCCATTCTGAACTGTGTTCTGTGTTATTAAAATGAATGGTGCAATGGAAGATGAGGATAAGGATCCTAAACAGATGTTCATCACAAAACATCTTATGCGGGTAGTGCAGAGTTGGACTGTCACTTTTTAAAAAAATTAAAATTCTTTCCATCACAATTAAAATAAAGCATTGTCTAAATATTTATTTTGGGCCAGTTTTAATTTCTCATTAAACCAGTAGCTAAATAGTTTAAATGCACTATGCCATAACTAGAGGAAATGATGGCAACAGTATATTGAAGTTTTATTCAAATAAAACTTGGAAAGGCCATGCAATTCTAGTTATCTCATTCACAGCAGTAAAATGACTGGGTGTTGACCAAACGAAGGAACGAAAAGAAATTATAATGTACAATGGCATGGCTTAACTGTACTGAGTGGGATTGGATGAGTTGTGGTTTCATCATGTTTTTAAATAGACTTATTTCAATTATTTATCTCCTGGTTCCAAATCAATGTAGATTTGACTAGTATTGCTTACTCATAGACATTGATAAGCAACAAGACATGCAACATTCTGTATGTACCATCTACGTACAGATACGTAAGATTTGCTGATAAAGGTTTCTTTCCTCTTCCCTATTGACATGACTACATACACAAATTAAGTGTATTTTAAACCTGAGGAAACCACAACTCATTCATTCCTGCATACATCTCATTTTTGCTAATAAAAAAAACAAAACAAAAAAACATGACCTTCCTAATTGGTTGCTGGTCGAAACATCCATGCACAAAAATGTATGTTCTTTTGAACCAATTGCATTATGTCCAGTAAATATTGCAGATAATGATTTATGCAGTTATTTTTCATTGTACCTCACTTCTGTTACAACTGTCCCACACATACTTCAGTTATAACATCAAACTACTTTTCAGTTATAACATCACAATGTTTCTTTAAATTGTAAGTCCAGGTCGTGATGGAGTTCCAGTCTAGACAGCTTGGATGTGCACAGATCTTCCACTAGGGTCCGGCCACAAGGGAGATCAGTGGAAAAGTATATCCTTTTTCCTCAAAACATTTGTCGAAGGGAAATAAACTAGTGTTATGTTGAAGACGGTAGTAGGCCAACTCTTTGTCGGTGATCAAGCAAAATGCGGGTTGGGGCACACAGCGAAGTCCGTCAAGGTCCTTCATGGGTGTGTTGGGACAGTTAGACAAGTGTCTTTACCATCAGAGCCATTTAGTGTGCTTTTGGGGAGACCTTAGGCATTTAAAATGGTGTTTAATATTTGTTACAGAAATTACATTACATTAACATGTTTGACTTTTTAAGTTAGTCCAGTGTTTAATGTCATATGTTCTCACCTCATTTACTTGTGCTTGTGCGTCAATGTTTGCGCACAGTCATAAATAAAGAAAGAAATAAATTTTTCATAAATAAAGCCCCATGCTTCATAATCTGAGGATGTGGCTTACCTTACCATTGCAAATGTGTTTCCTTGATTAACATTAGTAACAGGCATTATAGGGAGTTTTCATTTACTGTTACAATTATTCAGCCCATCTGTTACAATAACGACTAGGTTGTATGGATGTAACATCAGATGGCTTGTACTTTGGTTTAAATTCCAACCCAGTTACATTATGAACAACACTGAAACAATGCACAGCAATGCACAATTGTTTCTGGCATTTATATCAAAGTCTAATCGGACAGCATTTGATCCACGAAAACCATTGATTGGTTTTTGATAGGCTGTGATCATGGCCACACTGGGAAAGCCCAGAAATTAGCAATCTGCCCTATGCTGGGCTACAATGTCGTAAACCTGGTCTGAGCAGGTGGTTGACAAAGGCAAAAATCCCATATCAGATGGATTGAAAAATTGCTATGAGCTGCACCAGAATTGCAGCTCACTGCTCCATCTTGACTCACACATCTGCAGCAGCAACACTCCTCCCACTTCGGTTGCAAGGCAAGTTAAAAATGTAAAAACTTAAAAACTGCTCCACCGCATCAAAATCCTTGAAAATACTATTTCGCCAGTGCTATGGCCATGAGCCAGACAGAGTTTCTCTCTGTAGCAGGGAACATTACAGCCAAACATTACATTGAACCTGGAGACTCACCTTTCCCACTGTGGTGATTTAGGGCGTAGGCTATGACTTATTTGATGCATTGCGTCTCTTCCTTAATGCATATCTCTTCATTGTTCAAATCAACAGGACCTTGTTCAGTCAAACTGGACAAAGGGGCAGGGGGTGGGGGGGAGGTCGAGGGCTCTGACAGCCTTGGTACATCAAGCATTCAACATGACTCTGTGTCTGGGCCTTTTTGTTTTTGACATTATCCTAACGAGAAAGGTTTTTTTTTTTTTTTTTTTCAACTGAGACGATGAAAAGCATTTGTCCATAAGAGACTCTGCACTATATTTTTAACTATTTCCCTCAATGCAGTTAAACTGATATAGCTTTGTGTTGAAGTCATATAAAAATGTCCACATTTTTCTTTTGTGAAAGAAAATATTGAAGGTTGTGCATAATTTTTTCTCATACAGCAAACCAGCCCATAAAGTTTCAGATATAAAATCACCTCCACAATGTGCCATTAATTATCATTTGCCCGGCTTTCTTATCAAAATATTTTTCTTACACTTTCATCAAAATATTTCAGTAACCTTGGTATCTGTCAAAACACTAGGAGTTTTTGAGTTTACCTGATGGCGTCTTACTCCTTCTAAATAGTTATTTGAAATATTCTGATGTCACAGATTAGAGCACTGGGTGTTTTGTTAAACAAAGACAGATTTGATTCAGAGCAGAGCCTGGTAGACTTTGGTATGAGTGTTACATGACGCATGAGCTCTCTTTTGGCATGAACACTCACTGAGCACTTGATGGAATCATGACTGGGCGATGCAAAGCTTGCGACCTTGCAGGCCACACAGTCATTCAAGAGGCAGCGTTGAACCAAACTCCCAACAGGACAAACAACTCAGACCATCATCGCCATCACTGTTAGCACTCCTCTGAGTATTGCTGCAGTGCTCAGTCTTTTGATTTGGAGAATCATGGGTTCAACAAGACTGCAAGATAAAAAAAGGGCCTAAGGAAAAAAAGAGAAGAATTGATATAATGTCTGGATGCGGACAAACAGATATGCCAAAAAGTAGACCAACCACCCTGCCATCATGCTAACTTATTTGCTATAACTTATTATAACTCTAATGCAATGCTAAAAATGGGCCCTTAAGACTAACCCAAACAATAAAATAAGTTGTAGAGACTGTAAAGTTTAATTAAATGAATGAGATTGCACTTGGAATTTGCTGCACTGGGTCAACTAATTGTACTCAACCATATTTGATTGTTTTAACATTGATTTATTTAAAACATGCAGCATGCTGGATTCCTGCAAGAATGACTTCCTACATTCACGGACAGAATATACTAGATGAAGCAACCTCATCCGACAAATCGGCCTCCAGCATCATACATCAGCTGTTGGGAATGTTTGTGACATTTTCAGTTCTCTTGACTGTAAAATGGCTGTGTAATCACATGTGTGTAATCATGGTATAACATTTTGGATGGGCTAGATACCTAGGAAAAGTGGAGGCTACAGTGCAAGGGGAAAGGCCTCAAGCACAGCTGTCCTCCCTCATGGGCTGAGAGGAAATTAAACTACAAGGCAGTTCTCCGAAGACCATTTAGTAGCCAATCAAAAATCCCCACGAGTCCAGGTAAGCCCCACTAACCTTCAGAAGAGTTCAGTTGGACGGAGGAAGCAATGAGATTTTTCTGATCGTTTCATTTGGTCCACCCTGCCCCTGTGGCCTTTCCTGCTGAGGACAAGGAAACTTTTGGACAGGGGCCTCAACTGTCGATTTTAATCTTGTTCACTACAAAGCTCATCAAATGTCTACATGTCTCAGTGCTGCAGGGATTTTTTTTTGGGGGGGGGGGGGGGGGGGGGGGGGGGGGCGGGGGAGACTGAATAAACACAGGTGAGTTTGCACTTTGACAGCAGTGAAATGCTTCTATACTGCATAAACATTACATCACCTTTTCTATAAGCCTTACCTGGCAATTGTCCATATGTGTTATTAGCTTTCTCTGGTGGAGAGGCCTTGCATATCATACCCCGAGAGTCCCTTTGGTGTGCTGTACCGGGCCAGTACCGTGCAAAGGAGGGAAATCATGCAGTCCGTGCAGCCCGACTCCCCCGGCTGCAGTGGCTGGTGGTCCACTTTCTGCAAACCGTACCTCTTTAGACTCACAGATCTCACTCTGGAGAGTGCATTGGCCAGGGCTGACATGGCTAAAGGATATATTCAGACCTGTCCCACAGAGTGTGAAAAATATATTGTGTGAGCATTTGCCAAGAATTACTTGTGGGGAGGTTAGAAGTGCATAGGCAATGCTATACAAAAAAATAATAAATAAATAAACCCAATATAAAAAAATGCATATCCTGCAGTTAACAGTTTCAGGAGCAGTGCAACTAAAATATAATGTGAAAATAATGCATTCTTTGTTCATTATTGTATAATACTGATTAGAATTATTTGTTGTTTATTTCTGCCAAAGGTTGACAATATTTAATGACAAACTCTTAAGTGCGTCATAGGAAAGTTATTCCTTTGCTTAAAAAGTTATTTCCATTTTTTGAAATCACGGCAGAAGCATAAAAAGGACAGCCTTTTAAAAAGTGAATTGGCATCTGTGGTGTGGGGATGGCTGGTTTAAGCAGCCACACCTGCCCTGGGTCAAGCTAATTAGACCTGGCCAGTTGGATAATTGGTTTGACCCAGGGCAGGTGTGGCTGCTTAAACCAGCCATCCCCACACCACAGCATCATAAATGAAAAAAAAAAAAATTCACCAAGAAAATAAGGCAACCAAAGGACACTGTGTGGGGTGTACCTTTAAACTTCCTTCTGTAAAATCAAAGATTTTTCCAGCTCTTTGCGGATGTCCTTTTTTACTGCTATAACATCCTATAAAAAACCAATAGTGAGCCAGTAGCCACTTCATGCTGTGTTCTGCAGTTACAGGCTCAAAAGACTACATGCCCACTGAACTACAGGAGATGATTGTGTACAGTGACACAAGGACAATCCTGGCAACTAAAATCCTTCTTCCCTTGTGAAGCTTCAGTCAGTATTCATCACTCTATGGGGTTGCCAACCCAAGCAGGGTCAGGATTCAACACCAGACTGCAATTGTGTCAATCATTTGACATCATGGTCTCAGGGGTAACTGTACAGTAAAATGCCCATCACCACTCTGGAATGTGGGACCAAATGTTATCTGTAAGTTCCCCTGTATTAAACATGAATTTACAAAATGTATTTAACCAATTATTACTAGACAGTTGCTGATTTATAGAGACGTTTAGAGAAATGTAAAATAAGGTGAAATTTATATATTTATTCTGCCTTGCACATTTACCTTGAACTAAAGAATGAAACAAAATCTCCTCACTATCTCACAAAACTCCATGCTTACAGTGCCATCTCTTATTTCAACTACCTTCTTCTTTATTATTAAAACTGATAAAATGACCAGACAGTGAAATAAGTGAGAGAAAAGATTGTATGATTTTAAATCTCATTAATTTCCTGCAGATGAGAGACAGTGCATGGGATGGGAAGGGTTGGGATGGTGGGGACTGTTTATTTATCGCTGTTGAATATTTAACTAAACAGCATTGAAATTGACTTTCAA
Source organism: Anguilla anguilla (assembly GCF_013347855.1). NCBI lineage: Eukaryota > Metazoa > Chordata > Actinopteri > Anguilliformes > Anguillidae > Anguilla > Anguilla anguilla. Next base: position 37,837,755 of record NC_049207.1, read on the forward strand.
TGTTGGAAAAAACTAAATTGCAAATGTTGCAGGAATCCAGATCAGAAGCATTTCGGTTTCATGTTGTGATTTGATTAGCAATGGTATGGATTAACCTACGGACCAGAACAAATACATAATTATAGCCCTTCCCTTGTTCTAGAATCCCAGTACAAATTGGGAAGAAGATGATTTTCTGACACTGTTAAGTGATGCTGTTTAATATCGTTATGGTTAAATTCCAGGAAATTGAAGGAATTGGGATTTACACTCTTCCCATTTCCCTATATAGTACATTCAAACAGCCCTCTCAAAACTAAACTTTAGATGGTCTGGAACCAAATCTCTTTTACTATTAGTCTTTTCCCTGTCACAAAGTAACTACATTTTAATGGTTAAATACATATACAGACAGAAATTCACAAAGTTAAAAACTAACTACTCCCTGAGTGTAATTTAATATTTTCAATGCATACTTGTTTCTTGTATTCTTAGTCTCTTTTTTACCCAAACAGGCTTTGTGACTGTTAAGTATATTTTCCCTTTGTACCAGTCTCCGAGAGTCAAATATGATAAACTGTATTAATGACGTAGGCCTACATATACATGCAAAGTCTTGAAAAAATGTCATCGTTAATCATTAAATTGACGATGAGGTTTTTTCAGAGGGAACAAACCATTAGAATATGACATAAGACAATAGGCTTTTCGTCTGATTAATGACTGTTGGAGCTTCGGAAAGTTCCCATCAGAAGTTAGTGGAAATGTGCCCGGGTTTGTGAGACATGAACCCCCAACGTACCCCCATGCAGGCTTGTGTAATAGCTGTCAGGGGAAAAACCACCCTCCACATTCACAGGTACAAACCGGACTGAAAATAATGTGGCTAGTTCTACTGAAATCAGCCTCTGGAACATTCTACACTTTATGTGGATTACTATCAATAGTTAATACATTGCTAACAAGTGCACTGGTACACTTAAGGCCCATGACATCTCCATCCAAAATGACTAGCTAACTAAAGTTATCAACTATGACAGCAGCAGTAGATCTAGCCCTGGACATGAATGCTAAAACCATAGGGTTAAGAACAAGAGTGATGATATTAGCCATGCTGATACAAAATGCTGCTATCGGCTCAAATGTATGCTGCTATCAGTTCTAATTTATACTACATTCTAGTTTAACTTACCTTAACTTTCTGACCTAGCCTATACTTATTGTGTGAACTGGTCTTGATGTTCATGGCTACAGATAACTGTTACATAATGAATATTGTACCTTATTGGACCTGTGTTTTATAGCTGTTCCAATGATCTTCGGTATGTACTTATTGTACGTCACTTTGGATAAATGCGTCTGTCAAATAAATGTCATGTAAAATGTAATGTACTGATGTAAACGCGGGTCATTTTATATCCTGTTTCATGCCAGCGGTGGGGCTCAGTTTTGGGGTAACAAATGAGAAGGCAGTGGTGATTAAATGTATTGATCTAATGGATTGCTGCCACGTCAGGATTGTAACCCAGACAATATTTATCTCCAATTTGCACATCAGAAAACTGAGCCACTTTTCAGGTCTGCATCTGAGGACACTCACTTAGATTGTAGGTTTACAGAGGTTGCAGGAACATAAAGATGCTTCTTCTGCCAGCCTTGATAGAGCAAGGGTCTGCTGTGCATATCACCAGGAAATATATGAAAATTATATTTATAAATTATTTGAATAGTTACATTCCTGTTTAGTCCACCTTAATACAAAATTGAGCTGCAATACTGCTGTAGGGATACACCTGGGATTAGCCACAAATTACAAGTTAGTTGAGTTGCTCCTTTTTTACGAAATTTTGTTGATTTAAATGAAGTCAACAAGAGAGGGGTGGTTTTGGACCTTTGGAATGGAACTTGCATTTGTGATTCTGATCCTCTGAAGACAATAAGGATGGGAGTGACATGAACAAATGTTGAAATTATCAAAGCAAATTGAAAAAAAAAAAGTTGGTGTAAAAGGAATTTTTAAGTAAAACATTTTAAAAGTACACTTGGAGGATAAACACTGGTGTGAAAGTAATCTTTGACACAGACGATAATTTAGTCTCACAGTCCATTTTTCAACCTGAATTTTGCTTGAGTTAACAATGTGCAGCTGATGACCACATTGGCAGCAGCCAGAACAGTCTCATTTAGACTTAGATCCATAGACTTAGGTTCCACATGACTAGCAGTTATATCAACAAGCTTCATTTATGACAGAAATCCTCAGCTGTCATTTTTTTGTTGTTTTCCAGAACAGTAAACTGGACACTACTAATTGCATAGATGTTTTATATCTAGCTGAAATGAAATGGTCTACCAGATCTGTTCCTCAAAGAGACAGAGACCTACCTGGCAGGCGGTTGAGTGCAAAGTTCTGTCATCTCATTAGCACAATGTTACATTAAGACATTCAGCTGAGACTATTTACCAGGGCAATTTATACAATTGACATTGTTTTGGATACAATCCATTTATACAGAAGGGTATTTAGCTACTGCAGCGAGTCAGATCATGTACTGTATCTTACTGTTACGACCCCAGTCGTAAGTTTGTGTCACTGTTGCGTGTGTTTCTTCTTTCCGGTTGTCATCTAATTGGTCGTTTCCGAATCTGGTTGCTCGGCTTGAAAAAGCCGCTGTTTGCCACCTACCAGTAGAGACTAGCACTTCTAACTTGTGGTTGGTGTGTTGTGCTTAGTGATTGCCTCGTTTGACTTTGCGTATTTGACGCTGTCTTTCTTTGACTCCGATTCCTGCCCAGCCCTTCTGGTTTGTTTGCTCATTAGATCTTGTGTATGACCACTGACTTGTTTCCATTGACTCCGATTCTTGCCTTAGCCTTTCTAGTTTGTTTGCCCCATGATTTTGTGTTTCTGACCAATCGCTCTCGTAATCGATTCCGATTCTCGCCTGGCCCCTCTGCTTTGTTTGCTAGTTGGATTTTGTGTTTGACCGTACGCTCGTTTTTGACCTCGACTCGCATTTTTCCCTCTGCTCACTGTATAGTGCTCCAGTTAGTGTGTTCCCAGCTGGACTAAAAATCCTACGTCGATACACAACTTTGTTATTTTGCTTTGTTATTTATCCTTTATTATTTTTTTAAGTTGCACTGGGTTGAGATTTAACACTCCGTTGGGGGTACGCTATTTGGGCTTTTAGTTTCCGACTATCAGCTAACTGTCCACAGTTCAGCGTTCAAAGCTGCCCTGTGCCCAGTACACTTCAAAGACTAGCCAGCATTCAGTTGGATTCGGATGGGCAGATAGGGACCGGAGTTACTGATCGGTTTGCAGTATGTTTCCTTTACCCATTTCCCTTGTCATTCATACTGTTACAGTCTGACCCTTGACTCAGGTCATGACAGAATGGGGGGCTCATCCACGATTTGAACCTGGGTCCTCTCGCACCCAAAGCAAGAATCATACCACCAGGGGTGCCGTAAGGGGGCGGGGGGAGGGGTTAGGATGATTCCAAGGGCCCTGACTAACAGGGACCCACAGAAAATATTAGAACATTTTCATGTGGCCCATAATCCCTGGTGGCACCCCTGCATACCACAACACCAGTGTCACACTTGGGGGTTGAACTGGGAACTTCTGTGTTAGTCTACTTTCCAAACCTTTGTGCTACACTGCTGCTTGATTATAGGTTAAGATTTAATCTCATAGATGAAACATTCATGCACCACATCCTTGCCAAATACAAAATCTTTCTGAAGTCTGCATGATTCAGCTTACTGTCTGTTTATGTGCAAAATTGTTTGCCAATAAAAACACCATTTTACCCAAACAATATTGCCAGTTATATTTTATGAGAAGATATCGTATTCAAGGATGAGAATGGCAGACGTACACAGGCTGTACATTCATAATTTGAAAGCTGTTGATTTATGCTAAAATATTTCTATTCCAATGCTTTCATCTATTGGCTAATTGGGCTACTGCAACATCAAGACTGAGACAGAGAGGGGAGTTTAAAAACATGTTCTTTGCCTTTTTTTAGGTCGTTGGTGGTCTGTGGTCTATCAGAAAGGCTTATGATTAAATCATTTAATTGAGCAAACTGGCCAAGTGCAGATTACCTGAATAAATATGGTTGTCATACAGATAGTGGAAAAGATAATCAATTCACTAAATGGAAGGTGTGAGGCAATGCCATCTAACAGTCTGGTTAAAGCAACAATTCACTGAAAGAAGTAAACAAATCTTGAATATTTTATGTTGGGTAAATGGGTTTTCAAGAACTTTTTTATATGTACAGAATGTTCATTTCTTCTTTAGTTGGAGTATTAAATTTTTTGGCAAACTATGAACGGGAAAGATCAACGATAAGTCTGTAATAATTTTACTGCAAATACAAACCTAAATCTTTCCAAAACAAACATTAGAAATCTCCCTTCCCTTTACTGAGACAAGCATCTGTAATACCAGTGGTGTCACTGCTCTTTTCCAAAGGCCCCCAAAAAAGGAATTTATAGTTTGATAAGTTGATCAACACACTTTCAGTGTTAGTGAATTATAAACAAATATTAGGGGACCAAGCACCATAGGTGGTCAATGACCACAATGTTCAGGTTCCCTAATCGTCATTGTTCAGGTTTTAATGTGAACTGTTGTTTCTATGAATTCAGAATTCTTTTTTTTTTCAGTGCAGTTTTAAGAACACAGCTTATAAATCTCCCTGAAATTGGCTGGTGGGCTGGTGGCTTTAAGAGTAACTGAACAGGGCACACAACATGGCATTGACTGGCCCTCATGGTGGTGCTATAGCAGTGGATTTGGTTTAAAATTTTAAGCCTATGCTGTAGATATGATAATTGGTATGACTATGTATCAAACAGGGATTGTGGTGTAATAATAGTGGTGGATTCTGGAATTGAACCAGGAGAGATTCTCTTAAACTGAAAGTCAGCCTCTCTATATGCCAAATAAATGGTTATTGCTGATCCTTTATTTATACAGGTTTAGTCACTGAGATGGAAATCAATTTTAATCAACGGGCATGGCAATGTTTCACAACTCTCTTTCTCTCTGGTTGCTCTGATATTAAAAACTAATTCATGTGTGACAATTAATTCATATCTGTCCATATATAAACAGTTAACCCCAGCTGCATAGAGTGGTGGTTACTGAAATCCCCAAAATTATGTAATTGAAAGACAATTGACAAATAGTACTGTATTATTTTCAATATATATGAACATCTTTGTGGAAGGCATAGGTGCAGCTGGCTGGAGGAAGTCTGTTGATCACTGCTGATTTCAGGTCAAATTGTAATTTAATAGGACAGAATTTAATGTGTTTAATTGCTTAGTTTTTTTTAAAGGCAAATTCAATTTATAGTATATTTATATAGTGTATTGTGTTAGACATAAGGCTCTGTTTTGTGGTTTCTTGTATTTCTGATATAGTTATACTTCCATATTCATAAATGCTGCTTTTCATTTTGATCATTTTCAAGTAATTTTGCTTAAATTTCACAGCAATGTGAGATTATAATTTTATGCTGTATGCGGCGGATGTATATTGGTATATTTCGTTATATTTATATATATATATATATATATATAGAGTTCTGGGTAGTTAGCAGCAGTTATTATTGACCTTGCCAAAAGAGGACTTCATCACACAAATACTAGTGAGTCTACCTGCAGGAGTCCACCAAGGAAGGTCACAGTGTGCAATTTTCATATTCCATTTTTGATTTAATCTTTTCTATTTTGTCTGTTTCTTAATTTCCTTGTCATTGCTCTAGTCATTTTGTTTCTTCCCCTTCAATCCTATCTTCTGATTATAATCACTTATGTAGGATGACATCTCACAGCATTGGTTATCTTCCAATCCCTGTCTTTCTTTCCCCTAGCAGAAGGAGGGACACACCACCGAGGAGCTACAGCTGCTATTGCTTGTTTCACCCAGTTGCATCCTCTACTCTGAATCTTGTGACTGCAGGTTTGTGGAACTGTCAGTCACCATTCCAAAAGGAAGATTATATCAAACCCCAGGCCTCCTTGCTCTCTACCTACTTCATGCTTCTCACCCGAGACGGCGATCACACCAGAAAATAAAACCAATCCTGCCACCCTCCTCTCCACCTGCTTTCTTTTCCCCACACCCCCAGATCCACAGGCAGAGACAGGGGCACTGGCCTCCTTATCTCCCCCTCATGGAACTTCCGCGTTATCTTTCAATCAAATCTCTCAATCTGCCCTTGAATTTCATGCTGTCACTGTTCTTTACAGATTTCATTTTGAAGTTCTGTATCATTCTCTGGGTCCACTGGGGATCTTCGTTAGATGAGCTGAATGCCCTGCTGCTGAGTTTCCTCCCAGAGAATGGCGCCCCCAACTTCAACATCTGACACCTTGCCATCCATCATCTTCAGTCTAAGCTTGTCTGTGATTAGTCTGCTTTATTTCACTCCAATGAAAAAACACCTTAACGTTACTTTATAAACTCCTCAAAAAAAGTTTGGAAATTTGTGTTTGGTAGATCATATCTCTGTTGTATGTTATATAATTGGAAAGCCTGTTCATTTCCCTTTACAATGATGTCCCATTTGTAAGGATCATGCATTTGTGGGATGAGCAGCACAGCTGATTATGTGGGTGGGGTCCCAAGTGAAATGTGCCAAATTTCCCTGCCAATGTTAAACAGTGTATTCTCCTGTTGGTATTGACTATTGTTTTGAGTTGTTTGGGGGATTTGATGATTGAACTCTCTATCAGTAACAAGGAACGGAACAATCAATACATATTGGTAATTTTACGCTTTATTCATTGAACAAACAGTCAGGAGCCTCAGTAGTGGGTGGAAGAACCATGCACAGCCACAACAGCCTGGCACCTCCTCCTCATGCTGGTTACCAGCCTGGTCACACGTTGCTGTGGGATGGCATTCCATTCCTCAACCAGCATTTGTCGCAGGTCAGCCAACGTGGTTGCGTTGGTCACTCTAGCACGTACAGCACGCCCGAGCTGATCCCACAAGTGATCAATTGGGTTGAGGTCTGGGCTGTTGACAGGCCATTCCATTCAACCACGTTGGCTGACCTGTGACAAATCCTGGTTGAGGAATGGACTGCCATCCCACAGCAACACGTGACCAGGCAGGTGACCAGCATGAGGAGGAGGTGCCAGGCTGTTGTGGCTGTGTATGGTTTTTCCACCCACTACTGAGGCTCCTGACTGTTTGTTCAATGAATAAAGCGTAAAATTACCAATATGTCTTGTTTGTTGCTTGTTACTGATAGAGAGTTTGATCATCCAATCTCCCAAACAACTCAGAACAATAGAGTCAATATCAACAGGATAATACACTGTTTGACATTGGCAGGGAAATTTGGCACATTTCACTTGGGACCCCACCCACATAATCAGCTGTGCTGCTCATCCCACAAATGCATGATACTTACAAATGGGGCATCATTGTAAAGGGAAATGAACAGGCTTTCCAATCATATAACATACAATGCTAATAATACAGTGACAACAGAGATATGGTCGACCAAACACAAATTTCCAAAAATGTTTTTGAAGAGTTTATATTATATATTTTACTTTATATATCAAAGTTTAAAACATCACCATGGGTGTACAAATGCATCTGAGTGAAATTGCCGCAGTGATGCTAATATATGTCTAATGGTAGCAAATCTAAAAGAAGTACAATTGTAAAAGGAATAAAAAGAATAACATCTGATCAAGGAAATGTTCACTGATATAAGGAGCACCCTATGAGGAATATGTACACCTGTCTTGCAGATTTTAACAGGTGATTAAGTAAATCATCTGAAAGTAATGAATTCAGCTCAAGATGTCATAAATAATGATACGTTGCTACAGCCCTGTCTATAGAACAGAGTTCATTGAGGGCAGCAGTGGTACCTGTACCTGTGGCTTTTATGGAGAAAGGCTGATGCTGTAATCTAGCGGCATACTCTGAGGCATATCAGTTTACAAGATACGCTCGAGTTGCAATGCAGTAATGTAATGCTGAATGAAACCAGTCTGCCTCGCTGCTGCAGAACAACTATCATGTTTTTTTTCCCCGTTTCCTTTTTGCAAGGCAATTCAGATAAACCAGATTTCATTCACAGCCATCCCTCCATGAATGATGTCTGAGATTTGCATGGTGAAGAGAAAAGAGGGGGGTTGATACTTGAAGGCATCTCAGCTCTGCCTGCCGTCCTGCTAACGGATACAAACAAAAGGCAAACTGCTAATACAATAGCAGCCACCCCATCATAATGAAACCAATACCAGCAATGTGATTGAAATAGAAAGCCTGCAGGTCAGACTGAGTACACTCTTTTTTTTCAGAGTAGCACAATTATAAATTTCAATGAGCCAGCAGTTACAACGGCAGAATATAGTAATGAGTTAATTATAATTCCATGCTTTTCCAATCTTTTGTTTTGGAAATGATGTAGAACTATGAGATTTCCTGATTTAAAATCAAAATAAAAAGTACATGATGTAGCCATGTGTAAGCTTAATTCTGTTCTCCTTTTAAGTGACAATGCTATAATTTTCACTAATTTCAAAACTATGGCCATGGTTCTTCATTTCTTCCACACAAGTAGTCACTTTTGCATCTTGCATCTGTTTTTTTTTAGCAAAACAAAAATGCAACTCAGTCTTAGATCATAATCATTGATCGATTAAAATAGCCTAAGCTTGGGGGCCTTTCTGTCATGTCTGTCAGGCAATCATGAATAATCGCTTGGAACAACTCATAGACCTATGCCAAAATCCCATGCACTGTGCAATATTGGGACCGGAAATTCACTGTGACAATTTCAGTAATCATAAACAATTTTCTTTATGATTTTCCTGGGAGAACTTTTGGGTTTGGAAGATAAGTCAGAGAAAGCCATTCATTCAGGGTGGGGAACGCATGCTTTGGCTGCACACTGTAAAACCTCCTGAATCAAAGAAGATGACCATGACTAATGGTTTCTCTAAAGGCACATTCCAAAGTTTCCATGTCATTAATAACATTTCACTTCTACAATTGACATTACTTCTTATCTAATCTTTTCTTTGAGCCACCTGTTGTAGATGCAAAGTGCGTCAACTTTTTCTTTCCTGTGTCAAAATATTTTTCATACAAAATCACCATGGTGAGGAAGCAGACCACACATGTACCAAATTATCCTGTTAAAATTCCTTTCATGTTGCCCCATCACATTTTATTCAATGAGTCCTGTTTAACCCTGTGTTTTTTCACAGTTAGATGTTTTCAATTTGGTGAGTCTACATACATATGAATGTGTCCATTAAACAGTCACCTCAAAAGTTTTAAGCACCTTTGATAAGAATTTGCAAAAAAGAAAAAGGCTGTATAAAATAAACATAGGTCGTGAGCTTTATCTTTATGCTTACAAATATCATGTGGTATGATGTGATATACAATATAAAAATAAATAAGTTTCTCAGATTCAATATTTTTCAACAAGTAATAATTTATTTTCCCAAATAGATAGGTTCCCACTGAATCATCTTTTGTCGTTGTTTTTTTATTTTTTATTTTTTAATGAACTCGGAGAACATACTGCGGAGGATCTTTGACCATTTTTCTATACAGGATCTTTCAATATCGTCCGCTATGCACACTGTAGACATTCAACAAATCTTATTGAAATACTGCACCATTTGCATAGAGGATATGCATGTATTAAAGAGTAAATCATTTTACTGTGGAAAACAACAGCCGAGAAATTGCAGTTGTCAGTAATATTTTGGCATATGCATGTATTGAAAACTCATTTCTACATGAACACATCCTGTTACTTGCATTGGGCATCATTAAAACTTTTGTATTACGGGCTGATCTCAGAGGCCCCCCTTGATCTCAGAACAAACCTTACTACTGTGGGCAGGTGCGTGGAAAGTATGGGAACTGCAGATTGGGCACACGGCACAATCACCAGTATGCAGTGTTAACATTTACAGAAGAGAACCTGATCACATTGTTACCTGTGCTGCTGAGCAGGCATTTGAAGAATCAGTTGATAAACATTCCAGAAAATTATTCAGACAGGCAAAAACCGCCTTGTTTTGGCATCCCCTCCACAATCCTCTTGGTTGTCCGATAAAGATCGGAATTTCAATGTTTATTTTTGTAACAGACTGAACCATCCAAGAAATTGAATGTAGCTTTTCCAGAGCCAAGCTCGGTCATGCAACCGTGTGCCATAATAATTGCACAACCGCCATGTGTCATCATGGTCTTTGCAGGACATGAAACTTTTGGTGGGCCCCCCAACAATCACATGGAATAAAATGATCATGCATATACCTAAGCCCTTTACTTAACTGATATTCGTACAATGTTCAAAACCAAAAACAGCAATGTAGTACTCTTCTATTCTCCCCAGTGAAACCATTTCTTCTGATGAAAGCTGTAACCAAAAATCAAAAAGAGGGGTTACTGAAAAGCTAAAGGGGCTTTGTCCTTTGTGCCCCCCATACCCCAACCCCCCACCACCCGAATCGCGTACGGTTAATATTAGAGGTTCCACTTGACTGATGCAATGGACCGAACATTAGAAGCCCTGGCATACTTCTGGAGAGTTACCTTACTCAACCATGACTGGCAACACCAAAGGCTGAAAGGCTCCCCACTGGAGACCTGAGTCAGGGCTCTCTTGTTGCCCCAGCCCCCCCACACCCCTCCCACTCCGAGGCCAACCACCCACCCCTGACGGCACCTAGCCTTTGTTCCCCTGAGCCAGCCTCTTTGCCCTGAAAACAGTTGGCTGGTCAAAAGAGCTCAATGGACCACCAACATCTTGGGGGCAAAAACTAGGCAAAAAATATATTTGAATGCAAATACATTTTGGTGAAAAAAAGCAGCATGCCCAGGATCGTACACTCACCTTCTGTGGTTTTTGCAACTGTTCATTGCAAGTGATGAGAGTTTATGGAATAATTAACTTGAATAAAATAACATTCATGGTTAAAAAAAGAAGTTTATTCTCTGCTACGTGGTGGATATTCAGTTGATTTTGGTCACTAAGGCAAGCAGATGTAGGTCTCTGTGTATAGTTTTCCTCAACTTGGAATACAGATGGATAGGAAGAACAAAAAAAAATTATAGAAGTACTTCATTATAATATCATGCATTTCTATTATATAATAATTATAATTATATAAATCATACTTCATATAATGCTTGCATACAAAATTACATCAGCTAATCAAATTCATTCACTTCTCTTTGCAGCATAACCATTTAAAGCAGGCTAAGTCATGAATCTGTTTGGCCCTTTCTCACTTTTACATCTGCACCTTGGCTCTTCTTCATATGATTTCATGCCAAAGCACATAGCAGTGCCATGCACTGGCAGGATCATAGGTCTGTTGTCATTGTTTGCATTGTGTTGCACTTTAAGTGGAAGTGATGGGTGTGATAAAGTCTGGATCAAGATGTCTTTTTTTAAAAGGTAGGTAGACGGCCAGAGCTGAGAGCACTGCACTTAGTGGATCTCACACTGCACTGAATGAATCACAAACAGCGCTGACTGGATCTCACACTGCATTGAGTGGATCTCGCACTACACTGAATGAATCACAAACTGCATTGAGTGGATCGCACACTGTGCTGAGTGGATCACATACTGTGTTGAGTGGATCACACACTGCACTGAGTGGATCTCACTTTAATGAGTGGAACTCACACTGCACTGAATGAATCACAAACTGTGCCGACTGGATCACACACTGCATTGAGTGGATCACACACTGTTCTGTATGGATCTCATGCTGCATTAAGTGGATCTCATGCTGCTCAGAATGAATCAGCAGAATTCATTAAATATCCACAAATTCTTTGGCTTACAATCCAAAACTAGCATATAATAAACTGCTGGTCAGTGTGGTGTACATATTAAGACAGTGTTAACTATTGTTGCCCTCTTTTTTGTGTTATTCTGGAAACAACAATGAGAAAGAATAACGCTTAACAAGCGACTACATCTGATCCATCTAATTGATTTATCTGGTTGAATAAACAAGGGCTTGGTTTAATCCTTAATTCTGAGAGGTCTTTCTGCAACCTTTTTGCACAAACTACATGGCTAAACTGACAATAGCATGAAGCAAGTTGTGTGTTCTAGCCTTGGGTCTGCCCCCAATGAAATATCTTAACTTTACTGACGTAAATGCTGGATGGTGACAGGAGAGTGACACTCAAAAAAGACATGTGACCCAGTTTAAAGAAGGAGCATAACAGGTGGTCCATGGCTGGCGGAAACATAGCACTCTTCATTTGCTTGATCGATGTATACAGCCGTGAATTAAAAAACAATAGGAAAACCCAGGGCTAAACGATGGTTGGACTGCGATCTAGTGCGCCATTGTTCTGGCAGCCCACCTCCCTGCCTGCATGGTGCGTGAGTATGATTGCAGGGACCATGGATAACCGGCTGAAGATAAGCACCAGTCTGGTATCAGAGCGGCATGCGAAGCTGGTCTTGATTAAAGCCTGGCTCTGTTTCAGTCAAGTGACATTTTTCTATCAGCCTGGTTTCATGTGAGATGCAGGCCGTAACTTAATACAACCTTTAAAAGGAAAACACTCTTTCTTCTTCAGCCTTTATCATTGATTGAAGGTTTTGAGCTATCAGATTCGCTGACAGGATTCACGGCAAAGAGGCATAACCTTTGTTATGATCTCTTCAGTGTTTCCGGCAGGAATTCCACGGCAAGAGAAAGGAACGGCTCTTTGGCTCAGTTGGACGACTTTGGGATACATTTTGATGGCTCATTTCAAGTGTTTTGTAAGCAGATTGGTGCACTCGCCGTGACTGCTAACAAGACTGAAGCGACGTGAACATCAGAGGGGCCGTCAACCACTCAGAGGGGATTCCCCGGATGCACCTCATCAAATATCGTTTCACTCGAATCTAAACTAGAGAGCAAAGTTGGCTTGTTTCCAGGAGGTGGTGGATAAAACTACAGATGAATTTGTTCTGATAAGCCTTGTAGATGTGCAGCAGACGTGGAGACACAAGCCGCACGTGTCATAAAGGGCTGCCAATAGCTAGAGTAGGAAATCCCCAGGCAGGGTTACTGGGTTGTGTGAGAACACGTGCATCATGATTGCCAATAAGGCATACCTTTTAGTTAGATTTGAGACTACATTACAATGAGAAGATTTTTCAAATTAACTGAAGTTTTATGGCTTGGATCACTGAAAGATTCTGGACTTCCTGTTCCTTTGCTGCAACATCCTTTGTCGATTTGGGAAGGTGTACACTAGAATTCATTTCCCCGGAAACATGTACAGTTATCAACTGGTTCTTATCACTTCACAGTCCACTGGTGCTGTAGCTGGCATCTTAACTCAATCTGATTGCACAGAAGAGCTGCAGGTGAGTGATGTGGGTGGAGTTTCTCTTCACTCCCTCACTTAGTGACACTCTAGCATCATTGGACCAAGGAACACAGGCAATATAGGCAGGTAGGTATGTGTTCCCTGGGACTATAAGGTGACCTGAAACCATGGCTATCCTCATCTGATTCGTACTGATCTCTTTATTTAGGGGTAACCACACACTCCTGGTGGCAGGAAAAAGGTTGATGGAGATGGAGAACATTTGAGAGGTGCCCCCAGTCTGGACTGAGGCACAGTCCTGGTTGTGTTTACTGTAGGCAGTGCTCTGTAGGGGTTCCCTTCAGATGTGTCTTCCTAGAACTGTGATGCTCTCAATGGGTCATAACAGCTTTGGCAGACCCAAACCCTATGAGAAAGTGTCGCATTAGTCTTACGTCCATCATTATAGTATACATAGAACATCTTGAACCAAATATACGGGATCAACACAGGTCAAATGATGGGGTGTTGGAAGCAGATGTACGTACCATTTTGTAATTGATTCCTTCCTGGCTAAATATGAGCATGGTTCGGCTTGCTTAGAACATGAGCAGGAAACATCTCTGCAGAAACCTAATGCAGGTTTCTACTGAGTGGTGTTGGTGGGCCAGTCTTTCCTTAAGACCCTGAAGGTCTAGTGCAATAACACAGACACTGTATTTTATAATATGCCACATTTCAGTTGAGACCCCACCCAAATTTCCCATAAGGCTTTAATCTTGCCAACTGTGGTTTTGTCAACCATGGGGGTTTTTAGGAACTTAACGACTATGGTTGGTTTCGGACTGCTACATTTCTTGGCCTGCAAAAAAATGCATGTAAAATTTTGAAGGAAGCATTCCCAAAACAGTCCGTCTCTTTAGGTTGGTGGCTGTCTTAAATCTCACCATGGCTAACTTTTTGCTATCTGTGCTAATGTGGCAGACATCAGGTGAAAAACACACTTGGGATAGCTGTGGTTCCTTTCATCTAATCTCCTGAAGGTTTTTCAATACAGCAATCGGCAGGGCCTTTCAAAAATCCCCGGGAGGCTGGCCTGTGGGGAGTTGGCTGACGTTCACCTGAGGAAAGATTTATTCTGTGTGTGTAACTTCTCACCTTGACCTTCTGCCTTGTCCAAATATCATAAGTGGTCTGCCGAACACGATCGGAGCAGCAAACAGTAGTGGAGTGGGATTCAGCCATGCAAGAACGGTGTCTTCTGCGGAGCATGTGTTTGGTTAGGAACAGAGTAATCAAAGACCTCCTCAAAGTCCTGTCGTCTGTGAATCTGAGAGCCCACCTCAAAAGCGTCTAATCCTGTTAATCGTGGTCAAAGCAAACACATCAATAACAATAGTTTACAACATCTCCGACAACAGCTACATATACCCCCCACCCCCCAGCCCCTCACCTTCAGTGTTTAAAATCTTGGCACCACAGAAACTGGTCTTCTGAGAAATAATCCTATGTGCTGTTCTATTCCTCAGCAAACTTCACTCACAGTGATAGTTTTACTACAGACAGGACAAACAAATCTATACACGAAAACAAGAAATACATTAAATTCCACTAATAGCCATAATGGAATCCTACTTGCCACAACTGAAGCACATACTATTAACAATGACTACTATGCAACACTGAATTTGACACCATATTGCATACTCCACAAACCGAGGCATGATACAGTGTGTCCTTCTGCTTGGATCTTGGTTGTGCTACGCTAACCATTGCCGTGAGGCCTGGGTGCTGATGTGCAATTGCCCGTAGCATCACAGAGGCAGCTACAGCTGCTCAGTGTGTCCGCCATCATCAGGGACTTCTCTGCTTGACGAGATGTCTGCACCAGCTGAGCCTAGTCCCAAGCAATCCAGTTCAGTGACTGCGGAGGGTCAGCCGAACTGCAGAGTGAAACAGAAGCAGCCTGCTGACTGTGTGAATTTCAGGAGACGTGCGCTTTCCAAAGTTCACAGAAATGTTGCAGCTGTGCAGCAGGGGGGAAATGCGCGATACTCTCATTCCCGAAATCCAGTAGCACAGGATGTTGTGATGCCTGGATGTAGAATCAATTAATCAATGCGCTTCATTTCATTTTTTCTTTTAAAAACGGCTGAGGAATCTAATCTGGTCCTGGGTAGGTGATTTACTGCACTGTGTAATAATGCCAATTAAATTAGTTAAACTAGTTTTGAATAGCATCCAAAGGGCTTAAACCATCATTTCCAGTGTTTGAAAAGTTTGAAGTGCCCTACATTCAGCCCAATGCTGCAGTCAGACTGGCCCAACATTCCGCACCTGTTCCTTTTACACCCGGATCCGACAAACAGCAAGCTGCTCTCTGCCACATTAGCCTGCTGCCCCCCCACTCGCGCACAAGCTTTCCTTACATCCAGCGCGGTGAGTAGGCGCACAGGCCTAGCGGTGTGCCCTGGTACGGCTGTGCGCGCCACAGCGCAAAGGTCAGCGAGATTTCCATTTCAGACACAGCCAGGCCCCCAATTAAACACTCCCGCACACAGCAAAGAAAAAAAAAGAAAAGAAAAGACCCCAAAAGAAATCTCCCGCATCGTAGAGACAAGCGCCCCCCGTCATGGGTGCACCACCTAAAAGGGCCGGCCGCCAACACAATGGGGCAAAGGACAGTGCGCGCTGTCCCTGTGGCTGGTGGCGGCCAAGGGGGTAGGGGTCCCCCCCGCTGATCCCCCGCTGCTCCCTGCAACATGCTGAACAGTGGGGGTCTGCTCTCTGTTTGTTTAAAACTCACAGAAATCCCATTAAAGCCCTGATTCCCCTCGTTTAGGGCTTCCAATGGGACACAAAGACAAGCCCTGGGAAGCGGCACATTGCAAGGGACACCAATTATCCCTGCGAGGACACTGGGCGGCTTGTCTGTGCTCAGGGACATGTCAACTCGTTGGACGACCCCCTTCGTCAAACCTATTCAGTGGAGCAAATGGGGAGGCATCTTAATTGGTGTTGGGCAAACAGATTTTGTCACAAAGTTGCAAAGGAAGCTAAGTAGCTGAATGTTCACATTGTCAAACCCCTGACCCAAGGGTGCAGGGCCTTTCCGAGACATCATTATGCTCCATTACTTTGATTAATCGTCCCTGACTCCTCTACGCCCAGCAGGGAAGAACCAGGACAGTAATTAAAAGCAATATTCTGGCAATAACTCTCAGATTAAATAAAAAGTGAGCCCTTTTCTCTACGTACAATGATATGATAGTGGCAAGGGGTAGGACTTGGCAGATTAAGAAAACAACAAAAAAAAATGGCAAGGGTCTTGGAGGTCACATCAAGTTGTTTTCCCCTTTTTGTGTTTTGGGGTTTTTGTGTAACCCTTAACCCCCCACCCCAGCCCCTGACCCTCCTCATTTGGTCTTCCAGTCTTCTAAAAAGGGTGATTTGGTTTGGAAATCACTTGACATCATTAGTTTTCGAGAGCAGCAGCAATGACAGAGGGCTTGTCTTGGCTAACGAAAACATATGTTGGACCAGTGCCTGTGGCCCACTCTCGACCTCAGGTGAAAGGTCTGGAATCGAGGCCTGCATTCCATCTACGGGCCTAGCTCAGGCACAGCTTGGGAGGTGTCCATATTTGCTGATTGGCTGACTACAACAAGGGCCGCTTGGTAACAATAGGGCCCCCTTGTTTCCCGGGGAACAGAGCACATGTAGTTCAGAAACCAACGAGGGACCTTACAACCCACACCAGGTGAAAGCTGACTAATTAGCAAGATGGCATTGACTTGATTTCATCTGTCTCACACATTAACAGTCTGAATGCCAGGACTGCACTTTGTAGACCTGCATAGTTTTGTGTGGTCACTTATTTAAATAGCAAGATTCATAACAGAATAATTAAAATACAGCTTCTGAATTATCTGAATTTGAAAGGTCTGTTTTTAGTTTTAGTTTTTCAGTGTAGTTTTTTAGCTTATTAAAAGCTCAGCATCATCTACTTGGACTTTATTAAACCTCAACAGAAATAGATGACATAAAAAAAATGAAATGTGGACGTGAGTGAATTATCTTGTGACCCACTGTGATGTTGCTTAGTCCCTTGGTCATTCTATTGTCTCTAAAATGTACTACGGTGCCTGTGCATAGGTACAGTAGAAACAGGCTTGATCCAGATGGCAGATGATTACATAAAGGTCAAATATCAGATGGGCATGCACATGCAATCACACACACACACACTCACACAAACGTGCACACACACACATACACACACGCACAAACACATTTACACACATGCATAGACACACAAGCCACAAACAATCAAATACACAATCGGACAGAAATAGGACCTTTTTTTTACATTAGAAAGATAAAACTGATTCAGTAAAAGAGTAAGTCCTGTCGGTAAAATATTTGCACATGTAGCACAAATTAATCAAATTAATTTAGGACAGCTTACTTATGTCAGTGTGTGTTCTCGTATATAATTCATGTTGATATACCCTTCTCCATTATCCGTATCATTACTATATTAATTTTTTTTGTGTGTTTTCTGCCTGTGTTTGTTACTTGTGTGCTATCTCAGGACTGTAACATGCTTTTCCATCTTTGCTGCCAGAATCTTCTGGGAAAAGAGATTCTTTGTTCTTTAATGAGACTTCCTCATAAAATAAAGGTAAAAACAAAACCAAAAAAAGTGAAAAATAATGTTGTATGTTTGTAATTGCAATTCATTTCTCGTAGTGGCCATCTTCCGGTGCTGGCAAATTTTTAGATTTGCACTAACATTGTGTAAACGATAGTTAAATGCTGGACAACCAGATAGATTAATTATGTGCTGTGTGGTGAGACCTCCAAAATATTGCAGAGAAGACTCTGGAAAAGCAAACTAACACTAAAGGCGCAAGAATATAAATAACCTGGCTTCATTTTCTTCTCATTAGTTCCAAAATTGTTTGCTCAGTTATTACAGATGAATACACTCAAACATTAACAAAGACCAGAGCAAGGGAGCGAAGGAGACAGAGAAAATGCAAGAGCAACACTGGGGACAGAGAACGTGTGTGTGGGGTGTGTGTGTGCGTGCGCACGCGTATCTGTGAAAGATAGAAGGGGTGTGAGAGAGCGAGAGAGAGAACCGTGCAAACTCTGTGTTCACATCTTGAAACAAAATTATTTGGGAAAGAACATTGGAACCAATTTCTGTTTAAGATCTTTGTTTTGTTATACATTTACAGATGTACAAGTTAAAATATATTATAATACTGGTTATAGAACCCACCTAACCTGGGAAGGTTCTGAAACATGCAAAGACCATGAACATGCCAATGTTCAAATCTGAAAACCTGGCAAGAACACAATATTATAATCCTATATTAATATTTTGCATTTCCAAAGGTGACATTTAAAACAGTTCAGTAAATTAAATTCCTCCTTAACCGATACTCATATTTTACAGCTAATTTCCATCCATCCTTCCATTCATACATCTATCCATCCATCCATCAAGGTTTTAACCCACTTTTTCCTGGGCAGAGCACTCAGCAGGGAGGTGCTGGAGCCTATCCCAGCATGCAGTGGGAATACACTCTGGACAGGTTGCCAATCCATAGCAGGGCCCACGTAACATTCAAGCACACCTTTATGCCTATGGGCAATTTAGAATCTTCAATTAGTCTACTGCATGTCTTTGGACTATGGGAAGAAAGCAGAGTACCTGAAGGAATGACTCACATACATGGGGAGAACATGCAAACTCTACACAAAAAGGACCCTTGGTCAAGATTCAAACTCAGCACCTTCCTGCTATGAAGCAATTCACTGCACCACTATGCCACCCACATGGCATCATGATACACAGAAAACATTGCACTGGAGTATCAGGCTTTAATTGACCGAGCAGCATTGCACTGGCCTAGACACATAGGCCACTGCTTGTAAAAAGTGATACATACAAGCTATGTAAAACACACTTATGAATGATGAGCAAATTTGTGTTTTTAAAGCTGCAGTAGGTAACTTTTATAGAAAGATATCAGGGAACGGTCATGCTTAATTGGTAGCAATCATAGAAAGAGATGCTGTGAGAGAAATCCAGAACCCTACACTGTGTTTATGCCCTCAGCTGCGTAATAAAACCAGGGATTTGACCTACATTTTTGTTTACAAAACCAAGTTGTTTACAACGTCAACATGTCATGAACCAATCAATAATGAGATTGACCTTGCATTTTCACATAACAGTATACATAGCTAGAAGTGTTGAGATCAAGTTTCAAGAACAGTGGACAAACAAACTGCTTTGGCACTGCAGTGGCAAAACAAAGAAAACAAAAATGGATACAGATCAGCTGAAACTAGAATAACATCAGTGCACAATTTGGGAGGTGGCAAAAGCTCTGGGAGCAGATGGAGTTAAAGATGGACGTGGAGCTCGCATTATTTCTGCTGGACAGGAAGATCTAAATTTCAGCACTAATTTACCTGGACTTTCTCCTTGCCATCCAATTAAGTGAGTTACCTTCAAATAATTTTTCCACAGTAGTTAAGCTATTGCTGTTAACGTTACTTAATTTGGTTAACATTACTTCATTACTAGTTCTTGGAAGAATGAAACATTTGCTAACGTTATCTGTGTGTTAGGTGAAGTTAGGTCATTTACCTAAGCCAGGTAAGTAAACTAACGTTACCTGTCAGATAGATTACGTTAGTTTAGAATGAACTTGAACTCTCCCTGCCAGCTGTAGGCAGTATTGGCTGTTGTCGTCTGTACGACCAGACTCCCAAAGGATTGTGTATCAGGGCTAAGGCTGCCCCAACACATCCTCTGCCACATAACAGTTATCTGCTGTCAGAAAGGCCCTATTGTATAATGTTCGGCAGAGTACCGAATTGGGGCGAGGTGTATCAGGTAACTGTTAGATGGACGATAGCCTTGTTCAACAATTTACAGGTATACAAAATATTTTATTAACATTAGCTATTGCAAATCATCAGGTAGATAGCTTTTGACTAGCTATTGAACTAGCTAGCAAAACCATCACTTCATTAGCTACTGAACTTGATGATTAAATGTGTTATTGCCTTATCACTAAGCTGTGAAACAACAAAACGATTCACTTGTTTTGCCTGGACTCTTAGAGCTGACATCCTCCTTGCTGAGGAGTCATAGTTAGAAATGTTGATGCGTGTTCACAACGAGGTGTGTGGCGAAGCAATGGGGGTATGTCTGTTTTTCTGTTGGCAGGGCCAAAGGGTGTTATGATTTTCAAGGTGTTTAGATAAATATATTTTGTACCAAATTAACAAAAAATAAACAAATTGCATACATAATAAAGTATAGGTTTAATTAGAAACAATCCACTCTAGCCTATCGGAAAATTCTGCTAGGTAAATTCACTTTATACTTGACCATACATTTGACTTTTAGTCATATCCTAGTATAACTGGCTAAATAACTTCCTCTTTGTCCACACCAGATAATGTGTGTTCAACGTTCTGGAATATCTCAAACCAAAAAGTATACAGCATTGAAAATACAAGTTGCGCTGACAAGCAGGATGAAGACATATGCTAACCACATTAGTGTCATTATCTACACACCCAAATCTAAATGTATAACAATATCCACAAACATGTAGACAAGTGCAGTATAGACTACCGTCATTATGTTGATGTTCCTGTGTTACAGCTACCATACTACTTAAGCAGGGTATCGCCACAATTGCCAAATCTGCTTGTAATATGCAACTTTGGGCTTGTTTTTTTCCCCGAGAGTTTCTTGAAAAAAAGTGAAGTTCTGTTTTTTTGGGCTTGTTTTAAAAAATTGGGTCATTTGTCTTAAAATATAACAAGCAGCCTGTTTTTCTCACATTCCTGGTTAGTACTGTTCTAGGACACAAGCTAGTTTTAATTTCGCTATGAATTTATCCATTCAACGCCCCCCTTTCTGAATGTTGGTAATACTGGGTATCCTATCACAGTATTTGCATTTTACGAACCTCCCACTTCATTTACAGCTTGATCAAAAACCACGTAAAAGTTTTTTCCAGATATAAAATTTGCAAATTGAGTCCGATATAAACTGATAGATTTATGACCTGACCCGACCCAAAGTCTCCGGTTCTGGTAGGGTTTTATCGGGCTCAGGTGACAATTACAAGCTTGAAAGTGGCTGTCATATCGTAAAAAGTTTTTTTTTTTTTTTTTTGTAATTTAACGTGTTCTTCTAATACGACTAAATAATTAACTTGACCACATAAAGCTGGGATGTTACCATTCTGTTAAAACACCAAAAAGTATGTGCGGCTGAATCAGAATTGAAATATGTTTACCGTCTGCAGTAGTGTTAAACTTTGTAAATACCTTCCTCTCTGGGTGGGTGTGTGTGTGCGTGTTTGTGTGTTTGTGTTTAATTCATTCGGTTCCTTGCTTTAGGCGAAACCAATCAAATGAAAAAAAAAAAACTCCAATGAAAGACTGCATTTGTAAATGTTACCAGTTTAGGTGCTGGGGCCTTTGGTACTGACTACACCCCGTTTCCAACAGAGTAATCAGAGGGGGTACTGCCCCCATTTTGCGAACCCCCCCACCCCCCCACCCCCCAGCAAAATGTGGTGACGACTCAATGCTTTTTTAAAGACCTCCACAACCACCAGTGCTTCTTTTGAAGGGGGAAAAAAAAATTGGCCTTGAAAGAGTCAAGGGGCTTTTACCATTGGTGGGAAAGTGCTGATTAATTGTGTCGTGGCCCTGTGAGAAAATACGCCCTGTGCAGGGCACTAATTATGGGCCCTGCCTAGAGAAAAAGGGCAAAACTTTCAACAAAGGCTTATCTCATATCCCAAGACAATGAGGGCCAGAGAGAATGGGAGAAAGGGAATTAATGAGGTGTGTCACCTGCCAGCTGGTAGCGGTGGCTTGTCGGGGGAGCTTGCAGACATGCCCTCTGTAAGGTTTGTGTGAGGGGAGAGCGCAGCAGGTCTTGCCTTGGCCGTGAGGAAAAGACACGCATGGCAGCCCAAAGCCGGATCGCTTTCTCCACCCCCTTCAAAACCTAGCCCAGCTCCCCAGAAACTCCATAAACAAGAAGAACCTTAAATTATATATAGATTTTTTTTTTTTTTTTAAATAAATGGAACATGTATATGTCCCAGAAATACAGTCTGCTATTCACCTACCTGATAACACATTTCTGGATATTTTCTTCATGGCAAAGAAACTGCATTTGTTTTCAATCACAAAATATTTTTTTTTGGTTCATTTATTTTTAATATAATTACTTTTTTATGATTAGTCAAAACAAATAAATAAATACTGGTTGTTCAACATCACAAACATTAGAGCATAAGCCAAGCATTGAGTTCCACTGGAGGTGAATAGTGTTTTAAGAACTAATCCATTTCGATAATTAATTTCTCCTTCTAAGAATATCTGCGTCTCTAAAATACACCCCTCCGTCTATTTTTACTTAAATTATGTCTGTGCCGCATGTCTTGCATTGATTAGTATAATATGCATTGTGCTAATGAGTGAATCTCTTTCTGTTGCATTGTGTCATTAACCTTTGGCCCTTATTCCTTTTGTGTCCTTGCACTTTGATCCTCCAGTCTTGAACCAACTAGACAGGGCCACAAAAAAAGCCTTCATGTACAGGGTCTCCGACAGGGTCTTCAGTTGTGTGATGTGAATTCAAGGCTAATAGGTAGCGCAGACCTCTCACAGGAGTTGCTTGGTGAACAACAGCACAGTCGTGTGACAGGTCACGGGAAAAAAATGGGATTCCAGCATTGTTTGATCTGTGGTCAAGTGTTGTTTGCCGCTTCTGGAAACAATCACCATAAGGGGTTCCCCCCAAACCCCCCCCCCCCCCCACCACCACTTTTCTGTTGCCTTTGTAATGAAAATATTTAAATCAGAGATTAGATAAAGAGAGGTTGCTCATTATTGTGTTTTTTGTGGCACTCATAATTGGGTTAAATCAGAAATATCCTTCCAATCAAAGTCCAGAAAAACAGCACATAAACATGAATATTTGTATGTGTAGCTATATAGCGTTTTGATTTAATGAATTTCAAATGTCGTGTATATATTGTTACAAACTGGAAGGATAAGACTTGTGTTTGTTTCAAATAGACCACCTATATGATGTATTCAGGAGAAGTATAATGTAATTTGACATCCACTGAAACTGCAACAAATAAAATAGCAGCAGCGTATTTATGAATACTAAAAACTGCTTACAGGTATGGTATAGAATATGGTTTGCTTTGTGAAATCTGAATATTTCTCAAATCCACACATTATCATTTAACTAACATTATACATGTCACAGGGTTATTTTATCAGGGTGGGAGGGGAGGAGGTGGCAAGGGGGAAGGAATGATCAGTCAAATTGTTCAGAAACTGTGCATGAATGGAAAACTTTATTATAGGTACATACATTTATTTTTTATTTATTTATTTATTTATTTATTTTTTATTTTTTAGTAGTCCCCATTTGGAGCTTTCTTGGCAAGACGCATCTGAATGAAAGACACTGTATTCCTCTGCTAGTGACTGACAGCTTGTTTTGTTTCCTTTTTCTTTTTTTAATCAAAGGCTTCAGCCTATCAGAAAAGCTGAACTCCCTCAGCCTTTATCAAAATTCTGTGTGAATCGGTGATGGTGGGGTCCAGTAACCCCATTCAAATCCCTGGCATAGTTTATCACTGGGAGCCTGGCCTCCGAGGTTAACTCTTGAAAAGCAGTGGAAAGCAATAAAGAAATCCCAATTGAAAATGCATACTGAGTATACTGATTTGGAACTGGTGTCTTGTTTTTATCTCTGCTATCTGAACCAGTGTATGTAGTTTTCAATGTGAAAACCAATGAAGCAGTCATCAATGTATGATGTTTGAATTATTCAGCTGTACGATAGATAATCCTGTGGGTTGTGGGTATATTTACTGAGCTTTGTTTAATTATTTGAAATAACTGAATTATGTTTACCTACTGTACAGACCCAATGTATGATGATACAGTTATCATTGCATGACAAGATACCACTGATTTAATCAGCACCATGATAAATAAACGTGATATTGTGTAAATTGGACATTTTCAGTAAGCTCTAACTGCAAGGGAAACAAGACTACGTCAAACCCTAGTATATGGCTGGACCTAAAACACTTCATACAGCCGACCAATGGTGTAACTTCATAACTCGGGTCTACCAATGGTGTAAGTTCATCACTCAGTCACAGACATTCACGTTTGTAGGGCTGGCCCTGCTGTTGCGGTCCAGACAAAAATGTTATATTTCACAATACACCTACCATTAGCTAATACATTTGTTGTATTGGATTCAATGTGGAGTTTGGACTAAAACATCTCTGGATTTGCTGATGTCACATATTTGAACAGTCTCATTGGTTGTGGTTTCTATGTTAACTTTGGAGGTTATTAGTCACATAGAATAGTTCAACACAAAAATATGCTTAATTGAAAACCATTTTGAAGTGGTTTCATATAGGTGTGGGTATTAATGCAATTGATTCAGTTATACACTAAATTAATTATGTTTATTAATTGAATGATTGACTGTATTGCAAAACTTGTGTTGTACAACCAACTGATTGAATTATTTGGCTATTTATGGACCCACCTGCTGCTTTTCACAATGATGACAGAGTTTGTTTGTTTAATCCATAAATTAAATCTCTAATATGTCTTTGAAATGGGTTTTTAAACCTTTATGGAAACAGAGTATTGCTGGGATTTTATTAACTCAATCAAGGAGGTCATGTAAAAATGTCCATCCATCTGTCCATCCATCAGTCTGTCCGTCTGTGACAGACAGATATCTGGAAAAGTAATGGCCAAATTGCCATTTTAATTTGCTGTGTACATTCATGTTCCCAATAATAGAAAGGAACCTATTGGTTTTGGTGACCCCGTGACCTTTAATTAATCAATTAATTAATCTGCACAGTAAGGCCAGGGGGGCAATGTCACCTTTCCTAACTTGTGTATATGGCATTGATGTGCTCTTTTGTTGCGTCTTCATGTTAGACTCCCCAGAGCTGGATCAGCCATGTCTCACTTTATTGTCTGTATGTTGTTTGTAGAACAGATCTGCCACCAATGTTTTCAGTACATCTTTGCTTTGTTCGCCTTCTTGATGTCCTTGGTAAAGCAGCTGTGTGTTTTCACACAGCATGTCAATGAGATGAAAGAAAATGGAAGAAAAAGTGACGCCTTAATTATGTGATATTTATGTGGTACAGGACTATCAATGAGGTCATCAAATCAACCCCATCTCATACTCTTATTGTTTGTCAAGACGGAGGTTGACACACAGTGGAGTTGCACAGTGGAAACTGGATAGATTCCAGATGAAGTGTTGTTGCTCCCAGCAGCATTGTTGTCCTGCTACTTGTGGGAAATGATTTGACCATCTTTGTAAGCGGCTTCTCTTTTTGTGGAAAGGTTCTCGTCCCATTTTCTTCAGCTAATTGTCACTTGTAAGCAAACACCCCTTTAATCTGTTGACTCTCACTGTTCCAAAATCATTTATATTTCAAGGGAAATGTTTGTAACCCAATCATCATGGTACAACTTGTGATTTTGACCTTGAGGTATGACGAATATCACTCTCACACATTTTTGCTGGCACCAAGGTTAAGCATTCCATCCACTGGTAGTATCCTACCCATGTGGAACCCAAAGTTATGTGCCAAGCTCTTTGAGTCAGAAAGCATGTACACCTTATTAACCAATTTATGGAGTTTGCTGGGGTTGTAATGTTCCAAGTGGCTCTTGCCTAGATGGAACGACGTAATCATCTGTGCTAGTCTATCATCTTGTAGTGAGTTTACATCGTTTTACACATAATAAACAGCGGACTAGCTAAGATAGCTTGGGGATTGCATCTTTTCCACCAACAGAAGTTGTGCTTCCCATACTGGGGTTGGATAGTGGGTACAAATAGGAATCATCCCTAACAACCCATGACTTGCTGTCCCTGGCTAGACATCATTCTGAGGTTATGGTGCACCCCTTCCATTACTACAGCCTGCCTGTGCCAATGGAAAATATAATATGACCTCATCATCTGAGTTGCAGCTCTCACTGTCTTCACTGCCAGTAACAGGTACAGCCTGGCCTTTCTTCCTTATACTCTTGGATTACTGACATCCAGTGGCGGTTGGTGAGCTGAAAATTAGCGGGGCAGAAAACTTCCCCTTAGATGGATTATTGGTCTCCGCCTGTGTTCAGTCATTTTCCTTGATTATCAATGCAAAAATTAATTCACAAAACACTCAATGCCATTAGCCCATTTGGAGAGAAATAAAATGATTTCTATTTTCATTGCAAAATTGTGCACATTTCATCAACACTATTTGGGGAAATATAGACCTCTTCCTTCTATGCACTCAGAGTATTCATGGCAATGGTATGCAATGTGCAGTAAAAAAAAGAAACAATTATGAAAGCTAACGTGGTAGTTAAAAGTGTAGTCTTTTTTTGTTTTCGTTTCGTCTTTTTTAGCGATTAACATGGGTTTTTCAACATTGAAGTTATCACTTCATCTTCCTAACATGATGTGAAGAAGCTGTGTTACTTGAAAATTGATTAATCAGATAATTGGGGTGCTTGTTAATCAAGAAAAATCAATGAAACCAGGTTTAGACCTGTGATCAGTTTAAAGGAAAGTTTTCTGTCCCACCAATTTTCGGTTCACTAGTCTCTGCTGCTGACATTCACCTAAAACATGTTGCAAAAATGTTGTCACAACAGTGCCTAAATTTGGGAATATTTTTTGATGGATTGATATTCATTGCATCATTTTATACATACTGAACTGAATAACAAAAATGCAATGCATTATGAATTTATCATAAGATTTTTTAATAACTTTAAAATAGGGATAAAGTGTATGTATGAGCTATTTAGAAAGTACTGTAACTTGTAAGAAATTATCTGTTCAACTGTTTGATGACAATAAAAAAATAGAAAATCATCTGGTAACATTACCATTTCACCCTGGAGCTTGTTAACCAGTGTGAGATGTGAGATTGAACTGCTGTACCCATTTTAATACTGTGTGTACTGAGAAGGCCTCTGTAAGTGGAGGATGGGGGGGGGGGCTGCAAAGTGTGTGAAGAGAAAAAAAGGCATGGAGAGGAGGCAGTGGTGGTCTGGTATTTTCTTTGGATGGAATATAGCCAGCCCTCAAGGGAGTTTTAAAAGCGATAGCTAAGCAGTGGAAAGGAAAAATGTTGATTGATTCCATGCCAGAGTTACTGATTTTTTATTTCACACAAGTATTGTCAAAACATAAGGCCCTATTCACTATTGAAATATGAAAATTATAACAAGTAAATTGGTCTTTTTTTTCACTTTTCACCACTACGTAGACACTGATTTACATGGCAATTAAAAGCAATGTGAGTGATCCATCGATAGGCTAATGAAATCAGTACACAAATACTTGGAGGCAAACTTCACACATAAATAAAAAATATTTGTCTTTCTCCAAGCTATAAATGGGATGGAAACTCACACAACTTCAAGGCATCCTAGATCTTGCCTGCCTTTGTGTTATAACTTTGGAATGTCGAGCATTGAGTCACCATTCAAAGGCAGGCACACTTTAAATGAAAATGATAGCTTATTTATTATATTAATTAAGTATCACAAATTAATATGATATATCATGGGGTATCAAATATTAATTTGAATGAAAATACACACATATTTCAGCCTGTCAATGGGATTCTGAAAAAGTTACATTGTAAAGCATGTGATATTTGATGTTTTCCACTGCATTTGAATGCTTGTATCCACAATATCAGTTAAACACAGAATAGCTGTCTTATTAGAGCAATGCATTCGTTCTTTTAACAAGCTTAATCAAAGCTATGACATCTTCATGTTGTTAATGTATTTTTTATGGAGATCTTTATGGATCCTTGCATTTACAGGACAGAATGTAAAGAAGTCAATGTATTTCATTTGATTCTTTGTTGTTGCATTATTTTAGCAGTGCAATCTAACATTGGGACATTAGTTATCCTTTTCTTATATAGTTGCAGCAGTTAGAGCAACAAGCAGAAAAGTTGTCTGAACCAATCGTAGCATTTTAATAGTTTAAATTAGTTGCTGCAGCCTTTAACTGTGCATTGAGGGAAAAGAACCAGGCTGATATACAGCGCATGCTTTCTGGCTAGCAAAGTGAGAGCAGACATTCTGTTAATTTGAACCATGCAGCGACTGTTTCCATCCTTGAATTATTCATTGTTCCCCTGAAGCTCCACAAAAAAGGATACCTCCCTTACAACCAGAAAATGGTGTCGCCGTACAATTTCTGCTCTGCATACATATCAAAATCTGTACCGCGATTCATGTTTCTAAAGCCAATAATAACAGTAGATGTACTGCTCACGTAAATACTCAAGACAAAAGTTAGCAGTTGGATGGTAGCAGCGGATGGTAGTAGCTGCCTCCAAAACCAGTTCCTGTTCTTTTTTATCTAGATTTTTTTAAATGAGCAAACACACACTGAATAGTGTGCACGCTGTGCAGCCAGCAGCAGCCTTTTGCACCAGCTGAGCTGCGCAGCCATCGCATCAGAGGAGTGCACTGGTGCAGTTGGGCTTCACGTACCTGCTAGCTCAGAGGGGTCGACAATGCCCAGCGGGTCAGGAACTGGAAGTCCTCTGCTTGACTGAGCATCTGCAGAGGACTGTGTCTGGACCAAGTGCAGACTGCACAGTAAGGATATGCAGTGAATTGGACACTTTTTTGCACATGCACTCTAGTCATGGAATGCATAAAGGGGGATATCACAGCATTTTCACATTCAGTTCTAGATTTCATTTGAAATTTGACTGTCAGAGTACATACTTTTTTCCAGTAGTAGAAATATAGCAACAGCTATTATTTCCATATTATAGAACCCTTGCTAAGATACATACAACCCTACAGAGCTCACATTAATGATACAGTAATTCTGCAAAAAATCCTGCTTTGTGTCCCTTCAACATCGAAAGACATCTTGCGGGTGCCATCACTGCTCTTAAAATTTCATAGTTTTTTTTTTTTTTTCTCCATAATGGACATCTATGTTACAATGATCCTGTGGAAAAAAACAGCTGACCCTTGTGTGCAAGGAGTCAAGACAATTCTCTCTGAAAACCTCCCAGTTTTTCGTAAAAGAAACACAGCCCACTGTGGTGTCACATTTAACAAAGACTGGGGAGAGTTTGTGTCTGGTTGGTAAAATTAGACGTTAAAAGCCATGCCCAACATAATGCCTGACATCTTATTTTAGAATAATAGTTGGAGGCACTGTTTATATTAAAACTCAGCCATTATTTTGGTTTTGCACATTTTCCCATACTTAATTATAGCAGGGCGAGTAGTAATTCAACAAACAATTTAGTATGAAAATACTCTTTGACAGAGATTTTGGTTCCCCACACAAAATCAGAGTTAAACTTTATTTAAAGAGACAAAGGTTGTTCTACATTTCATATAGTAGGCTACCAGAGTTCTGTTGACATGGCTGTTTATTAAGTATGTGGTGGCTGACTTGTGCATTTTATAAGACATTTTGGTTTAGTGTACTGACAGGACTTTTTCATGGGTCTGACATTGCTCTGCCACAAATGCCACACTTCTGCTGGACAAGAAAGAACTTCTTCTTCTCACTTGATTAAGAGTATTGTTTGTTTTGGTCCACAAAACAGTGATGCTTTTTTAAGACTCCGTGTGAATGTCTCCAAGTCAAAGCACACAAGAAAGTGCAATCTTTACTGTCCAAATCAATGCAATGTCAAGGGAAAAACACGTGGGTTTGGCAGATCTTAGAGGGCAGATTCAACACTGGCGCTTTAAGCAGTGAGACTAGAGCAGTCTGTACACTACACTTTATAATACAGGGACTATATGTGTTTTTAACAACACCATTGTGGTTTCTGTAAAAGTGAGACTCTGGAGAGACTTCATAAGAGAGAAAATATTTTAAAGAATGTATAATTTTACACAAAAAAGGGGGGGAAAGGTTTAAAGTGTTTCACCTGCAAGGTATTGGTTTGGGTCCAGGCTGATCTGCCCGTGATCAAAGGTGAAGACCGAAGAACAGTTTGGAGGGAGGCTAATGTGAAATCAGTTTTCTCTGTTGCTGCCAAAAACTCAGAGGATGGTTTTTGTGCAACAATACAACACTGTTTGTATTATAAGAAAATATTTCCCCTTTCTTGAATACTTTTATATGAGAATAAAATCTGAGGGGAAATGTTTGATTGGACACACAATGCTTTTAAACTGTCCTCTTCCTAAGGGCCATTGTGTGTGTGTGTGTGTGTGTGTGTGTGTCTGTTTGTATATTAGCCCCAGTTGAACACTTTCCAGTCAGTTTGTTTTTCTAAATACTGACTGATGCAGCAAATTAAATTTCATGTTGGGTGGGAATGTGCATCTAATGATAACAGTAACATGAACCAGTAATCAGAAAACAGCCCAGTTCACTCTAAGTACTAAATGTAGGATAAAATTATTCATGTTCTCAATCTAATTACTAAGCTTAAACATTAGGAATTTCCAACATTTTAAATGTGCAATAGCAACACGAAAAGCTGGGCTTTTCCTAAAGTTCTGTCCACTATAATAAAACATACATTATTTAACTTTAAGAAATACAATTTAAAATAATGCTTTAAATAGATGGAGGGCTGTGTACCAAGTGAAACAAAATCAGCAAAAAATATTATCTCCTGAAATAACCATATAAGACATATAATCAAGTCTACTACATGGTTACAACTAGGCGCTGGGCAATAAAACAACCTCAATAATTATTGTGATAAAACGCACCACAAAAACAAATATCATAAAACTTTTGAGAGTCAATTTCAATACAGTCATTTTGCATCCATTTTTGTTGCTTTTCACAAGCTCACCCAACAGCTTGTATGTTGTTGACATACACATACAACACTGCTCAGTATGACCATGCCTGTTGAGTGAGACCACAAGCTGAGAGCAACAGTGACTGTGAGGAGAGCATAGCTTCCAAAGACAAGTTGCCAAGAAAGGTTCCATGACTGTTTAAAAATAATATATATTTTTTTTAAATATTGGAAACATGCCTTTCCTTCTGTGACTGCATTTTCAGTCCATATAAAATGTGAAAGTTTCCCCTAACCACTCCTGGAACCACTGAACTTACTGTACTTAAGCTTACTTTGAACTCACAACTTGCCCCATATGTCCTAGCACTTTTATTTGTTAACATCCTTCAGCTTCTCGGTAATCAACAAACATTGCCAAGTTTTTTACAACATTAACTTACTGCGTAATGTTTTCATTTTTGCTATTTTTCTTTTTTACAAGCTTTTACATTTTTATTTATTTATTGCTATCAGTCAACAACAGACATTACTATTTCAGTTGTGTTATTAAGGCTTGCATAAAAGAACTGACCTTGTTCAAATAAAAATGTGCTTTTTTTCACTTCACTTACAAAGATACTAACATTTGAAATTTCCTAAATGGTTCTGTCTCAGGTTCTACTGTACTTGCACAGTACATTTAGGATAATGTTGTTTGAAGGTCAGTTTGTAAGCTTCAGGTAATACATAATTGTATCCATTTAAGCCATCGAGAATCTTTCGATTTCTTCAGGCATCATCTGTCATGGCTGATTGACTGTAAATCATTTTCAAACTTTTCACAGAGCATTACTTCATGTTCATCATGATAATTATCATCACCAACTAATAAGCAAATATATTTTGTCAGAAGAACTTTAGGCCATATTGCACAGCTTGTCAACTGTAGCAATATTTTGTCTTCCCGAATAGCCATTTTCTATAAATTACCACAATAAGTAAATAATTCTACAACAATTCCTATGTCATAGGAATAATACAGTGTAATGTGGGCATCTACTTATTTATTTATTTATTTATTCATTTATTTGTTTATTTATTTATTTATTTATGTATTTTGCCCCAGATGTTACCATTGTGTTACCTGCACTGCCATTTTTCATTAAAGGTTTTGTTAAAAATTTGACAGTGTTCTTTTGCTCATAGCATACAATGTAAGTGGGCAGGTACATAGTACGTGATATTTGTTCAACTTCAAATATATGACAGTAAACACAGGGTTAAAACAGATACGAAGACAGCCAGCAGTGAACCAGTTATGTTCTCATGCATATAAGTCATCAGCTTCTGTGTCTCAAACTTGCACAATATGAATTCAAGGCTCAGTATGCATTTGATAAAAGAAGACGCTGTGGCCTTTGCAATCGTGAACAACAGAAGCAATATCTATAATATATTTGACTCAACTGTTTATGCAGAGGGCAACCATGTGGTGAACTTAAAAGAGGCTGATGGTGGCCAAAAATGCTCGGTTAGACAAGCATTTGTCTTCTGACTCTAGTTGTTACTTTGGTAAATTGGAGATTAATACAGCTGTGAAACTAACCAGACCCATGTCATATTGCTAATGGCAAAATGGACCATTTATAACCACTCTGAGCCTTTTTGCAGCTTGCATGGTAGACATGGAATGTCTAGACTGGCTTGTCTTGAGCTAATTTGTTTGCTAACTCAGCATTTATGTTCTTTATCATTCAAACGACAATGTGCCATATAGATGGGAAAGCAACTTCCCCTAAAATATTAACATAGCGTCCTGAAGCGAAAGAGAAAAAAATCGTCATTTGTCCATCCTATGCACAAAAGACAACAATGCCTTAAAGACAATGGGTGAACAATTAAATTGAAAGTAAATGCTTATAGCCACCCCATTTTTGTCTGTGAGAAATTAAAGACTTTTTTAATATTATTAGCCTTAATCATTAGTGAAAGTATAATGATCCTCATGCTTTGTCTGGCAGTTCCAAATCAACTTTTTTTTAGAATAACCAGTTTAAAGCACTGAACAGAAGCCAATCAGATTATAAAATATCTTGTTCATGAAAATAATGGCAGGTTAAAAGGTACAGAATTTGACTCAATCCCTTGAAAACAACACGCTCAAACAGCTGCAAAACAAAATTAAAAATAAAAAAAAAACAAATACAGGATTCTCACTCCTTCTGTCTGTTTTGAGTTATGAGAATTTGGTCTCAGACATGGTGTTAGCAGTGACCTTTCCGTCACACGTCACACCGTATTTTTTTAACCCAAAAATGCAGTCAGATTATTAGACTTCTAAGTGCAATGACAAGCCGGGATCTTTGCCTGATGTAGGTGGTTGTGCTGGAGGGTGACCGATAACATCAGTGGGAACTTAAACAAAAGGTATTTTTTCCCCTTCAAAACGCCATCTTTCAGTTTGACGGTTACTGTAAACACTATCCCTGCACAAAACATTATAGGACCGTTACTGCAGACTCGGAATGTCTTTGCACATTCTTTGCCCCCCCCTCCCACCCCCCCAACCTTTTCCCCTCTCCATTTTAGTAGGACCATTTTTTTGTCCAAATATGTGTTTGCAAATAGGAACGTCATGACGTTTAAAAAAAAAAAAAAAACTTTTCTTCCAGCATATATAAGCAACACAAACATGCGGGGTTCACAGAAAGAGGTGCAAGGCTTTCATTTTAGCTTACGAAAGGCCAAAGAACAGTAGTCAAAGGACAGCAGTTCAGAGAGCCATTAGGGGGTGAGTTCTGTGGACATTCCCTTATTTTTCACCTACTATAGACACTGAAAAATAATACTTCCTTCCCCTTAGTTAGAGTCTGCTCTTTCTTACAGGTCTTTGTGTCAAAGTATATACAAACTATAGTTCAGGGTTCAGGGTCACAGAAGGGGTGTGGCTGGTGTGTGCCAAGGGCATGCTTCGAGCCCCTAATAAAAGTGCATGATATGTTAGCCCGTTTTTATTTATTCATTCATTTTAATTAATGAATTTATTTTGTCAAGATATCTTTTTGAGAAGCATTTAGGAAGAACAACAAATCTAAAGCACACCATGTAGCCCCCCACCCCACCCATTTATGAATTCAATGAGAGCAAATGCATCAAAAGTTTGGACTAAATGGTTCCCCCCGTTCAATGCACTAGTGAAAAATACACATTAAATGTGTATTTGCAAATACACATTAAATATTGAATTTATTAATTAAGAAAAGTTAATTAATATGACATTACTATTTAGAATTTCATAAGTCAATTTCTATCTATACATATTTTGTTCAGCTTATTACGTTATGAAAAGAAATAACTGAAATTAGAGCAAATATGTAAGCAAACTATGCTCGTTGTATGGTCAGTAACATTCTGCACATTTACTTGCCCTTATTGGGAATGAATGTAGGGTGTATGTTTTATGCATACATGGATGAATGGACATTCCCACTGATACTAAAATAATTCACCAACAATGTTGCATTTCCAATCCTCATTTGCTGTGCATGGCCTTATAGTCCCTCCAAAGATTCCATGGCCAGCATTTCAAACAATGAAATGGCACATACTTCTCAAGAGTTCTGACCACAGTAGAGCCTTAAAGTTTATTTTTAAGTCATGATTATACCTCAGTTCATAATGTCGGCTTTTCAACATGATGCTTCTGGCAAAACGTGTACATGTGATCATTAGCTTTTCAACCATGTTCTCTCCATTTGAAGTGCCCAGTCACAACAGCAGCCCCAACCAATTGTTGCTGCATCCTGTGTCCGCTCAGAAGGCTAACCCCTGGCATGCCTTACTCCACACTGCATGGAGTGCAGAGTAAAGCATGCAAATGACACATCCTGCAAATGACACAGCTGGAGCAGGTAGATGACGGACAGCCAGTTGACCAAGGCGGATGCTGTTCAGTAATGAGGAACCTACCAACTGAAATAGTTCCTGGGTGATGCCATAGCCAATAAATACATGAACTAAGTTGGCAGTTTTTTTTTTTTTTCTGATAATGAATCGTAATGTTTTCTGTGTACGTTAACAAACCTGAATAATGCCAATACTTCCGATCTCAGAATAAAATTTAGTCTATAGTGTGCTATCTTAATAGCAGTCTTAAAATGGTTACTTTGCATTACTGTTACAGTAATACAGTAACAGTGTTATTTTATTTCTACAAGTAATCCAATTAAGATGGATATTTACAGATACACTTCAGGTTAAGTGCTTGGCCCAAGTATCTTGAGTCTTGAACCGGCTAACTCAACAAGCCCAGGATCCTAAAATATTAGTATGTTAAATATTGTAAATTCTTAATTTACTGGAGTGATCTCATCTAGCACAACTGTTTCATTTGTAATTCAGGATAGTTAAGCTCATTTCAACTGCTTGTCGTGGATACAACTGTTTAAGTGGTAATTATGGAGGACCAGTGTCCTTGTTCATTCATCTTTCATTTCAAATAAATTTAGAAACTTTTTTGGATTCTTTTTTCGCCGTGGGAAAAAAAATAAGTTTAAGATTTAAAACTTCCTGGAATATGAGTTAGTTATAACAGACCTGTCCAAATTAGTTATTCTTTTGGTAACAGTGGTACCTGCTGTTTGTTCTTTAGTTATTCAGATGTTTCCATAGTATAATGATTAACTCGTGCATAAACTGTTGCGTTGACTTACTAAAACCAAATGTAGGCGGCGATACATTTCACAAAATACATGTTTTGTTTTTTTTTTCCTTGGATGATTCTATGATATCCTTAGAACATAAAACAATACGTTTAACCGAGTTAAAGACTCTTGTTTCATAAGCCATGTTCCCAACTGTCAAATTAAGAGCCTGCAGTCATTGATGTCTATACTTGATAACCTATAAATATATGTGGATTCATCTGTACATACTGCACACCAATATTATGTTTAGTGTTTCTTATTGCCATGTAGTTATCCATGTATCCAGGGCAGATTACATTTTTGGTAAGTTTTCACTTTACTTCTTCTATTATTCCCATTTTATTAGGCCTATTCATTTTGTGTAATGTTTGTCCTTTTGTGAAGCAACTGCTTCATCATTTTTTGCCATGGTTCAGTAAACACATCTGTGTGATGAAAGTACTTCCATTTCTTAAATACTTTCCTGAGATGATGTTGCAAATGCTTGCCAACATTTCTTGAGATGGGAATCTGCTGGCATTTCATCAGAAAATGTCTGGCTTTTCCCATTTGTATACAAAAAGTACATACCTTAAAGGGTCTAGGTTGCATATTGACTGGAATGTTGGTAGAAGATGTAGATCTATTCGGGCTTATGTAGATCCCTCAGATCAATAGAATCTCTTGCACTTTTGCATTTGCATAAGTTCTTGCCAAAATAATACTCCTGTTGTCATGTGATGTCACTTGCCTCTGAGTCAGGTAACAAAGGTTGCGGCCTATAGGTGGTTAATTTCCTTGTGGGACATGGCTTTTGCCCACAACCTTTCCTTGTATTGCTAATAAATTGACCCTGCTAGTGAGTGGGTAAGGGCGGCTATAATTGGGCAGGTGTACTCACAGCCTAAGTGATGTTGTATGACCCCACCCATAACAGGTGCAGCTAGTATCAATCACTGACCAAAATGGACAAATCAAAGGCTTCCCTCTCCCAAGTAAAACACTCAATCACAGGATCACTGATAACACAAAGTATCAATCCCACTTTGAATTGCATGTCACTTCACTCTCCCATTGATAGTTTTGATTACCTGCTGTGCCAACGAAGGGTTGAAACCACACTGCTGTGCAACATAAAAATGGTAATGAAAAGAGTTATTCCCTGAGTTTTGTATCGGAAATTAAAGTGATAGTTTTTTCTCTACTCTCGGTTCAATATGCCTGCTTAGCACAAACTCTTTCAATTTAAATCAATACTGACAGTTTTCCCTTGTAAAATCACTGGCAGATACTGGCAGATAAAGTAAACACCTCAAATTACTTATTTTTTTAAATATAGTGCCCGCTTTATTAACAAAGGACAAATAGATTCATCAGGTTGTATTTACAATGAAAGGCAATAAATATTTTATAATAGTCATAAAAATTATTTTCGCATACATTTTTTAGATTTTACATGGTTCATGTTGTTAGTAGCATCACATACACAGTTTATTCAAACAAAAAAAGTTTGCCTGATGGCAAGTAAGTATATAACACAGCCCCACCTACGTAAGCTGAACCTTGTGAATAAGTGGCTGCCCATATGTCTCAAGCCATCTCTGGTGCTCCAAATCACTGTGTCCTCTGATAAATCTTTCTAGAACCATTCACCAAGAAGAATGTCACAGAGTCTGCTTCATACTTGGAGGACGTACAAAACTGTCAATGTCAAGTTGCCTCCACCTGCTCTGTAGGGAAATGTTTCAGTCAGCGTGCTCACAGATTATGCATTTCCATTTGTGTGGGTGGGGGTGTCATTCTGTAAACATATCTGGCTAAGTACAAACATACTTCTTTGTACCCCAATGTTCTCAGCATATGAACATGTCAGTTGTAACTAAGACATTCTCAGAGCACGGCAAATTGACAGTGTGCCTCGATGTCAGAAATGAAGACAATTGTTAGGGAGTAACCAAGGCAACCACTGGAGACAACTGATATATCCGGCCTTTGGGAACATGTGTTTAAATTACTTGTCAGGGTCAGAGCAAAATCCCTTGTCTGTGAACTCAAGCTTGGAAAATGCACCATGCACCATGAAAATGCATCATGAAAATATGAAAACATATAGCCTTCCATGAAGGTACTCCAGCAGACATATTTATGTAATGCGTAATATTTATGGTTTATGTAACTGCTATAGATTTGCAAGTCATTTCACTGAACAGAGAGGTGAGGATAAGAGGGAAGCTTCTTCTTGTAATACGATAGTTCCATGGATGCTCCCCTATCAAGAGGAAATAAAGCCATATGGAGGTATAAAACTACCAAATAAATTTAATATTGTGTGTTGGATATCATAAAGCAATCGATGCATCCAGTCCGATTGGGTGAAAAGGCAATGAGATGGTTGAGAACTTTTTATGTTTCTGCTTAACCGTGCCACCCATAACAAAAGTGTTAAAGCAGGTCTACTGTTCCAAAGCGTAGCAATACTCTGGGCTTTCTCAGTCACTCCAGCTTTCTGTTTACATGAGAGACTACTGTCACTTGCTGACACTGGGCAAGTCCAAGCTTGTCCTTCAAGCGGAATCATAGGTTGCACAAAAATTCCAATAAAAAAAGTAATACAGTACACAGTGAGTTCAGAGCATTCCAGCCAGTATAGCTCACTGGTCAAGCTGAAGTTGGGGGTGATCATGAAAACCATGACACAATGTCTCCACCAAAGGAAAAGGGTGATTCTTTAAAGTTTGTTTTCAAATAAAATATTGCACTTCAAGCTAAGCAGATACCTAAAGAGTCTGTGTCATATGTGGTAGTATCTCTGTCCCTTTTGGTCTCAGTGGTGTCTGATCTCAGTGGGATCCGTTTCTTTGTGAACCTCTCAGGATTTCCACAAGATGTTTCTGATAATCAACCCCTCTTTCTAAAAAAGATACATAACTCCTGTTTTTAAGTTGTAGTTGCTGTTGAAAGGTGTTGGTTTGAGTTTTTTTCTTAAATCCATAAGCTATCCAGTATAAATAAAGTCGCTGACAAATAATTATTATAAGAACCCAGAATCATTCAGCAGTTGGGAGATATTTAATGCTCCTCAAGTATAAAAATAAACATCTTTTTAAAATTTATTTTTTTCCTCTATTGTTGCTTTTGTTGTTGTCTTTTCAACAATCGTCTTAATTGTTTAAGGCAAAAAGGCTGTTGAGGTCTCCATGGGCGTCGTCGCTCCCTGTCCATTCACCTGTCCCTCAGTTCGTTTTGGGGTTAGGTTTTAAGCGTCGCGCCCTACGTGTCCGTTTGGTTACTGTGGTAAAACGGAACTCCTCCAGCGGGTCCACTTTTCCCTTAGGTTGCCGTTTCATGAAATGAACTTCTTGCTGTGTCTGCGTCGTTCGTGAGCCTTTCTTGGGCTTTCCCTTCCGGTTGAAGCCCAAGTACCAGCCTTTGTACTTGGCAGACACCAGTGCTGTGTAGTTGTTTTCCAGAAACTCTTCAATGAAGACACATTCCTGGTTCCTCCCATTGAGCTGTGGGCAGGAGAGGGACACATCATGTGAATCAAACAGTAACCATCTGTTAACCCAGAATGGCATCACAAATGCTCTCAAATCTAACAAAATAAAAATACTGAAGAGCTATAAACGTAACCCATGATGTCAAAACTGGCCATTTTTCTAGCCACTCTACAAAGGATACATACAGTGAAAACTAAGGAGTTAGTTATTACTAAACATGTCAACTTTTGCCCAAAGTTTCAGGTCCGTTCCTGCTTTCAACTTGAAAACAATTCCTCACGTAGAAGAAGCCAAAGAGGGCATTAGTTCTTTAATGTGTATATACAGTGAATCAATTAAGGATCTGCCACACACTACCAAAGCTTTAATAAAATGAAGCACTTCCTGCCATTTTAGTCAATATCAAACAAGCCAGAAAAGGTTGCAATGTACTATTCACAGCTACATAAAGGACTGTTATTCTTCCCCATCCAAAATGGGTTTGTGGCCTGGTTTGCGTAAGGAGACAGGAACTAAGCAAAACAATTCCACCTTGGAACTGTCTGGCTGGGACAGTAGCTCCTAATTTTACAACGAGGACACGGTTACTGTGTCGGTGGGCTCATTTAAAGAGACACACTCGAGTATGCGTGTGCGTTTCGTGTTTTTACTCTGTACTCCAGCACCAATGATCAGGAGTAAAAACATGAAACGCACACGCATACTCGAGTGTGTCTCTTTAAATGAGCCCACCGACACAGTAACTGTGTCCT
The DNA here is from genome assembly GCF_013347855.1 of Anguilla anguilla. NCBI lineage: Eukaryota > Metazoa > Chordata > Actinopteri > Anguilliformes > Anguillidae > Anguilla > Anguilla anguilla. Next base: position 37,877,910 of record NC_049207.1, read on the forward strand.
CGTTGTAAAATTAGGAGCTACTGTCCCAATTATATACTTCCTATGTCTTCTACATTACACCAGAGGTATAAAATAACATACACTTGTAACTACATAGAACATCTTTGCATGTTGCTACCTTGTGAACAATGAGTATAGTTGTTCCTCTATTTGCCACAGGCCTCCCAGAAAAATAAAAATGCTAGCTCATTCTGTACTTAATAAACTGCATTAGAAAGTGTCCTAATTAAATTGCTCCAGTCCTCATTAGGTCACTAGTATCTATATATTTTTTTAAAATAAATAAATAAATAAATAACTGAAAAAAAAATTGACTGGTCTGACATTGCATAATCATATATTTGTGGTTTCACACATGATAAAAATTAGTCTGGGGAGCATCCCATTTTCCAGCAATGAAAAATATGACAGCCATTATAAACAAGGACATTCCACAAGTCTCAGACCACTGCCTTTGTGGTACATGAAAAGTAATTTGCCGATGTTAGATAAAAACCAGAGAATGAGCGCACTGATTTTATTTTTTTTCTGAGAATATTGTGCCTCTATAATTGTAGAATGAAGGTTAAACATCTTGAATTGAAAATCTTCAATATTCAGCAAAACTTTGTGTGGAATTTCTGAACGGTGTCCACTAAACTTCGAAAAGGTATTTGGGGTCTTGCCCAAAAACCACTTTACATCAAATGGTCACTGTTTTAGTTTTCGAGGACCATTTAGAGCACCACAAAAAGTTAGAATAATAACATTCTGATGCTATCAGTGTTTTATACAGCGATACTGTTCTCTCAGTTCTGAAACATCCAAGTGCCTCTTTATTGTTTTTTTAGTATGTTTATTGTCCATCTGCACTTTTTCTAGAAGAAAGCCACATAAAAATGTTTACAGAGGAACAAATTGCATGCGTGTAGCCGGTGTTTGTCACGGACATGAGACACTGGAAAAAACCGAAACTACAACTCAAGCCATCTCTAAATACCCACAGGCTGGTGAGACATTGCCTGACGCCATAATATATTTCACCCTGACAAGTAGTGTGTATAAGGCTCTGGGAGGAATTTACCTTTCCAATGATTTTTCCATTCTTCTTCATGCAGATGTAGTAGCCACTCTCCTTCCCTTTTATTCGAATGTGACTCCCAAAGGTTTCCGTCTCAACCACGAGGAGAGCTGCAAGGCAAGAGTAGTAGACATTAACTTCACCAATTCAAGGCAAAAGAACAGCAGAATGAATTTTACAATGCAGTAACACCCCTTAAATTAAATTATTTGATGATATTTAAGCCTATAAGATCATAGGCTTAAGTATCATTCAATAAATTAACCAAATCCTTCTATAAACAAGCCATTTCTGATAGAATATTTGTTCATCGCCAGCACAAATTCACATTGTCTTCTCAGCATTATGATGCATGTGGCACAGGCTTGTGCTGTTGGGTCCTTCTCCACAAGCTGAGTCAAACAAATTGATCCTGAATAAATTTATTAATAATTGCTTAGTTAGCTCAGACGGCTCCAGGTTTTCTGACTGTTTATCCCTCTAATCGCTTAACATATATTTTCATTGACAATTGATTTTTGCGTTGGCTTCCAACATAAAGTGGAATGCACATTTGTACTTCAGAACAGTGAAGGTACAGCAGCGTTGAATAAAATAATCTTATTGACAAGCACCTCCGATGGAATATTTCACTAGGCAATAAGACAAAGGCAGGTAGTGTCGAGAGATGATGGCAACCTTGCTTTTACTCTGTCACTAACTGTTTGTGTAAAGTAAGCCTCAGGGCCCACAGAACACCCCCTACCCCACCTCTCTTGATGGAAGAGAGATCTACATCAGCTTTCAGGAGCAGTTCAGATGCTTGGGGGATTATGTTTCAAGGTCTCTGTAGTCCGTGTTCACTCAATTAAAAGGTTAAAGATGGTCTGTCTGTTTAACACACTGGAGCATTAGATTGTCAGTTCAGAGAGAGAGGGGTGGTGGAGCTAAGGCGGGGAGGGTGGGGGGGGTCACCTGAACTAAAGGACTAGAAGGAGGCCTTTATAAAATGTAAGCAGTGGCTAGAATTTTTTTAACAGGAACAATTCATAGAGGAGAAATGAAAATAGCATACTACCCACCAAACACACACACACACACACACACACACACACACACTTCCTACTTACAGCAACCAAAGTCTATTTGGTGGTACAACTGAACTGGACTCAACCAGATTCTTCTTAAGGCAAGGTGGGCCTAGCATTGTCAAATGCAGCAAATCCCTATGAGAGCAGGGGAGGACTGCTGCATTTTCTCATGCCAGGATGATATCATGTTTTAAAACCTCATTTCTGCTTTGACGTCAGTGGAAATGTTCATCATGTGAGGGTGCTGAACGAAGGCCGACCTAAGAAGGCCACTCCTAAACACTGCGGCTGACTCTCCACAACGCCGATGACGATGGTTTCAAAGGGAAAGGCAATGCATGCTCTTTCAGAAAGTCATCATCAGACAGAAGAACTTAATGTCTTAATGTCAGGTCCAGTTTTTGTTTGAGTACTAATTGCATTATTTCATTTTATTTAGATTTCCAATTATTGGAAAAATATCCATGCTCACTGTGTTTTTGTTGTGCTGCATGACAGCTGTTATCTTTAAAAATTATCTTATCTATGAGATATCAATGTTATTTTTTATACAGGTCTAGGTTTCTCTGTTCTCTCTAATAAGAAGCTCTGGCTCACTGAGTTGGGTTTTTTGGGCTCTGAGTACTAGTTTTTGAAACTCACAACTCACATCGTAAAGCAAATCCATTTTAAACTTGATGAACACAGTGGAAGAGTTCTTCATTTCCAAGTATTTTCAATTTTCACTTGAACAAAACACTGGAGTTAGTAGTTATGGCAAATTTTATCATTTTCAACCAATATGTTGATAGTCTTTGATGCTAACCTACTTCTAGTTCCTCAGTGTAAACGGAGTGTTACAGGTATTCTGGGAGAAGAGACCTGCCCTCCCTGTACACTGTACTGTGCCTGAATTGTGTCAGATAATGTTCAACACCACAACGTCCTCCTCTATGAATTCCGAACAGCAACAACCAACAGGTCTGTACAACCCAGTATCACTTAACTCCAGCATGTCTCTATCTATGAAAACAGACCAGGTCTGTAACAGTCAGCATCACTGAACACAACCTTGTCTCTATCACTAAACACCAGTATTCAGCATGCCAGTGCAATACAGCCTTACTGAACATCAGCATGTCTCTGAACACAGACCAACAACCAACAACATTGCTGAAGACAGGCCTGATTTCATGTGCCACAAGCTATTAATTTGCGTAATTTGTCTATACTAGCCAGCACTATTATAGATTTGTACAGTACAACTCCTTTGGCAGAAATCACAGCTTCCAAACATTTCTTGTAGCAGCTAATGCTCTTTCTATTCTTCTTTAGGACTTGTTTCCCCCTCTCCCTGCCAGCTGAAAAATATTCTTAGGTTTTCTTGCATGTGCTGCATGTTTGAGATCTCCCCACAGATTTTCAATAATATTCAAGTCTAGGGACTCTGAAGGCCATTCCAAAACATTAATATTCTGTTCCGTTAAGTAGCTCATGGCTGATTTTGAGGTGTTTTGAATCATTTGACTCATCATTATCATTTTTTTCAGGTTCAAATTCTTCACTGACTCTGAGAAATTAGCTTCTAGGATTTGTTGCTATATTGTTGAATCCGTTCTTTCTTCCACCAGTACAATATTTCCTGTGTCACTGGCTGCCACACAACCCCAAATTATAATAGATCCACCATGCTTGTTCTTCTTTTTTTTAAATGCTTCCAAATGCATCTTTTGGTGGTTGTGGCCAAAGACTTCAGTTATTGTTTCATCAATCCACAGTACTGTTCCAAAAAGTATTCGGCTTATTGAAGTGTTATGTTACATACTTCAGATGTTGACTTCTGTGATGAGATCGCAGGAAGGTTTCCTTTTGACAACTCTTCCATGCAGATAATTTTTGTGAAAGCAATGCTGCACAGTGGATCAGTGCACTACTGCTATGGTGTCAACCTCTCTGCAGGTCTTTTGCAATTATATGTGGGTTTTGCTTTGCATACATGACCAGCCTGCAAGCTGTCCTATCAGAGATTTTCTAGATCTTTCCTTGATGTTATAGTTCAGCTGATCTTCCATTTCTCAACGATTGCTTCTGGAAATGGAAATTCCAAGCTGGAAGTGTTTCAATATCTTCTTATAGCCTTAGTCTACTTTGTAAGAGTCAATTGTCTTTATTTCCAAGTCAGTCAGCTACTTAGTGCAGCCTATAGTTATTGAGAGCAAGAGCAATACCCTGAGAGGTTAGAAGAGTATTTATTAAGTGGTGAAATTGTCTTACCCTAGCTTACTTGGCCTAATGAGTCAATCATTATTTGAGACCTTAAAAAAAGTATTAATTGATCAATTGGATGGGTGCCTAAATTTTCGTAAATGACACATTCAGTTAAATACAGTAAATAAATAGTAATTGTGCATTTCTAGATATATGTCATGTTTATGTTTATACTGTCCAGAGGTTGTGATAACTTGTTTTCACTTAATGACAACAAAACATACAATTTAACCAGGGATGCTCACTCTTTTGTATACCACAGTATGACCCATTGCCAAACATTAACATGCAAATAGTGCCAAAAATCATTGTGACTCACAAGCCAACAACCAGTCAACATAAGCCCAATTATCCTACAAACCACTATTCCACTCAGCTTTGGTGAACACAAGCCTAGCAGACAACAGCAGGACATGATCTATACTGCTGAACACCACTGAACTCATGTGAGCATGTATGCACCTTTTGTAAGCGTTGTTTAACATATAAAAGTTTCACAGAGGTTATCCCAAGCTGCAGTCCAGGAGTTTGATGCATGGCTTGAATGGTGAAAAAGGAAAAATTGCCAAATGTTTTAATCTACGGGGGAAAAGCAGGTTTCTTTTTTCAAAATTTGCAAAACTCTTGATGTGTGCCCACCCACCGTGGCAAACAGAAATGAACTTTATCTGCAAATGCTTGAGCTGGAAAAAAGGGCGAGAAGTCTACTGTAAATTTGGAACATGTCAACTGATTAGATTCCAGTTGTTTCATCTCCCGTATGATTTGTACACAGTGAAGCACATTCGAAGTATTTTCACACGATACTCAACATTGCCACTTCAGCTGCGCTGGCTCTGAAGACTGTTCTCCTAATGGTCATCTCCAAACATTGTCAGACTGCAGAAAATGATTTTTTGTGCGCTCTCAGGATTATGTTAGGAGTATTGTCGTCAGTAAAGTTTGAAAAGATACAGATTTTGTTAGGCCGTTTGGCCGCCTGCTTAGCCATGGAATTTAAATTTAATTGATTTCCCCTCTCAAATTGTACTACATTTCTCCAGAAGTTTTCAATTACTCTGTCTTGACACTGCTGCCGTGAGACAACTGTCTTGCATTGCTAATGACTGAAGCAGAGTTAATTATACTTTACAGCACTGTATATTAAACAGATATGCTTTGTCCTTATTGACAACAGAGTTACGTGTATTTTATGATGGACAGGGTTGAGAACCAGTTCCAAAAAATTACTGTAATGCTTAAACGGTTCAATTTCCTACAATAATGAACAGCGCTTTCAGTGACACTCACAATTCATCAGTGCTCTGAGAGGGGCTGAATGGTGTAATTTTATAGAGTCATCACTGGGGTTATATCATGGTTATATCATATGTCAAGCCTTGTAAATGCTGCAAATATAAAATGGACAAATGGGTACAGCCAGTCAGCTACGACTTCCTCCAAGCAAATGCATGTGACATCACAGACTGCAGCAATGTCTTTATTACTGTGGGCTACACATGATTGCCTGTCCCCACGATTCAAGAAGACATTGGTATGATTATATTAATAAGCGCCCTCTTAATTTGGTTTGACCTGTACAGTCTGGATGGGCATAGGGAGGGGTCAGGGAGGGGTGGCCTTTGCCTTTAACCTTGTGTGATGACTTTAGGTAAGGCTTAGATTATTTTTAAATTCAGACACATGGTCACGGGTTTGCTGGTAAAATGCAATCAATGCTAAATCTTGAGCGATAGCTTCAAAGGGGTCATGGCAGCATACGTTCATTGTTTGAAAGCTGAGGATGAGCATTTCTGCAGTTAAACTGCAGATGACCTGCGGGTAAACGCCCTTGCTATGTTCCCTCTGCCCGCCGCTGCACAGGAACACGCCCGTACCATACTTGCCCCCATCGTCCCCGTTGGCGTTGATCTTCTTTCCGAGGATCTGCACGTGCTTCCCGGTGGTGCGGCTGTACAGCTGGTAGATCCGGATCTGCTTTCGGCTCAGGTCGTCCGGGTTCCGTGTGTGGTTCTCTATGTAAAACCGGAAATCGGCCGAGCTCTGCTGAGATTCCTACGAGAGAACATACGGCATTTACACATAATGTACAAATGCATGAACCAGTATGCGCAATTTGAGGATGTATGTGTACATGATGAAATTGCAGAGTGCATGCAGAGTGCTTTTTAACTCTGAACTCACACAGTGACTTGGCAACAGTTACATACAGTAATGGCAACACAATTTTGAGATGCAGAAGCAACTCTCCTATGTCATAAAATGGATGGTAATTCATAATGCACAATGTGACATTTGTGTATATTGTTTTTGCAGGAGCAGCTGATTAATCTGCACCTGAAGCCATGTTGTGGAAGCAGGATCACATTCCCACTGCTGGCTCACTGGCAATTACACACCTGAAGCATCTAGTCTTATAACGCTGTCATCAAACAAGTATCTGCTGAAGGTCGCAATCAAGCATGCACAGCTCAGTAAGTGCCATAAATCAACTGCACACTCCGCAGATACGCAGAAGTCGGAAATGGTATGCAGTGAGAACAACTTTGCCTCGGGGGGGGGAGGTGCTCTTCTTTCCATACAATTCTGAGTTCATATATCTTTGCTCCTATAACTCATATATCTTTTTTAATTTAGTCAGAAAGTAGCCATATACAAAATATGTGGACCTGTCCTGCAAACATGTCCACTAAATTTTTCTAACCCGTATCTACACTTAGCTGCTTCTGCCTACCTATCCCTGTGTGAATGAGAAAGAAAATGTATGTTTTTCAACTCCAGGAATTTCGATCCAGGCCAAGATTCAGTTCCCCAGCTGTATCGTGTGGTAATTACACGGTAATGGCCTTTCATGTGGATGTTCTCAGGTGGCTAATTATATACACATTACATACTCAGACTCCTTGTTATTTTAACCTCAGCAAATTAATGACATTTACCAAATCAGAGAGGAAATATGCTCCTGCTAGAACAAATCTTTAAAGCTAAGAAGAAAATAATCCATGTCCGACTGATTCGCAGTCCACCCAGGTTCTCTAGGCTGCTTGGAGCCCATTGTTTCCCAGGACCCAAAACAAAGTCGGACAACTACAGTACAATGCAATGCTTTCATAGACAGATTCAGCTTACAGTGTCTAATGCTGGGGGTAAACCAGCAAATACAAGAAACAATGACACATCCCAGGTGAAAATGCTTCATGCTATTAAAAATGTTGAACATTGGGATGGAGTAAGCTTCCATTCTCATATATATTCCATTGACTTTACATGGGCTGGAATGCAAATGGATTAAAAACATAAATAAACGATGAACTAAAATTCAAATGAAAATAAACGGAGAGCCAAAAAGCACAAATAAAGGTTAAGAAATTAGCATTCTTATAAATGCAGTATTAGATTATTACATTAGATTATTATCAGAAAAAATACTTTAGCCACCATCACATCTAAGCGTTGAAAGTAAATCTGTCAGTCCTTAAATTGAGAAATTGCACTGAGGTGCAAACAGCTGTTTTCTAACTGCTCAGATTGGGATCTGAAAAAAATGCAGTTATGTAATGATAACTTTATCGGTGTAATACGCATGAACAAATTGCATAAGTGAACTTTCAGAGGTGCCTTTTCAATGCCTTTTGATGTAAATCTTAAATCCACTTTTGCAGTGTTATGAAAACTACTCTCTTTGGTACAGAGCTCATCAGTGAACTCCTACTGTAATCTCAACCAACTCAACCAGTGGGTAATGCAAGTTCATGTATTTCATAAATAAGAAACTGCAGACGTAGGGCAAAGGAGAACATGGAACATTATCCAAAACACGACTTCCCCGGCCACTCATTGTGTTTCTCCTGACAGTTATAGCTAGGAACTTCACAAAATGCTCTGGTACGGCCCTAATCCACCATAAATGGAGAGGAATCAGGCGTACATACAGGGGACCTTAAGTTAAAACCTGGACATTTTACTGTGTATATTAAGATATCTCTGGATATCTGGCTTCATACCAAAATAAGAAGGTCAAAATGTGTAGAACAGTTCAAAATACTGGTGCCATCTCTACTTGGAAGCTAGAGTCATCCATGGATGGTAGATCACATCTTTGTGCAAATTATGAAATATGCTAGCTCAGAGATATTCTAAAGAAGCAGTCACTGCATTCTGAAGTAGCAGGCAACTTAACGGCCTAATAATATGCATTTCAGAATGGGTTATTCTTGTATATATTCAGTATTTCAACAACATTAAATTATTTCTCATGTAATAAATAATATCATATTCCAAGGAATGCCAATTAGACAAAGAAAGCAACACCGTATCATGTGGCCAATGTGAAATCCTCTCGAAGGCGCAATTAAAGTGGCAAATGCCAAAGTAGTATAATTACTTACACAAAAGAGAAAAAATGTGACTGCTTATGTACACTATCCCATTGTTTTTGCCAATTCCTTTGGAACAGAGGACATAGTTATATAAGACCATTATGTGTATTTTTTCTATTCTTTTTTTTTTTTTTTTAAATGACCAACCTTGGGAGGGATTTTTCGGCGAAAAAAATATAAAATGAAATACTTTTTTTTATTATCGAACTATCGAGATATCGAACTATTTTATCAAAATTGGGCAGTGACCTATGTGTCTACTTAGACGTTTAAGTCTAATGAGGAGTGTCACTTTGCCTGAGAAAATAGTATCTCGCTCAAAAAATAGTCGGCTGGCTTCCGTAAATTTAACGGCTTCACAAATCTTCTTTAAATGATAATTGTTTCAAACTATTTTTTCCACATTTACATAACACGTTACTTGGTAAAAGGGCATTCAATGTTTGGTTGTAATCCATCTCTTTCTCGCGCAGAATCTTACAATCTATCGATGGAGATAACTTTTGAACTCTGACCCATATTTACCCCGTTCTGCAACTGAAACATGTAAAGAGGCTGCGAACATGCATACAAGTGTTTTAGTGTCTTCTGCACTGTCAACTCCAGACTGGAATAGGGTAGTGTCTGCCATATTAACATTACAGTTTTGGTATAAATAACTTAGATTATACATCCATTGTTGGCCTAATTGAATTTTCCACGACACTCACAATTATGGTCTGTACCTCCGAATAGAATTGCAGTTCAGTTGAAACTGCAAGGAGGTGTTAACATAGGCTAATTGCACGAAGGGAAACGTGTCTAGCGTTTGTTGTGTTTCTGAAATGATCATTTCTGGCTGAGATTTGAGTCGGACTCTTAGTCTTCGGTCGTATTTTTAAAAGGATCAAAGAGAAGGAGTAGGTTTTCACGACAATAAAAACTGAACTAGCCTATCTTATTTTGTTACACGATCCGAGCTTGTAAGATTCCACATAAATCAGTGGTGTAGTAGCCTAGGTGTTAAAGATGTGGTAAAAAAAAATAATAATAACTGTGCATTGCGCAATAAGAACTAATCTTCAATAATTTTAATGGAAAAAACCTCGAAATGCCAAGAAGTCCAGAATCTATCCGACGCGAAACGGCAAGAAAAAATGGGAGGCAGTTAGATGCTCTTCTTCATATTTGTTCAACATTTAGATTTAGTTTTATGGAAAAGGTTCCGCTAAACTTTTTATTTATTTCGTTATTTATTTATTTTTGAAAATAAAATTAGGCTAATCAGTTGTATTTAAAAAATGACGATTTCCCATTCATCCCAACGAAGTAATTGTTTACAATTACAAATACTGTTCTCTGTGTATTTACCTGCCCCGCGCAGCCCCTCCCCCATCTCAACGGAGCTCTCGTGTGAATAACATAATTCGTATATAGGTGTGTGGTGACTAAATTACTTATTAATGGGCTAAGACACAACTGCATTCATTACATACTAAATTAGCAGCTATGTGTGCTGACAATAAGGTTGCAATGAAACAAATCCAACTCAGAATTCCATTTTCGGGAGGAATAGCCTCTCGAAAACTAGGCTACTGAATAATAGCTGTCCTTGAACAAAACATATCCTCCAAAAGTATTATAATTAATAGTGGAATAGAACCGAAATAATAATAATAATAATAATAATAATAAGCCCTTTATATATGCTACGCATCGTTGTTTAATAGGCTACTTCCGGAGTATCTCCTATAAATGTTATTATTTGGTCTCTGTGGCAAGTTGTTTTCAGCATCATTTCACAATGATAGGCTAGCCCATTGAAAGAACATTAGCTGGCTAGTACGCCACACAATATACATTTTACTGTCAAAAGAACATGACGTTATAAGTAGCCTATACATAAATCATATCCAAGTTCCACTTAAATGACGTTTAACATAAAGGACAATTCAGGCTAAGCAAATTGCTAAATAGGTTGTGGTTTAAGTGCAACTAAGGATATTTCTTCTGCTAAAACCATAAATACCAACATGCAAAGCCACCTAATTCTGTCCTATCATTCTCAGAATTTAAAGTAGCAATGAATGACCATGGAAATAATCACCACATATGTCTTCGACACTCATACAGTTTAAATCTTTACTAAGTGCTGAGCTTGAAATAGGCTATCTGTGTTTTAATCGACCCTTAAAAACGCAGTATCTACGTAGCACAGATACAGCAAGTCTCCAGATACAATATCCTTATGATCCGTGGGGTTTCATTTAAAAGAAAATCAAAAACATAACAATACAAATGAACAAGTGGAAGAGAAACAAGATTAATAATCTTACCTGTAGCTGGAAATAGAAGACCAGGAAATGTAAACACCTGGGGACACGGGGAAAGGAAGAATATAAATCACAGGTAATTACACGGAATTAATATGTATACCTGGACAACTTGCTAAAACCTAGCTTTTAGCGACTTCTATTGGCAAGAATGCACGCGCTCGCTAAATCGAAAGGAATAAAAATGGAATCCTTACACGTAGATGAATCTTGAAGGAAGAAGAGACATCTTGAGTTTCTCAAATACACCTGTTTCCAACGTTTTTAAAAGCCCTGTACAGGAAAGGTGGAGGACAACCCCGCCGATTGTCCTTAGGCGAAATATCCCGGAGGAGCCGTGGAATCCCAGCTCCACGACAAATTTACGAAGTAAAACGGAGTCCGCGTCTGCCGCATTAGGTGTTTCCGTGTTTTTGAAAAATATCAGAAATTCTGTAATTTTTTTCTCTTTCTTTTTCAAGTCAACATCCACGATCTCCGTAAATTGGAACAGGCAATATTTGCACAATGTGAAAGGAATTAATTTGCAACCCCTCTGCCTTGCAGGTTTCCCTTGTTTAAAAAATCCAGTGTGTGCACCACTATACCCGCTTTAAGTGTGCTGCTCCAAAGATCAGAGGAACTTCAATCCAGAGAGTACCTGCGGGGGACGTCTACATATACACCTTGCGTGTATCATTTTAATCTTCAGAGTCTACTGTTTTGAAGACACAAAAATATTATTTATAAAACTGAACACGTCTTACTAAATAAATTAAGTTGCGTTGCGTTGTATAGAAAAAAACTTGATAGTTATCCAAGAAATGTGAAGATAAAACGTGAATCAAAAAGCTGCAGCCGGTCCTTGTAACAGGGAGATGTTGTAATGCTGACAGTGAAGTATCTGCGGCTTTGGATTTGGGCACAGAGAGGGTTTTTTGTTGTTGGTGGGTGGAAACTTGTCAGCGCTTTGCACCTGATAGGGTAATCTATGAAAGACCATCAGTTTTGAAGATTTTTTTCGCCCCTTGTCGGAGTGATTATACTTGGGAGGAAGCAGATTGAGGGACTTGTTTTGCCGTCTTCTCATTTGCTCTTTAGTTAACTTTTCCCATTGGTTATTCATTAAGAGCTTGAACCTTGGCGAATACTGAAGATATTTCTGCAGGTGTATATTGGCAGACGACACAGACGGAGAAATATATTGTTGGCCGCACATCCATCAGTTGGATGATCTGGAGAACTGTTATGCCATATTCTCAGATTATTATTATTATTGTGCATTCCGCAATACTCGTATTTTATCTTTCATCTTTTTTATAGTAGAATAGCGTAGCCAATTATTATTATTATTATTATTTTACTATTTGTTTATCAGTAATAAATGATAACACTTACACATAAACACAGTGTGCTATATAGACCTGCATTTAATGGCAAATTGAGTCTATTTTCCCTGGTTTTTGTCTGTCGTAGTTTTGCGGTAAGCCACTGCTGGTATCCAAAGCTTTTGAGTCGAGTCCAGTCCGAGGCCTTTGCGTTTGTGGATTCAGCGCAACCCTTCCAGACAGTATTGAAATGCAGCTTGTTGTCTACCTTGATTTTTCAATAATGTGCTATAACTGATTCTGCATTTAAATAAAAGAGAGGTGCGAATGCGCTGAGAGTGCCCTCTGAACTCGGAATGAATCGACCAAGCACACCGCCCAACACTTAAGTCCTTTGTGTGATTTAAGTTTATTGCCGAGTTCATGTAGTGATTTCTGCTCTTTTTTGATGAGAGTTAACGAGGGTAGAAGCAAATGTATAACCTAAATTAAAAAAATATCGAAACGTGACCTAAATTAAAATTGAACTTTAAGATTCATTATTTTATTTTTTCCTTTAAAGTAATTACTCAACATAACCCAACGTGTCACATAATTCCTGGTTATTTATTATAAATGCATAATCCATTATATAGATAAATTATAAGATACAAATTTAAGAGCTGTGGCGTTTTTCACGTCTGAAAACTCAATTCCAGATTGTAACACTTTTCCAGAAATAACAGCATCTTACCACTTATGTTACTGTGGTTTACATAAACGCTTGAATGTATGCTTGGATTTCAATTATGTGCTTATTGGTTATCGTCAGATTAGAGCCTGTGGTTCAGATTTTAAGTTGATTAAAGAAAACCTGTTAATAGCAAAAAATAGAAATATGTTTAAAGCTTTGTCTGGAGTGCTAAATTGACAGTGAAAGAAATGTTTTTTTTTTAACAGATATGAATTGTAAATAACAATTATTATATTGCACCAGAGTCCAAGAATTGTGTCAGTCATCACTTTTGCACTTCTGTGGCAATGGTTAAAGTGTTTGGGATGGTGACACAGGAGGAGATGAAATTGCTTTGATGTGTCCAGCCATGCAGTGCTTTTGGCAAGTTGAAAGCCAACATACAGGAGACAGAGCAGTACAACATCATGTACCAAATTCCCAACCCCCTGCCTTTTTTTTTTTTTTAATTTTTGGCCAAAAGCAGAAATGGATTCACATATGCTTTGATAAGTGCTGAGCTCTGATTTTTCTCAAGTGTGTTTTCGAAAGGGGTGAGTCTTGGCCAGCCTGGTGTCAAATCATCAACAGACATGGAACACTGGTTGAGCCAGCAGAGGGCTTCTGGATGCTGGAGTCCCGAGCTATTTCAGGATGTACCTTCAGAAAAGGGAGAGTAGCCCGTTACAAACATTTTATGGCATGAAACCAAAAACTATGCTTCCTGCTCTCCACACAATCACATTACGCCTCCCGTTAACTCTGTATCGGAGCGAGAGGGAAGGACTGGGTGAGTGGGTGAAATGAGTCGGCATTGTCCTGGACACTGCCCAATGGACACTGCAGCTGGTAAGGTGTGTGAGGATATCCGTGTGAAATGACTGCCGTAGCCTTGAAGTCCAAGCTCACATTGTGACACCACAATAATCATCTCTGTGGGGGAGCAGTGCTGCTCAGTCCAGTCCATACAGAACGCGTAAAGTTGTCTCTAAAGTTTACGGTGGGGAGGGAGGCGTGTGGCCGGTTGATTAGGGGAGTTCCCTAGGTGGGACTTTGCAACAGGCCACGTAACGATGGACGCCCTGTCGGCCCATTGCCAGGGCATTGACTCGCACTAAGGTTTCAGAGTAGATTTCAGTCTCACAGAGTAAACTCAGTCCCTGCTGAGCTTACATCAACAATGCTAGATTTTAAACAACACCAAACATTTCGCAATGTGAATTCTGCAGGTCCATTTGGGTCAGAATGTGAAAGAGCAGTGCTTAGGGAGGAGGTGAGACTGGCTTAAGTGGTGGGAAGAGAACCTCATTTCCAGTGCTTAACAACAACCCCCCCCCCCTTCCCTTTACCACCATCACCAACCAGGGTGGGACACGCAGCCCCCCCCCCCCCCGCCCCCCCTCCCCTCATGTCATTCCATCCAGAGGCAGTCACACAGGTGTTCAAAGGCTTTTAGACCTGACAAAAGAACTTAGCAGTTTGGTAAGTAAAATTCCCCCTCCCATTACCCGAGTGTCAGAAACTCCACTGCATTTTCCACTTTCATCTTCAACAGGGTCATATTGTTAAGGGGGGGGGGGGGGTGGCATTCAGCCCAGCCCATTCAGTCTGCGAGGTGTGGGGTGGGGTGGGGTGGGAAGTAGGAAGGTGCTGTCAGCTTGTAAGCGGCCAGGCCCTTCACAAGTCGGGGCTCATAGAATAATCATGTGAAGAGGCGAAGAGAACTGCCTCTGATCACAATAATCAACTATGCTCCATTTTTAATGGGTCTTCAAGCAAATGGCAAAAACTGTGCTTAGCCCTTGATATGTCTTCAACTCAAATGAGGGATTTCATCTAGTTTCTACAAAAACAGTCTTCTTCAATTTCAGTCAATTTTGGGGATCTAAACTCCTCAGCCACAAATATTTGTTGCCTGGTAAACATTCATCCTGCTTGGGGTAAATGACTGTCCTGACACTTCACATTTTCTAATCTGCCTGGTTAGGAATTAATCAGTAGTCTCACAAAATAACCAACTGCCGGTCTCATTGAAGCAAGGGAGTGAGGCCACCATGGGTTTCACTACGGCCACTGATGGACTCGCAGAAATCGTGGAAATCAAGTTGGGCTGCAACAGTAGGTGGTGTGGAAGACAACTTTGACCATGATGGATTTAAACGTCTTTTTAAAGCCAGTGAAAATCCCCCGCTGGTGTAGAAACCCTGGCGGGATGGTTCACACCAGGTCGCTCTAAGGTCATGACTTTGTGGTTCGGAAGAGGGTGACAGGGAGAGTGTGCAGAGGTGTGTCAGGCAGGCGTTTGGCGTGACCCTCGTACTGGGAGCAACTGTAATTTGTAACCATCGCAAGAAGATGCTTTGTTCAGCCACAGCAGTTTGCCGTGAATCCCCCCCCCCCACGTTCCACCCACGAAGACGGAAAAGCTAATGAAGCCACCCTTCACTCACAAATCAAGACCCAACACCGTACAATATATGCCTATCCCGAGGGGCAGTCATGCTATCTCTCCATGAGTTGCAAACAGGTCGCTCAGATGAGTACATTTGAGTCTCTATAATACCGGGTCCCTTGCACCTCGTTCTAAACACGTTTAAATTTTTTATGGTTGTTTAAATTTCATGCAACTATTCACTCGCTTGGCTGCCATCTTCTCTTTTAGATGACTTTGTAGTTTTCACGGACACTCGAGGTTATTAGACGTGAACAGAAAGAAACAGCCCAGCTTCCAGCAACCATCGGCGAAGCAGAATTCAGATGAAATTCATACGATGGGCTGCAGGGGCTGCAGGACTTCTGGGATTCTTGGCACGGTTCGTGTTTTTGGCAGAGGGCTGACAGTGGCCTGGACCGCAAAAGGAAAATCGCTGAGGCTAAATTGCCTCTTTAAGGCTACGCTGAAGTCACAGGCTGTGCATTTTGGGAGGCAGAGCGTATCAGGTCAATTTGTGGTAAGGTATCTGAGGCCATGTGAGTGGTTCACTGTCAGTTTGAGATAACACCGCTTTTAACAGACATTCCCTAATTGCCGTTCGTTTGATTGCTGTAATTAGCCTATTAAGAGGCAGGTTCTTTTTTAATGTGGCATGAAATTATGAGTAAGCTGTCAAATTTGTAAGCTTCTTAATGTTTCTCAAAGGACTGAACTCTCCATAAAAAATATTATACAGTTGATTTATCTGACAGAAGATGTTTTGGAAAAGTTACAGGACTTTTTTATGCTTTTATATTCATGTACATATACTCATATATTGTACATACATATCACCAGGGGGTGGCATGAAATCTTTCTTTGACGGGAGCTGGATTGAAACCCCCCCCCATACAAAAGCATACACATGCACGCTCACACAGCTGCTCTCTCTCTCTCTCTCTCTCTTTCACATTGTCTCTCTCTCAAACACACACACACACACACATTCAGCAAAGATGGGCCAAGTGCTGTTTCACCCCCCCCCCCCCCCATATGTTTTGCATGCCCCTGAAGCTAGCCTCAACCTGTAGCTCCACTCAGCCTAATGGCTGAGCCCAATCCGTTCCCTTGTCTAACACCTCTTTAGAGGAAGCTTGCCCCTTTGTTCTGACAATACACAAACGACCGTTCACATGGGGACCCTGTAATCAGTGAAATACTAGCCCCTAGGCTTTCTGAGAAAAAGGGAAAAAAGAGAGAGAGAGAAAAATCCATCCATGACCAATCTGCTCCCTAACTACCTGTCTGGCTTTTTTAGCTGCAGATGTTTTTTTTTTTTTTGTAAAGTTGCTGTGCTGATTCCAGATGGAGTCCAAAATAAAAAAAGAGAACACCATGGTACCACACCTCATGTTGTAAAATGTTGCCTGCACACACAGTTTAACTTTGGGATGTTTGTTTCGTGTGGGCTATTCCTTATTCTAAAACAGTTTTTGTGTATGTATGTGCATCTGTGTTTTGGGCGGGGGGGGGGGGGGGGGGGGGGGTTGCACAGTGGAAAGATCAGCAAACAGAAGCTATTAAGTTGTGTTATTTCTATTGTTAATTATTCAAGTGTTATGCGGTATTTGGACTAACAGCTACTCCACGTACACTGAGATGAAGGGTACACAATGCAGAATGCAGACAGTGCAGCCCGTACGTGTGCAATCAAACACATCGATACGTTAGCGTAACAAAAGGGTCTCTAAGCACCGTGGCCCAATTGGCCCTGTTCCTGCCATAGCCTGTTTGACAGGAATATGCAGCGCATGTGTGCTAATACAGTTTGTACTTATTTAACGTGCGAGTGTGTGTCCCGTGTTTCTGTTGTTCTTCAGATATGCATAAACGTTATGCTACGTCGAAGTGGCTTTGGATAGAGTTTCAGACTGATCAATCAAGTGATCAATAGACAGACAGACAGACAAATAGACATACAGAAATATAAATAGATAGATAGATAGACAGACAGACAGACATAAACTGTAGATAGATAGATAGATGATAGATAGATAGTGTGTAAGGAAATGCCAAAACTAATATCAGGCTGTCCATTTCCCTCTGTACAGAGAAAGCACTAGTGGGGGGGGGGGGGGGGGGGGTGACTCAGAATACCGCACACTGCAAACAGTAAATCAGTCATGGAGGTATAATTGTTTTATTGGTGATAGGAGGTGTGCTAAGACACAAGGAAAGTTATTATTTATGCTATCATTGTAGAGTCTGAGCACATGCAGCCTTTCACAGTTGTTAAAAAAATGTTCATTCATAAAGGAACACTTTCATAGTCTTCCTTTGAGTATACAGAATAAGAAGGAATTATATCTTTTTACAATTTTATTTGAAAAGTACTTGAATTAAGCACTGCATTATGATATAACTTCAGAAATATAAACCTCAGGGGTATTGACTCAGTTGCCTACAATGATAAATATAAATTGCTGCTAGTATAGTTTTGCACCATGCCAAGTTCTTTATTAGCACCAGTGCAAAAAACCTAAGCATTTAATCACAATTTCAGTATCAGTATCACGCTTGAAATGCGTGTCTTAACACTATTACAAAAAAAAAAAAATACAATCAGGGAAAGTAGGATGGGAAAGTAAATAATGTTCTAAGATCACCCGATTACCAATAGTTTGATGCTACATTTGATTAGCTGCATATAGTGAAGTATACGACTGCAAATTAATAAAGAAAAAAAGTATATTTTCACAAAACTTTCAAAGTTACATATATTTAGAGATTCAAATTACTGCCATTTCTGCTTTATTCAAATTTCAGTTCTACTGTACTTAGTTTTTTTTTTTTTTTTGTAACTTCATATTTTATAACCTGTGAATAAATTTCAACATAAATGCTTGACCAATTTTTTAAAATATGATTTACAGCTCTTTCCAAAAGTCTGATAATAAGCAAAATAAATCACACATACAATGAGAAGCAAAGTAAAAACACTACCTGTTGCGGTCCATTTATCAAAAAAAATCTCAATCAGTCTTGATATGCCTTTCTTTCAAGCGTGCCACATCATCAAATTAAACCAAACAAAACTGTTACCACAGTTTGTTTAGGGACACAGATAACAAAATAGGCAAACGCAAGATGTGAAAGCTTGTTTGGGTGCATGTGGGAGGGGTCACAAAGAACTGTGCCAATTTGCCAAGGGGCTCAAGAGAGCCAGAGCGAATGTTATAGAAGTACACTCCCTAGACATGGATTTGAACAGCAGTCAATGGGAGAGTCCTACAGTCACCTTCATATAACTGAAAGAGAGAGGCAGTGCTCACTTGAGATTTCAGCCCCCAGCCATCTGGGGAGGGGGGGGGGGGGGGGGGGGGGGGACAGGTCAAACAGTCTTGCCACCCCTTTAAAGTACAGGGATAAGCGAATAAGATGTCTCCTCAACGTACGGCCTGAGGCACGCGGCGGTTCTTGGAGAGGAAGCCGCAGGGAAACGTTCAGAGACAAGTGAAGGACGCCCTCCACTGCAGCGTCCCAATTACGCGTCATCACGAAACAAAAACGTCCCACGTTGTTACTGCTCCTACAAAACCATCGCACTTAATGAGCTAACATCAGCGTCGCCATTAGCGTGAAAATGCACATTTAACGCTCCGCGTCCAAACTGCGGAACAGCCTCGGAATCCAGGAAGGACCTGGCCAGCTCCGCCCTGGCAAGATAAGAAATCAAAAAGCAATGCAACAGAAGCCAAAGAAGCTGGGCTACTGACTGTAGCTTAGAGAGAAATCTGCCTGACAACAGCAGGGGGCAGTACAGGAAAAACGATTGACCTTATGCAGATAGGGGGAACATATGGTGGACACAGCCCTAACTCAGCAAATTGACTATAGCTATAGCGTTTTCTACAACACAGGCACCATATCTGGCGGACTATAAATCGCAGGACTGATGTGAATGGTTCACCTGCTAAAACACAGGCCAGGTACTCTTCTGACTTCTATCAATTTTCTCTAATGTCAACCTTAGCAACACGTCAGCTGTAGCTTGTGTCTCGGCAATTGTTGTTTTTTATATGCCAGTCCTTCACTGAATTCTGCCAGTATCAATCTGTCTTCTGTTAAGTTTATTAGTGCTTTGTATTACTGTTGTCCTCTGCACAGCTGGACAAGAAGTCACAACTGCAGATAGTTTCAACCTGTCCATCTGCTGATGATTTTCTGTGTTGCATGTTTTATTTATTTATTTATTTTGTTCATGCTGTCCCTGAGCACTTGTCTAATGCACTTTTTTGTGTGTGTTTTACTGCTGGCTAACTTCATTTTCCCTGGGGGATAAATAACGTACTTATTTATCGCTCTATCAATTAGGAAGCATTGTTTGGTCCTGTATGTTCTCAGTAGTGAAGTATGAATGTGGTTTACAGCTGACAGGTATCCAATAGCGAGAGCCACCATTTCTTCTCCATTTGTTTTCCACATGCACTTCTGTCCAGTGCCAACCAGGTTGATTGCCTTTGCGTCAAGCCCAGTGTAAAACAATTATCCTGATTGCACCACAACAATCAATACATTGATAAAGCATTTGCCACTAATTAAGCACAGACAATGACTGTTTACAGGGGATATGTGTTCAATTCAGTCTATTTCAGGATCATGGACAAACAGCATTATTTTGATATATTGTATACAGATGATGGTAGTTTGGTGAAATTAAAAATGACAGCAGTCAAAAAATCATATATGATTTAACTTGCACAGGATTTGTGGAAAAAATAAATTGTGCTACTAATAATTAAATATAGCAGTTAACAGCAGAGGCAGTGGTGTGTGTATTTACTCTATATGAACAAATTAACCTAGAAATCAGCAAAAATCCCAGAATTCACCTTGTGATATTGTGGCGCCATATTCTTGTGCAAATAGTTTGTAAAGGTCCAGCTTGGATCAACACTTCTTTGATGCAACCTGGAGTCTAGTGGGAAGGTTGTCAAGTCTTGTTTGGAATCAAAAATACCAACAGCCTTAAGTCATTTTTGAGCTTGTTGCGAGAAACGTCTTTGAATGATTTGTCACATTGATGGTTCATTGAATTCTACTGAGCATCTGCTGAGCCAAGCGTGAAATTCATTTGTAAGTAATTTTCATCCCTGAAGAACAAACAAAATATGCAAAACATAATTGTCTGTCCCATCTGTCAATCCATCTGTTCCCACAGATATGCTGTCAATTGCTTTCATCAATTAAAAAAAAAATTTAGATTGTATTTGGTCTGTTATCTTTTTTGTCTTCATTGTTAAATTGCAAGTTGTGCAAAATGAATGAAATCTATCTGTGTGCATTGTACCAGGCGGATGCCATTAGACTAATTTACCAAAGAAGTGCTGTTTGGACTATGTGCATTTGACAGTCAATTCATGTTCACTTTCCTTTCTTACAGTCTCCCTGTATTAGCCCAATGCGTTGTTTTTTGTCACAATTAACACAATTAACACAATTAACCACTCAGTTGCATAATTAGTCGCTTAACTATGTGGTTTGAGTGCCTATAGGGACCCCTGGCGGAAAACAAATGCAATGCAAGTTTAATTTCTGCAGGTCAGGTGATACAGACAAACCGGTGGTCCGACCAATAGCATGTGCGAAAGTACTAAAGGTGGGTGCCACATTTCAAAATAATTTAACCACGTTGAGAATGTGACAGATACTCCACACCTCACTAGTTTGTGCAGTTCCTCCAAAATCTACCCTTAAAGATGAACTGCATTTAAAAGTCAAGAATGAGAAAACAAACCTTTGGCGTTAAAGACTACTTATCGTGGTTAAAAGCAAATTTATATTTAAAAGGCATAATAAAAAGAACCAGTAATAATAGTGAAGTACAGTTTCTTTCTCTTCAGAATGTCCTCGCTTCCTCCTGCGTTCACGTGAACCAACCTGACCTGGTCCGGAGGTCCTGCGCTCTTGCATACGTTGCGTAGGAAGAGGTATGCAGCACGCAGTCCTGCCATAGCCAGCCGCAGAGGTAATGCGCATTCGTGTTGGCGCACGCCGGGCAGAGGTGCACCACGTCTCAAACTAATAACTGAAACGCCATATTTATAGGCCTCGCAAACACTTCCTCAGAAAGAGATGACTAACACCTTTCTCATGTAAACAAACATCAAACATCTACTTTGCAAGGCTATTAAATATATTCTGTCTCTCCCCAGCCACCCAGATACAGACACACACACACACACACACACACACAGTCGAGGCATGCATTTAACTTGTACAGTCCACCTTGTGAATCTGAAAAAAAAAGGTCAGTGGGATGTTAAGAGAAGTAGTGCGTGTTACCTGTGAAACATTTCTTAACAATGATGTTGGCTTCCTCTATGCATAATATACATACCAGTGTGATCACTTTCTTTCCCCTCCGGCTAACTTATTGTTCCAGTTCCATTTTGTAAGCTTTTCGTAAAATGCTTGAAATGTTTCCTTGATTTTTGGGATTTGGCTGTAGCTAGGCAATGTGTTTTTGTGTTCCTGGAACATTGTATGCCATTTATCCAACTGTCAGTCATCTCATCGTTCACTGAATGACTGATAAAGTCTCCCTTACATTCCAGTGGTGAAAGACACGTTTTAAGACAAACAGTGTGGATCTATATCTATCTTTTTACAAAGCAGTGAAGGTGTTTGTTTGTACATCTATAAATCTGCCTTTAAAGGCCATTGACTTTCATTGGGCTTGGTTTTTTCCAACTAAATGGTATACTGGTTCTTTTTTCCAATATTGCTCCTTTTGTCTTTTTCAATCATAAAATGAATTGCACATCTTGGTGTGGCATAGACAATAAAACTCGGTATGATAACTGTGAGAACAGCCCTGGGTGTCCTTTAAGTTAAGGCCAATAACAGTTACTAATTGCTCTACATGGAGCTCTTTATGGAAACAAGGGTCAGGATACTCTTTAATTGTACTTGAGGAAATTAATGCCTCCACTCACAAGAGCACAATGCATGCAACACACGCGGCAAAACAACACAAACATTTGCATGATGTTGCAGTGGCGTTCTGCAACGCAGTGAGTTTCAAGCAACATTGTAAGAACGTTATTTGTTCACTCCTCCTCCCCCCACCCCCCACATCCCCTGATCTCTGTTTCCATGTAGGCCATGGAGGAGAAAGGTTGCATAACACCTCTTTTGAGTGCAGAAAAAAAGAATATCTCAAGTATGTGACTGAAATAGTGATTATACAAATATCGGTGTGTGTGTGAGGCAGCATTTACATGACCTGCAGAGATGCAGAAGCCTGGATGACATCTTCGACTGGACGGCGGGTTGGGTAAAGGTAGCGAAGATGACAGAAATATAGCCAGGAACCGAATGCTGTAAACCACTCTGGGAGAGATTCATCATCAAGAAATATGTCTGCACAATCAACATCTGTGTAATTGTGATGTCACCATTTTGAATCCTTTGAATTTTCATTTGTATTTTACGCCTCCTACCACTCCAAATTTTAGTGGCTAACGTATTCCACATTTATTAACATTATGTAACACACTGCTAAACAGACAGCATATATTACAAACCAGATTCATAACTGTCACTGCTGTGTGAAAATCCATGTTCACACATGAAGCAGCCTATAATAAAGGGTATATCAGCACTGAGAGATTCCAAACCCTAGCACCGAGCCAAAGAGAGTTTACAGTGATATTTTCCCCTAGGAGTTGAGACTCACAGCTCAATTACAAACAATTTTATCAATTGTTTTGTTACTACTACATTCAAGTGCACACTAGCAGAGGAAAATTATAGCCTGGCTTATAAAATCAAAAATAAAAATGTGCCAAACAGCTTAATCGATGAACAGTTATGACAGTACAAAAAGTTACTTAGGAGACTTAACATTCATTTGTGAATGTCCTTATAGCCCTCAGCAGCCACGTTATTAGGTTTACCTGCTCATTAACGCTGATAGCCTTCTACTCCAACAATTAATCATGTGGCTGCAAGTCAATACACAGAGCATGCAGACACAACAGCCCCACAGGTGCCATTGGACAGCTTCATTTGTGGGCCCATTTGGGTGGGATCTTGTCCTGGAGAATCTGCTGTTATTTATTCATTCAAAATCAACAGCACATAGAACCAAACCAGGTGTGTTA
This sequence comes from Anguilla anguilla, assembly GCF_013347855.1. NCBI lineage: Eukaryota > Metazoa > Chordata > Actinopteri > Anguilliformes > Anguillidae > Anguilla > Anguilla anguilla. Next base: position 37,901,578 of record NC_049207.1, read on the forward strand.
ACTGTCAAATCGCTCGTTTTAAAAACTGTTCCCAGAACAGCCTGGTACAGGAAATAATTGGCCGAATACATATTTCCTTCCTGGTATTTCAATAACCCAGGATTCCTTCTTATATTGAGAATTATTTAGTTGTGAAATTAAGCTTAAAATGTGGCATAAAATGCATTTACCTTTAGAAATTTGCTAAATTATGATGCTCTGTAGGGTAGGGAATCTTATTACTGCTTGCCTCTGGCAATAGACTTCCGGGTCCTTTAAATCTAGACTGACAGGCTGGGTCAAGTTATACAGGTGAGTGTTTGAAGCTCAGCACTAAACAGGAAGTGAGGGTACAGTGCGTATGTGTCTCATTCTTTTATTTCCAGCTGAGCTCTCCATCAATTAGACTGGATGGAGGCCACTCAAGTACTATGTATTAGTTGTCTGTTACAGTATGGGGTTGTTAGACATGGAGCGTTTTCCCTGTCAAAACAAATAATTAAGTAAATAAATGGAAATAAGTAAATAAATTCAAGGATGAATAAATACATTCCTAAATAATTTCTTATGGAAAAAGTGAATGGGTTTCCTTCAAAACTCTGGTAGGCACATGCCGTTAATACTCATCTCTGGATATACTGACTGCAAGTTTACCAGAAGCTCTGAAGTTATTTTCTTGCAGGATACAGCTGCAGTAGTATGCAAAGGTTTTGGCACCCCTGGTCAAATGTTGATTTTGAAAAAGGGTACAAACTTGCAAAATGTAACTGTCTGAAGAAAAACCCGAATGTGATATGTACAAAAGCTTAGGCACGCTTCCAGCTGATCCATTAACACCTTTTTTTATTTTTTAAATGTCTCAAAAGCCTGACTGGTTAGGTCTTAATTAAGACAGGTGAAAACAATTCCAGAGCTTAACACATAGCGTGACCCATATAATCTCTCAGGGTGTTATGCTTACTCTCAACAACCATGGGCTCCTCTAAGCAGCATTACTATTACGAAGCATGGGGAAGGCCATAAGAAGATATCTAAATGCTTCCAGCTTGCAATGTCCTCTGTCAGAAACAACACGAAGAAATGGAAGTTAGTGGGAGCTGTCAAAGTCAAGAATTGCACCGTGACAACAGTGCAGTGGTTCACCTGGCCAATGTGCAGGGTTGCTTACACAAATATAATATGCATGAAAGAGTTGTTGAGAGGAAACATTTCCTGTGATCTCATCACAAAAGTCAAGATCTAAAGTATTCAAGACAACAGTTCAATATGCCAGAGATGTTTTGGTATAAAGTGCTGTAGACCAATGATACAAAAATTGAACTCTCGGGCCACAACCACCAAAGATACATTTGGAGAAAAACAGGAAGCCTTTGAGAAAAGCACCTTTCCAACCATTAAGCATGGGGTGAATTTCTAACGCTTTGGATTCACGTGGCATCCAGTGGCACAGGAAATATTGTGCAGGTGGAAGGTGGAATGGATTCAACTGAATATCAACAAATCCTAGATGCTAAGGTCCTATAATTAGTGAAGAAATGGAAGCCAAAGACTTCCAAGAGTCAAGAAGACATTAATCCAAAAGATACCTCAAAATCTTCTTGTCCTTAGTGTGAAAAATGCTGCTAGCCTGGATTTAACAGCAGTGAAAGCACTCAGAATTTATGTCTTTAGCATGAAATATTGACGACTATTTTTGGTGAGTATTCCTACTATTCTATTTTTATAAAAGTGGTACACCACTAAAGTTCAAAGATTGTCTTATGAGTCTTGCAAAACCCTGAAATCAGAAGTCATAATCAAAGTTAAACACTACCCAACCTCTAAGCAAAAATAATAATAATAATAATTTATGACGTGTGGTTGTAGTAAAAACATGTACTGTAGACTGAATAAATACAGCCTCTCTGGACTGTGAAGTAGGAAAACAGTTATTGACCAATGTAACGGGGTGACAGGTTGTTTCTACATGAAACATTGGTTTAGGGGCATGCATGATATGAAGACAACACAAGGGTTAAAAGACCTAAAGATAACGGACTTGCAGTGGCCTTTGCAGTCCCAAGACTTGAATATTACTGAAAACCTGTTGGGATCTCAAGCATGCCATACATGCAAGAAGACCCAAAAATATTTCTGAAGCAAGGGTGGGTGGAATCCTAAAGCAAGAACAGAAAGACTGTAAGCTGGCTACAAGAAATGTTTAGAAGTTTAGAAGTGATTTCTGCCAAAGGAGGTGTTACTAAGTACTGACTGTCAGGGTGCCCAAACTTATGCACATGCCATATTTAGTGCTCTATTCTTTCCCCATACTGTGAAATTCAGCATTAAATTGAGCAGAAACGTGTCATGCTTAAATCTTTATTCTGCAAAGGTATTGTTAACGTCCTTTTCACTTACAGATTAAACAAAATATGTAACTGGACCATGGGTACCCAAACATTTGAATAACAACGAAAATGAAAATACTCTGAACTGGCTAGCTTTCTCATTTTCCTTATTTTCTCATTGTTTACTTGTGAATCAAGCTTTGTGAATATAAGTGCACAATTCTGATGTCCTTGATGCAAGTTCTCGACAAAAATAGTGAGCTCTTCTGATTGATCAAATTAAGTGACACATTTTGACTCTCAAGACTAGCCTGGTGTACCTACAGTTAAATGGACACACCCACTTTATCTAAGCAGAAGATAATACACACAGCAATAAAAATAATAAATTAAATAATTAAAAAATAAATATTTAAATACATTTCTGCAGGGATTTGCTTCCATTCAACCAGAAGAGCAATAGTAAGGTCAGACAGTGTTCAGGCAAATAGGCCTGGCTCACGGTTGGCTTTCCAATTGATCCCAAAGCTGTTGGATGAGGTTGAGGTCAGGGTTCTGTGCAGGCCAGTCAAGTTCTTCCACACCATTCTTGGCAAAACCATTTCTACATGGACCTCGCTGTGTGCCCCAGAACAATTGTCATGCTGAAACAGGAAAGGGCCTTCCCCAAACTGTTGGGGAAGCACAGAATCATATATAAAGTGATTGTATGCTGTAGCATTAGGATAAGCCTTCACTGGAACTAAGGGGCCTAGCCCAAACCAAGAAAAACAGCTCCAGTTCAAGGGTTGTCCAGATACGTTTTGTCATATAGTTTGCCTGCTTAGATTCCACATTTTCACGAGAAAGTTACAGGGTGATTATGGTCCTTGTTAGACAAACTGGGTAAATGACAACTCTATATTAACAAATTTAAGACATTTAAATGTGATGCAACTCAAAGCAGACAAATCCCCTTTACTCCAGCAGTATGTCCGCATATATCCTATAGGGGGACATGGAAATGGCGACCCTGGGAAGAGACAATTTCCTGGGCCGTGTGCAAATCAGCACAATTGGTCCCTATTGAGTATTCAAGTTGTATACAACTTGCATGTAACTTGTATACTCAATAGTAGGCAAGTGCACTGACTTGGATACGGCCCTGGCATCGCCCCTCGCTCCCTTGTGGGAAAATATATCATGAGTGTGGTGAGATACAGCTATCCTTTTGAAATGTTCAGGGTTTTATTTATTTTGAGTGACAGGTTGGTCATTTAATAGGAAATACATCTGCACAACATGATGGCTTTATTGCTTATCGAAGTAAGAGTTGACCATTACTGCCACCGTGTGGTGCACTTATAAAGTGTATTTTCACTACAAACTTTGGAGAACAAGTGCTTTCAGTGCATTACCATACTTCACTCCAGTGCATTTGCAAGCACATCCTGAAAGTACTGTCTAATAGGTACTGCTCACAGCAATTTTGCTACTAACTTAAATATGATGGTACTGCTCCCTGTGCTCTTTTTTTGTGGATTACACTAAAGAATATGATGACTTGTTACTCCGTTAGCAGTTGTTTCAATTTCCATGGCATATTTAATCTCTTATAGGATTTCAAATTGTATTGATTTCAACAGCTTGATTTTCATCTGACTACAGACATTTTTGAACTTCACAGAATTCTCCATTCGCTCATTGCAGTTTCCCTGCATTATCCTGGTAATGCCCTGTTTCTTCCACCATTTCTCCACAGATGAGCCATCTCTGTGGATGTCAGCATGTTGGCCCATCAGAAATTCTCATCTCACCTCATAAACACCCTTATAATCCTGTTCCTCCAAACTCCATGTCTGTTCAAAGTTAGTTAGTCCCAAAAAAACAAAACTTTCTTTACCTTTGAATATTTTCCACCTGACCCGACGTCAGTGGTCTTCCGTGGGCCGCAATCCAAAAATAAATGAAGTCATCGGAGAGGGTGAAACCAAACAAGTTGCACAATTTCAGAGCTAAATTAGAAAAATTATGAATATGAATACATAGGAGAGGGATGTCTGGGCTGCTCTGCTCGTCCTGTTGCCACCCAGACCCTGACTAACCAAGGGGTCAGAAAATTGATTGATGGACTATGAATGCAGTCATGAGGCATCAAGCTATTTGGACAATAAAGCCCCCTCACCCAAGGTACTGCTCATTTGAAGTAATGCATGCTCACACCAGGTTTACTTTCTTTGTCAGTAGGAATCACACAAATAAATCAGTGTCTTCTTTTAAATCACATCTTAAAACTCACCTTTATATGGCTGCCTTCATGAATGCCTATTATATATATGGTACTTATATTCAGCATTTTGTTTTACACAAATGTCTGTTTCATTTTTTATATTAAAATGTTTTTACCTCAGTAAAGGCTGTATATGCTTGATAATTGATATACAAATAACGATATTGTCAAAGGCATCAGGTAAAGAAGTTTTACATTTCCTAGGACCCTAGGGATAAGTTAGACCCCTAATCCTTTGGAGAGTAGGTTTTTGGAATGTTTTTTTTAATTTTCCCCCCAAATGTCAGTGTTCTAGAACTCCATTGCTGTCAATTACCAGTAGCGAGTGTTACCATCAGCATCAGAATGTTCAGAACATTCTAATTACATATTTATATTTGTGATCTTACATCTTAAAGGGTTAAAATGAAGTTGCACAGCTGTAACAAAAAACAAAACAAAAAAACAAAAAACAAATGTAGCTATGCATCTAAAGCGGTGGGGTGTTGTAGCAGACGCAACATCTAACATTACACAATGATTAATTGTTTTATGAACAGATGTTGTAAATGATATTGGGACCACCTCCCTCCCACTGCTGTTCTCAACTAAATGAACACACAATGAGATATGTGGCAATTGAAGCAGAGATTACAGTCAGGCTAAAGCAGCATGACTTATGAATAAAATACAAACCCTTAAGTATGCAAGTATGAATGGTTACATTGTATGCGCATAGCCCCAGAATACTCTGCATAATAAATGACGGCAATCTGCAGCTCAATTAAAATCCATTATAATCAAGCCTAAATTAAGATGTGCTGGTTGTAAAGGGTGCTTGCTGGTTGTGGGCACCATATACCTTGAAGGCCCTGATTTTACATAAGAGCTCTGCTTTTGACCGTTGAGGTTTTGTCGCAGTTGAACACAGGTTTGTGAGTAACGCGAGGCTCTCTGGAGGAACGGGGCATGACGCTACTGCCGAAAATAAAACGACAAACGCTCACAGGTTTCGACAACTTTCCTTTTTAATTCGGGAAAAAGTCAAGAAAAGAACAAGACTGATAATTTGAACCATGGTCCACCAATATATTCAGAACACAAGAATTTCTTTGAAAACAGTATGGTAGGTGAAAAATGGTATGAGTCAGCGGTTTTCACCTTTTCCTGTTAAGAACGTGGCCTTGCACTTCGATTATGGCCCCCTCTACTGCAAACCTGGAACCGTCCTGGATAATTATGGCCCTTTTTCCACTACAGAACAGAAACCAGGCTGACCTGTTATAGCCCTCCCTCACTGTACAGCTCTGTTCCAGGGGTCATAATGGACCGGCCTGTACACCACCAAATAGAGGCTGCAAACGGGTCAACCTGGTTTCACCTCGACAGTGGAAAGTGGTACGTTCATCCCTATTGGGCGAACGCGTATTAGGGGGGCGGTTTTATAGCTTCCCGCTGACCTGACCGACGCGCAGTGAGAGTTCACCTCCTGCGGTTTTTAGAGACGCCCAGAGGGTACGAGGTCTCCTCTCGTCAGTGCAGAGGCCGACGTCGTGTACCTTAACGACCCTACCTCCCCCTTTGCACATGTACTGCGTCAGGCATCAGTCATACATTAAACGAGACCGGTGGCAAAACTTTGAAGCCGAAGTTACAGCGTTAGGCACGCACTCGATAATACCAAAACGTTAAAAAAAAATGGTGTAAGTGCCGAATCGTGTACAACACGGACGGTTTGAGAAGGATCGGATTTTCTTAATTCACGATGATATGCAAACGGGTCGACAACGTGAGCGCTTTAAAGCGGATTGTGGATTTACCAGGACAAACCTGCTCCATGCTGGATCGCTGACGGCTCGTCAAACCCTGTTGAACCCCCGAATCAATGGACGTAAATCTGGAGACGGACACATTCTGTTCTCAGTGTACACAATGCGAGCAGTGCGCAAGCAGCGTCGTTTATGCTAAATGCTTTTCAATGCGTAGGAAATAAACGACAACTATTCTGCATTCACATTCACGTTCTTCAACTAATAATGCCATAAATCACGTGGCTAGCCCCCAAATGATCACACAAATTAAGCGACAAAATCTAATTTCAAAAGAAATTTACTTAATTTCAAATTTAGAGCTTCCGAAAAGTAAAAGCAACTAAAAAGCATCTACCATTTGCCTTTTTGTATGGCGCACAACACAAAGTTAACATTATAACAATATGAGAATAGCAATATTAACACAGGAAAAACAGGATAAGAAAAAAAAAAGGACCGTAATGTATGAAAGGTGGGGAAAGTGCCATGCCGTTGGCTTTCGACATCAGATAGAAATCAATCGGCCTCATGTGAAATTAACATGTCTCTTTGACATTAAGACTTAAAGGAAAACACTCGCTTTTCAATTAACCAACGCACTCGATGCCTGTTCACACATCGACTCTCTTTCCTTTTTTTTTAAATTCTTTTGAAAACGGTTCTCGTGTCCTATAAAGTATTAAAGTGTGCGCTGACTGAAAGTTTCAAACGATACGATAATGTGAAAACCTGACAGAATGAGCACGGCCTCCTTCGCAGCTGTCAGTGAAGGACTACAGAAGAAATACGGGGGGGGGGGGGGGGGGGGGGGGATCTATTTCCACATAACCGCCTCAGGTATCGGACAATTACTCGGGTTCATCCCCTTTCTCCACGCTAAAGCTGCCTTTGCGGAGCACGGACAACGCTCAGAAATATACACATTCAGCGTTGACACATTATTTACAATTTACACAAACGTCTCTGCCTTCCGAAGGTCGCGCGGAAGCCTCGGCGAAGATAGTGCAAGATTACGACCCGCTCCGGACCGAAGAACTACACCGCGGCCGACGAGATTTCGATCGCAAACCACGAGAAAATCAAACCAAAACGAGAAAACGCAGCTCTGAAGGCATGCGTGGACATACCTCTGCTTTTTTAAAAAAAACGATCACGCTCCTGTGATGTTTTATCACAGCTTCGGTGTGCAGGTTACCCCAATCTACAAAACTATAATCAAGTTATGTATGGCAACGGTGGATTCATTTATACTAGATTAAATGATAACTAAATGATAACTGGTTCATTTGACCACCAGACTGACTTGCAAAGCTTGGGATTTGAAAGGCGAGCTGCACAGAACACTTATTTCGTATCCTTAAGTGGCCGGTGCTTCACGGCACTTTCGCATGACTGAACGTTAAGTTTAAACCGTTTACCGTTAAACCTCAGGACGGGAAATCTTTTGAGCGGTGAGAAGCAATTAGCCTAACGTCGTCCGTTTCGCTGAGCGCACAGTAAGTAAAAAGGTGGAAGGAGAGATGGTCAAGGCATTCAACCTGGAATCCAGCGTCACCATAGTCCAGAACTCTATCAAAACACAACTCAGAGGGGACACAGCAGGAAGCAGGTACAGAATTTAAAAAAATAATAAAATAAAAAATTTAAATGAAACAGGATTTAAAATTACATTTTGACCGTAAACTCTCCAGTTAGTTACTTTTTCTCAAGGTCTGCACAAAGGTCCAAAGTTGTTTGATGACCTGAAAGAGAAGAAAGGGAGAGGAGGAGGAGGGGAAAAGTAATTATGAAGCAAATCTTGAAGACCTGTTCCACTGCGGCAAATCGTTTACCGAGCTTTAATGCTGAGAGGATTGCCACACGCTGGCAGAACAACACAGTGAGTGTACATGACCGGAGCCTCGACAGAAAAAGGATCTCGCGGCTGGCTCGCAAACAAACGCGGTCTGCGGGCGTTTGCGTGTGCTCGAACCAGCGCTTTCATCTCTCAAAGCGGTTTCCCTCACCCCCCCCCCACCTATATGATGACACTGCTCTCCTAAATTGGGTTTTTTGTACATAACACGCTGCATGATTCACCCTGAATGGCTGCCTCGTTAAAAGGTTTAAGGTTTCTGACAATTCACTTTTTTTCTTCCCTTAAACCTAATCCTGTAAAAGTACAGTAACTCTGCCATTCAGGCAAACCAGAGTGGCTAGGCTACAGCTAGGCGTTTACCTATTAACCCTTTGAATAGCAGATGTGTAGGAATGTTTTCTTAATTCGGTGTTCTAGAACTCCAGAAGGGAAATGAACCTTTATTTGCCTTTATTCATTAATGCCAAAAATATGCATACTGGAAATGGACAAATCCCAAAAAAAAGCATGCCTTTATACTGAAAGGATGCAAATTTAATTTCAATACAGAGATGTATTTAACAGCAACGGAAAGGTTGAAAACAAGGGGGCATGTCACCATCATCATCCCATGACGCATCAAAACATGTGACTTTTCCATGGGAGAGGATCAAAGTCTGAGTGAAAACTGAGTGCATTTAGGCACAATAGAAAATGCTCTATGCAGCGCCAGCCCTCCCCTCCCAATTGGCAAACGGCCTCGAAGCAGAGCGAGAGCCAGGTACGCTTCACATACCTCCAGCCATTTCATTAGGCTACAGAACACGTCTCTGTGAGAGCAGATGCCGGAAAAGACTGCGGCATAAAAATAGTGGCATGAAATAAAATATACTTAAAATTTTTTTTAAATGGTAGACGCTGAAATAGTCTTGCTGTCTCCCTTGGCCAAACACCAAGTTTTCAGTAGGCGGGGTTAACTGGATACGTCACTGAAACGCTACGAGCAATGAAATCCTTTCTACTGTAATATGTAAATGACACTCTTGCCACTTTCGTGCAGGTAAGCTCAATTGTAAATGCGCAAGCGTTGTGCCTTCTATGGTTGCAGAAAAACAAAAATACTTTTATTTTTTTTTCAAACAAGAAATGGGTTTTTATCTCTGAAGGCTCAGGAGCACTGTAATATTGCAATAACGGCAATAGTTAATATTTGTAGTGCCCAATCTCACAAGGAGAACTTCAACTATCTACAAAAACAATGTGGCTTTGCTAAAAAAGTGCTAGTTTTGCTAGTGCAGTGCCTTCCCTCCCTCCCAACTGCTGCTGCTAGTGACGCTAGTCTCCTGGTGGTCGCAGAACAGACGCATGATGGATCGGAAAGTAGGCCTACCGTTAGCTAGTGACAGCTGTCAAGCTTAGATGTGTGAAATCTTTCTTTATTTGGGTGTAATGTGCAGTTTAAGGCTGCTGTTGTGTCTAATGCTAGTGTACATTAGCTCAGTGTTACAATGTTATTACACATTGAATGACCTGCAGGTTCAAATGTATGATGGTAAAGCCTAGCTTATGTTGCTTTCTTTCGTGTTGTCAGGTAGACACCCACCCTGTCCTTATCTGCTTGATAATCCAATAGTGTTTTTTACAATTTAATGGTTATAATTGGGTTTAAAACTTGAAAGAAATTTTAAGAAGACAATCAATTGTCACTTATGGGGATATAAACACAACCCAGTTTCCTGAACCATTAAAAGAAGAAATAATTTTTTTTTTTTAATACTATGAATGAACGAACAAATGTGCTTGCTTCAGTGGCTGTCCATTAAGTACTGATGTATAAAACAGCTGAAATGTGTGCTTCCTATGCAACGTCTTACCGGTGCGAGGAACGCCGCTCACGATACTTACGTTTTTATCCGGGATCTTGAAACAATTTCTGGCGAAATTCTCAAACTTCTGTTCCGTTTTTGGAAGAGCTTTTCCCTGGTGGAAAAGAAAAGAATTAGGTTTATGATCATTTTAGGATCATTTTTTTAATCAATTTTAGGATCGTTATCATTTAGGATGCAAGGCATTTCTGAAATTGTTGGCTGGTTTGAAGTGAACAAAACATGCTGCAAAATATAATGTTAAATAAAGCTTTTTGGCCTGAGAAATTTTCACTCATCGCAAACACAACCGGTGGAAATTGTACAGTGAATTTGAAGAGGAGGCACACCAAAATACTGAATACTCAGCATCATCTGGACATCCTCACTGTAGTAACTAGGCACCAGATTGAGGCTGAAAGCTTAGCACTAATGTGACTAATGTCACATACGAGTGTATGGGTGTGAAAGCGCTCTTCCCTGGGTGTGTGTCAGCGCAAGTGTAATTCGACAGGGTGATTATCAAGTGAGTGAATATATTCCACAGAATTCAGGAATTAGGGTAGCACAGCGTTGTAGACGTTACTACAGTTGAAACTGTACGGCTCCGTCTCTTACCACTATGCAACTTTGAACACTAACGGAACAAGGCTTCCAAGCTGGCTAATCGTAATGACCAGGAAATGATTCAACAAATTTAGTTTGCTCATACAGTGAAGAATTGTTAAATTCCGCCAGGCTGTTCTGTCAGCAGACCGATCACAAGCAATGAACCTAATCTACCGAAGTTAATATATGTGCACTCTCTAACGTTCTAAAACAGCTTTACATGGAGGTAGTAGTCACCACATTTAAATATAAAAAAAGGTTCTGTGACATGAATTTTGAGACATCATTGACTTTATTACTATATTTAAAATTGTATGGCTAAACCTCTTAAGTACCTCCCACAACCTTCCACTACCACACTTCAACTAAACACGTTATTTTAAGGAGACTTATTCCTAGTTTTCAGTTGCATCAGTTCCATTTTTACATGCCGGTAGTTTTCGCAGCATTTAATAATTTAAAATATTTTAACTTAACAGGATATTGTTTTAAGGTGTTGTGACATTTGTAGTTCCCCACTGGCACAAACAAAAACAGGATGTGACTTATTTTAATACTGAACTGTTGAATGCATAGGCAATACTGTTCTCAGTTAAAATAATGAAATTATTCATATTCACCGATAATTTCATCCCGATTTAACGATTACTCAAATTTATTTTTGTCCCAGGCATGATCATTAATCAGGTCTAAAAATACCATCGAGGAAGTTTTATTTAGCCTTAATTTAATTTGGTCCGATATTCCCCATTCACTCTCATGGGGAACTCCAATGTTTTGCGCTCAACATACACAACATGGCTTACCTTCCGGGGCTACACAGTTTAGGTTGCCTGAAGGAGTCTGTCCTGTCTAGTTAAATATGTATTTCAATAGCGAGTAACCGCAGACTGTGAGCAGAGACGAGCAGGACTGGTGCCAAACTCGACTGCTTACAAACAGTTCCACACAGATACTTTGAACTACTGCGATCATGGACAGGGTCGTATGGCAAGATCTGCACAGCTGAGGTACCCTGTCATTGCTGCTCGCAGCCACATTTTACTTTTTCCTTTTTCAAAGCTGAGCTGGTGTTACGGTGCCAATTTGAACAAGAACAGAAAAGGGTGGCTTGACTCACCTCCTTGGCAAGGGTGCTTAGTTTGCTCTTGAAGTCGCTCACTGTAAGTGGTTTAGGGAATGTACCAGCTCCAGACTTGTCTTTGCCCCCTCCTGCTACCTGGGAACAGTAATAAAAGAGATCCATTAATCGCTGTTTAATACAACACAATCTGACTCTCCACCAGCTCTGACAAAACGCTTTTCCACAGGGAATGAAAGACAACCACTACTGGGGGAAAAAAAACGCACTGAAGACTATGAGAGCCTTTGAACAGGAAAATAATAGCACTTTTTCTAAAGCATACTTTTATTCAAAAGAAAGGTATAGCATCAGCATACAATTCAAGAGCGTAGTTTTTTTTTTCTGCCCCCCCCCCCCCCCCGCATTTTTCCCCCCAGAACAGTCCCGATACTGTCAACATAACAAGGATAAAGAAAAATAGAAATTATATAGAAACAATAATAACTGAAAACAAAAATCTTAAATAATGGATAAAAAGAATTAAGTAAAATATACAGACAGAAAATAAAACAATAAAAAATAAAAATAAAAATATATATATATATGTATATAATAATTTCTAAGACATTACAATTATACAAATATGTGGATAAGAGTACACAATTCATGTTCGAGTTGAGGCATAAACAGAGGTGGGCAATATTTTGTACTTGATCAGGCAGGGAAAACAGTTCAGAGGTAACAGCTGTAGAGAGTAAAGAAAACTTGGAGGAAGGGTGTTTTGGTTCTCAAAGTATGACAACAAAGGGTTATAAATAATAGCACTTTTAGACACTATACATAAATGGATAAACACAAGAAAGCTTACATTCAAGAAAAATACATTTAAGACAGATGGACAAAAGGCATCACCAGATGACCTGACCTCACAGAAATACACTGAGTAATAGCTGACAGACTGATTTCCAGGGAACCTACCAGTTGTACGAAATGAATGAATACTTTTCTTGAAGAAGACTAAAAACCAGTGGTAGTGTTGAGGGCAGTGTTAAGTACTTAACACACACAAATGGAAAAGCCCTCAAAATTGTTTGTAAATGCACAACACATCCTGCAGCCAAAAAAATAAAATTGTCCTTGAAGTTCGCAAAAAATGATTTAAAAGTTAAACAAGAAAAGTAGCTTTTCTGTAAAGACATCTAATTTCAGTTCGCAAAAAAATTAAACACTGTTTGAAGACCCACCTTTCACCTTTCAAAACTTTTTTCAGACAGTCATTTGCAGAGTTTCAGACCTGGAGAACCAACTCCTCCCCTGAGAGAACAGTAGAAATCCCATGATTCATAGCTTTGCAGATGTAGTGGCAAATCTTTGTAAAATAGGTGATGCAGTGGAAACAAAAATATTTTCTGAATTCTGTTTGAACTTGTGGCAACCATTGGTTGGCTTCCTAAGTATTCAACATTTCCTTACACTAATTTGAGCTAAAATTGTTTTTTTTTTAAATATTTCATCTTTTAAAAGTAAATAGAGTTCAAAACTGAAAAACAATGTACAAAATCCATGCCCACCGAGACTCAAAACCTGTTTCAACCTTTCAAAACTGGGCTTTCAACGTTTCAAAGCCCTTTTTCCAAATGATCGAACTGTGATGTTGCCTTAACAGCGTACCAGACCGTATCCCTGTTGGAAGAAATATGTCTTCCCATTAGGGTAGCAGCGGTGGACAATGGGGGTTAAAGCCATTCACATTGCTCCCGGGATAAAGCCGCTGTGTTCGTACCGACTCCCGCGTTCTGACTGGCTAGTTTCGTGCGGAGGGCTGAGGAGGGATTAAAGCTCGGGGACGCCAAGGACAATTACTCTCTCGCTCACTCCATCTTGCTGGGGTACAAATGATAATTTAGCTGCCTTCCGAGCAGGAGTGGACACGTCTGGGCCTAGCATCGAGCTAACGTGCTGTGGGCCAGGGTGCGGACGACGTTATGCGCACCGGTTCACGTGCGCCACGACACAAACAAACCAGCTGTTATATTTATATACATTTCAGATACTTCATTTGTGAATATATCATATGTGAAATTGTTCAACTCAACCCCCTATGTAACCCATTCCCACACCCCACGACGTATGCCGTAAGTAAAATCAGGTGTCATTTGCCTGTTCCCGTTTTGTATATATACCTTAAATGTTCTTATCTCACAGTTTTGTTTTCTACGTATATAATCCTTTCAGATGAGCACCACTGTTTTCGTGACTTTTCTTGAATGCCACTGTACCGGACCGCTTCACCACAGTACGGGTTGCACATTTATTGACCCAAATATTCTCAGAGCTTTTTGTTATTCTAACGAGGCTACGAAAGATGACCGATCTAAAGACTTGGACTGAAGCTGAAAGATCCTGGCATGGCGGGAGGGGGAGGTAGCAATTCATCGCCGCGACGCTACGCTAACACTTTATCGGCGGTCGACTACGTTCGGGAGAGACTTGGAAGACGAGCAACAGCGGGAAAGGGCGGGAGGCCGACACAAACGCACACACCCTCGCGCGCGCGTGCGTACGAAGCCCCTGTCGCTCGAGCGGTGACCTGTTCCCGCTCGCGCACGGGCCTCGGAATCCGCTAGCGATTGCAGGGTTTAAAAAAAAAAAAAAAACCGGGCCGGAACGGCTCTCAATTGGAGAGAGAACCTGAACCGGGAACCTGAAACTGGGTTCACACCCCACAGAGTGAACCGTACCGCGACGGGGCTAGTCTGAGGCCTGCACAAGCGTGAACTCGCCCTTCCCTTACGCACCGAGTCTACACGCGTTAGTTTAACCGTGCTCCTCCTCAATACCGCTTCTGGACCACTGCTCTCTCAAATACGTAAATGGTAAATGGACTGCATTTACATAGCGCTTTTATCCAAAGCGCTTTACAATTGATGCCTCTCATTCGCCAGAGCAGTTAGGGGTTAGGTGCCTTGCTCAAGGACACTTCGACACGCCCAGGGCGGGGTTTGAACCAGCAACCCTACGACTGCCAGACAATCGGTCTTACCTCCTGAGCTATGTCGCCCCCACCTCAGCCCCACGTCAGCTGGATACCAACATGGTTACTGCAAAACCATGGGTTAAAATACACGTGTACACTGAATTCCTGAGCTGTTATGGAATTAATTTATTTAATTCTTTTTTTTTTTTAAATACCAAACATTTTCCAATTTCGGGGCTTGCGAAAATGTGACCTGGCCAGAACCAGACACATGCCATCAGGTTCCGGTGAATTTGGTTTGGTACCCAGGGCTATACTGCTTTTCAGATAGTGTGCTCTTCTTACAACCACTTCCTAGAAATGGATATCTGTGTATTCAAACCTCAGTACATTTTACCTTAAACTAACCAAAAAGGTAGAGGCATAAATTTTTATCTTCAAACCAAAAAAAAAATGCAGTTGTTAACATTCATACATTGCTTAAGTTAATTGTGTGAAGCAACTTGCATTAGCTGCTCAGCATCTTTGTCATAGAAATAAGGGCTTGTAAGGGTGTGGGGGATGCAGGTGGGGAGGGTGATATTTTCGAAAGATGACAAAACAGACTAGACCTGAGACTGACAGTGGTGGAGGGGTACAGGTTCACACGGGCACAAGTGCAGGGATCATGCACTTCAGAAATGAATCGTGAAGGTTCTGGCCTGAGGTAGAGGAAGACTGTACACTGCATCCTGCGTAACATCACCAGCCAAAAAAACGAAATACAGGAGCAAGCCGTAAGCGACCAGACCAACCAGACTTTCTCTGAACAGCTGAACTCGACCTGCTGTTCGCGTATGGCCGCCTGGGTCCATACGGTCCGCCAAAACTGAAGAACAAAGTCAAAAAGGGCCGGGGGGGGGGGGGAGAACGAACCACTGCTCCACTCCACTCTCCTTCTCTTCGCACTGAGTGCAGCAATCTGCTCTTTCCTCTTTTAGAGATTGACATGTGCCGGGGCAGATCAAAAGACATCAAAATTAGAGGACATGCTCCCACACCTCCGCGAAGGGGAGGAGGAACGACGAGAGAGGAAAGAAAAGAAAAAAAAGAAAAAGAATAGTCACGCTCGCGCACACGCCGCTGGCCCCGCTCCAGCAAGGCCTGTCCCGCTGAACTCTCCCGACGGGACAGCTGCGGAACCCAAAACAGCTGAGAAACAGACACCCCAGGGCGGGCCTCCCTTTTTGATCTGCGGCAGACTGCTGATTACAGGTACCGCGGCGACCCGTGACTTTATTCCGATGGCACGCTATCATTTAATGCAATTACCCTTGCCCCGAATCACCCCGGTTAGGATACTGGCACCTCTCCGGGCCACGTCAGCCGTGGCAGCAGCGGTCACGGTCATCACCAAACAGTTTTTCCCGGCGGTGGCGGCGGGGGGGGGGGGGGGTGGGGGAGGTAGGAATGTATTTTGGATAACTCGTGGACACATCGAGCGAACTTAAGAATCGCTACATGCAGAACGAATCATGAAATAATGAACTGACCTTGATGAACTAATAATTGTATCTATACTTACAGCTTAGATGAATCAGTGGTACACGAGACCTGAATCACTGAATCGCGATGTACGAAACGCGACGGGTCGCACTGCGTAGCTACAGGCAGAGAGCTGGAGGCTCGCTCTCGTATGAAAACGATGTATTTCACGGTCGTTAACGTGACAAATGCAATTTCGTTTGGGAAGTCGTGCCAAACTTGTCATTTGTAATTACTAGCCACTTTCAAATGACCCCGCCACCCACATCAAAGCGTCAGCCGCTGAAGAGCGGCGCGGGTGTAATTGGACGGCGATTAATCGATTATCATCAACTACGAGTCACGCCGTCTCTAATGGACCCCAGGTGTGACGGCGGCTGCTACTGACGGCCTTCGCGGCCCTGTCATCCCTCCTGACGCGGTAGAGCTGTCATTAGCGCCTCCGAGCCCTCCGTCGGCTTCCTGTCCTTCATCTACATTACATTACATTACATTACAGGCATTTAGCAGACGCTCTTATCCAGAGCGACTTACACAACTTTTACATAGCATTTTACATTGTATCCATTTATACAGCAGGATATATACTGAAGCAATGCAGGTTCAGTACCTTGCTCAAGGGTACAACGGCAGTGTCCTATCCGGGAATCGAACCTGCGACCTTTCGGTTACAAGCGCAGTTCCTTACCCACTGTGCCACACTCCGAGTCGCGTCTGAGACACCGAGAGCTCGCTCTCTGACGGATCGCCGGGAGAGCTCGCCGTACGCCGGCGCTCGTTTTCCCCTCGCCCCTGGGCGCGAGCCAAAAGGCGCGGCGGGCATTCCGAGGCGGATTAGCGGCCGCTCGCCCCGGCTCCTTGAGGCTCTCTCTCCTCCGCTAATTGTCGCGCGGGGGCAGCCCGAGGAGCCTTTCAGAATGTGCGGATGGCGTGACGCCGGCTTCTGGCGGGCGTCCCCCCCCCCCGCTGGGGGGCGCGTAGAGGGAGGAATGCTCTCACGCGGCGCCCTAGCGTCACCCCCCACCCCCCCCCCCCCACCCCTCCACTGAAGGCCCTGCGACCGCTGGATTAGCCCGCAACCTGTACCGACATAAAAAAAAAAAGCGTAGTGCGGTAATGAGCGCTAACGTGAATGAGCGGTGTACGCTGAGGATGGCGGGGCGGTTGGGGGGGGGTTGGGGGGGGGGTTGGCGAGTGGCGGGCTAAACCCGCAGGAGGCTCGTCGGCCGTCAATGAGCCGATAATCCTCCACCCGGCTTTAACGGCCCCGGGGCCCGCACCTCCACGTGGTCATTACGGGCCCCGGCCGCCCTGAAAGCCAGCCTCGAGGGGGAGGGGGGGGCGGGGGGGGTCGTATCCGCTCAATGAGCCGGAGCCCCCGCTCTCGCTTTTAATGACGCGCTTTCTCACGCGGCTCAATTGAGTCTCGCCGAGCGTCGCAACGGGGACGAGGCCTGGCGGGCGGGGGAGCGTCGCCAGGTGATTATGCGCTCGTGAGCGACGGGGGGGAGAGAGAGGAGGAATTCGCGGGGGAGTTCCGCGGCTGTTCTGGTATCAAAGGAGGCGTGCGATCCTAAGATCCGGGGGAACGGCTGTGATTCTGGGCGCGCTGTCGAGAGGTGAGCTGCTGCACGTCGTGGAGCGGGGGTGGGCGGAGGTTCAAACCAGGCCCTGGGGGGACAGGGTGACAAAGGTCAGATCTGTTTATTTAGCTCAAACTACAGGTTGCGCAGGAGGGCTAATCGGCGCTAATTGCAGCTAATTGCTGCTGGTTTAACTCCCTGCCGGTTTAACTCTTCTCTGAAACGGCGTGCTTGCCGGTCAGCTGCTTGACGAGAGCCGCAAAAATAGCCGGAAACTCCCAAGTGTGGCAGTCGAAAAGGCGGCTATTCGCTCAATGAAATTTGACCACCCTGCCAACAACAGGGGCTTAAAATAGTCTCCTCATTCATTCACATATACAGTTCTCAAAAATATTTTTAAGAAAAATCCAGTTGTGGAATAGCGAGGACATGGTAGGACGTGTACATAAAACACACACACACACACAAACACCAAGACTGCAGACTATTTCTGTACAGAGCAACATTTAAAACTGGCAAAGAACGCATGTTTTCCGAGCAGCCCGCATTGAAACCCAGACAGCAAATTAAATCCTCAAACTGAGTGTTTGAGAATCGTCGGGCCGCCAGCGACTCGTCTAGTCCGCTAGACTCGCGTCGTCTTCCCCAGCGCTTACATTTACGGGCGAGGCAAACGTCGATCGATAACGCTGACGATATCTTTCCGACCGACCGATGGGAGCCAGAACAGCGTTTGTATTCTTCTCTCCAGGGTGCGGTCGGCACAACCGAAATGGGTTCCCGTAACAACAGCGACCGATGCGATGATTATGGAGACGGGCAGAAGGGAAGAAGAGGAGAAAAACGGACTGCGAACGGGCCGTTTTAGCGCTGCTCGTAAAAGAAGAAGAAGGAAAAACCGGGTCCCCAGAGCTTCCAAAGCGCTAACGAGGTGATGATTGTGATTTATGGCTGCGGTTTTGGGAGCGACCTGCGGTGACGTCGGGGTTCGTGTGACCGCGTTCCGCTGGCTGCCGTTTGTCGGACCGACGCGAGCGATGCTTGCTGGCTGCCCTGGCTTCTGAATGCACGGCGTGCGTCTGTGACCGCAACGCCATGGAACCAAGATGCCCTTCGCCGACAGAGAAACCAGTTTCTTTTTTGGGGGTACTCCATTTTCTTTTTTCGCTGCTGGATTTCCTTGTTCAGGGATGCTTTTCTCCCATGTGAAAAAGCATCACAATACACGGATTTTGATTCAGTAGCTGATTCATTTCATTACGTCACTGACATCCGAGCTAAGAAATTGGGAGTTTATAAACTCAAGGAGCAGTAGAACAAAAACATTCAAAAACATAAAAACGAGACACATCAACAGCAAAACATGTCAAAACGTGCAAACATACCAACACGCATGAGCACCAGGAGTGTTAATTTATAAATTAAAAAAAAAAACACTTGAGCGTGAAAATTTACATTTGAACGCGAAAGAAAAAAAAAATCCACCCTGTCTTTATTGCAGCCCTCTTCCTTTCAACCGGAGTCGCGTTAAAAAAAATTAATCTTGCATTTTTGAGCCTCCTCTGTTGAAAACGTAAGTCGCTGGGTCATTCGGGGTTGCTGCAATGCTGTTATTTGACGGACACGGCATTTTAATTTCATCGCAGGTTCGTTGGAGCGATCGGCAAAAGTGTCCTTTCCTCCACCGGGAATATATTGAGAATAAAGAGATTCACAATGGCCTCTTTGCAAGTGGACCATCTGGTGTTTTTGGTAAATAACCTGCATGCTTAACCAGTTATTTTAACCCTTTCCTTTTTCCATGCTAGCATTTCAGGAGTTCTAGCATTCTGGCAGGATAAATTAAAAACCGACCTTAGGTCCCGCTCCAAAAACGTCAAAGAAAGTACGTTTCAGTTTTTAATAGCTTTATTGTAAATTACCCATCAAGATCAAAATTCTTCAGTCATTTCTCGAAATTGTTTGCTTTAATTTTAAGAAAATCACGATAAGTGTACTTTATCTTAAAAGGCATTTTCAATGTTAATGTTAACACTTCCCCCCCCCCAACTTGACAGCGTTCATGTTCAAATAAAATGTACCTACACTAGTTACGTCTTTGTTGTATTGGTTTGCCATCTTGTGGACATAACACGCAATTAACACAGCCCGAAGGATAGTCAAATTCTGGCATGTAATTCAGCTTTTAAAAATGTTATGTATATTTCAATATAAACCAGACCCAGTGGCTGGTTTAACAGAAAGTTATCTTTCAGACCCTGCTCTGGTCAAACCCAAAATTTCACAGCACTTCGTTTCAGGTCTATCGCAAGACAGAAAAATTAAACGCACTGTTACTCTTGAGTAGGAATGAGTATTGTTTAAATTTTGCCGATACCGAGGCTAAAACAATACTTCCAAAACGATGCCAGTGTATAAACGGTGTCTGAACCGATACCGTCTTTAAAATACAGAACAAACGACAAACTAAAACATTGTTTTTTTTTTTGTGAAGGCAAAGATAAATAATTGAACTGTTTTATTTAACTGTTTAAATGATACTTAACACTCACAATTTACACCGTTTTCATTTTTGGCATTCTGACCGAGTTCAAGGTTATCTAGTTTGCTAAAGGGACCAGCTGTCACTGACCGAGTTGACAGCGAGTTTAACGCTAGCTAGTGAAGGCGCGCGGCACCGAAACGAGCCACCGAAATCTGTGTTGCGATTCGGTCCAGTAGGTATCGGTCGTGTCCATAGTGGCGCCAGGTTTTGGCACTCAACCGTACTCGTGAGATGGCTAAGGTCAGGCCGTCCGCGCAAGGGAATCTGTCTGGAACCGCCAAATTCAAAAGATTCCTTTTTCGGGCTGAATGATTTCCGGCGCCGGGCCTACCTTAGCCTGGGGCTTTCCTGTCGGGACGCCCGATTTCCCTGGCGAGCCGTTCTCCCGGGACGGGCCTTTAGACTTCTTCTCTGGGGTACTGTCGCTCTGTATAGAAGAAAAAGGAAAACAGCGTGGTGCCGTCACACAGGGAGCACGATACACACATCGTTCGTGGTTTTACAGTAGTAAGCTGCGGGTCAGCTTCCCGTAACCAACTGCTAGTTACGCCACACTGCATAACCAGAACAGCAAAGCAAAATGACTGTGAGAAGTTCAGAGGGAGGTATTGACGTCCGGTCCATTTTGGAAAACTGCACCTTAACACATATATAATTTGAAGGTCGATCTCTTGGCTGGTTCCGACATTTTTGGGCTGCCTCTTTTGGGACGGGGTCCACGAACGTTCTTTAAATCAGGAAGGATGTTTGGCGCGCGCGCACACGCGCATTTAGCTGTGATGCGGTTTCAGAAACCGTGCGCGAGCGAGACGCTGGTCTCGATCCAGAAGCGGCTGATCCCCGTTTTTGTCAGCAAGGGAAGCGGCTCGTGCACAGCGAGCGGAGCACGACGGAGTGAGACTAAGGAGACGGAAGGCAGGAGGGGAGAGATGGAGTAGTAAAAAAAATTAATGAACTGAGGACAAACATAACAGAAAGTCTCAGCAGCAAGTGAGAACAAGTGCTCAAAAAAATATAATACTTTTTTAAAAATTAAAAAAATATATATTTTTTTTTAAATACGTGCATATGTGCACCAGCCTGCTTTGGTGTCTGCCTGGCATGGGTCCACACACACACACACACACACACACACACATATACACACATACACACACATACTGTATGTACACAGCAGGATGCACAAACAAACCAGGCGCACGTAGGGACCAGGTCAAAATGAGAGAAAAGGTGATGGGGGGGGGGGGGGGGGGGGGGGGGTTGTAGTTCAGATAAAGAGAAACAAAATAGGTAAAGAAAAATGGAAGAAAAAAAGGTTGGGGAAAAGAGGGTGGGAAAGAGAGACGGAGAAACGGGAGACCAAGAGGAGGAGAGGGAGGGAGGGAGTGGGAATTCCCAGTGCTTGTTCTGTGCCATGTTTTTGAACAGGGTGCAGGGACTCTGGGTGCGCATTTTCTCCGTCGGTGTGTAGCCAGGGAAATAGCAAGCTTAGAGGGAGATTACAGAGCAGACGTCCCGTCATTACTCTTGAGACCCTGTGTTTTAACTGCGCGGAAACCAGATGCGCGAGCCAGAAAAAGATGAAAAGTCAACCCTACACACCCGCATTCGAAGCTCCTCGCTTGGGGTTACGGTACTAGACTGTACAGTTGAGAAATGTTTTAAAAGAAGAAACCAAACAACGTTTTATTCCCCTCCCCACCCCATTAAATCTGGTGAAATCAAAGCCTGCTTTATGAATTTGGCATGACAATCAGGCCACTGACAAATGTATCGAATTGCCCCCAAATGCGCTTAACAGTGGCCGTTGAACAGAATTCTGGACTTTAATAGAGGTACGCTGTCAATGTGTGTCTAACGAATCTCCGTAATCGCTTGCCGTCATTGAACTTAAAACTAGGTAAACGTTCCCAACTAAAACATCAGCGGATGACACCTAGTGGACATTTTAGGCAGTCCATCAAAATAGACCACATCGAAAAGTCAAGTGAATTCAGATCAAATTAAATTCAACACACACTCTATATCCCATGAATAAATAGAATTCTTATAGATTCCAATATAACTAGCTGAAATAAAAAAAAAAAAAACACAGATAGAGGATTTATCCCATGAGAAGGAAGCAGGTGTTGAAGCCCTTTCTGTACAACAACCAATCACTTTCAAGCCAAACAACGATGATCATTTCTACGTCTGCAGCTAGGGAAAGCGCACCCCACAATCTTCCCGGATCCTAAACTGCACACTTGGCTCCTTCACAGCGACCCACTGTTTGTATAGTCGAGTTACGGCATCATATACATTGGTATTATATTCATGTTGCTGCAGTTTATGCTATGCATATGCTTCCTTTGCATTTTCTCTGAAAAGATTCACATTATGCCATTTGCTCTTTTTTATGTGTTGGGAAAATGGCAGAATTGTTTAGATACAGCAAAGAAAATTGTCCATCACAGGCTATGAAGACACTTTTCAACTTTAGTGCTAGGTAAGTGACCTTGCTGCCTCTAGATTCATCATCCCAGAAGGCAGAGGTCAAATAAAAACCAGGACAGTCAAAGATGTTTGTTTTGTCCAGTCATCTCAAAAGTTTGTAAACGGTGAGTAGGTCAGAGGTGCACGTTTTCTAAAAATGAATCCATAAACACGCAAAATCTTCGGTCATTGTGCCATTCTGTAACTACTGGCAATTGCATACGAATTCCGATTAAGTCGGGGTTCTTTTCGACTCGGGTTATATTTAGTCTTGTTTCTACTAAAAGCCAAATACAGTGAACACATACCTTTTTTTGAATTTTGACCAAGGTGGTTTTTGGCGTTTTCCCAGATTCTTCTTCTTCGTCGTCATCTTCATCATCTTCATCATCGTCGTCATCACTGGGAAGAGAGTCCGGATTTCCAATAAATTTCAAAAGCTTATTTTAAAGGTGACAATTGCATTTACACACATTAAAATGTAGGAAGTGTGGTTACTACAACTGAACTTTCATACCAGTTCACATCTTCCACTAACACCAAGTGATTAAAACAAACTCTGACTCAAGATATATTCGGAGCTATTCATTTGCCATAAGCCACTTAAACAGTTTACTCGGGGTGCAGCTACTGGCAAGATGCAAAAGGTGAAGAAAACTCATACTCCTCATCATCATCGTCGTCATCATCATCATCGTCTTCTTCTTCATCCGACTTTACCATTTTCAGTTTCTTCTGCATGGGGACAGCGACCAGACAGGGAGAAAGTTACTGATAAGAAACCACTGGGGTATGCAATAACCAATGGGCAGCCAAATGATCCAATCACAGGGAATCGCTACGCTAGGCCACGCCCCCGGAATGGGCGACGAAGCGCATACCGGCAAGGGAGCCTTCCCCGAGGTTGAGTTTGATGGCCTCTTCAAGGGTGATGTGTTGTTTTCTTCCTCCTCATCCTCCTCTTCGTCATCAGAATCCTTCACGCCTGCAGACGGATGGGAAGACATTGCATGAACATATGCACAAAGGGAAGGGGGGGGGGGGGGGACATGAACAATGTTCACAGCCTATTTTCATAGGGCAACCAGCATATAACGAGTGATCACAGGTTCAACTGCTCTCCATGACGCTCTGTGCTGTGACTCCATCTCTATCTGTAACCCTCTCTCTGCTCTCCATTTGAATATACATTAAAAATAAAAAGGAGCCCATAAACAATCTACTGATCTACCACTAGAAATGGCAAGATAGGTTGCAATAGAGGTAGATCAGGCATCATTATCCATTGCTAATTCCTGCCTCATCCATACCTGGATGTTTAAATATTACATTTACACGAAAAACCAATTCACTTGGGCGTTGGCCAGTTTTAGCAAGCAGCGAGGACATTAATACAGATCCAAAAAGCATACAAACATTTTGTGGTGTGCGTTATTAGATAAGGTGTATCGCACGCATGGACAGCCGTAGCTGGGCAAGGCATGGAGCACTGTGCCAGCTTCAGTTTCAAAGGGCACGGTCCTGTTCCTGCACAGCCTTTGACCGACGCGAAGCCTTTGAAGAAGCCGCGAGCAGGAGGAGGAAGCCGGGCCTGTAATTCTGCCATCCCCCCGTCATCGCTTTCCCATCACCTGCTCTATGAGCACGGCGGCTAATAGCAGCGTCGCGCCAGGTTTTAGCTGGCATCCCACATTCAAAGGCGGCGCGAGCTATGCCGCAATGCGAAAGCGTGTTTTCTTCAGAGATGATGAGAAGCAGCAATTTCACTGGGCTGTGACCCAGGCTCTTCCCAGAAACCTCTCTAACTCCCCCTGGTGGTGACTGAAAGTGCAGTGCATTGTAAGGGCATGCAGGGACAACACTATCTGTATCTGTTCAACAAACAAAATTATTTTTGGATTTTTGGTAAGGGGGATGCAGACAAATTCTTGCCGAGGCGCACTGTTAACACATGCATCTATGAATGCGTCAAGAAATGTGTTGAAATGAGTCTTATTGTGCATAGCGAATCATGACAGAAGACAACATAATTATGTTGTACCGACAGAAGACATAATTATACAATGCATTATCCGTGCATTTCCAGGTAAGGTTCTGATACCGCCTTTGTACAGTGGAAAATCTAAAAAGATACATCAAGGAAAAAAGTAGGATAAAGTTTGCAAAATACGAGAACAAGTACTCGTTCAAGTGTGTGTGACTAATTTTGAGATTGAAACATCACCAAGAGCAAGACGTAAATATAGTTTTTCATATTAAACAGGAGTAGGGTTATTTTCAAAAACATTGCACATTTTTTCTCACTAAAAGGAGTGCATGGCCTCACACGAACTGTGTTCTCAGTGTTCATTTCACATGCAAAAAAAAAAAGTTTCACATTTTTTGGTGAATCTGTCCGCTGAGGGCTACCCTCAACACGTTCTCAGAAACATTCATTCGGTATCGCTTAAGGTTCAACATAGCATATCAAAATGGCGAGGAATACCATTTAGGGTTGTTTGAAGAAAAAAAAACACATAGGGATCTCTGACATTTCCCAAAACTCTTTGTCCAACCCATGTTCATCTCTGGGGAAACGTCCCGGGTGGCTCTGCAGTAAAGGTACACGCATGCATGAAGATCTGTAACAAGGTTCACCAGACTTCACTTACTGACAAAATGTTGGCCGCTGATGAAGACCGGACCGGATCCAGACTTGAGACGGAATGTGATTGGTGGTGTGATCTCGAAGCCTCCCAAACTCATCTGGGGAAAAAGAATTACAATATCTTCACTTGCAAAGCTACTCTAGCAAAAGGTACTCCAAGCAAAGGTACTCAGGGCTTTTCTAGCATAGTGAATTGGATTTCTATCACTTGTAGCTGCAATTGTAACATTACTCCGATGTGGCGCTTGTATCATAATCAGAACAATGCACCATAAAACGCGCTACCAAAAAACACTAAGCTACAGCACTGTACGTATTGAATGCATGATCAGACGTCGCTCTGAGTTCACTGTGTAAGAACAGGCAAATATTGCTTTCTTTGCCACCTAAGCACATCAGCGGTCATTTTAACACAGGATTCTACATTTTTAACACAGAGACAAAAGGCTGTATAAATAAATACACCACTTTCTATAAATGCAAATATACCATGGCCTTTTTTTAACGATTTACAATGGGCAATGACCCAGACTTGAACCACAACAAACTCCCCGTTTCTTTGAGCCAATCATCTTCGGCGTCTGACATTTGTGTTGTTTATTGATCAAAATATTTACATAGCCATTGGTAGCACTGCAAGATTCAGAATAAACGCTTCAATAAAAAGTCGAAAACGAGATGTTTCATTCTAGCTAGCTTGCTCAACATGAGTAAAAACAGAAATTGCTCTCCAGTGTTTCTTCATATCATTAGCCTTTGTGGCAAAAAATTTGTTCTGATCAGAATGACAAAACATTATTTGTAGCTTTCAAACCACTAATCCATCCCACTTCTGTTACAAGGGTCATAATAAAATAGTGGATGATATACATTTACTGTGTTATTTTTCTGAGTTGGCACATTATGGGGAAAAAATAGCTACCAAATATAGTTATTGTTACCAGAACGCAAGTGCATTCTGCAACGCCTGCATTCCAAAACCTCCATATTCCATGGGCTAGCATGACCACTGCACGTTCAATATTTTCAAAAAAGTTTCCTAAATTACATCCCATCAGTTTAATGTTTTCAACTTTGTAAATATACCCCAAAAATTGGCCAAGCAATTATTTTTAGAAGAGAGTTCAAGAGGAGGAGCAGGTGAAGACTGTAAAGTTATCATGTGATCATTACTGGCTGTTAAAAAAGTATAGATTACATTAATAATGAGATGTGGTAAATTTGATAACATGATCATGTGATCACAAAGTCACATGATGACCACCTCTGCCTCATTTTTAGCCGGGAAAAACCCTGATGCTCTATCAAGACATTGTTCAAAGACTAGGCTCTGGCATTTCATTTCCTTGACACGTGGTCAACAGTATCATAATTTCTCCCATAGCAGAGATTTTTCATAGAATAAAAAATATATATTTTATATTTCCAGGGTAAAAGGGCTTAACTCGTGCCGAAGGCAATTGTTTACTGTGAGACTGAACTGAACACCAGCCCAGCAGCCAAATGCAGGTAAATTGGCTTGTACCAGGCAAACTTTCCCCGCCACTTTGGCAGATATTCTGTACAAATTAAGTTAAACCATTTAATTTAGCACACCACAGATTCCTCTCATTGCTCAGAAGTCTTGCACGAGACTAACAAAAGACTACTGAATAATTCATGAGCTCAATAAGACAGCAAGTCTTTTATTACAGCTGCAGCTAATGGTGCACACAGATCGACTTGAATTAGGAAGAAAATGTAAATTCAATGAGTGAAAAACGGACAGTGGCTGCAGGACAAGAGAACGGTTGTTTTTGACACTGGGGAAGAAACGTCGTTGTGAATGCCAGCCAAATGCCCACGACTACTCAACACATTTCACTCATGATAAGAACAAAGAATTTCACATTTTAAGCCATCAAATTTGTTTAAAAAAAATACCACCAAGATTAACCACCTCTAGAAAGAACTTCACTCTCAGAGTCCAGTGGTCTTATGCTACCATTCAGTCGCAATGCGACTCAAAGCGTACCTGCATTGGCTGGGTATGCATTTCATACCACACACATGCATCCGTTCCAATTAACTAGCAGTCTAACAACATGGCTCAACTGACTACCTCAACACAAGCAAACATTTCTCCCCATACACATTACAATTTACATTGACATTGGTATTTATCCCCTAACTCAGAGACATAAACATCCAATAGGACGTTTACATCGGAGTTAAAAGGATTTCTACATCTATTAAACAGACTAACACATAGCAGCAACACAGCAGCAACAAATGAGTTTAAAACTTGTGACAGTGGCCATCTGCACATAACTGAGTGTGTAACACACAGGTGGTCTTACAGCACCAGAGGCCAGTGGTGATCCTAATGCGCGTGTACATCTGCGTGCTAAATGACCACATGCACCAATGGCTCTCAGCGATGCGATAGCTCACAGGGTGTCAGAAAGACTGGAGAACCTGCCTTCAGCCTTCGTCCAAAAACTACACGCGATCAGCGGTGTACAACAGCCTTGATCCTTTTCCAAAGCCTGCCAGAGGGTGACATTTAGCGCAACGTGCTACTTTGTGGACAGTGAAAGTCCTCTTAGACGCGCAGGACCACGGACGCATAATGCTTCAGGAGTCGCAGGTTCCATTACCTCAGTCCTTCAGATGGGATTTCAAGCATGAGCAGAAGCCCCATTACCAGCACTGTAAGACGCACCGACGTGCCCCCCATCCACGCGTCAACGCCAAATTTCAAAAGCAGAAGAGTAAAACTGCCGGAGCGGTTTTCTGGCAGATCACATCTGAAATATTTTCCTAGGAATATGCCAGAAACTCAATCTGGGTGGACAGCCTTACTTACGCTGGTGCTGGTGCGGAGCATATCGCATAGCGCTGATGTTCGCTCGCAGGGTTGACCGGTGGTTTGAAAAAAATGTGCCATCCTTTCATGAACAACGTTTAGAAAGGACAGTGATATATGACAAAATAACATCCACAGAAATGGGGGCTAATCCGTTTACAGCTTCTTCTTTTTTTTTTTCCATATTCTTCTACATCGATGGGCTCCGCAGTCCGGGATCAAATTCCAACCGTGTCAGTGCCCACTGTGGCCGGTACGGCATAATCAACGATAGTGTCGCGCACTCTCCAAGCTTCTCCTTGGAAAATTGTTTAGCTAGCCCTATTAATCCCTTCAAATACGTACAAACTGTAAGCTGGCCCTGAACAGCTTCCAGTGCTAACAGTCAGATGTATAACTAGCATTACTATTCATAACTATCACAGATATGACAAGAGGGCAAAGATGTTTAGCAAAAAAAACAAAACAACTATAACAGAACAATCTGAACAAGTGTGCAACCTTACACTAGCTCTTAGCAAACAGTTCCACTTAATCAAGTACCCTAATCATCAGCAACCATTATTTCATATACTGTTTAATACCCAATCACAAAAATGTGGATGCCAATTATCGTTCAAATATTCTATGGCTCCAAATTTCACAAATTAAATCCCCCATCCCCCCAACGCCCACATACACACACGCACACACAAAGTACGAGACTGAAGTTATACGCGTGGTCACGAGTTCACTGGCAATATATCTTCAATAGATGCTATATCTAATAATCTAATCTTCAGTCTCCTGGCTATCTGGACCATTCCACGCACTACGTGACACAAGGAAATTACAGTCGTAGGGTGGAAGAGCACTCACAGAGGGGAGTACAGATGGCTTCAGCACGGCCAGCTGGACTTTGGACATCTTGCCGTCGTAAGTCATGCCCTCAATCTCCACCGTGTGAAACTTGTCTTCGGCCTCCGCCCCCAAGCACACCTGCGGGACACAGACAACAGAGCTGAAACGCAAAGCTAAACTCTCAAAACTAAGCTACCATCAATACTCTTCAGCAGGCTATAATAGCTTTGGGGATGATCATCTGTGCAGATGTAGCCACTGCTTTCCCACTTCCCATTCCATATATCAACAGCCAGTTGGCCCAGGTTCACCCATGTGGCATGCCTGAGCCAATCGCAAACGAGTGTGAGTTGCTTCCAGAGAAAAGCAACAAGCCCACTGCTTTCTGACTGAGTGTTGGAGCAGGCAAAATATAAGTGACATACTACTGCA
Organism: Anguilla anguilla; assembly: GCF_013347855.1. Lineage (NCBI taxonomy): Eukaryota > Metazoa > Chordata > Actinopteri > Anguilliformes > Anguillidae > Anguilla > Anguilla anguilla. Next base: position 37,931,188 of record NC_049207.1, read on the forward strand.
ATATTGTAAATAGGCCATCAGTATTTAATGTTGAACAGCAACCCTTAAGCTTTATACATTACATTAAATAAATTATTCACTTGGCATACAGATTAGACCATATGACCAAGCAATTCAACAATAAGCTTCTATACAAAAAGTACTTGCAACACAAACAAATCAGTACAAATACTTAAAACATTAGTGAAATAAATATATTGTCATTTGAAGAAAAGAGAATGAACTGCAACAAGCCCAAAATAAAAGTGATGAACTCCGATAACCAGAATGGGCTGAAGCTCAGTAAGTCCTCTGGGATAGCAGGAGGTACAGCAGATTCCAGTCCTGGAGGGCCGGTATGCGTGCAGGTTTTTGTTTCCACCAATTACCCTGTCTAAATGAGCTACCTGGCTGTACAGACCAACACTGGTTCACTTGTACATAAGATCACAATAAACCGTTTCATATAGGGACACAAGAACAGTCATTGCCAGTCATTCACGCATTTGTCAGAAAAATGTCAGTAAAATGACAGATGGTATAAACGTTAGTGCTAATTAAGTAATTAAGGTCTGAAGCTGGCATGAAAACCTTAATACTGCCCTCGTTGCCAGCTCTGAGATACAATATTGGTTCAGGGAGCCTAAATAAGAGCTGATTTGGTTTTCTGACTGTTGTAGATAGCTCATTCCACCACTGGGGGGGGGAAAGAATCATGACCAGAATTCACATCCCTGAAGATAAACTTGCTTGGTCATCAGAGGTCACAGAGGTCAGACAGGGCTATAGTGTTTGTTTGTTGATAGCTTTCCAATAAAGGGGGGCTGTCCCTTTTCATGTTCAAAAGGCCAGCAGCACAATTTTGATCTAAGATGAGGCATAATAGGTAGGTAACCAAGGGAGGGAGGTGAGCATAGATGAGATGCGAGTATGTTGCTAAATTGCAGGCAAGCCAGGCAGCAGCATTCTGAATAAGTTTGTAATCTTTCCTAAGGCCACTAACGAGGATTCATTCTAAGAGATGAGGAAAAACAGGAAAGCAATAGAAAGAAAAATCACTAAACTAACATTGCAAAATGAAACCATATTTACAAATCCAGCTAAAAAAGGAAATAAATATTGATGAAATCTCACTCGCTCAATGACGATTTTCCGAGTACCTTGTGCCAGTGTATTCTGCAGGCTGGCCTTACCGCTTTGAGTGACAGCTGGTGCTCCGCTTCATCGTCGTCCACTTCGACTTTGTATTCCTTCTTGTCTGGCTTCAGCTCACAGCCTGACAGAAATGATGCATCGTTGTTAAAACAGAATTGTCCAATGCAAAAACATTTGTAGGAGTTGCTTCGCGACAACTCCCAACCCCAACTCCAACCCCCAACCCACACACACACACACCGATGCAACTACAACTACACTGGACATCACAAGTAGAGGAGATAAAATGTATTAGTCAAGGAGCTTTTTATAAGTTTGTCATTATCCATCATCATAATGTATCCCTTGGCTAATATTGGCTTTGTTCATACAAAAATGAACCAGATGCTGAATTTGCATGGCCTACTATAAAACGGCACTGAGACAATGAAGTTTCATGAACTCTATAATCGGTAGAGCTACCAGGGACGGTCAATATCTGGTTTAGGGACAGGTGAAACAGGTGAGACATTACATTGCATACCAGGGTCTTCACTGTTTAGAACGCATTGCAGTGTTGCTATTTTAAAAAGTATGATGGTACATGATTCATGGTTAACAAAAGCTAAAACGGTGATAACTCAAATGGCTCATTCCACTCCCTCCAGTGTTGCGCACAAAACCATAAATCCCGTAATATCATATAGTCCAGCAACACTATCAAGCCAGATTCCACTAGCTATAACAAAGCACTAGCTAGCTGGTTAAGGAGATGCGTAGTTAGCAACATGTCTTGTAATAACCCGTTTGGTCAGCACATTCCCTTCTAAAACGCAGAGAAGGCCATGTCTACTGACCTAACCTGTATCCGCATAGTCTAACGTTACCCAGCAATGGAGCAGAGGAACGTTAGCAAAGTTAGCTAGTAAGCTAGCTAAGTAGAGCTCACTGACACCGATGCCAAGTGTTGTAGTGAGCTAACATTTTTTTTAAAGCAACGCAAATGCTATAAATGTGAATGAACACGTAGCTTGTGCGTTTACTGAGTGTGTGAACGCACTGGCTATCACAATGTGTGCACGTAACGTTAGGAACGGCAGACTCTGAGCAGAACGAGTGGGACAGAGAATCCTAGCCATCTCGACAGATTATACGCGCCGCGTAGTATTTCAGTGTTTATTGAAGTTCTGCTTCGTGTTCCTTGCATTTCAGGTGTGCCGCTAGCTAAAGAGATGACTAACAGTACGAAACTGAATACAGATTCAATTACATATAAATATCGCAAATTGCACTAGTGCTGTTTTCCCCTCTTTGTTAGCTAACGAAGTTAGCCAGCTAAGCTAACTGTTGTCCTACGAGCAGCTCCAAACCCCACACATGTCTTGCAAGCTAGACTGCTTCCATCTAACTTGCTAACAGGCTATGGCTGTTTATCGAAATGCGTGTTGGCGTTGCAAAACCCAACTGCGAAATTAGCTAGCTATACAGGGCACATGGGTCTAACATGCTCACCAAATAAATACATCTGTGGTCTGCTAAAATCTGGGCTGCAGTCTTCCGCCATATCGTTCTTTACGGCTAATTTCAAGGATTCTAGAAAGTGCAATTCGTGAAAGGAAAAAGTACTTAGGTCGGACGTAACTGACAGATGATCTAACGAATAGGATAATATAATTTGCAGTCTTCGGCCAATATTGCCCAATAGTAACAGCGCATGGGCGGGGAACGAAAAGGTCAGTCGGAATTTATATGTAATTTTCACTATATTTTCCTTCAGGTGGCGCTGTCCAACTTTCATGAATAACCGCAGAATTTACTTATTTTGATGTGGCCTCAATCAATTAAAATATTAATATTTATGAATTTCCTCCCAATACTATGCAAACAACAGCTAGGGAAAATGTTAGGGGATAAGGAATTTTAATATATAATGTGGCAAAACATATACAATTCACGTTTATATAAAAAACCTATGTTGTAGGATGTGTGGAATTGCTATTTGAGCCTTCAATGTGGGTATATTACAGCTGTCTCTATAAACAATAGTATAAATCTTGTGGTTATTGTTACTGAGCAAGACAGCAATAATAACAAAACAAGTAAGTTTTAAAAAATGTCAAACCAAATCTGGCACCCAAAAATATTGGCTGAAATTGCATCACAAAGGCTATGTAAATCTTCATGTAAAAAATCTGTTTCGGACTTACTTATTGTGGGCCAGAATTTCTGATAAATTAATCAGCAAGAAAACAAAGAAGAAGAAAATTAATTAGAAGAATAAGGAGAGAAGGAAGAAAGACAAAGTAACACAGGTTTGGAGAATTATTGTGTGGCTGTGTGAAGTTACATTTTGTTATCTCTGAATTCTGTGTTCACATGATGTCAGAAGGCAGACAAGTTAATGTTTGTAAGGAGCGAGTCTTTTACCATCGTAATTATTTCTGTAGAAATTCTTGAAAAGTGTCTAACTATGGGTATTGTATAGGCATGAGGTACACCCTGCAACCTGAAACTTGGTGGATGGCATGCCTGCCATCCCAGGCAGAACATAATACAGCATAAATATAGCATAATTTACAAACCCCGTATTTCTATAATATTTTAATGATTTAATTTGTGGTCTGCACCATTATGTATTTCTATATTTTCTGTTATATGATGTTTGTGACATTAATCAAAATATGAAGGCTGTGACGTTTCTTATTTGTATAATTGTATATATGTGCCATTTCTCATAATGTGATGTCTGTGATGTTTCTCATTATTATTACTCTACTGCTCTGAGAGTAAACTTTAAATATTAACCCTTCGGAGAGATGGCTCATTAACATCCTCTGGCAGTCTTCTGTGTCTCTTAGTTTTAATGAAGGATACACTGATCTGTGGGATTATCTGATGATTTATCAATATTCGTGTTTACTCAAATCTATACTGTATGAGAATGTTGCCCAATAAGTGCTAGTATTTAGTTTTTGGTCCCACCAGGACTATAGCATTTTAAAGGTGAAGCTGAGGACATAAAACTGTGGAATACTCCCCTGAATTAAAGGCAGAGAGACATGTCATTGATACAGCAGAGGCTGTGACTAAACTCTTAAGTGAAACTGCACATTAAAATATCCAAGGATGGAAACCCTCCTAGATGTTTCACTTTCAGTTGATAGTGAATATTCTGATAGAATGTATCCAGCAATGTGTCAAGCCTGAACTTGAACACCCCAGGGGCATCTGAATCTTCTACATGAGGCTGTCAAACATGTCAAACTGTCAACATCGTTGACAACAATGTGTGAGAAATGCTTCCCAATACACGTGTGGAATTTAACTTAAACTAATGTCCTCCTTTTCCATCCTGTTCTGATGGAACTCACCTTCACCACTTTTGTTCTTTGCTTTGTTAATCCTGTTTTTAAGGGTTAAATGGCGTTTTCACATTCATGCACATCATTCTCCAATCCAGCAGGTGGCGGTATGCACCAACGTTGGTTTGCAAAACCCTGTAAAGCCGGGTTCAGTGGTTAAAAAGCTATAATATGTTTGTTCCTAATAAGGCCAATAAGGTACTTTTAAGAGCTTGAACTTATTAAAAGACAAAACATTGTGATTAGTGAAGCAGGATGGCTTTTAAAATGACACATTTTCTGGGCTTAGCATCAACTACACCACATCACGCATATAAAGCACTAAAGCACTGTCTTAACATAACTGGACTTTTAAAATGGCTTTAATTTGTATTATTATTATTATTATTATTATTATTATTATTATTATTATTATCAGTAGCATGAAAAAGCTTCTATTTTTGGCCCAGTGTCTGCTACTGCAGTGGAAAAAGCAGCATATTTGCATGGTCAAAGGTATTTGAAGTGCAGTTGTTTATTGAATAGCCAACCAAAAATGCAGTATTTTATTGGACTAGACATCCATTACCAAGTCAATTATGACTGGTTTGCTGCTCCTTAGTGCTTCTTGTGTTAACAACATGTAATGAATTGATATTAATAGGAAACATAGCATCCATTTCAACATCTAAGAAACCTTTATCTAAACAATATATACTCATATCATCACCAATAGAAAAAACACTATCCTTCCCAATAACACACTGGGAAAAAGATTTAACAATCAAGACTGATCTCAATTTCTGGAAACAAATTTGTAGCAACATCAACTCCATGACGAACAACTCCCGACTACAGCTAATCCAGTATAAGATTATGCACCGAACACACATCGCCAATCGCAGAATGCACCTCATGGGCTTCACCGATACCGATATCTGTCCACAATGCACCCTCAACACAATAGATTGTTATTATCACTCTTTTTGGCAATACACACCAACCCAAAATTTCTGGCAAACTGTAACAGTTGAACTCTACAAATTTCTGGGTCACAGCATTTCACTGTCCCCATCTCTTTGCCTTCTAGGAGATCTCACACCCATCAGTCATCTTCACAAATATCACAAAACCATACTTATCACCTTGACCATAGCCAAAAAAAACAATACTCCTTAACTGGAAATACAGGCACAAATTCTCAATGTTGCAATGGCTTAATTTGTTAATAGACTATCTCTCAATGGAACGAATCACAGCTAAAAACAATGAACAATCCAAACAATTCAGTGATACCTGGGAACCCATCCTCGTAAGTCTCAACTTGCAGAAAAATTGATCCCCCCGGCATTCCTTTCTTTCTTTCCTTCCTTTTTTTTTCTTTGTTTTTGTTATCCATTACCACATTCATCTGCTGTCATTATTATTATTATTATTATTATTATTATTTGTTATTACGGTTATCACTTATTATTCACAATTATTAGCATTATTATTATTATTGATGATGATGATGATGATTATTATTATTATTATGATTGATGATTGAAGATTATTATTACTACTGAACTGCAACACAGTGGTTCTGAGGTAGTCTGAACTCATATGAAAATCGATGTGATGTTTTTAATTGTATGTTATGTTTGCATGTATGCAATCAATAAATATCAATAAAATAAATAAATAAAAACAACAACATGTAATTAACACATCAAGAATCTATGATTCTGACCAGTTTGGCATTCTACAGCAGTGTGCTTCAAATGGCCCCTATAGGACACTAAAGCTGCTGACCAGGTTTTATGAGAGACTAAGCACTGTTTATACAGAAGAAGTTGTTCTAGCTTATATTTTTTACAGTCTAATTCTATATGGTTAAAATATTGTCTAAGCCAACTACACATATGTCACATATTTAATATTGCTCCCTGGGGGATGCCTACCATAAAGACACTTTTTTTGTGCTATGACTTTATGACTTTGCTATGAGGGTACTTTTCAATGCAAAGTAGATCAACACCATACCAGTAAAAATACATGTTGACATAGGTGACACATGTCAAAGTGAGCTCAATTTAAGTCTGTCATTGTTTCATTTGCACTGTGCTATCATAGACTGCATCTTTAACCTATATTTTATTCACAATCCATGAGATATCCTGCCATTAGCCTGTTAGTTTGTCTTTATTCCTCCAGCAAACAAATGTTGTGATATGAAGTTGCAAGATTCTTATCAAAAACATGCAGTACTATAGTGGCCTGATCTATTTGGACAATTAATCATACTTGTAATGCTTATGCCACCTACTAAACCAAAGCAAGATTCAGTTGTCAAGCTATTCACGCAGTTACTTGCCACAAAATACCACTTTCACTTCCATTGTTGTTGCGTGTGGTGTGCTGCCAAAATGTTTGACGTACAGTTTTCCATGTTGACAACAGGGTTAGGTAAGAATAGATATTACTTTGTCCAGAGCGACAGAAGCAATCATCTTCACACAGCATTTATCTCTACTGTCTCTCTTGGAAATGTAACATAATTAAACCGGGTGGCACTCTACAGACGATTGATTGTTATTATCCATCGCATAGCTTAATACAAGGAAATGGTGGTTGCCTATTATGATCCACCCGAAAGTAGAAGGCATTTTCATGTAAACGCTCATGAAGTTTGCGTTCAGTTAATATTTCTCTCGCTTGGGGTACCGCAACACGTGAATCTCCTATGCCTTTCATGTTGATCAAATCCCTACTCCCCCTCCCCTGTCTGGAGCTATCGTTTGGGTTACATTATACAAAATAGTCGCTGTGATACTGTACCTACTGGATGTATATGGTCATCATCACATTGCTTTTATTTGTTTATTTATTTATTTATTTATTTATTTATTTATTTATTTATTTATTTATTTATTTATTTATTTATTTATTGTTTGTGTGTGTGTGTGTTGCATGTCTATATAGACAGATTTTACAGAAATCTGCTCACTGCATGTAGTATTTAATCATTCATGATTTAACTTTAAAGGATCTTTCATCAATTTAAAAAGCAGATAGAATAAAACACCTTACTCCCACTAGGATTTTCTAAATTGCAAGCTTAAAGAATTATTTTAACTTCAAAAAGCCTGTGTCAGTAATACATTTGCATTTACAAACACATACACAATAACATAAAGAAAAACTTTGAAATAAGGTTGCATTAATAAACATGAACTAAAGCATTTGACACATGCATGTATTAACAAATTAACAGAAAAAGCCAAGGGACAGTGGATCCTGTGGTTTTTATAATAAGCTCAAGTGAAGCATCCTCTTATGGCTGAGCACTGATCTACCTCTATTTAGTTCAACTGAGCTACTTCTGGACTAGCATGGATATGCGAAGACATGATGTCACATTCTGCATGTTTTTTAATAAATACGGATGTACCATGGAAGTGTGGTTCTCAAGAGGCTGCAAAGAAAGTGATAAGATCACTTTGTAAGGTTATCTCCCATAGTGCTAGTACTTTATCATTTGACTTAGAACTAAAAGACATTCCAAAGCAAGTACATTTCTTTTTTAAGAGAATGCATGGGATATTTGATCAGAACATATCTCTACATGTGTGTGTCTGCATGTCTCTCTGTGTGTGTGTGTGTGTGTGTGTGTGTGTGTGTGTGGGGAGACTTACACATGGCAGATGTTGTCTGAAGAACCAATTGCGAATGCTTCTCAACAGAGCAGCCCTTATTGTTTATCACTTCCTACTCATGTTGACATTTTTTCTATCACTGCCAATCTCAACACTGTGTGGGTTGCTTCTTCTGAAGCTGCCTGCTGCCAAACAATGGCACAATCTTTCCATCAGACAAACTTATTTCACATTTTATTCATAGGCCTACACTTGCCCAAGGAGCTGTTTATCACGTACAGTACAAAACACCATTGGATATATATATATACATATAGTATATTATATCAAGTCATTCTGTAAAGTTTCATTTGATCAAATGCAGCTGCTGAGAGCTTCAGCCCACACAATAAAAGGAAAAGGGATTTCAAAAGACAAAAGATTAAGAAGAGGTGTTGCCAAGATCAAAACTGAAATAATGGGATGGTACAAACTGGTTGGTAGAAAACAGCTAAATGGTAAAGGAATGCAACAGAAACCAAACTAATTTATCCTTCATAGTTATGGTTCATAAAAAAATGTGTTATCTTTTTATAGGCCACTGAAATGTTTTGAAACAGATGTTATGCCAATGTGCGCACACACCCATTGCTGAAAAACAAACAAACAAATGTTCAACTTCCTATTGCAACAACCACTAATTTGAGCACAGTAGCATTGCAGAAAGCCACATGACCTCAAGCATCAACGGTGAGCAGACAGCCAAACAGCCAAGATCTGATTGCACTTGGTTATTTTTAAGCAGTCTGTCAACAACAGTCTCTCAAGGATTGTTTCTTCTGTTATTTTTTACGTAACTGCCATCTCTAAAAGACAAGGAGAAAGCGGAACTGGCAACAAGTAATGGAGTTATCATTAGCAAATGAACAAACATTTATAATGCTCTATGGATCTAGTTAAGAAATCATAACATGTTCTTTGTGTGGCAGTCCAGAGAAATATCACAGGGCATATTTAGTGCAAGATGTTTATATAGCCTGAACTTGTCTGACAGGTGGCTTACAAAGTCATACATTTGTTCCAAATCATGTAATTGTAATGTACGTGTAATATGATGTTATAAAAGGTGATCTTTACTTATAATGATATATGGCTAGTGAGTCTGACCATGCTACTAGCCTATGTGTTGTATTTGTATTGTATATGACGTTATTTAATATAAACCTGCTATTCGTAAGTAGCCTAGTTGATTCTTTTGAACTGCACTAGGAACAGGAAGCTGGAAACCTTAGGTGGGTTGTACCATTGGAAATGACTAACAGGTAAAATCATAATCTTATTTTTCTCAGTTTCCCCTACAACTGTATCTAATCACATTCATATTCATTCCTTCACTGTCTTAATTTTAGTATTGTTTGAAATGTTTATGCTTGCTTTAATAAGCAAACCAGCAAAGCCAGGCAATCTGAAACCCCTCCCAGACCCCCACCCCAAACAATTTAGTGAAGTTAGCCCAGATTTTTAACTGAAATTAATTCCCTGAAATTAATTCCTCACTATGTCCTGTAATTCTCTGGTAATGGAAAGTGCCTAACTTCCGAAGTAAAACAAGGGCAAAATTTTCATTTTGACATATTGTACAGTGCTGTTATCATGCTAAGTCTGTTATAAGCAGCACAAAGGAAGACTTGTCATGAGAATGGCTGTTGTACACAAAAAGGCTTGATCCAAAACAGTGTGATCGGAAGTCTGATATACCTTGAAGCTGTAGTTCTCCTTCTTCTTGGGTGGGTGACAATATGCTCGATAACGATGAGGCCCAAAACAACAACCCACAAAAATATTGCATGCCTAAAAAAGAAAAAAGTTTTTAAGCACCTGTAGCAAAACACAATGCACGGTCTCATAAACACAATTAAGCAGGAATGTCTAAGATAAGGGCCAAGTCACGTCTGCACAGAGGCTGAGATGGGTGGTTTGAGGGAGGGGGTGCATGGGGGGGGGGGGGGGGATACCAGAGGTGTGCCAAAGGAAATAGGGGCCGAGAAGGCTGCCACGGAGGACTGCGTACCACTGACAGGATTCCAGTCATCCGTGATGCTCTCCCAAATGACAAAACACTGTAGTTGGATAGGGGCTGGGGGGCGTGGCCTGTGGAAGACCAGACATACATTCCTGACCAGATCTTCAGGTATCTGTAGATTGATGCCGCTGCTAACACAAACAAAGTTATCAAACCAGAACAGTGGCATGACAACTGTAATGTTTGCTCAGTGAGAAAAAAGAAATCATTTGTTAATGCGATGGGTGTCAAAGCAGGCTTTTCTTTTTCTTTCAGTTTTTCTTACATTTAATTGCATTGTGCATTAAAATTTATAGCAGTTTATTATGCTGTTAACAGTGAGTGCCTCAACAAGACAGTGATTAATATTTATCTGTAATGAATATTATATATATTTAAAATGTTACATACTGGGGCAAGCACAGTATCATAGGAGAAGAATGCATGTCATTTACTTTCAACAATACTGTGAAGCCAATCTTCAGCCGTATAAAAAGATTAATGCTTGCAATCTCACTTTAATTAAAGAATCTGATAGGTGTACCTTCTTTTCTAAAAAAATAAATAAATAAATAAAAAAAAGCAGACAAAAGTCTTCCATTGGGAGTTTAAGTTATTAAACACGTCTTTCCTTGTCTGACCTGAGTCTGACCCTGAACAGCATATATAGATGAAAAGCCTTTTTTCGTAGCATAGCACAGTATCAGTTCAATATAACCAGTAACAGAAAGAAGCTCAAGGCTTTGGGCTTTCTTTCCTTCCCATTTATTACCTGTGGTATATTGCCAATAACAAAGAATTTGCTATTAATTGTTTGCCCTTATTTTCAGATTTATTCCAACACTTAAATTGCTGTGAGACTTTAACAGAACTGAATGGGATCTTCCTTGCAGATACACAGCATTATAGCCTAACATTTATTTATTTATTTATTTATTTATTTATTTATTTATTTATTGTTTTGTAGCACTCCTATCCAGAATGACTTGTATAGCTTGAGATAACATGTTATGTACTATTCATTTACACAGCTTGACATTTACAAAATCGTGTTGGGTGAGTGCCTTGCTTCACTCCTGCTGTGTTTGTTTTATTGAAATAGAATGAGCCATTTGAAATCAGTCCTGTCATGGGCTCACATATTGTTTTAACACCTCTAGCTGGAAAGCTAGAAACATTGACACTGGAATTCTATTTACAAGGTGCTCCATCTTTAATTTAAAATAACCAATGATAAAGCTTATAAAATGTGTTCCAGAGGCTGAAGAGTGCTGATGCAATGCATGATAGTCCCTGGCTTAAAACTCTGTTCTTGCATCACTTGCCCCTTCTAAGCATCTAAATTAATTGTTATTATTTATGTACAGTATATTTCCTATATATTTTCCATTTTTCTTTATTCATACATCGGAAAATAAGGGTGAGCACTATAAACTGCAGACTGCCGGACTGTGGGAGTGATCCAAATTATAATTATATTTAGACCCATCGTTTTGGCTGCATTTATTTATTCATTGTGGTGTGAACATATGCATATGCATTTTGTTTATTGAGACAAATGTATTGCTTATATTATTAGTTATTGTTACAGTTATTATTCTAGTTGCAAGGGTGCCTTAACAAGAAAAGGATCTTGTTACAATGAGAAACAATTTTGTTATCTTTTGTGAAAATGTTTTATTATAGCATGAAAAGTTTCTCATTATACCTAAATACTGAGTGGAAAACGTTGCCAGCAATATGCTGTTGTATTCTGCTGGCAAAACTCAATTTCGGTTATCTTTTGTAGCTCACATTTTAAATCCCCTTTAAAAAAAGTAAAAACATCAAAGTATTCCCTTGAGTCTCAGTTGGCTGAGCCTTTGAATACCGAAAACAAACTTAGTTGTTCTTCTTTGAACATTTTCCTCAATAAAAGTGAATATGATCACTTTGAAACGGCTGTATCAAGAAAATGTTTTCAGTATTTGAGATGTTCTGTGTAACTGGCTTGTAAAACAATAAATTTGTTGTTGTGATTGGGCAGAGCACAAAATTGCCACCATGATAGACTTTATTGGTCCTTGAGTCAGAAGTGCTGTTAAGAGACTAATCTTTGCCGCAAATTTGAGATATAATGGTGATTTCTTAAAGACTCTTTGAACAACGAGATTTACACTCACTCTCATAATGCCATCAAGTGTTTTATCAGTGCTATGTGTCTGGGATGGTGAATGAGAATGGGAAAGTAGCAGTAGTACCTCTGTAGCAATTCAGGGACTTCCGCAATGCACCAGTCATTTTTATAGTTGCTGAAGCACCTCAAAGTGTCTGATCAGCAATGTCTAGCTAGGTTGGGGTATTGGGGCGGAGCAGTTTGATATATTTTGTTAATTAGACCATATTACCAACATACACCTAATGAAAAAATGCCATTAAGTTATGTTCAAGTGCTTTGGAAAATGTCATGTGCACCGGTGTCCCTGTTCATGGGGAGGTGTTTTTTATTCTCTTTAGGATTTTCTTTAGCTTGTAGCATCTAGTGTAGCAGTATAGTCCACAGCATCTATACACCAAGATTGAGAACAACTGACCCAAAAAATGATCATTTGAGCAAAACAACTGGCTCAAATTAAACTTCAAGTTCAATTACATTTTGCAGTTGATTGCTGGTAGTTCAACGGCATTCATATTTGCATAGTGATTCAAGTAGTTAAATTACTTTTTCGCCATTTTTTGTGTAGTTAACTACTGAAACTACAAACAATTTTGGGCTATAAAAGGAAAGGAATGATTTTTTTTTATTTTTTATTTTACCATACCAAGCATTTACCATGATCAACTGCAATTGAACCCCCTTTGACCAGCCCCGCCCCTTTTTTCTCTCATCTTGACCACTGTGAAGGCATGCCCAGGCAATGCATTCCTCAGACAGCCACCACCACACACTTGACCTTTGTGTAGTGCATATGCAAAACGGCGGGCGGTGCTCAGTGTTCACACAGCGACAGCGTCATCATGGATAAACCTCCCAAATCTCAGCCTGTGGAAGAATCACCATGGCCTTCCTTAAGCAAATACATGACACTGACTAGCTCCACCGACAAAACCTACGTTTTTACTTGTGCGCTATGCAAGCCGAGAGTAAATACACTCTCTACTGCAAAGACGTCAAACACAAATCTAAGAACACATATAAAGGTGAGTGTATTAACATTGACTTTGCTAGCCAATTTAGCAAAGTTTAGATAAGTTAGCGACATTGTAATGTTACATACAGGCAAGTGATTTAATTCAGTGAACGTTAACGTTAGTCTAATTAAAGTCTGTAGCGTTAATTTGTCTGACAACAATAATCAAAAACGAACATGTCGCTAACCAGCTAATGTCAGGTTTGCTGACATAAAGCAAACATTAGCTAACGTTAGCTGACCTAGTTATACTATTCTCATAATGTATTTTGCCGGCCATACAATATGGCGCAGTGCATGGGACCGGTCTTTCATGATAATCACCTACTATGTGATTACAATCACCTGTGTTTGCTGACCAAGGTGTCTGCAATCGATCCAATACTATGAATAGCTTAGCCAGAATCATTCAAATGAAGGTCTGGCTAGGCTGAGGTTGGCTTGCTGTTCTTTTGACACCTAAGGTTAATATTGTAACAGCATACAATTTTATTTAAAGTTGATCTATTGATATAGAGGGTAATTCTATGGACCATTATAAATGTCATGCTATTCTATATTAGAAGTTACCTGGCTAACTGAGTAATCCTGCTTGGTGCAATACCCCCACCTGGACTCTAGTTTCTGGAAGGCAGGTGTCTGACTGATGGACATTCTATACAAAACCAAACCTGACATTCCTTGCACTTTCCCATGAATAGTGGGGTATTTTATTTTTTTGGTCTATGTATGAACTGCAAACAAGTGGGAACTTTTTGCAATAAACTCAATTGAGTAGCATTTTTTGCTGGTGACTTTTTTTTGTATTATATTTTGTTATAATTTCGTATCACATGTACATTGTCAATTTGATCATTTTTTTTACGAAGTAGTTTGAACTACTTTTTCTGAGTAGATTTAGTTAACCAAACTAGAGTTCTCCCTAGGGTAGCTTTGCTGTAGTTCAACTTCTTCCGGTGTGAAGTAGCTGGTAGCTTGCAACGCTATGCTTTCAAAGCAGCTTCCCCAACACTGTTCATAAGACACAACTTGTTACATGGAAATGCTGAAAGCAGAATGTCTGATTTTATCAGATTTTATGTTTTCTAGTCCATACATGATGATATTTTCAAAATGGCAGAAAATACAATATCAGTTAAATGTAGGATACTTTAAAGAGAATACACACTATGTATAAACTTAGGCTACTATGCTTAATAGCGAATTGTCATGTTTTTATTTTATTTTCATCTTATTTCATGTTTTTATTATAGTCTCAATTGACTGTCACTTCAATTTTGTGGTCCAAACGTTTGGCACAATGCGCCATATAACTTTGAGTTGTATAAGTTTTTGAAGGCTCACGATTAAGTAGCCTTCCTGCCACAATATTCAATCACTTAATGTTTTACAGTAGTTTTACAGTAGTTGTGTCATACACTTTGACACTTTAAGGGCATATACAGTTCAGTCAGACAAGATTTAATTTTTTGGATCGAATCATCCAATGATCTCCCTTATTCTTACAAGGTTTTTCCTTCTTCTCTTAATGACTGATAATCTAAGAAATTGATTGATTGTAAGAAACAGGAAAAGATGTAGCTTGATTATTATGATGCCTATACTGGAGGCAGGACCCAAGTGAGTGTGAAGAGTCTGCTCATGTGACGCCAACCTAACATCTCAAATGTTTTAATACAAATCAGGAAGTTCCAAGAATTATTATTATTTTTTAAATTAATTAAATTAGGAAGACATGAATGTGTAACAATGAATAAGAGGGCTACAATTTTTGATAAGTCAATATCGAGCTTTCAGAGTAAAAGCTATTTCAATGGCTAAAAACATAATTTATCAAAAAAAGTTATGAACTACAGTCATCCACACAATTAATATACAGTATTTCAGGTATTTTGGCAGCCCTCTGTATTCTGGTGAAGAATTGCAGATATCCTATGTACCTACTGAAAAAGACCACATTGCATAAGTGCATGATATGCAGTACCACATGTAGCATGTAGCTTTACCCACTGAGTGTGCATTGGTCATTTCCGTGGAACAGCATTTCCACATCCTGTCTAGCCCTTCCTGATAATACATTGATAACATCTTTCTTTTACCCAATATACATTGCTCATATCATTTTTGTAAGGCATTAAAGCAGGTAATACAACTTTTACGATGACCTTGGACTTCCAATCACTAGAATGATATATAATTGCATTATACCCCATAAAACAATGGGACGCTGTCAAAAATAATCTACCGTGATCATGAACTTAATGCTGTAGAAACAAAGCTGAAACCTCTGCTCACCAATTCATTTGCACAAAAGCTTAGAAAATCACAGCGGTGACTGCTTCAAAAATATGCATATTAATTAACAATTTGGCTAGACACGGTTTTTGTATCTGTTCCCACCTGGTCCTATCAAAACTATTTTGTTCTTTCCCCGAATCAATGGCTGAAATAATGTTTGTGTTTCATACAATTATTGCAGCTTCCAGACCTCATGTACTGTGAATATTTTTTTCAATATCTGCCACAAAGAATACACAGTTTGGGCAGCCAGCAAACCTGAATACAAAGGGCATAAGTACACTGTAAATGCTGAAAAATCACAGATGCACTCTCATATGTACCATTATACGCCAAACACCGTGCAAACACTGCCTTTACTTTTTCCATGCTGCTGGTTGGTCTGTATTATGAATTATTATGAATTAGTCTGTATTATCCTGAAATATATGTTTATATTCATAACAGCAATGCAGTGTAATGTTTGGGGAACTGTGCCTGTAACCCAAAGGTTGCAGGTTTGATTCCCAGGTAGAACAATGCCGCTGTACTCTTCGACAGGTTACTTAATCTTAGCCTCGGTATATATTTAAATGGATACTATGTAAACAATATAAATTGTGTATGTTGCTCTGCATAAGAGTGTCTGTTAAATGTAAATGTCATGCACATGATATGCATAATTTAACAAATATATAAAGGTGTCCCGTAACCAAGTAAAGAATTATGCCCCTGAAGACTCCAAACTGGAAGACACAGTGTAGAACACATTTTATGCAGTTATTTTATGGTGTTTGGTTTCTTCCTTTAGCAGATTTCGCATTAAGTTTAAGATTAAACCAACCTGATGTGCTCATTTGGTTTTGTGCCGCGAGGCACCATGGAGAACCTGAAGATAAATGTGGCATTTTAAAAAGAGAAAGCTAATGTGTGCCAATGTTTCGGAGCCAGGGATTCAGTGTTAAGGTTCTGATGACATTTGAAACTGTGCAGTCAAACAACACAGTTCTCAAACATCACAGTATTAAATGGTAACACATAAGTAAAAAAATAAGATAAATATTTCAAGAATTAAACGGGGTTTAAAAAAAAGAAAACCCAATCAGTATATTATAATTAAACTATATTTGTTTAATTAATGGGCTTTAAAAAATAAAAATAACAATGGGTAACTCATCAGATTATTAAGCAAACATGAAAACATACTAATACAAAATTAAAAGCTGCATACTCCCTTAATACAATGAGAAAATGCAAACCTTTCCATATATTAAGTTTTATTTGAAAGTGAATATGTTCCTTTTTACATATGAACAATTCAGAAAAACGAAAAAACAAAAACCAAAAGTGCAAAACATGGAAACATGACACATATCTCACTTGATGGCAGACAAAACTGTAAAACTTCCAGTACTTTGATGGATTGACATCGTCTTAACTGCTGGAAGTTCAAGACAATTGGCAGGGAGGGAAGTGGTAATATAAAAAAAGAAAAGAAAAAAAAAGCATTCATTTAAAAGACATGATTCAATGTCTTGCGCCATACAATTCTGTATTTCAAAAGCTGTCGTTGCTGATCTTTATCTTGTCACTTTTCAGATATGCCCTCATCTGCACCTTTACCGAACTCTCGTTTGAAGCGTAATTGACGCGTTGCCCAGCCGAAAAGGGCATTGGCCATTGTTCCGCCCACACATCCGCCCACATTTTTCAGATCCAAGTCAATCCGCGCACACCTTCTCCACTGCCTTGATTAGAGTTTGATGCCTCATTTATGCATCCATGAACCATGGGGGGCGCAACTCCGTGACTCAACGCCTCCTCCCCTTCCCCGGGAGAGATTTAGCTGGACGTCACTGTTTTTGGGATGTCCCGAATGGCAAGTTTTGTTCTTTTCCCATGCTCACCTGGAAAGTGACAAGCTCTCGTGTCTCTCCACATTGCACCAAGAGCCCTGAGATCAGCGAAGGCCGTGTTTCCACAAATCTGACTTGGGCTTATGACCCATGACGTGGAGACATGTAAACGGTTCGACGGGTGGCTCCTATCCATGAAGTTCCTGGGGCCTTTTTTTAACTAAACTCACCTGGTGTGGCTCTCTTACTTTCAGGCCAGCCCGTCTCAACATATTGATGCATAGCTGGCCTATCCCGTCAAGCCACCATTGCTCAATATCCTTTCAACTGTTGGCACATGTAAATACCAGAGTCTACAGTGAGACATGAGGGGTATAAATGATAAATGCCAAAAAAATCAAGGCTATTTGATAACACTTGAAGCAATGTCAAGTCAAAATGACATTTAATATAAAGCACATTAAATAGGAAGTTGTGGTCAGTCTGACATGACATGGTAGAAAAGGACACAGCTGCCTCTAGACCAAACTGACAACAAAAAAAAAATGAGGTTTAAAGTCTCTGCCTCGGAGGGAAATCCCAAAAGTGCACACACAGACACATTTGGAACATGCATTCAAGTGAAGTCATATGCATATGAAAACAAAAGAATATTTAGCCACATTGAAGCTGAAGTGTAGCCTGTGGGCTAACGATGACTGACAGTCAGGATCCATGACTGGTCCTGTCATATGCTCCACCCTCTGAAAGATCTTTGAAGATTAGCTCCACCCTCTGTTAGACAGACAGTTGAAGATTAGTTCCACCCTCTGTTAGACTGACATCTGATGATTAGCTCCGCCCTCTGTTAGACAGACATCTGCAGATTAGCTCCTCCTTCTGTTAGACAGACAGCTGAAGGGAAAGTGAAAATCTCATGTAAGGTAAGAAATACTAAACAGATTCATGTAGGACAGCGCATTGCAGATTTGAATAGCGATGATGACGCAGACAGAGTTTGTCTGCCTTGTCCATTTTAATGGATCTCAAACTGTATTTTCAATACCCATGTTTGGGTGCACACACAAAAAAATGTATTACTTGGCATTGGAAGATATATACAAACATTAGCAGGTATATCAGGTTCTTTCTTTAAATTCCCTCGTAGTTTTTCTATTATAAATGTCAACTCAATCCCTTACAAGTCATAAACAGCTGCAATATATAGGTAAAAACACTCCTACACACACTCTCTCTCACACAAACACCCACACACGTAAAATGCATGAGGACAGGTAAATATCCCTCCCTTATTTTGAGTTTTACACAAAAGTCACACATCTCACAATGCTAATTGAGGCACAAGGGGCAAAGTTATGGCAAACTGTCCACTACACAATACCCCACCCATTTCCTCAAATGGACCCCCCACCCACCTTTAGGTCCCCCACCCAGAGAATGCCTTGCCCCTTCCCCACTGCTGCCTGGGTCAGACCACAGATGCCACAGAGGTGACAGAGGTCACCTTGTTGTCTTCTGCCCAGGGCTGCAGGTTCTGGAGGGCATATAGTGAGGAGTTGTGCAGACAGAGTGGATCCTGCTGCAGGGGCTGGTTCAGAGTCTTCTGGAAGGCCTCCTGCTGGAGCTGTAGCATCAGACGATTGGCCTGTTGTCTCTCTGCCTCCCGCTCCTCAGCCGTCTGCCTCCTGGTGGTGGGAGGGTAAAAACACAAGTGTTTATTTTTGTCTGCAAATCACATTCCCCTTAAGAGTATTTGGTTCTGTCTGTTCATCGGGCTGCCTTCTTCCAACTGTATATTTTCAGCCTGGTGCTGTTGTTGTAAGCTGACAGATGCATGGTGCATTTCCCAATCTCTGACATAACACAGAACCTCACTACCTCTGTTAAGTCACAACAGATGTGTTTATTGGAAATGACAGTAACTTGATTGAACCATGGATATAAATCTTTTCATGGTGGCAAGTGCTTCCACCAGAGCTGAACATAGCCCTTCACATTGACAGCATGTTGATCATGGCTAATCCATTTCTATTGTACAACCTGCCTTCCTCACAGCATTGATTTTCTAATTTGTCAGACACCTACAGTACCAGATAATGCAAAACCGGTTAACTCATTTGTTACTTCATTTGTTTGCTTTGTTTTTGGAAGAAATATTTAAATTTCTTAACCTATAGAATCTTTTGTATTAGAATCTCAAGTAGGTCTTTCTGTACATTGCACTTGAGTAATAAACGTAGTTAATAATTATTATATAATATAATCCAATATGTTTTTAAGACATTCAGTTCTTTACCAGGTTTTTGATACCCTAAAGTGTAAAAGCAAACATGTTATTTTGAAAAAGGTAAAGATCTAACTGAGAAGCAGTATTTATCTATTAAGAATGTATCTGTGCTGAATAGAAGCACTTACAGTAAAGTACTTATTCTTGGTTTATTCAGTGTGAAACCCAGTGAGACCTTTATTGTAATATACACAAATGACAGATTAGCATCCAGAAAGCTGTACAGCAGCCTGATTCTCTGAAATCTCTTTGCTCTTCTATTATAATTTCCCCCTATTTCATTTGACAAACTATATTAAGAACGCACACTTAAGCAGAGTTGTTTCATGATCCATTCCAACAGATAGCTGAAGAGACACCCAAATTGCATTAACTATACATAGTATAGTATAGTATACCATTCATAGTATAGTATACCACTTAATGTATGCTCTGCAGTACATTAAAAACCGTGGAAGACTTATACAGCTTGATTCCCTAGAGTTATGACTTGCTTATAGACAAGCATGGTGATTTGAACTCAAGTCCAAAGCTCCTGACACGACTTCTTCTTAATGATTGTTTGATAAAGCATGGTGATAAAGCAGTGAATATAGCTATTCAAGATGAGGATCCAGAGTTACATTTCCTGAAAAAAATCCACTTCAAGCCCAACCTTGCAAATTGCTCTAGGCATATGCAAAAAAAAAAAAAACAAGTCAATAAATGATTTATAGTATTCATTTAAAAGTGGTGACCAGTAATAATAAGCAGGTAATATAAACAAACAAATCAATAATTTAATTTTATTTATTATTGTTTTATTAATGCATTCATTTGGTTGGTGGGGGGACATGTGGATGGACTGTAATATGCCTAACCTGGACAGTAGACGTGGATAAATCCTACAAAAAAAACTCACTCATGCACGCCAAGCACCATCCATCAGCCACACGTTACCACTAAGCTCATTACACTAATCCGATTTCTCATCTGTTCATTTGATCATGTCCTTATTACACACGCGGCAGACACATACATATCCGTCATGCAGAGCCTCTGTGCTACTTCTGGGCAGAGGTAATAAATCACTGGAAAAGCTACAAACCTGAACCACGTATGTCCAGCCTGCTCATATTTCACCTTGTTTTTCTGCCGACCTAGCCACAGTTGTGTGTGTGTGTGTGTGTGTGTGTGTGTGTGTGTGCGTTTAGCCATTGAGCAGTTTCGAAATGTTCTAGAGTGATAATTAAGGAATACTCAAGTAAAATTCTAGGGGAATGGGATTATAGCCGTATGCATGTGGAGTGTCCAAAATGCATGATAGTAGTATTTCATAGATAGTCTTATACATGACAGTCAGCTCTACAACTCAATTACTCACTGTTCTCTTGTGGGAACCATTCTTTAGCCCTATGTCAGGTGTGTCCAATCTTATCCGAAAAGTGCCAGTGTGAGTGGAGGATTTTGTGTTTACCCGCAGTAAGGCACTTGATTTTACTTAACGTTATCTTGGTTGAAGACCATAATCGGTTAATTAAATCAGGTGTCATAGTACTGGGCTAAAACAAAAACCTGCACCCACACCGGCCCTTTCTGGATAAGATTGGACACCCCTGTCCTATGTAATTTGGGTCCTAATAACACGCCCCATCATATAGTCAAATCAATGCTAACAACCACCCACTTTCCCTCCTGAAACTTGTTTATAAAACCAGAGGTACAAAAGCATTATAATTCAAATTAGTACTCCTTTTAAAAGGACCACATAAATTTGAGTAAATTAGGGTAGTGTTTCTTTAGGGAACACTGTTTTCCATTATACAGACCGGTCAATATTCCTTTGGACAGCAGCGCACAGGCTGCCTTTTAAAAGGAGGAGTGTTTTTGCTTTGTCAAGTGAATTTGTTTCTTAAAAAGGTAGATAAAACAAGGAGCTGAGCTAAGCAAAAACTGTATATTTTTGTCATCGTCAGAGAGACTATGGGACAATTTCAGTGGAATAATCTAATCCGACTTTTCTGTTTTTGTTAGCAGTGGTTTGTGAGTAGTTGGTGCATCCGCAGTCTGCTGAGCCACCCCTTATTCTCCAAAGATGACAAATGTACACGAAAGATAGTCTTTGCACTTTTTCAGATAAGGCAGGGATTGGTCCCAGCGATCAATTGGAAGGGGTCAGAGCAGGGAGGGGGTGTGGTGAGTGGTGGTTGGTGGGGTGAGGTGCTGCCCAGGTTTTCAAGCACTTTTTGAAATCTCTTAGTGTGAGGGAAGTGACAATAATGGTTCAATAAGGCAGTAACTCAAAGCTTAATCACAGAAGTGTAAATGAACTAAAAGTCAAGGGGACCAGACCTGGTCAACATGTAATAATGCTTTGGGAAAATTATGTGAAATGATTTGTTCAGTATAATTAAACAAATTTGAGTGGCAGGTATTCAATCCGCCATGTTATGCCTTGGAGAGCCATACCCCATACTTATACAGCACTGACAGTTTCATACTTTTCAGGGGTTCAAAAAGACATTGGTGTATCCAGAAGGAAACCCAAATCTGAGCTGGCTAGTTACCTATATACATAACATTTCATCAAAACATTTTGTCTAGTAGGCTAGATAGCTTACTAAAACTTAATAATATTCTATGATATCATTCCCTGGCTGCATGGTTAGTACTTGTTATTTCCTACGCCTGGTATTTCATTAACAGTAGCTAGTTAGTTACAGTAGCTTTCTAGTGACATAAATGTAGAGTTACAGTTTGCAAGTTAACTATCTACTGGTAGCTGTTTCCTCTACCTACCAATAAATGATAGCCAGAAAGTGATATTGTTGTGTTTAGATTTTGAAATCTGTTAGTGGATTTACAATAGGAAGGATAGCTTCTTATTCCTACTAATAATAAATAAAGTAGCAGCGTCTTAAAAAGTTGCATGTTAATTTGAATTACCATTACATGGAATACAGTTCAAACCATGTCTGCCCTGTTTTATGCACACAGCTGACTCGCTCACACATTTTCCATGACTCACACGTTGAATGGCAATCTCACATTCACACATTTAGGTCCAACAATCTCATGCATTTCCATGAAAACTACAGTGCTGAGTTTTCTGCATTTCATGTGACAAATGTATAATTATCATAATTTTAAAAAATGCCTCAGTATAAACCACCAACAGATATTAGCACTGTTAGCTATGTGGAGATTTACCACAAGAATGGTGGCTTACTGTTCAACTGAAACCCACTTGAAAATAGCTGCCTTTACATATTATACAAATGCAAACATATGATAAACCTGAATTGGCAATTGTAATCTCCGCGTACAAACATCACCCTCTGTAACATTACCACAATCAGTACATTTAAAGTTTGATGATTTGGGCCACTGCACCATGTGACTGAACCAGCTATGCCAGCTGTGGTTTCCTGCATTTATTTTTCAAAATGTGTTTGTATGTTGGCCCTAACACTAGGACTAGTATTTAATCATATTGGCATTTCATCTCTCATTTGGTATCTTAAAATGTTTTGTCACCTCAACAGTCTATAATAAAATCATAAATTACTGATGCCATGATTCAGTTGCTGCCAGCCCATATGAGTAAGAGTTCTGCAGAGCACAGACCTCTTTCTCTGGTGAATTTACACACTGACTTCGGTTATATGGTTGAAACAATAGGCAGCATGACAACACGTGTCCTATCTGGATTGAAAGAAGATCTTAATTTCATATCACAGCAATCTGACAAGTTTCAGTTATCATCTAGCCATTGCAAGCAAATTGATTGAAAAGAACAACTTATTTTGTCAGTTTCAAATATCAAGAAAAGCATACTGTGTTCTGAGCAACAAGACCTTTGTCATTCTCATTAAATGTGTTGGGCAACAGAGCCCAGACCAATAATGTTGATAAAATGATAGCATCCAATTAGTATTCAAGTAATTCAAAGAATAGGGAAAATGAATCAATTATATATTTTTTTTAATTGATTAACAGCTTTAATACACTGCCCGTCAAAATTATTCATAGCCTTGATACAAATTTAACAAAAAAGGGAGGGGTACAATAAACAATACAACTTTCATGATTCAATTGAATTAAACAAAATAGAGTTATTTATTTATTATAAGTAAAATATGACCAATAATATTTTTTTTCTTTTTCAAAAAAGTCTGGAAACTGAGATATCTATTGCAAAACAATATGTTTGTGGTCAGTTAACCATTTCATTGTTGATTTTGAGGTATGCCTGAGATAATTGTCTTGCAGAAAGTCAATGCAGTTTGAACTTCCTGGCAGAGAGCATCAGGATTGTCTTGGTGCTTGCTGAAGTTCATTATTCCATTGACTTCAACAAGACCTCCAAGCTCAGTTGATGCATAAAGCCCATAACTTAAAAGATCCACTTCCATATTTTGCCATAGGCATGATATCCTTTTCAATAGAATTTCAATATCTTGCGCCACCAATCCAACTGCTGTTGAGCATGGCCAAATTTGGTCTCATTAGGCAATAAAACCCCAAAGGTTTTTTTTCTGGCAACCCTTCTAAAAAGCCTATTGGCATGGAGGTGGTATCAGATTGTAGATTTGCAGAATTTGTGGGGGCCCCCTTTCTTTTCCTCGCAAACGATTTGCCTCACTCTGTGTGGGAACTTGTTGCATGTGGGTCCTCTAACATGCACTAAGGTTCCATTGATTTTAAACTTCTAATTATTGACATAATAGCTGAAAGTGTCATTGTTAATTTATTTTATTTTATTTTTTAATTTTTTATTTATTTTGTAACTATCTCCTGACTTGTGAGGGTCAACAACCCATTGTTGTTTTTTCAAGTAGTTGCCTTTCCCTATGAGGATAGAAGACATATGTTTCTACCTTATTTTCATACCACAGTGAAACAGAAACTCATGGGAGGCCATAGTTCCTAAAATAGAGATTAACATAACATGCATGTTAATACAGAGCAGTTTTGTTGGATTTTATTTAAAATAATTATATGCGTGTGAAAAAAGTATTACACGCATCTTTTTTGAAAATTACTTCAATGGAATATTTTTCTTGGAGCAACTGTATTGTATAAAAGAATAAGATTGTTTCCAGTTTTTGAGCACACAATCTAATTCATTGCTGTTGTGTTTATTTTATTGCATCTTTATGAAGGGTGTGAATAATTTTGGAGAGCACTGTACTGACAGTATACAAAGACATGATATATTATATAGGTCAATTTAGGTTTAAGTTAAGTTCAGTTTTTTTTTTTAATTATGATTTTTTTCTGTTAAATCATCCACCACATGAAGGTGTATGTACCGTTAATTTGAAACAGGGCTGAAATTTTACTTAAACATGATCAGTTTTTGAGGTATAACTGTACTATAACTGAGAGACAATAAACCCATTGGGTGACTGTGCATATCCCTGCCAAAACCATTTAATAACCTATGTCCTGTAAATACAAAAAAAAAAACAAAAAAAAACACTTACTTAAATTATAGTATAGATTATTACTTGCATTTATGCCTAAATAAATTCCAGGAATAAATGCAAATGACAAATGGGAAAACCTACCTCCATTTCGTTCTCCTGTTCTGGAACCAGGTTTTGACCTGGGCATCGGTCATCTTCAGTGTCTTGGCCAGGGTGGCACGTTCGGCCGACGCCAGGTACTTTTGCCGATGGAAGCGCTTTTCCAGCTCGCAGATCTGCACTCGACTGAAGGAGGTACGGGGCTTTTTCCTCTTTGGGGGCGTCCGGTTCTGATAAGGGTGTCCGATCCGCCGGGTCACCGAGAATGGAGACAAGGCCGCTGCCGAGGGAAGAGGGCAAACGTGTCTGTCAGGGTGTCAGGTGACCAATCCTGACTTTCAGTCGGTCTGACGCGACTAGAACAGATGCTTTGTGTATCACGTGGATAAGTCAGATGTTCTGTCAACCTGTTGCAGCATGACAGAGACAGATGTTTTGTCAATGTATCATCACCGTTTCTTAACCAGATGTTCTGTCAGTGTGTCAGATGCCAGTGTTCCGCCAAATAATTAATGTTAAGTCAGGTCTTCTGATATTGTTTCACTCAATTAAAATAGATGTTTTGTCAGTGCATAAGATGACAAATCCTCTGTTATTATATCACATGACTGAGCCGGATGTTCTGTTCATGGGTGGGATAATTATGGTGCTGTTCTGTTCAAGGTCTTGGTGTGCCATCCCATGTTCCAATGCTATATCATAGTTTTTGTGTGTTCAAAAACATTCAATAAAAATAATGTTTAGTTTAGTAAAATGTATGGTTTAGTAATTTGCCATTGAAACACGCAACGTTATACAACAGAACTAATCACTTTGTAAGTAATCCCTACATACTATTTTTTTTCCTTTGTGACTGAAATTTGATTGAGTATTTGATTGATGTTGCCACTGTTTATCATATATACTATATATGTAAAACCAACGACGGCATTTTCTATAGGCATGAATATTTATTTTATTTGCACTTAATTTCAGGAGTATTTACTCTTTTCTCAGAATTATTCAATGTTACACATTCAAAGTGTAGTGTGCAGTGCAGTTACATGCCATGACTATTTGATTGATTTTTTAATTAATTGGGCTATATTGCTGGTAAACTACCTGAAGCTGTCTGTCATTAGATTTGTTTCTAACGGCCAGTGGATTAAGCGAATAGGAAGTGCACGTGTTCACGCTAACACACTGTGTTTTCGTCAGTGGAAGACTGCCAACATCTCTCCCAGCAAGAGCTGGGGACTCCGCAGAACCATAGGGGCCCTGCCCTCAAACTCACCTGGGCAAGCGCCCTTGAGAAATGGGTAGTCCAGGAGCGGACTAGCCTCTCGCAGCAGGGCGAGATCGGGGTAACAGTGTTTGGCTAGCGCTTCCACGGAGCTCCAGACGGGGGCCCCGCTGATCTCCCCCTCTGGAACAGGGCGGAGGGCGGCCAGGGAGGGGTGTCCCGCCCTGCCGCACGGGCCTCCCACTGGTCCGTCCACTGCCTGCTCCGCTACAGAACAACAGAGGGTGATATAGTCAGGGTCCCCGTCCCGTGGCAGCTGCCGCGGTGGGCTGTGGGGGCACAACAATACTCTGAGTGAGGAGTCACCACGTACATTCGCCTGACGTCAGCGTTGGGCAAAGCCTTCTGCTTTCATTCTAACTCCCCTATTATGTCTACTGTTTGTTATCTGCAATTCTGCCACTTCTATTCTAATATATTTCCATTGTTATTTTGTCATATTACTATTTTCAATTATTGTGTTTTATAAGTTGACGTGGATGCTCAGCCATTTCTCTTGTGAAGGATTAAACCGATGAATTATGCAGAATGTTTAAAATAAATACATTTTTACTGTAGTTTTGTATTATTCACATTTGTTATATCGATAAAACTGACGCGGTCAGATATTTTTGATTCTTAAAAATTAATCTTATCAATATACTTAATGGCAAGATATGATACTATCAAGTATGTTAAGAGGCTTTCATTTTTTTCATTTTAGTATGCAAAATCAAAGAATTGCAAGCTTTATGACACTCTGTAGACCTTGCACCATAACACTTTGTCAAGACAATTACTGCATTTGTGAGAGCACGTGTGAAAGTGAAATTTAGTTGTGTTGCCCAAAGTAAATTAAATTTTGTGTTTAAGACAATTCACCAAAAACCCAAATGGCGTTCTACCTTGTGGAACATGTCTTGTAAAAAGAAATGTTTGAATGATTTTCTTAACTGAGCAGAACAGACACTCAGGATGGATCCTTTAATTTTTTTCACAGGTAAGCGCCTGCCTTGTGTGTTCTTTGTGTAAGAAATAACTGTGGGGTAGCAGGTGGAGCACTGCTTTCCTCTATTGATATGCAAATACATTTGCATTTGCGCATTTGCAAACAATACACATGTACGTGCTTAGGGCTCGTCTTGACTCGCATTGTCTGGGAGCCTAGATTGTGCCTGTGGAAGTGACGAGCACGCCTCACTGTAATCCTGGCAGGTGATCGTATTGCAGGATAAACAATGTATTTTCGCTGTCAGATATAGCACCGGGAACCGCGGCGCATATGAAAACATCTGCGATGGCGTCCCACGGGAACGGGAGCGCTGTGTTGAGAGATTGATGATCCGCATTCAGCGAGAGCAATCAAAATTCATCCGCACTAAAGATGCTTTAGGGGTTGACGAGAAGTGAGCCGCTCCATTGGCACTTAGATGAACAGTACTTGAAGTGATCCCTGACATCGCGATATTAATCTCCCGTGGCCAGCGTGAAAATGGATGCGCTAAAATTAACCATTAATTAAAAAAAGGAGGAAAATATCAATAATCGCAAAAGCAAAGTGGCATTTTCAAAATCAACTGATGCACGTGTATTACAGCGTGCTGTGTTATAGAAAGGTTTTAGTTCATTGACATTTTGAGTGTTTAAGCAATAAAGCAAGGCTCTCTATTATATTGCCCCAGAGAAAGAGGGAAAAAAAATATTGTGGACAAGCTTCAAAAATCTACAGGAGGATTTGGCGTTGTTAGCCCAAGCATACAAGTGGAGAGGTCGCGATTTAATGTTTATAAATAGTTTTAGGCCAGTGGAAAAACTGCAACACAGTGGTAGTTTATTTTGGGCCTCTAGAATAGCTATGGCCTAAAATACAGTCAAGAAAAATCTCCATGCCGACATGCTCACATGCAACTGAAGTTGAATGCCATCATGCATAACTCAACAATGCAGTCAAATGCTACAAGAGAGAGGTCCTTCCTTTCGTAGTTTTTACACTAGTTTTTTTGATGATATTTTTAACTGTGAATGTATGTGGAAAGCACATTGAATTTATTGTGGCTATTTCATTTGAGTTCAATTTCATCTGGTAAAATGGCTAAAACAGCCTTTTGGCATTAAAATGATCTTCGAGAACATGACTTCTGAATTTCAATGAACTACGGAAATAATCAACAAAAAAGAAAAACTTAATCTATTTGTAATGTTACCCCATATAGTGAACAAAAGCAGCATTACAAATACACTGTATCAGATTTTTTCCACATGATAAATATGTTTTGCATCAGTGTTCCCTTCAAAAACTGAAATTATCCGAATAATTGCACAATGGTAGCAGTCGTCTGCATTACAATACAGTACTGTACAGTGACAAATTAATCATTACCAGATCTCATCACACAAAACCCTGATAGGTTGTTCAAATTAGCTTCTAACCCACATAACAAAATTAGAGTCTACTTCAGGTATTTTAAATTGCAGGCTAGTAAATAGTTTTTCACCATCCATGTTCTGTACGATTATAGCCATCAGAGAAAATTATTATCTGCGCATTTCCAAAAGGGATTACCAATCATGTCTCTTATTTGCCTTTGACGCCTGATGTAATAACTGTGTCTTGACAGACAAATCCGAAGTGGTATTAAAATTGATAATCCCATTGTCAACATAATTTTGTGGTGCTCCAGATTTCAGTTACCAAATGTCAACTTAATATTGCCTGTTTCCACGTGATTGGTTTTCAAACAGCTCTAGCGGCAAGATCAGTTTAAATGTGTTTTATCTTTAAGGATGATGGCTCCAGGCAATATGACCCTTGCATCTTCAAGATTTCCTTCAACCTGCCATCCTAGCACTTAAAAACAGCGAGATAAAAAGAACAGGACACCTGTCCTCTGCTATTGCTGCTCTGTGAACGATCTTTAACTAAGCTACCGAACCATATGTGCATTATCATTAAATGGGAACAATCATTGTTATATTGCGCTGATTAAAAAAGCAGTGCAATGGGGAAAATTGGTTGTTAATTACCATATTTTGTCTTTAATAATTTTTCGACACTCTTAAGCCAGAAAAAAATCACATATTTTAAACCAGCAAAAATGACATAAAATTGTTTTTTTTTTTTTTAAATTTATTTTATTTTTTTATATGTACTTTATAAATAAAAAGGGAGCTATTTTCACACAAAAAAAACACGAGGTCTGACGGCTCAAAACAGAGAAAGGGAGCCTGAGTTAACTCCACCCATGACATTGCTACACTTTTTTTCCTAAGGTGACCATCGCATCGGAGTGTATGAAACAGCTCAGTGGGGGTTACAGATATTCACTTGAAGGTGTATCTCTCATTAGCACGTCATTATCTGGAGCCCAAACGATCGTTAACACTGCAGAACCACGTTAAACAGGAAATAAAGCCCTTTTTTCAAATCACTCAGGGGCTCTGCCCAGAGATCATCTGCACTCGTAATAAAATTTACTATCAGCATATCACAGTAAATGCTGCCGTGGAGAAATAGCGGGCCGTAACGGAATCATTTCTACTTAATAACACTTTCTTGCGACAAGGTCTCTCTTTCCCATTGTGAAAATTACCTTTGTTGCAATCTAATAAATATATCTGTAAAAGATTCAAAGGGGGATATTGAAATATACCAGCAACATCTATTGCTATTTATTAAACTGCTGTGCGAAATGTGGTTTTATGCGGCTGTCATTAGGTTTTGCCTTTAGACTGGGAATTGAACCACCAAAGAGCTCTTCAGAAAAATAAACAGCCTCCACGACAAACAGTAAATCGTCTTTACTTTTCCTGAGCTAGCAACTGTTATTTTTCCCAGATGTCAGAGTCATCATACCCACCATCACATGCATCTTGCCTCCTATCAATTCATATTTATTTGTTGGGGAAGTCATTATTGTCTCTGTAAAATGAGAACCCCCACTGCACAATGAAATTCCTCAATCATCCCAAAAATTCTCTCTCTCTAAAGCAACTGCCATTGCCCGCTACTTCGTAGAGTAATATAACCGCCAAATACACAGAATGGGCCTCACGTGGCAATGTGTCTATGTGATCAGCTCAGTTGTTGTAAGAAAAAAAAAACCCAACATGACCTGATTCTCTCCTGTTTTTTTCGCTGAGTGTTCTGTCACTGGCAAATGGCTGTGGCCTGCTGGTGCTCACTCGTTCTTTCTCTTTCTCTCATTCTGAAAAGTCCATGGCAAGGCCTTTGGCTCCAATTAATGGCCGAGAGAGAGAGAGAGAGAAGAAATCTCCTGTGGGCCTGAGTCAACATCATCCCTGCCAGCACCAGCGGAAAACTGCATACGCTGCAAAGGCCTGCAACATTGTGTGCACGTTTTCTCAATGGAGTGGACAATTACCTCCATAGCTTTTACCTTTGATGCTAGAGCCAAAATGAGCCATATCCTGCACAGAAGGCCTAAATGCACAACTACAAAAAAATCACATTAAAACTGCAGGGATGTTAAATTGTTGAATCAGATATTATGATATGTATTGTTGCTTTAAGATTATTCAATCTCATCCATATTTTGTTAGCCAGTACTAGGCTACTCATTTTCATATCCAAATTGTAAGATCATCGGAAAAAATTTTCATACTGAACTTGCGCATTTCAAATTATTTAACAAAGCACTTGTGTAAAACTAATTTGGTAAACTTGACAGATAGGAATTACGCACCAGCAGGAAATGTCGTCCCTTGAAATACATTTTTTTTTAAATGTAAAAATAATTTTCTTAGGGTTTTTTTTTTCTTAGGCCTATTTTCACATAGGCCTACCGAAGACACTATACAACGAACCTACAGCTGATATATGCAAGTGAATGTAGCCCCTACGTTATTACTTTTAACGCGTTAATTTACAATTCAGAATCAGCCAGATAAAGGCCCCGTCTTCCAGGGACTACAAAACATGTACTAACAGTATTTGTTGACTTGAAGGACATGGCTGTTTAAGATCTCAGCTTCATAAACTGCCACGAAGTCGATTCACAATATAATACCAGAGGTGTTATATGTCTGCACATCTCGGATCAAATATGTTGAAATTCTTCCAAACATCAAATCTTTGCCTCGTGCCCGATCTGCCGGCTGTTATTTTTATGATGTGACAATTGCGGTGAGCTCCTGCGCACGCGATTTAATATCAATGGGGACGCACCTGACGAGACCTTCCGATGGCCCAGTAAAAATTATCTCAGTTGAACATGTTCCGTTCAGGAACTAGGCTACTCCAAGGCAATGGATAGCAAAATATCGTCTAGCCTACATATGCACGTGTAGCGAACACTGTGAATTGTAAACAGGACTAAATTGGCCTAACTATTTCGGTATAAAATGTAAAATAAATAAATAAATTCAACATAGGATGGTTTTTATTTGAACACTATCGTACCAATGCCTGGAGTATGTGAACTCGTGCTGTTTTGGCTATATATAGGATGAAGTGTGGTCGAAATTCTGTACAGCTTTTGTGCAACGCATGATGCACTAAGCTCTCAAAAATTAACTGAAGATGAACCCTGTTAAACGACTGGCCCTCGGTGACTATGAATAGGGTTGATAAGAATATTTACATCATAGCTTTTTCAGTTGACATATCAATCCCTATCCTGAATAATTAACGAGGAAAGCCCAGCATTGTGAATATTTAATGTGCAGGAATCCATACTGTCCCTCATTTTTATCCAGTTAAATATGTGCCACGTCAGAACAGTGGCTAACTCATATTGCTCAGACTAAAAAGAAGTAAATATTATTCTGAAGATGGAAACAAACACGTTTCAATTCCAAACAGACTGCACACTCATTATTTACCATTAACTAATAAATTGTTTAATATTTGTGCTGGTGAACTATTTCTTCGCGCTGGATCGGTCTCAGTTAGCCTACAAAGGTTGCATATTTTTTTTAAAAAACTTTCTTAAAGTTTGCATTTCACGTGGGCCCTTTGCTTCACAGCCAAGATGCAACAACTTTAGGCGATACGAATTTGCCTATGTCATTTTTACAATGTGCAAACTGTGAAAAGGTGTTTCAGGCTTGTGGATTGTTCCACTATTTGCTGTATTCTTCGTCACGGATGGCTTGCGCGCATTTATTATTTATTTATTTATATATTTATTTATTTATATTACTAACTTAACTGGGTATATTACTTGTATCAATTTAACTCTTAAATGTACTGCCTAAATGTAGTACTAGAAAAAAACAACTTCGGCTGAGAACAAAATTCAGTGAGAGCCGAACCTGCTCGTTTTTAAAAAAAAATCATTCTCCATTGTATTGGTGAGAACGAAACCAACAGGCCATACATTGTACGGTTTACTATTATACTTCCGTAGTTGTTGTTGTTGTTATTATTATTTATTATTTCATGGGCTTTTCGGCTATTGTACAGGACAGTGTAGAGAGACAGGAAGAACAGGGGAAGAGAGAGGGAGAGATTCTAACCGCAGACGTTGCGGCTTGTAATGAGAATGACACGCCATTATTATTATTATTATTATTATTATTATTATTATTATTTGTAGTAGTAGTAGAAGTAGTAATTGCAGAGAAGCCTTACAACAGAAATACGGTAGGAGCAGCAACAGTAGAGACGTAATGTTAGTGCTAGTAGTAGTATTGCCCTTTTAATTTTTTACACAACACACACACACACATAAATAATTCGAATGTCTTACAAATAAATAATATGAGAAAATACACAGTACACAGAATATACTGTATATACGTATACAAACACATATTTATTAAATAGCAGGAGGGAAATGATCAGAAATTGCTGCATACAGGATGGACATATTCTGAAGTGCAAATATTGCACACACCCAAGAAGAGGAAGGATCTTTTCCAATAACATGCCGGCTACATCCTGCTTCTGGTAGATGGCATTTCTACGCATCCCTATGATATATAATAGAGGCTATTTGGAAGTATGCATTTACCAATACCAATCAACCAGTAACGGCAATGTATGTTTAAATAATAATTACACTTATTTTAACTGAATTAATGGATGATATGACTCGCATTTATAAATGTTTATTTTTTATTTTTATGGAGATACACCCATGCCTCATGTTTATCATGTTGACTGAATTCTAAGATTTAATATCCTGTTATCAAAGAATGTATGAATAAAATATTATTTTTAAGAGGATATTTCTTAACGTAAAAACTATTTAGTTTCGGCAGGATTGTCCTAATTTTTGCACCCATGAAGATAGTTGCTGTGATATGTTTTCAACAGCACTAGATTTATTCAGCAATGAAATTCATTGTGTAGCATACATCTAGCTGTGTGACTAGTTATAGTTGTGGGTGTGCAGGCATTCTTTTAATGGAGATGTAGAAATATCACATTTTTGGGTGCTGTAGACCCCATTAGCCCTTTCCACACATTCATGTGCTCACAACCATCAAGGTGACAGTGAAACATCTCAGCTCTTGAGACAATTTTTTCACTCAATCAACGTCAGCACTGTTGTGTCACCGTTTCAAAAATGCTAGTCAGTCCAGGCTTTATATGCCACCGAATCATAAAGATTCCCATTGACCATCACTGCCATCACTGCCACCTCTGTGGAAAAGGGGAAATACCTGATAGGTTACACACGAGGTTGCCAGTTCAGCGTGAAGTATTTTTAGGTGATGGAAAGCGCAGATGGCGTCAGTGTCATGCACAGAAATTGGATGAGAGGTGGTGGCTGTTGTCTTTATGCTGACAGTTTATGTCCCTTGGCCCCGGATTACACCGTGGTCTCTGTGTACCTGCCAATAACACATTACCTTGTCTCCATGACACGTCTTTTTTTTTCTTTTTTTTTTTCTATAGACTGCAGGCCTCTACTTGACTCTTGAGCCCTGGCACCATGTGGGCTCAATAGCTGTAGATCTTGGGCAAGACTTCATGGTTTGCCCTGTGACTTACGGCCTATATACCTTCACTGTTTAGGGTTAGAAAGTACATTTTAAGCACAATTGTACTGTATCACTACAGTATACATGGCCAAGAAGGCCGCACAATAAAAGGTTATGTATATGCATGCATGCATCACCACCTAAGCAACATCTGGCAAATGTGAAGAAAACTAGAAAACTGGAAAGCCCACACAAAGCTTATTTAATTTTGCAATCACT
This sequence comes from Anguilla anguilla, assembly GCF_013347855.1. Taxonomy (NCBI): domain Eukaryota; kingdom Metazoa; phylum Chordata; class Actinopteri; order Anguilliformes; family Anguillidae; genus Anguilla; species Anguilla anguilla. The sequence goes on from NC_049207.1 coordinate 37,965,851, forward strand.
GGGTTTATCAATCACTGCCATTTATCCTGTGATGTTTAAATGAGCAGGCATATACATTCGGACTTTGCTTCTGTTCCTATTTCTAATTGCTAATTGTTTCATTGTTTAAAGTTGCTTGTTTTATCTGTCAGATTGTTAGAATAAAACATGTATTATTATTATTATTATTATTATTATTATTATTATTAGTATTATTATTGGTGGTGGTGGTGGTGGTGGTAGTGTTGATGATGGTGGTGCCGATGCTAATTGTTATGTAAAAAACGTACAAGTTATACAGATTCTATTTGTAAATGCATAAGGCGTGTCCGAGCGAGGGTTCTGACAGTGCCAGGTGGTGAACATGGAGAGCTGACGCTATTGCTTGTGTGTCCTGAGGCGGGAAACGGTGCTAGCAATAACATGACAATCACATTCTAATTTGAAAGAAGATACACAGACGAGTTTAGACCCCAAAAGCCAAAGCTTTTGCAAATGACAAATAACAGAAGACAACAGTAACAACAATATCGCATCCACATGGGCTACGTGGGATGAAAATGAAAGCTTGATCACAGCAATTAATTTGTATTAATTCGTTTAGTTACTTAAGTATGTTCAAATCACATCCGAAGCAGGTGCCTGACTCTCCCTCTCATGGGCACCACCACCGAAGTCATTTCCTTTAATTACTACAGATGACGAAGTTTACCTTAGGCGCACTAGCAAACACGAGAGGAAGGATACCTGGCACTTATTATTATTGCCGAAAACGGATTTCATTGTTAACAATACTAGACTACTCTGTAGAATCGAGGACTACAGTGCAACGAAGACGCGGCCTCTTTTTAGGTTTACCATGTGAGTGAAAACATTAGAACGGTCTTGGTATTTTTTGAAAGTATAATGGCTACAATTTCCAGAAAACCACGTTATGACTCTAAAATAGCCTTTGGAAAAAAATTAGCCTATATGAGATAGCCTACCCGAGTGCCCGGTATACTTTAATAGCGATTGTTTGGCGCGCAATGATGCGTTTGTTCTCTGGGTGATTCCACAAGCACCATTCAATGCTGCCATATTGAATGAGCGCATATAGCCTACATTTAATAAAAAAGGCTCTCTGTGGTGATTGAAGTAGCCTAATCATTATCTGACACGGGCGATTAACTTAAAACGAACTAATAGCAGCAGCAGCAGTAGCAGTAATAGGCTTAGTAGTAGTTGCATTAGTAGTAGCAGAGGCTAGTAGTAGTAACAGTAGCAGCAGTAGTAGCTAGCTAGCTAGTAGCAGCAGCAGCAGTAGCAGCAGCAGTAGTAGTGGTAGTAGTTGCAGTGCTATCAGAGAAGCCTTACAACAGAAATACGGTAGGAGCAGCAACAATAGAGACGTAGTGTTAGTGCTAGTAGCAGAAGGATAATAATAATAATAATAATAATAATAATAACAACAACAACAATAATAATAAATATTCGGCTAGGTAATATGCATATCATAATATAGGCCTACATATAACATAATATCATCACATACTTATTCTCAGATTTAACTTGCATCACCACTCTACAGGGACAGAAAACGCATGTTAGATACCAACTGGACCTTTTTAAAGCTTGATCCGTGAACTTACATTAGTGTAATACAGTTGTGGATAACTTGCTCTTTGACTGTGTAAATGTCAATACATGGGTAGATCAGTAACATATTCAACAATAGCATTACAGTTGCATTGTGCTGTGGACTATATAATTCTTCAAAATTCTGTATAGCCAAACAGCAAAATGTTCAGTGTTAAATTAACTCGTACCCGGCAAATCGATTTTGTCCCCTGTAGGGGACAGTTATGAAATAAAGCACCATATATTCTATGCTGAAACTTACTGAACATTCAATAAAAATAAACCTAATAACCATAAAAAACATTTGCCATCCAAACTTGTATTATTTCAAAAAGATAAAATAGGCTACTTAAATTTTTTTCTGCCGGGTGCACAGCATGATATAAACTCGGTTAGAGTTTGATTAACTTCTTTCTTTTTTTTTTTTTTTTTTTTTTTTTTTTGCATGCTGTATCTTTTACACATAATGAAAATCAAAATCACATATCGAGTCAGCCAACACGGTTAGCAAATAGTTCAAAACAAATCTCCTTCTTTTGGACAGGCAACCATAAACAAGCTCATACATATTCCACTAGCCTCTCAAAAGGCCTATGTGGGACATTTTAATAAGCACGTCAAATAAAATGAATCATGAAGTGAATAATAATTAAAGAATACATAGTCTCAAAATAAAATAACCTGCGCGTGTAATGAAAAATAATAATAAGTTACCCTTTCTAAAACTGTAGTTATATGTTAAATGTTAAATTTTAATTATATATCATGATAAATGTATCAGTTACTGTAGGCTAATATAATAAATTCAAGCTTAGCATTCTATTTAGAATGAAAACCAAGATATGAGAATTTGCACGCCTGACATTGAAAGATATATTTATTCTTTGAAAAAGGTCTATACATTCTAATACCCAATGCGGGACTGTATCCAATATGTCTTTTCACGCTTACAATAAAATTACAGTAATTTATTCAAGCTATTTGCACGTTTCACATTGCGATAGGCATTGATAGTGTCACTATGGTTTGGAAGTGGCCTAAAAAAAGCGTCTGCTATGATGATGATGATGATAATAATAATAATAATAATAATAATAATAATAATAATAATAATAATAATAATAATAATAATAATACATTGAATGTTGTACATTTTACAATAATACGTTATTTTCGTAAGTTCATAACACGTGTTTATTAATACTGGAATTAAGTGTTTTATCAGCATATAGGCTATACCTTTACTGAGAGGTCCAAAAGAAGAACATTTCTGCACACTACTAAAACAGACCTATTTTATTAGGCCTATTTATTTTTGGAATTTGCGATAATGTATAACAGCGGAATTGGAGAAATATACTCTTTTTATTGCTCTTGATATTTCCAGATGTGTGCAGTCGGTACACACTGTCCCTAGAAAATGACAGTTAACGGAAAATGTGCACATTTTCTGTGCATTTAATATGTTTAGGCGTACTGATCTACGATATTGGCATGAGTTCTATATTTGCACTAAATTGGTATTAATTCAGCTACGTAGGAATACTTCATTAGAAAACCATTTTACAGCCGTACGGATTTAGCTAGGCAATAGACTTATTACTGAACACGGGACAGATACTTTTTTTAAATCCAACTGGCGAAAAGTAGCCTACTGAAGTCAAAAGCACCTTACCTGTCAGTCTGTCTTTTGCAAATCGCCTACTGCTTTCCATCCAGGGAAAAGTAAAGTTCCCCATGGTTGACACTGTTGGCACGGTGGGCATGCCAGCCGAGATGCCCGCTGGATGAGTGGAAGGAGCTGGGTGAGGGGTTGGAGGCATCGGTCTGTGGGCAGGAACCCGAATAACCCCACCAGCATTACCAGAGTTTACATTTACGTTCATATTCATGCTCACATTCATGTTCATGTTGACATTGTAAGAACCCGCGAGTCCGGCAGCCATAGAGCAAGCGGGGTTGTACACACTATTGTAGCCATTAGAATAGACGTTGGAGGCCAGCTGGTAATCCGCGTCGCTGGTCCGGTTCGGCAGCATGCAGCTGGTGGCCTGGTCCGTGCTATTCAAAATCTGATCAATCCCAAAGCTAATAGGCTCGTGTTGTTGATGAGTCTGGTTGACTTCTTCGACCCCAGTGTGCTCCATTGTTGTGTTCATGTTCGCGTGCTAAATTACCTCATTAATGTTTTCAAACTGACTTGATTTCTCGATGCACAATAAAAACCAGAAAGCATTTTACATCAGCTTCATAAGGGTTGGAAATGTAAGGCTATATATTTCGCGTAAAACGTGAGCGACCAAGTTCTCTTGAGATGCCATAAAATGTGCAAATAATAATAATAATTACGCAATTCACAGAAAATAATCCGTCTTGATGAATTCAAGAGTTGTGGACAATGAGGACAAACATCCATTATCTGCATGCATTTTAGTAGATTCTATTATTTCGACTTATTGAAGAATATTTTAGATGACAGCATGAAAGAAAAATCGTAGTTACAAATGTACAACAGTAGCCTAACCGACGGTACACGTTCGAACACGGCGTTCTTCTGGCAAATCCGAAAAAGAATGTTTCCAAGTTTCCAACTTGACGTGTAAATGTCTGTTGATTTTTTTAATTTATTTTGCGATAATTACAAGAACTCCAGCCAAAGTCTTTTCCGCGTAACTATATGAAATCATGCTAAAATACTAAATAATCTATAATAATTTGAACCATTAATATTAATAGAGAAAGCAGAGACTGCTCAGTGTTAGTGCTTTCCGATGAGATTTTGAGCAGGTGAGGCGCTCCTTCTGCTAAAACCCTGAAATTCACGTTTCGATTGGCTATTAGATTTCCGGGAAGGGGTGGGAGTTGCGAAAACCTTCTCAGTGTCCTTAAAGAAACATACTCATTTTCGTATTTCTGCAGCTTTAAATTATCAAAACATACGAATATCCAGCGTAAATTGCTGTCAAACTGTCGGAATTGACAGAGAAGAAAATAGAGGACCAAGTCAAGCTGTTCTCCATACTCTTTGAGTAGGCTACTATATGGATGAAAGGAAGGAAGAATGTATGATTTCTGCAGCTGTGGTTCGCGTTTCACTTTCTCTTTGTTTTTATGTTTTATGAAATGGAATGTGGTATATACATAGGCCTGCATATTTACATATATGTTTATACTAGCTAATATAAATTCCACGAGTGAAAATCAGCCGTACATTTTGCGCTTAAATTATAAACGTAATGCGTTGGGGCTTTACGACAGTGCGAATTATATGGATTATAACATTAAGACAACACATATTTTAGACTATGTCAATGCATATTTTAACCTATTCATTTAAACGCTTGTTCTTTCACGTTTAGATTCCGCTTTTAATGATAACTTCCAGGCTAATATTTACATATCGGAATAAATATTTAGCAAATATTAGGCTTCAACAGCGAATGTTTCTACTAAACTAATACTACTTCCAATAATAATAATAATAATAATAATAATAATAATAATAATAATAATAATTTGATTGATCTTCATTTTGTTTGTTCTCGGTTATTATGGAATAACCTACATATTCCAAGTAGTTTTTAAAGTAGTAGATTTTTATCATGAGCTCACATGATCACAAATGTGTGCCTGTAAATAATCCATTGATTTCGATATTACAGCTGAATTACATGTTGAGTATGCATAGGCCTACTTAGAAATCCACCTGTAGCACCAAAGAAAAATGAAGCGAAATTGGATTGTTTTCCAAAGCGTCCCTAATTGTGTGCAATGTCACATAGCAATCAACGTTCTTTATTTAGGCTATTTATATCGTAGGTTGTATGGATTTGACTAATGAAATCAATTGAGCCCTCAATGGTTTATATGACCTCAATAACCCATAATAAATTTTTAAAAATCATATTGCAGTTTGGCTTAAACCTTCAACAACAAGACTGGGACTGAAAGGGAGAGAACTTGGACAGCTTCGGTGAATGGCTAACAGCGGCGCTGATTGGCGCAAATAATTTAACCTTTCTCCGCCTGGAGCGAGACGAAGGATGGCTCGGTTTCAATTCAATAAAAATGAAAAATGGCTTATAATAAAACTGCAACACGGGGAAAACGAATTTAATATATCATCGTTTTATTACACACTTATTTCAGCTTTCGCACGAATGAAAATATTTCTCAGGCGTTCAAGGTGGCTAGGGGGAAGAATAAAAATCAATTGTGGGTATTCGAATCTATATTAATAATGAACGTTGATACACATTTCAGTCGGGTTGGGGATGAGATGAGGGTATTGTGTTTCCAAAATAAGTGTCGGGTCTTAAATGTGATCGAATATAAGGAACATTAACGTTGCGCTGAGAAAAATAATGCGGTCTGTTTAACTGAAGTTGTTTATTTAATTTTAAAAAAATGCATGCTCCTGTTTGACATTGTATTACAATTAATACCTCTCATCGTTATGAGAAACAAATATAGCATCAGATATATGGAAATGGTCGGAAATTATTGGCATTATTATTGGTTTTGAAGTAGGCTATTAAACGGTGACCGTTGAAAAGTGTTCGGTCGAGCCTTTTCTGCATGACATAAGGCTCGATCTGTAAAATACAATAACTTGTAATATTTCCTCAGTTTAAATGCATTTTTCTGCTCTCTGTGGAGGCCAGAATGCTGTGAGAACAGAATGGAGAAGCTATAAGTTCGAACACGTGTGCGCAGGAACAGGTTGTGGTCTTGAGAAATAAGAATGAATTCAATGATCAGGGCAACATAAAATAAGGATGCATCAAACATCATGAAAAGAAGCACTGTTTTGCTTTTTTATTGATTTATTCTCCGTTAATGGGAAAACTCTAGTTACCACTATTGTATTTAGCTTAACTTAAATAATATTTTCTCTTATTTCGCACTTTTCATTTTGTTATCTTCCCCGTGTCTTTTTTACATAATGCAATAATCATCTTTCTGATAAATGATGTGTCCAATATATGATGAGGAATCTGAGGATCTGATACGGCCGTCCTTAATTGTATTTTTCTCGGACTCCGATATTGGCCTCTATTAAATTACATTTCAAAAGAGCGAAACGATCCTTCACGTGTTTTCTGACATTTCAGCGTCTAACGAGTTATTTTAGTCAACAGCGAATGCTAAACACTAATCCGATTCAACCAAGAGGCAAAACGTTATATACTAATTAGTTTATATTTTAATTATTTCGAGCACTAAGAAAGAGTATTGTAATTGCACCTGGCAGCTCGCACCTACCTAACCCGTGTTTCATTTAATTACATGCGTTTAACCGTCCCTGTTAAAATTAAACTAATTAATATAAAGTCAAAGCATAGTTATAAAATATTGTAATGCAGCATCTCCAACAATGGTTGGCTCAGGGGAATGAAGTTAGTTTATTAGCAACCATCATTTTAATAAATTGGAATAATGCAGGACTTAGAAGGTAGGCCTGCCTCACTAGTCTATAGCTAGCTGTATCATATACATTATCACAACTGCAAACAACCATAACATAAAGGGGTGCACAGGGTAGTTGATCCAATGACAGCCCTAAAGTTTCCAAAACCATATGCCACTCGACTATAAAAAATGTGTTCCCTTCATAAAACTGTTGCTACTCACAATGTATTTCATCCTCACGCTGTAGGGTGATATTTACATCAAATTCATACGCTTCAAATACATGTTGCCGGTATTTATGTTCAGCTCTGACAAGAGCTACGCGCCAATGAAGATTTACGCGAGTTTCATTTATTTCCCTTTACCATAAATTTGAACAGCATTTTGCAAGCTGTTACCGTCCTCAATCGCTCTTGTTAATTCGTAATATGAAAGCCTTCAGCTGGTTGCCCGGAGGCGCTGTCTAGGTTGGGTTCCAGCGTTTATCGAAGCCCGTGATGAATCGGTACCTTCCGGCGGTGCTGCTCTTCTGGGTAATAAAGTACGGCCAAAGCAGAGACAATAGGAATTTGTCACAGTTTTTTTTCCTCAGGTTATTTGCGACCTGCCGCCCTCGTGCACGTTCAGTGTTGGGGGATTAGGACGCAACCAGCTTATGTTTGCACAAAAAGAGCAATGAAGTTGCATAGAAAGGACAGTCAGTGATCATCAAAGCTAAGCAGATTTCATCACTGCTTTGGAATACTGGAATTTGAAAATACTGTTGCGATGCTGTTGTTCGAAATATAATAAAGGCTACATTATTAAACCACCGGCAATGAAAATTCAGAAAAGGACAAATTGTCACCACAAAATTTATTTTTCGTATTTAAATAGCCTATATTATAGTTTAAATGCGAAGACCATGTCTAATATTGTGGGCGTTCAAAATAATTCGCGAATACTTAAGTAATGACATATAGTTACACAGATTAAATTGGTTCATTCTATTTGAAAAAGCAAAACCAAATTATATAACATACTTTCGGGTCACCCTCAGCCCAGTAAAATGTTTTTTGAGACAGGCGTTGTTTGCCCCCCAATTACATTCCCAATGATAACGACACTACTACTATTCCTACTAATAACAATGGTGGGGAAAAAAGATGGTAAGAGTGGAATGGGGTAGTTTACAATTCCGCATACGCGAATGATATCAGACAGAGATTTTAGTCAGCATCAAATGTAGTTACATGTTGAGACTCTGTATATTGACAAAACCAAAAACAATATAGAAAATGGAGGGACAAGGTATACACTAACAGACAGACAGACAGGCAGACATACAGACAGACAGACAGACAAATATGGATAGGTAGATAGATAGATAGATAAATAGATAGATAGTTAGATAGATAGATAGATAGATAGATAGATAGATAGATAGATAGATAGATAGATAGATAGATAGATAGATAGATAGATAGATAGATAGATAGATAGATAGATAGATAGATAGATAGATAGATAGATAGATAGATATGTGTATACCAAATACAAGTTGCGAGAGGGAATTAAGGTTGACATGTTCCCTCCTTGCACTACTTATTCTTCCAGTGTCCAATCTTTTAATCCCAAATGAGGACTCACGGCTCCCAGGTCTGCTGCTCAGCGTTTTCCGAGTACTTCGTTCAGTTTAAGCCGTCTGATAGAAGCAGGAGGCGCCAGGTTATCCCTGGGGAGCGGAGAAGTCAAGGACTGCTGCTCGAAATGCAGAATAATGTAATTCTATCTGGGCTGAATTCAACCTAATTACTGCAGAAAGAACAACATGCAGAACTGCTTGTGAATAAAAATGGGCAGAAATGACACGTTCGTCACCATAATCACCACACACTGAAGTGGAAAGTCTCCTTGGAGCAGACACACCATAGAACACGAAGCTGACTGACTTTTGTCAATCCTCTTATTTTCCTATAAAAAGCTGCAGTTGATTGCTTAAAAAGGTTTTGGAATACGCAGCTATTTGGCATATTGAAGATGATTTGAAATGTTTTAAACAAACAGGGATGTTGAAAGGTATGATTATATTTCTCAGTGATGTTGGGTTCAGTATTTCTCTGAGAAAGAATACGTAAAAGCAAATAAGAATCTATGATGATGAAAGGGAAATACACCCTTGGCGAGTATTTTTTTGATTTTTAAAAAGAGCAAACGATAATTGTATTTGTTATAAACAAATAGGCCAACAATTATGTTAGATAATATAGCCTAGTATTAAATCAGTATAATAATAATTGCATCCCCAGTCGACACAATGTGGAATTATGAAGAGTAGAAAGTTATCAGTGCTACAGTCGAGCATACAAGTACTATGCTGTACTATACTACACTACACTATACTGTCCTGTACATTTATTTACTATACCAAATCATACCATACTATACTACACCTGTTCAAAAACTTTATGTGAACACCCAACTTGATGTGCAAATGTGAACTATATACATTTATACAAAGGGGGCAGAAAAAGGTAACCAATGTTATTTCAAATCACATGTTTTGTTGTGAAAATTGTAGTTCACATTTTTTAAAAGTCAGTGGCATGTGAAAATGTGAATGTATCTGATTTTCTTTTCTCTGGACAAAGGCCAATCACAATGTCCAGTTCACCAGTGTCATTTTATTTTCACCCGTGAATATTTTAATTCACATATGAGAATGTTAAATTCACATGAGAAATTGAGATTTTCACATGTGAAACGAAAATTCCTCATGTGATCTTTTCGTAAGGAATACTATAGGCTACTACACTATACTATACTATACTATACTATATATGATATATGGTTGTTTATGATGCTTTAAAATGTGTTGGGCCCTAATAGATTAAATGATTTAAAATAATTAAATTGATTTTAAAAAATAGCAAACAAAAAAGTAAACATTAATTTAAAAAAAACATTTTTACAAACACCACATTTAAAGTTTTTTTTTTTTTTTTTGCATTATATTTTTGTTGGTCAGTTGTTACAATATATGCAATCTTAAAACGCATTAAAGTTAAAAGTTAAAAGTTAGTTGCATTCTTCCGCCTTTAACGGGTGAGAAGCAATAACACTAGAGCAAAATTTAATTCATTTCACAACCTTCTTGGAGAAAACTACGAGAAGTTTTCCTGAGTTGTGTCTGTGGGCAACACATAATGGATTGTAAAATAATCGACAGACTATTGCTACTATTCCGACAGGGAAATTCAAAGAATAAATCGTTTTCTACAAGCTATTGTGTTCTTATGTCCTCGCTGCAGCCAAAACCGAGTTTGCTTGTCCTTGCAGGCTCTTCTCAACACCATTCTGTTATTGCTACGATTATGAAAAAATACTAATGAAATGTTTTCTTAAAGAGCAAAAAAAGGTAATTATTAGTATTATTTAGCAATGATGATGGATGTATTTAAGGTATTCATTCATGAACAAAGATGTCTTCATAATTATTAGCTATTGAACTACGGTTTTCCGCAAGGAGATTTGGATTCAGAATAGTGTCAGTGCTTGCTGATAAAGGACTTTGACTATAAGCGCACAATTGGCGAACCTTTATCGAGTTTACTGTTCACTTGCCTACGAAGAAAAAAATAGGTGCTATTCTATACTGTAAAGATGAAGGTAATTTAATGGATTATCATCTTTTACTTGCATTTTGTTTGTTTGTTTGTTTTTGTGTTTCGTTTTATATATTACTTTATATTAAAGGTTGTAACTGCTATATTATAAGGAAAATAATCTCTGGCAGCATTTATTGGTTGATTTTCAACAAGGGTACCCAGACAAGCACCCATTTGTAGAAGAAAAGATACCTGTACAGTGCAAGCTCTTCCACAGCTGTACTTGTAGCCGAATTTGCGCTTCTTGAGTCGTTGCAATACGACAAATAGCTGGCTAACAGAGCCATGTCTTCAGTTTGTCATGTATTTTACTGTAACAGCCAAGTAGTCGCATGCATTTTTAAGTTTGGCTTTTACTAATACAGAGTTGACGACTGCACGTGCGCCACCTCACACATTTTCATTTTCCTGAATATAAGACGGAAATGTAGGTCTCAGGGACACACACATACATTGTTGTATTGATTGTATTGACAGGAGGCGTTTTGTTCTATGAACTATGGGTACGTTCTTCAAGAGTTTGTATACACAGTTTTAAATCTATTTTGTGGCAAGCAGGGCAGGCTGACCTCGTGATGACGTCATCTAACTGGCGTTGGCTGCAAAGCATAAAGATAAAGGTGCTTTCCTTTAATGCTATTTATCGGGAATCTAACAAACTTTTTGCATTTGTATGAAACTTTCCCAGTGAAAGAACTGTAATAAAATATCTTCCCCACATGACTACGTTTATTGGTTTTGTAGTGTAGTGCAAAATATTCAAGAGGAGGGCGTTGTGGAAAGGAACTTCAGGTTACCCGATAAAATGATAAATAACAATAGGCTCATAATAATTTGTAAAATACAAGAATAGGGAAATTCTTTTCGACGCCTAAAACGAGCTATGGGCGAGTGTAGGGTATTGGTACACATTAGGCATATAATTCATCTTTACATTTTCGGAAAAATAGCCCACTTACAATTGTATGACTGCATAAATGAATGTCATTTATTAGCCTTTGTTTTAAGCCTATAGCAGCATTCTATTTTTATTGTCGCAACTAAAACGCGTGATATCTCCGCTGCATAATCAGGCAAACATTTCCATCCTCACCAAATGAACTGTCATTTCTGACAGTGGGTTTTGTGTCCATCTTTTGTTATATAAAGAGGCGTTATGTCATTCGTTTTACTGACACACTTTAGTTGTAAACGCGCACTGCACTTAAGCTATAATATGTAATTAAGCGTATCATTGGCTTTGTGTTGTTTACATAGTGAACAGCGCGAGCACTAATTAAATTTCCTCGTCCGCACTGATCCGCCACCAGCCGGCTGTCAATTCGCCACCATGTGTCTCTGTCCTGTGGCCCGGGGCATTTGCGGAAAAGGGACCTTCTGCCACCCTCTCAGTGGGGTCCACGGGCAAGCTCCAGGGCATGGCACCTGCACCAAATCAGTATCAACATGATACGTCATAACAAAGCAGTGCTTCTCATTACAGAGGCCACTTGCTATGATACTAGGCAGAGGCCTAAGTGGACAGTGCTTGATATGAGATTATAATATATACTTTATATAGGTTAAATATATATACATATATATGTAGCCTACACACACTCACAAACACACACACACATATGCAAGGAAAAGGAAGGGAGCTCATATAACGATTGATATGGATATATAGCTGTGACTATATGAAAAAAGACCAAATGCACTAGACATCAGCAGTGTTCATCAAGGTCTTTCCTGTGGAACATTTAATTATTTCATATTGGTGCCTGTGATTCACCCTAACTATCTAGTCAGGTATTACTATTCATACATTGTGGCTGTAGCAGAGAATAGGCAGTGACATGGTTAACGGTGCTGAGACATGCACAAATGTCTATGTGTGTCTGTGGGCAAGGTGGATGTCAAGGTTCACCAGCTTCTAACCAGAGACCCTATAATAGCACTCCTGTGACCCATCAGAAAAACTATAGCAAGGTTGACTAAAAGGCCAAACTTCATTTGTTATATGGTGCCTAAAATTGAATATGTAACACGTGTAATTTTTATATTTTTTTAAAATGTTATTTATGTAAATAGTATCTGTATTAAAGTGTTTTAGACAGTATTCTTTTTGTAGAAATAGATATAAGCAAACATGTATTTATTTTTCTTATTGCAATAGCTCTTCAGCCACTAAATTTAATACAAATCAAATTGTACATTTACACTTACAGTGTTTGACAAAATGTGTTTTGTGCTCACTCAGGTTCCCATTGTCTAATATTGAATTTTGTGGAAAGATCTGTAACCATTTAGTGTAACACATATGCAATAATAGAAGAAATCAGGAAGGGGGCAAATATATTTTTTCATAGCATTGTATATATATATATATATATATACACTCACCGGCCACTTCATTAGGTGACAGGAGTGGCACCCGGTGTGGTCTTCTGCTGCTGTAGCCCATCTGCTTCAAGGTTTGATGTGGTGTAAATTCAGAGATGCTCTTCTGCATACCTCGGTTGTAACGAGTGGTTATTTGAGTTACTGTTGCCTTTCTATCAGCTCAAACCAGTCTGGCCATTCTCCTCTGACCTCTGCCATCAACAAGGCATTTTCGCCCAGAGAACTGCCGCTCATTGGATATTTTCTTTTTTTCGGACCATTCTCTGTAAACCCTAGAGATGGTTGTGTGTGAAAATCCCAGTAGATCAGCAGTTTCTGAAATAGTCAAACCAGCCCATCTGGCACCAACAACCATGCCACGTTCAAAGTCACTTAAATCACCTTTCTTCCCCATCCTGATGCTTGTTTTGAACTTCAGCAGATCATCTTGACCATGTCTACATGCCAAAATGCATTGAGTTGCTGCCACGTGATTGGCTGATTAGATATTTGTGTTAACGGGTGCAGTTTGCAGTTGAACAGGTAGACCTAATGAAGTGGCCGGTGAGTGTATACATATATATATATATATATATATATATATATATATACATTGAGCTCCATAATATTTGGGACAAAGCTGTATTTTTCATGATCTGTACTCAGACAGTTTAGATTTACAGAGAATTTTTTTACACATTTTTGTTTTACCATATCAGAAATCCAGCACCTTTTATACATAGTACCCAAATTGTAGGACAGCATAAGGTTTTGGACAAATGGCTTCACAGGTGTTTCTGATTAGTCAGGTGTGTTCACCTGCTTCCTTTGTGCAGACATAAGGGAACCTTCAGTATCTAGTCTGGAATGTAGGGTTTTTATTGCCTTTGGAATCTGTTACTGGCATTTTTCAACATGAGGACCAGAGTTGCACCAATGAAAGTTAAGGAAGCCAGTATGAGTCTGAGAAATAATCAGGTCAAAACCAGTATATGGCTGGACCGGCCGGCCAATGGTGTAACTTCATAACTCGGCTGACCAATGGTGTAACTTCATCACTCAGTCACTCAGTCAGTCCCATTTGCATGTGTAGGGCTGGCCCCGCTGTTGCAGTAGAGCCAAAGAAAAGTTCATTGCAAATACTTTTCCAATATAATAAATAGTCTTCTTCTTTCGGCTGTTCCAGTTAGGGGTTACCACAGCGGATCATCCATTTCCATCCATTTCCACATCTTCCTCTGTCGCACCAACCACCTGCATGTCCTCCCTCACCATGTCCATAAACCTCCTCTTTGGCCTTCCTCTTTTCCTCCTGCCTGGCAGCTCCATGTTCAGCATCCTTCTCCCAATATACCCAGCATCTCTCCTCCGCACATGTCTCCGCACATTCCAATATAATAAATTGTCTACATAAATAAATAGATCAGCCGTCCAAGCTATACACTTGAGTAAAGCGGATCGTGGAATTATTGGCAACTTAATTTGTAAACTCGTCTACTGTAGACTAACTTCGGATTAAAGTGCCCAGCTAAATCATGACTAATACAAAGCAAACAGCGATAGCACAGACATGGTTGTACAGTGGCGCAATACAGCTAACGTCATAATCTGGATGATTAGTTCACTTGCTTGCAACTATTAGGTTAACGTCTGCTAAATTAAACTCTGCTAATCTGAACAGTAAATTAGACCTCTTGCCCTCTTAACGAAAGTGTCAGACAACTAACTACACCACCTAGCCAACCAGTTAGACTAACACTTTACAAAACACAAAATTCGAGTTCGAAATAGTTCGCAATAATTAAACGTTACTTTGGGACCTGTAGACTAACGTTAACTTTATGTAACCCTGGCTTCACACCCATCAGTAGCAGTCGGAGCAGAGTTTGCTAGCAAGCCACGAAAATGAATCAGTCACAACGGGAAAACAGATAAATAAACGTTAGCCGGACAAAAAGACTGCAAATTACCCACTCTACTTTTACCTGAGATCTAACGATGTGTGATCTCGATAAAGGCTAACGTTAGCGATAATATGTTTGTCGTTAAATTTGGTTAGCTGGCTAACTTGCCATCTATTTCTCACAAAAGAAAAGCTGTTTATGGGGGTAGTACCAAACGACTTACGTTGAGCTTCTTTCATGTGTTTCTCAATTCAATTTAAACTACTAGTTTATTCCTCTTCATTTAGATATCTTCCCAACATAGTCAGTTTAAATGGTAGCTAAAACTAAACCAGGTTAGAACCTAGTATATGGCTGGACCTAACCACGTGATCTGGCCGACCAATGGTGTAACTTCATAACTCGGCCGACCAATGATGTAACTTCATCACTCAGTCACTCGCGTTTGTACGGCTGGCCCCGCTGTTGCAGTCCAGCAAAAAAAGGAATCAGATACATATGCCAAACCTTAGGCCTACTAAAATCAACTATTTGGAACAACATTAAGAAGAAAGACAGCACTGGTGAGCTCAGTAATCGCAAAGGGCCTGGTAGGCCATGGGACACCTCTACAGTTGAAGACCGAAGTATTCTCACCATAATGCAGAAAAGAAAAAACCAAACATCTGACTGACAGATCAGAAACACTCTTCAGGAGGCAGGCGCAAATGTGTCAGTGACTACTGTCCACAGAAGACTTCAGGAACAGCGCAACAGAAACTGCACTGGAAGATGCAAGAACAGGCCAGGTTACAGTTTGCAAATAATTACCTAAAAGGGCCTGGAAAAAGTTCTGGAAAAAGACCTTTTGGACATGTGAGACCAAGATTCACAAGTGTGAGAATGATGGCAAAAACAATAAGTGGAGGCTAAAAAGAACTGCCCACGATCCAAAGCAGCCCTGCTTATTTGTGAAATATGGTGCTGGGAGTGTTATGGTTTGGGCATGTGTGGCTGCCACAGATACTGGCTCACTTGTCTTAATTTTTTTTTCTTCCCGCCACCACTCCCCATCTTTATTTTCAACTTTATTTTTATTCACAAATATAATTGACAAAAATTATGGGCTGAAGCATCTAAGATGGAAGGGTATAATAAAGACAAAAACCAAATTAGGCAAATAAACTGTGATGAAACAAGAAGATTAGCAATATGTAAAAAACGCAGCGACTGGTATTGGTGATTGGGTCAATCATAGACAGATATAGATAGACAAAACAGATGAAAGGGACAGACCTAGACAAACATGGGCAGACAGACAGGACACAGATTGATAGGGGAGAGGTGGAAAAAAGAAATAAATGAATAAAATAATAAGAAACGGTAAGTAAAAAGAGAAAAGCATAACCAGTATGTGCTGTGTGTGTATGTTGGTGTAGGTGTGTGTATGTGGGTGTGTGCAACCATGAGGGAGGGAGAAAGAGGAAGGAGAGGAAAGAGTGTGTCAGGGTGTATTGGTTTAAATGTTTGAGAAGTTTAAGAAAGTAGGGAATTGATGATTGGGTGCCATGTTTTCTCAAAATGTTGCATTTGGTTGTTGGTAGAAGCGGTAATTTTTTTCCATAGATTGGTCGGTCCACTGCATAATGCTAAGTTTTTTTTTAAAACTTGTTTTCCAGTTCAGAAGGATGATGAGTGATTCTGCTGAGATGGTTAGGAACAGGGATTGTGGATAAGTCACCTAGGAAGCACAGGGAAGGGGAAGGTGGAATTCGACAGCCTATAAAGAGGGATAGTTTGTTGTACATTCCTTGCCAGGAGTGTTGTATGGGTGGACAGTGCATGGTTGCGTGGATATACAGATGGGTGACAAGTTGCAGATACTTCCATACAGGTGTACTGCTTGATATGATTTAGAAATTAACATTCCTATCATGCTCTGTGGTATGTATAAAAATTCTGAGCAGGCCCAGTTGACCTTGATTTTAAATCCAGATGGCAAGAGAAAAGATCTAAGTGACTTGGAAAGAGGTTTCCTTATTGGGGCATGGATGGAATGAGTTTCAGTAACAAAGACTGTTCAACAGGCTAGTGTTTCAATAAGAACAGTAACAAAAGTGACATCTGCATTTAGGTCTATGGGAAAGACATCAGTAAATTTGGATGGAAATTGTGGTTTAAAGTGTACATTCCTTGACTGTGATGCTCGTGCATTAGTGTGATATGAAAGGAAAAACAGAGGAACAACACTTCCTCAGGTGACTGAGAATGTCAATTCAGGACATGATCACATTGTGAGTGTGAAAATGATGTGCATCATATGCTATGGGCTTTGTAGTCACCAGATCTCAATCCAGTTGAACACCTATGGGAGATTTTGGACTGATGCGTTAGACATCGATCTCCACCGCCATCATCAAAACATCAAATGAGGCAATGTCTTTTGGAAGAATGGTGTTCCATCCCTCCAGGAGAGTTCCAGAGACTTGTTAAATCTATGCCAAGGTGCATTGAAGCTGTTCTTACAGCGTGGGGTGGCTCAACACCTTACTAAGACAGTTAGTAAAAAGTATTAGGTTACCTGTAGTTTTTAAACAAAAACTTAGGTAGAGAACAATTCTGTTAATATATGCAAATATATAGAATACCAGATTCTATCTTCTATAACACAAAAAGATGACTTTTACTTAAAAATCGGATCAACATTTCAAGGCAAGAATTGACTGTAATGTTGATCGACAGAGAGAGGGCTTTTAATGGCTACAAGGCAAATAGACCACATCCCTTACCATCCTGAGTAGCTAATATTCTACATATTTGCGTGGCTCTCTACCCGTCTATCATGCTACCATCAAATCATGCCTTATTTAACCCAAGAAGACTCTACCTCTCTGGGTCTGAATGGGTGGGTTACACATTTAAAACATATAGCCTAAAGGCTGTTACTTTCTTTTACCAGACTGGGCTTCTTTTAAGATGTAGAGAAAATATCTGAGCAGTGCTCAAGAAAAACAACTAAAACAAAATGCGGAGCTGAATAAAACTAAAGCTACCGAAATTATCACTCACTAAATGAGGTTGGAGAGAGAGTATGTGGCAAGATCACGATCAAAAAGGCTCTCGAGCTTGAGCTAAAACACCACAAATTATTTGACCATTATGGCAGCAAAGACTGACAAAACCCAAATGCATGTAGCTATATCTCTGCTGCAGCAAGATAGCTGTCGTCAGAGTTTCCCAGTTATAGGCTAATTTCTTTCTGTAGCACACTCTGATCGGAAATTATGGAGAATAAGACAGGCTCACTTAAAGATCTTGCTGAACTGTGGTCCACTCCCTTCTGCCCAGTTTACCTGATGTTGCCATGGCATTTAAACGTTTTTTTAATAATTCTTGTGACTGTGGCCTCTACAAAGAGATCATTTTCAAAATTGAAACTAATATAGTCTCTACCTTAGAAGCACCATGTCTCAAGACAGGGTTGTCTGTGGGGTACTCAGACGGATAACAAAAACAGCAGGCTACTAGTATAGACAAGTATTACAAGGAGGACCAGGCTACAGGAAACTCTTCAGTGGTAGTAGATTGATTAAATGATATGTAGGGGTGTTGGAGCAGTAGGAAACATGGCAAGTGGACAAGTTGGAGTTATAGACCCCTTCGATGTTTGCAGGCAGCTATGATGTCACAAAGATGTATGTGCATTTTGGCAACAGAACAATGTTGGACAGCAAGCTGAACTGAGTGACTATGCGAAGGAGCTAAACTTCTAGGATAATAAACTTACCCTTGCAAATATTCATGATCCCTATGGTACAACCGACTGGGGCTTTGCCATATCACATTTACTGGGACACGACGGATACTGATGTGCCTAGATGAGACGGGATCATAGTCTACTTCCTGGGCATTTGTAAATTTGGATACATATGGCACATATATACACACAACTTCTTAGATACATCAACCCTGAGCTAGCTAAGATATTCAATGTAAAACCAGTGTTTTTTATCATACATTTCAGATTCTGCAATGACAATTTGATACAGATTTTTAAAGCTAACTGCCGCTTGACGGGCATCAATGCTAGACCGCATTGCCACATGGAAAGTACAGCAATATCACATTGAGACTTCATCATATTTGAACACAAACTATCGTACATAAAGAAAAGACCAGGAAACATAAGCTGAGTTGGCAATCACTGACAGAGGGGAAATTTAACAATTGTAGACCTGGGCAGAATGACCTAGGGCGGTTTTTATAAGCTTAGTTACTTTGGCAGTGCTGATTGCACCTACATGTTTGTAGTTCCCTCCACAAGAAATGGTATTTCTAAAGAAGATGCTGTCACTGTTAGACTTTGTATAGATTTAAACTTGATTTTCAGGGATATGAGTGCTGGGGCCCTGTGCCCCAGTAGAGCTTTTAGTTTAGCAACACCCCTGGTTTGAGATAACACCAAATGGTTCCCTGATTAATGGGCTGATATACACAAGCATTTGGTTGAGAAACCTGCCATATACATGTACTGCCATAAATGCAACAGTCTGACACTTCCTATATTTAAGTAGTAGAAAAAATGACGTAATAACAAAGCTATACTTCCTTTGCAAAAATGTGTGAGCATGTTTTTGATGACGTAGGCTGTAAAAGGGTCTATTGAATCAGTGGCGTTGTGTCTGCATTAAATGGTGGAAGTTGACAGCCCCTAGCAACACAAAAACAAGGAAGCTTTCCTCCCATCTGTAGAGATAGAATGGTGGGTGGCAGACAGCTACGATAAGAAGTAAGCAAAGACAGACCCTCTGCATACCATTCAGCATGTTACCCTAAGGCCCTAGAGAAAAGTCTGGAGAGGGATGCAGACTAAATGTGTGTGTACGTCCAGACATTTGTACATATATGTCCCTGTGTGTGTGTGTGTGTGTGCGTGTGTGCACGCACATGTGTGTACGTGTGTAAGGTATACTTGATGGAGAGGAAGAAAGAGAGAGATATAGAGAGAAAGAGCAAGAGAGAGCGAGAGATATTCAGGGAGCAAAGGAGCTGTAGAAGAGAGAAAGTGGGTGGAGCATGACTGGATGACTGACTGCTTAGCCCAAGGGCACATATTTATTACGGCATCCAGCTTCTCCCTCCTTGTCACCGCCTCCACCCTGTACAGTATTACGACAGAGAGGATAGGGCTGGCAAGATACATATTACTGATCAACAAAATGAGGGCCATTTTGAAAACCAAACAGCCCCCTTGGATCTCCTCCTTAGGTGTCCATTTTTTAAATTATACTGTGTATACTATACATACAGTCATGCTTTACCCCTACCTCAGATCATGGAGTAGGTTAATGATTGCCTTTAGCAGTCTACTGCTGATACACAACGGGGTAACCATTAATTATACATTTATTAATGTGTGGTAGTTTCTTAAACTAAGCGACTCTAAGCTGACTTAGCTCTTTAACTAAGATCATTTTTTTGGTCATCATCTCAGAAAATTGCTTGTATTTATCAACTTATTTTACTGGTCCTATATTCATCATTCTTATGATGATGATGATGATTATTATTATTCATATTAGTAGTAGTAGTATGAATAGTAGTAGTCGTAGTTGTAGCTGTTGTAGCATTAGAGCATTTCCATGTTGCCCATTAATGTTTCATATTAATGTTAGTGTAATATTGTACTCAAGTGTGCACCTAAGTGTTTCAAAGCCCAACCACCATCATAGCAATCAAACCTTTAACTTGCAAGCAATAGGATCTGTTCCTTATGCAAAAGCAGTACATGTCAGAGGAGAACGTTTTTTAATCTACTCCTTTCCTTTTTTGAGATAAGTGAAATGCCTGTAAATCATCTGCAAATTCTATTTCATTATTTATTGTTATTTCTAATTAAAGGACCTTTTTACTCGTGTGAGTGTCATTGTTTATTGCCCTCTTCCAGGAGGAGAAAGAACAGAAAATGAAACGCGCATTACAGTGATGAATAGCCCCCAGCGACCAGGCCAGAATGACAATGTTTCTGCAACCGCATTTGCGATTGGCAGTATCCATCAAAGGTGGGCCACGCAGCAGTGTGAAAGATGAAAAACGCCGCCCTGTTTCCAAGGATTTGGCAGGCGGACATTGTAAAACCCGTCTCTGACATCCACCGCGGCTGGTGAGAGCGAAAGGGCATCTGTTGTTTCACAATATTAATCAGGTCAATAGGGGGCTTTTAATAAAACTTAAAAGCAGCGGAAATCTGGAACAAACACAATTTGGTGTCAGGAAACAGAATGTATTACCGGTGTGTGTGTTCCCCCCGTGCGGGCAAGGAGCATGCCTTGGATACGCAAATTTTTTATATCTTTTTTTTTTTTTTGTCTCTTGAGCGGTTCTGAGGCGTCGTTTCCTAGCCAACGGTTGTGGGTAATTATATTTTCCTTTTCCACAAGAAACATTCGCAGCATTATTAATCATAATGAGGAGTTATAAGCTGTCATACATCATGCCAGTGACAGTCCTCATTTACAGTTTGCACATGCAAGCATTCTTTTCCTTTTAATGGCTGCGAATGGAATCGATGCATTCCACATTGTCCTCCTACACATTGTGCAGTCAGTGAGCACAGCGAATGCCATCCTCTTACATCATCAATAGTAGCATTACCCATGTAGCAGCGGATTGGTGCACAATGAAGTTATTACATGTGGGTGTACCATAATGTAACAGCTGGGCCAAATTTGTTTGAAATGTTATCTGGAAGAAAGCCTCTTTATGGGTGACCGGTGTAGACAGATTGGAGTCAGTCTATTTGCAGCTTTGAAGTCAACGGATAATGTTCGCATTTAGCATCTCTATTTTGGAGCTATGCTAGCTGAGGTTCAGGAGCAGGACTACGCCTCAAAGACTTCCCTTCGGTTTACTTCCGAATATAAGCTTTCCCGCCCACCACACCTGTTTGTTCTCCTCTATTCTTGTTTACATGCAACACGGTTTTAACATATCTAGCTACTTTCAATTCAGTTCAATCTTTAGATTTTAAAAATATCCCTCAGTCCATTATACAATGATTTTTTCCTTCTAGGTCAAGTAGCCCATTGAGCTGAATCCTTCCATTGACGCTGCAACCAGCCCGGCCACACAAGTTTCTCCTGCCAACGTTACTCCAGGAAAAAATGGATCCCTCTGAAAGACAAGCTCATTTTCATAAACTAATTAATATCTATATCTGTTAATTAATCTTTCCATACTCCTCAATAAAGCAACCAACAACTTGCCGGTGTTACACCAAAAAGTGTGACTTTCAGATTCTGTGACCCAACAGGATGTTGAATTGCAAATTCAATCGCAAATTGAGCTAATTCACTACCAGGTCACATATTTTGTTACCATAATTGGTGTCCCCTTGTGTTTAGGTCTGTGTATTCAGCCCTGTGAAAAATCCTTTCTGACAACAGTGATGACTTCACCTGACAATATCTCTCATCCTTTTTCCCGTAGTTTTAATTAGCTCACATACTATTCTGTGGTCACAGAATTTTACGGTCACAGTTTTTGGTGTAACACTGAATCCATTTCACACTGCAGCCAGAGAACCAGGTCTGGTCAAGGGAAATCCCCTCACCACTCAAATTTACCGCAACCACCAACGTCTTCAGTGGACGATCAGGCTATCGAGGGCATTAGCTGGCATTTCTCTGCACTAGAAACTGCCAGTCTCATGCTCCAGATAGATTGGAGGAAGATGCAACTAAAATTTCTGACTGTACAGTAATCGGCCTTCTGAGATCTTTAAAAAGCAGAAGGTTATTCCGTGTCATTTCATTCACCATTATCCAGGACAGATTTGTTGATGTTGATTCAGGAGTCAGGACCGTCATTTCAATGTTGATTCTGATGGATTTGCTAATGTTGATTCAGAACTATCATTACTATGTTGATCCTGGATAGATTTGCTAACGGTGATCCAGGATGATCCTGCTGTTGGTTTTACTTAATCCTATTTTTCCAATTGTTTGCCTTTTGTGACTTAGGCTACTTAATTTCACCAAACTGTGGCCATTTCACATAAAAAATTATATCAACTCCTTTAATAGATATGCTAATGATCCAATGTAAAAAATTAATTAGTTAGTTAAGCATTAATTTGTGCAATTTAAAGTGTTACCAGCAAAATTTGACTACTAACTAGTTAGTTATCTTACTAGTGCAGTTAGGGACTGCACTACATCAGCTACAAATAAAAGCCACTAAAATAAAAATAGTGCTCAAATTCCCTAATGAACTTCGGGTACCATTTCCCTTGTGTACTGCATTTTGTTATTGATCCTTGGCGGCGTTATATATATATGCACACACACACGGGTGACAAATTAAAGGAAAAACAAACATAAAGTGTCTTAGTAAGGTGTTGGACCACCACGAGGTGTGTCTTGCCATAGATTCTACAAGTAATGGATCTCTACTGGAGGTTTGGAACACTATTCTTCCAAAATATATTCCCTCATTTGGTGTTTTGATGATGGTGGCGGAGAGCACTAACACGTTGGACCAAAATCTCCCATAGGTGTCCAATTGAGTTGAGATCTGGTGACTGCAAAGGCCGTGGCATATGATTCACATCATTTTCATACTCATCAAACCATTCAGTGAACTCTTGTGTATTGTGGATGAGGGCATTGTCATCCTGGAAGAGACCTCTCCAATCAGGATAGAAATGTTTCATCATAGGATAAAGGTGATCACTCAGAATAACTTTGTTGATTTGCAGTGACTCTTCTCTCTAAGAGCACAAATGAACACAAGCCATGTCAAAAAAAATGCCCAGCACAGCATAACAGAGCCATCGGACCCCCTCACTGTAGAGGTTGAGCATTTCAGCCTCTACCATTCTATTGGTGTATGCATTCGCCCACTTAGAATATGGTGAAGGATGACTCATCTGACCATATCCCTCACATGTAACACTCAAATTTGTCTTTGTCATGAGGGGTTTATCTCTCACACAACCTGTTCATGACAGTAAACTCTGTGCAGTTTCCTTTCCACCAGAGACCTTTGGTATAATGCTTTAATTTATGTTCTCCTAACAAATTAAATTATTCAAATTTCAGCGGCATCCTCCCTAAACTAATAGGGAACTGGAGAGCAGTGAAGATTTCAGTGATACTCAACAAGTCATTTTACATTATAACTGAAAACTTAGCCTCAATTTTTTTATGCATACAAGGACCTGTGGTTGTGTTGGGGTATGTTTTGACAAGAAACAAACATTGTTTCACTTGTGCTCTATTAGCTACCGGTTTAAATTTATGAATGACTGCACCTCAGTGGCAGACAAAAAGAAACACTGTACATCTTATTCATGTTAATCCCAATGCATAACATGAAAAAATGTACTCATTTTGATGAATTTGTAAGAGAATGTCAACTGGTTAAACATGATACAATATAATAACTGTCACATTTTGTGAGGTGTTTCAGCTCAGCAGTGGAGGGGAATCATAATGACAAAGTTAACTTCTAACTTCAGGGTGTAAAGGGGCATAAAAATAATCGGCATTCCTTCCATGCTACAAAGACCAAAGGCGTAAACAGTTTGACATCTGGATGGTCACATACACAATCTATGTGGCAAAAATTATAATAGTTGCAAATACAGTGGAAATACCGTGGTAACCAAGTGCGTTAACAACGTACAGTTGGTTATATTTGACCTTGTGGACATTGAATTAGTTAATGGACATTCTCAAGCAGAATCCCATTACATCCCATGTGTAGACCTCACTAATAGACCTTTATACGGACAATTTAAAAAGGCTTTGTTTAAGGCCTAGGTTGAGAAATCCTATGTCAGTCACTAAAAGTACGTTCAAGAAAACAGAAACAAGAATGGCCAATGGGAAACAGTACTCCAGGGAACAGCAGCACAACTAAATTTTGTTACACAGTATATCAGCCTCGGAGATGCAATTTATCACTGTTCAGTGTGCAACCTCCAGGCTTTATCTTATAATTCCAAAACTCAGTTTAGCTTAACAAATAGGTGAGGAGTATGCCCCCTAATGGTTTAATAAAACTGCCTTACTTTACTTGGAGTCCACAAAGAGACACAATTTAATGGCTTCATTAGAGCACTGTAGCTGAAGGTGAAAAGAGGGGTCCAATTGATCGGGTCAGTGTCTCGCTAAGTTCATTAATCTTGCACAAAAACACAATCACACTCTGTTCTCTGCACGGCTTATTTCTGCCCTTCAGGAAAAGACGGCACAGATTCATTTCCAAAGGGAAAGTCGTTCCCTCTCTTGTAATTAAGAGGATCAAAATAAACTCCGCGCTCACTGCAAGGCCTAACGTCGAGAAAGAAACAAATGGAAGGAATAATGAGGAAATGATTGTGTTTTGACAGAAAAGGTTTCATTTGTTTACTGTTTTTAGGCTGCGAGATCACGGAAGCACTTTCTTTGCATCTGGGCTACATTTCAACTTTAAATATGTGTGGACATTTTTTTAAGCAACGTCGATGTGAATAACTCACTTTATGTGAACCGTGAAATATCTGCACAGTTAGTGATGAGTGAAGACTAGAAAGTTTAACTGAAGTTACGCAAATTAAAAAGACTGTTTCTCGGGGAAAAAAAAAGTTCTGTTGACTTTACTCAAATACAATTAATATACCACTATGCTATGCTTCACTGCAGTATATCTTGGCAAAGAAACACATGTAAACCTACCCATTTAGATTGGTCATTCACAGTAGATGTGAGGTAATAAGCCATAATAATAATAAAAAATCATGAGATTAAACTGAAGGCTCAACCTTCAATTTGGCATTCAGTTGTACAAAATGTATGTATTTGTATTCATGTGCAACAAGGGAAAATTCCAGTTGTGTTTGAAGTGCAGAGGCAGACAGAAGCTATTTTATTGTTTAAAACCAACATTTTTCTGCAATAGTTGGTTTTAAATTATAAAAGAAATTCCCTTTTCTGGATTTTTTCCCCTTGTTGCTACTGTTCCATTCCATGCACCTTGATAGCTCAGTAAAAGAGCAACAGATTCACTTTCCTTCATTATAGTCATGTGACCATATAATCATGTAAACTTATAAACGTATAATTACATATATTAACGTATAAAAACATTATATAATTGTTTTCCTTTGCTCTGTTGTTTGTAATAGCTAAATGGTGCCTTTTGAGTCACTGTTGAAAACAAGGAGTATTGCGGTTGAAAAATATGCACCCCTGTGACTTACTAACAGGTTTGCCCGAAAATGTTTTCCTCACTACACCCCATTTACACCAAAGAAAGCTAACGCTGAGACGTTTTTCTTCGTCTTCTATTAAAACTTTACGCTTCAAGCGTGTTTAAGGCATCTTTTGGTGTGCGAAGCCTTATTTCTTCTTTTATTCATTACTTTTTTGGCATTTGCACTCCAATCTTTAAATCTGAGCGCAATAATTTAGATATTTTTTTTGTTTTCCCACACCACTTTCTATACAGGACTACATGAGAGTTTGTGCTGACTGTTCATGGTGATTCCGCTTACTACAATAGCCTATGTAAACCTACATCTACTTGGGCAAATCCAGGTGAGTTCTGTTGTTACATATTCTTTTATATAATCAGCTAATGATATAATTATGGCTTATAACTGTCTAAACTAAAGGGCCCAGCCAGTGCTCATGGTAGTGTCCTTGCCAACTGAGCAAAGGTGTCCTAATATCCTTGTTTTTGTAATATTAGATTCAGTTAACAAAAATATACTTCTTAATCTATCTTGTAGGTTAGTTGAGGGATATATGACAGAAATAAAATTAAGACGGTTTTCATTAAGTATAAAACAAAAGAAAATCATAACTATTAATACTACTGTACTATTAATGCCAGTCAGTATAAAATAAATGCTATTTTGAAGAGTGGTCACTCATCAAGCAGACTTTTTGTTTTCTGTTTTGTGAGAATAAGACATTCTGTAACATAGTGGATTTGTATTACTTTACTATTAACAAGGGGCTTGCAAATGACAATGAGTGCAACAATGAAACCAGGGAGATGAGATGAAGTTTACTTTCATGATTAGTTGTTGAAGTTTGCTTTTCTCCTCTTATCATTAAAAAGTTTTCAAAGTTTGTAATCTTGAATTAAAGCTGGAGAAAGCTATATCTGATCCCAGCAATAAGAACAAATTGAAGGTGTTTCTAATGTCAAGATTTAGAATACAAGGAATTTTTTTATGAAATATGTCTCGGGATATAGGACTCTTCCTTGTTTACCTGTTTTTCATTTCTTCCAGAACTGCCTGTAGCATGCATGCCAGACCAAAGGAATCAAAATTTCTGGACCACACCATATGCATGGAAGATAGATTAAAACAAAAATCTGAAAATTGTAATGGCCTCTTAATTTTATTTATTTATGTATATATTTATTTATTGATGTACACATATGATATACACATTTGATATTATATGTAGGGCTTTTGTTTGGCCCAGACAGGTTTTGTGTGGGATGAAGGATTTTTTATTTATATTTTATATTTAATGTTTCTACCTGCTGGCTTTGCAATGGAAGATAAATGGCATTCAGGGGTTCATGGCCTAAAGAAAGAAAGCATACTTTGAGTAACATTAAAGCAGCGTATATGTTTCTTTGATGCTTTGGCATTTTTGAGAATTTTCATTTATGAAAATTTGTGATTTCTGAAGATGCAGAGTTTTGAAGCTTCTAATTATCTCTCAAAAATCAATAACTATTATGAGTCACTCAGACAAGCTCTTTACACATTTTGCCCATTATATTTTTACAGGCAACTTTGTAATCAGCATTAAAATTATGTCATTTTTTCTTTGCAACTGCTTTGCCAGCATAATGTCCTACATTTCCTACTCTCAATTAAACTGTCTATCAATTAGAGATATCTATTGTTATAATGCGACCAGAAAATGCAAGGAATGTTCTTTCTTATGGTGTCCCGAGCCTAAAAGAAATGTCTTATATCCGGGCAATCATTGGGAAACTGCAAGCTTCGACAGCAAAAATAAGCTGAAAAGAAATGCACCTACCCAAATGCACACAAATAGAGGAAAAACTTTAGACACCTGGAGTAAACACAACCTCAGTGTAATGCAATGCGTGCCTTAATAAACTAAGTAAGAACTAAAATAAGGGGGTTTGCATGTGATATATTTATTTATTTATCTTTGGTCAGGTCTCTCTCAAAAATGAGATCATCAATCTCAAGAGACAAACCCAGTAAAGTAGAGAATAAAAATAAATAAATACATAAATAAATGCATATTGCATAGGAAATGCAAGCAGGAAGCTGGGAGGTTTACAATATGCCTTTAAAATGTAATGGCTGATAAATTGGCCATTTCTGAATCTTTTTTCATGGTTTGACTAACTGTGAGGCTGAAGCTTGCTTCCTGCCCTCGCCCTCATTTCCTGAAAGCTGAACAATCAGCAGTACATCTCCCAGTAACAATTAAAAGGAAACAAGATCTTATTTGTTTGCATATATATATATATATATATATATATATATATATATATATATATATATATATATATATATTACTCCCCTCTGCACTAATCTTTCAACTTATGCGGCTGCCAGTTTACTCCTAATTTTACCATATAATTTATTGCATTCTGTAACAAGGACTTGCCGTAGGATGTGCTCCATAACTACATTAAACAAGTAAACCATTAATACTGGCATTTCCACTATTATGACCAATTATTTAAAATTGATTTTCATAATCGATCATGAATCAAACTGCCTCAGGATCATTTTTAAGATGTGTAGATGCATTCAAACCATGAGATGCATTACTTTGCACTCCAGAACTTCTCATAAAGGTTCAATGATGTTTACATCTGGTGATTGTGGAGGCCATGGAAGGTATTTGCCTTTATCCTAGTGTTCATGAAACCACTCTTGAATTTGTTTAGCAGTAGATATGGGGCTGTAATCAGCTTGGAATATAGGGACATCATGAGGGAACAATGTTTGTACCATAGGTGCATATAGAGCAGTCCATAAGTATTTGGACGGTAGCACAATTTTTGTTGTTTTGTCTGTGTGCTCCAGTACATTGTATTTGAAATTAAACAATGAAAATGGGGGGGGGGGGGGAGGGCAGACTACCAGCTCTAATTTGAGAGTATTTACATCCGTATGAGCTGGTAATCGGACAATTGGTCGCTCAGCTGTTTCCTGGTCAGCTCATTGCATCATTATTTCATGCACAAGAAAGCTAACAAAAAGTCTTCCATTGTTTCTAGGTGCAACATTTGCATTTGGAGTCTGTTGTTGTTGCCTCTTAACATGAGGACTAAAGATGTGTCTATGCCAGTAAAGCAGGTCATCATGAGGCTGGAAAATCAAAATAAATTGATCATAGACATAGCCAAAACATAAATAGTTGTTTAAATGTTTAAAAATAAATAGTTACAAGGTACAAGAACGCATTGGTGAGCTCAGCAGTAGCAAACAACCTGGTTGACCGTAGAAAACCACTGTGGTGGTTGACCAAAGAATACTTTCAATTGTGAAAGTTGATCAGATCAAGGACAATCTTCAAGATATAAACATAGATGTGTCAAACACTACTATAAAGAAAAAACTACACCAGTGTAGCCTCTGAGGGTTCAGTGCAAGATGCAAACCACTCAAGAACAGAACAGAGTTTGTTCTCTGGAACAAACTCTTATGGATCTTACGTGATGAGCTGGAGAAAAGTGATCAAAGGAGGAAGGTGTGGTGAAAGAAGGGAACACCTCATGATCTCAAGCACCCCACAATATCTGTGAAACATGGTGGAGGTAGTGTTATGGCTCGGGCATTTACAGCTGCCACTGGAACTGGCTTACTTATTGATGTTGCATCTGCTGCCAGCATTAGTAGGATGAAGTATACAGAAATATCTAACATGTATCTGCTCAGATCCAACCACATGTCTGAAAAGTCACTGGATGACATTTTACATTGCAGCAGAGCCATGTCTCCAAGCAAACTGCTATAGCTACCAAGGAGGTTTTCAAGGATAAAAAGTAAATAAAAGGTAAATACTCTCAAATTAAATCTGACAATCTGCACTTTAACGTCATTTTCTTTGTTTAATTTCAAATCCAAAGTGCTGGAGTACAGAGCCAGAACAACAAAGAGCCTGTCACTCTCCAGACATTTACAAGCTGAATAAAAGGAGTTTTGAAAAGGGCATCCCTGCTAGAAATACCACCTTTGTGAAGTTCATAAAAAACAGTTTTTGTGGAGCCCAGTACACAGAGATGTTGATTCAATTCTGTGGTAATTTTTGAGGCTGTAGTTTTGAGTTGTTTAGCAACAATCCGGTTTAGTGTCCAGTCCCTGTCAGTGAGCTTTGACTTGCAACCGTTTTTACTTGTTGTCGATGCTGTTTGTGCACGTTTGGCATGTGTTGTATTAAATTTTGACACATTTCTCCTTGTCTCATCAAATACATTCGAAGGTGTTGTGACCAATGTGCCTGCAATTTGAATGCCTGGGCCCTCTTTGGAACGCTACTGATGGACCCGTGCTGAAATTCACATATCAAAGTATTGTTTGTCAGACCTCTTTCATTGGTGACACATTCCAATAATCTGCATTCAACTTAATATAACTCAACAGTGTAGCTGCCTTTGTAATTGTGTCTCAGTTACTGAAAGGTCAATGTTTTACGTTCTGTCAAGTTTGTTTACTTTTCAACTTAGACTTTCCTCTAGAAAATTAGATAGCCTGAAGTGTAAGGAATCAAATTTAAATTAATTTGCCATTTTTATTTTCCTTCTGAGCATAGTTACTTGTTTCCCAAGGTAACTGATGGCTCTGGAAACATCTGAGGTCTTTCCTGTGAAACATTTTGACTGTGGAGATGAAAGTTTATGAATTCCGCAGCACAACAAGTCTCACATTACAGCAGGGGTCAAACCACTTGGAATGACTGAACTGTTGTGGTGGGAGAAAGCCCGAACTCACAGTTACAGTTTCTGCAAGTTCGGGCTAGGGAAGCACTAAACTAAAAACTAAACATATCACACTAAGGTAACGTGAAACAGCTATACCTATACACAGTCTCTTTTTCAATTTATAAAATCAAATATTGAAATAAATTACCAAATAAGTTTGATTTCCTTTG
Organism: Anguilla anguilla; assembly: GCF_013347855.1. Classification (NCBI taxonomy): domain Eukaryota; kingdom Metazoa; phylum Chordata; class Actinopteri; order Anguilliformes; family Anguillidae; genus Anguilla; species Anguilla anguilla. The sequence goes on from NC_049207.1 coordinate 37,996,910, forward strand.
ATTCTTTGCATAGCGATGATGTCCTTGCCTAAGTTTTAAAAAGGATCTATCCAGCAAAATCAAATTAAAAACTACTTGCACAAATTATTTGATGGATTACATGAGGCAATGTTACTACAGGGTACAGAACCATCTTTGCTTCCATTAGAATTGTGAAGCATTTATAATATTGGCCTTTTTCTTAGAAATTTCTTGCAAAACAAGCAAAATAGCTCATTTTTTTAATGACACTGACCAAAGACATGAGCCTTTAAAACGCTGTTTACACAGTAAAACTTGGCCAGGCAATTGCCCTTTTAGAAACATTGACAGATCATTGACAGATATTTTATCACCAAGTAATTCATTATTTGAATATTTTCACCTTAATTTATGTTATTATAGTCTGTAGACAAGTGAAGAAAGTGTTGTGGATTTGTTATGAATGTTAACTGTTACTAGGTTAATCCAATGAATCTTAATTTGCAGGAAATTGTAATTGACAAATAAGTAATTGGATCATATTTGGGCAATCGTGAACAGGGTTCACGTCTCATTAACCTGGAAGGCATACTCTATGGAAAGCCGAATTTCCTCTGGGCTCTGCTGCATGCCTGCGCAGAGCAATATCATAATGATATGAAAAATTGCTGCTATTTTCCCCCCAGTGCACAAGTAAAATGGCAGACATTTGCTCGAGTGTTGAGTTACATGAGCGTATTGTGAAGAACATGGCTTGTTCGTGCAAAGCGCTGACATGTAATTTTATTCGCTGAGGACCGAACTGAAAGTCATTCCATTAAACTGAAAAGCTACATAGACAGTGCGCAGCAGAGGCCTTTTGACGGGGTGATAAAGTTGCACATTGAATTATATTGAGGAATAAAAGCTGCATAGACTCAATAACTTTTTTATGCAGAACGCTCACGCTGAGACACTGCTGACATCATTACAACCTTGAAATTTACATTTTCTATCACATACCTCAACTAAAGTCACAAAACATGAGTAAGAATCCAGGCATATATTTAAAAGGGAAATTTGTTTTTTTAAAGTGTCCTTTCAGTGACAAAGTAAGCAGGATTATAGGACATATATTTCATACTTGATGAAACTAAACAGAAAATGATGATTATATAATCATAATCAAAGCTGTAAAGAGCACATTAAATGGAGAACAACATGCATTTTCTACAAGTGCGTGGTCTCTCAAATTAATTTATTGCCACATTCACCATTGCAAAAACAGTGCTAATAACATCTCCAACTGTGTCCCACCTAATTGCAGAATAGCAGACTTGTGTTGACTTGTGTGTAGGTGGAGAGTATCAAGTTGTAAAAGATGGTTGTGTTTCAGGGCACATGCGTTTGGTTTTTCGCAGATGAACTCTACTGTACTCAACGCCTCTTCCTGGGTCATCATGGAGGACTGGGCGGGTAAGGGGCAAGAAGGGTTTGGGGAGAGAGAGGTGAGACCACGCTAGCTAGGAGTGGCTATAAATGTGAAATCCGATCACTCACATCTGCGCTATTGGCTTTTGCGCCAAAAGATTCCAGACTACTGTAAAGAGACTATTGTTTTATTCTGTCGTAATGGAAGCTCAACACTCTTCTGCCTGTCCGTTCCATAAAAATGTCATGAAAAGAAATGTCTGGATTAGCGTGTGTGAAATGGCGACAATTTCAATGGGCTGTGTGAAAACGCAAACACATCTGTCGGAGCCACTTTCACCCATGAGGAAAATGCATTAGTCCCAAAACACAAGCGAAAGAAGCCATAGAAATCAGATACAGTAGACAAGCCATTTCTTCTGAACGGAAAAGCAACAAGATTTATGCCTGGGTATAAAAAAATCAGCCACTTTGCTTGGTGTGTTTCCTTTTTCAAGTTCCTTTTTATTGATATGAGATCTGTGCTCCCAGCAGGTGCTTTGAACGCAAATGTTTGTTTCAGATCCAGGGCCTAGACCAAATCAAATGTTTGAACCTCCCACTAATCAGATTTCATACACCTGTACTGCCTCTGTGATTCGTTCCTGCTGTTCCCCAGCCAGCATAACTGCCTCACAGTTCAAAGGACCAATTGGATACATGTGCGAGTTGGTCTTTCCCTCCAAAAACATACAATTGTGCTTCTTTTAACAACATAAGCATTAGAATGTAGAAATGTAATCTTTTCTGCTTTTTCCACAATGGGTGGCAATTAGGCATAAACCATGATTTGTGATCTTTGACCTACTACTTGACTTTACAGCATAAAATGTAAAACACAATGGGATGCGAATTCACAGAATAAAGTGCAACTGCATATTGACTGAATTTCTCTTGGCCTGTTCTCCACTGTATAAGGAACATCCATCTCAATGGGGTTATTTCTCTTGGATAAATAAAGATTAAACATTTTTGCAATTCAAACAGGGTTTTCAAATGAGCAGAAAAGGTATGCCCAATCCACTAAATTAGTAATGTTAAGCATCTAATTACACAGTCAACCATGAAACAGAGTTTTCAGAATAGAAATGGAAAACTAAATGAGGATTTAGTGACAAATTAACACAATAAACTGCCATGACATTTTATCAAAATCTACTCCGGTTATAAGGGTAAAAAATAATCCAAACTACTGTGCTTAAGTAGACCACTGAAAATATTTAACGATTGTTATTTCTAGGTTTCTGCCCATGTGGAGATTTTGTAACGATTTCCCCAGCCTGATAGAAGAGACTAGTATGTGGGGAATTGGACAATTTCTTACACGGAGTCTCACGAATGAACAGTTGAGTTCTGAATTGCTACAACACACTGAACAGAAATGAAACCTGTATGTATACTGTGCCAAAATATTGATGATTTATTGTGCTGGAAACATGCTGTTCTTACTTGAGAACAACAGCGGTGCACCTTACTCTGACTATTAGATGTGTGAATACACCTTTATTGTTTTGGTTGAAAATTTAACAAAGTGTTTCAGTAGTAAGGTGTATTCATGCTAACATATGAACATACAATTGTTATTGCATTTACATCTTGAAACACTGTATTAAATTTTCAGCCAAAACAATTAACCATGCTGTAGATCTTTTTTTTTTTTTTTTGAACTGTCACATGTTGTTGGCCTTTCTTTTAATATTCAGTATCAACAATATTTTCTGTAGCATTGTTCAAAATAGTGGATCGCTTTTATATATATCTTTTCTTCTCACAATATCAAAGCATTTAATATTGAAAGGGGAAACTCACCTCCAATGTGGGTACTACATGACAGCCATTTCGCTCCAGAGCATTCACAACACATCAGCTTAGGTAGAAATTATGATGCCAATTAACTCAGAAATAGTTTAGTGACTACGTCAAGAGAGACAGGTTGGAATTTTTTTCCAGGACAACAGTGAACCCCTTTTTTAAAATTTCAATTTTTCCACTTTCCACTAATCTTTCAAAAATTGAGTTCATTTTTAAATTCATATTCAAGCTTTTATTGAGGTTACGGGTGTCAGAATTTAACCCTTTGTGCTCACTACTTTGTTTACTTCAGTCTCCAAGGATACCCCATTTGTTGATTTGTGATGTTCTTTTCACATAATCAAAATCTGTTGCATTTTCCACCCTCCTGATGGGATCCGTTGCAAATATGTATAGTTTTGATATAATTAAAAAATATTTTTGTATATTTATTTTTTTTCAGTGTGTGGCATGCTCTTCTATGAAATCTTACATTGACACAGAGGTTGTGAATTTCAGCAATTGGATGAGGAATATGATATGTCATATGGAATCATCTCTTTTAATCTGTTTTGTAAAACTTCTCATTGACTCTTGAGACACCCATGTTCTTACTTATGCCTTGAGAATATCTGTCATAAACACCCATATGAGAATATATACAGTACCCATGTAAAGTGATCTTGGCTGAAGTCTTTTGTAGAGGAATAAGGGCCCGAACCTGATACTGAGACAGATAGTGAGATAAAGACACCATGTTTTTTTCGGAACAGGATGTGAATAACCCTCAGCTGCCTGCATGGGCAGCCAGGCGCGACAAATCAGATCGCTCTCATTTTAACAAGACACCCGCCCCCCCAACCCCCCACCCACCCAAATAAGACACCTCTGTGTTTCCCATTTCCCTTCATCTGTATGCCTCAGCCAGAAACACAATGAAGCATAATACATGGCGATAATATAAACACTACCATCATAGGCTTTCACAGCTTGCTGGTCCTCCATCGCTGTTGGCCCCCATGTGTAGAGTGATCCTCTGTATCAGGCTGTTGCCAGGGTTTGGTTACCTCTGATGATCACAGCTGCTTGTCTGGGGTCAGAGGAAATATGGAGACCATTGACTCTCAAGAGAAACATTCTGAGCTCTTTTTCAATGTGCCGCTGGTGCCTCAAAGAAATCCAGGTGAGAGTCTGAGGGAAAGCTGCTTGCTTATACCTCAGTGATAAGTCGAACTTCAGCAAACTTTGGCCTATGATTTGGGTGGTGAATTTGAGTCAAGCTGCATCACCCTACTTAATGCAAAAATGTAAGTTTTTATGGCTGAATGATGAATGAAAAATGCTTTGAATTATTTTTCCAAAATATATGGCCCTGCACACACATGCTTCTCGCTTTATGGAAAATGAAGTGCAAGTTGGAGTTTATTTGGATTCAATCTGGTAATTTACACACACTCTTCAGTAAAACCACTTCAGCTTGCTCACAGATAATTATTTAAAGAATCTGTTACTACGTCAGTTGTGATACTCGATACACTCCCCATCAACATCCATTCCTGAGGTATGCCCACTATGCTTAGCATACTTACTCTGCACTGTTTAGAAAGTTCCTGAAGAACGGGATGGATCCAGCAGACAACCAATCACATTCATTCTGAACACAACAAGCTTTAGTGTTAGTTAGTCAGGCAGCTAAAGGGACAGTTCTGTGTTCTCTTTGCTCTCTCCCCTGATTGGTCTTCTCTGACAAAGTGATTTTTTTCCCTTCTACCTAAGAATGACAGAAGGTTCCATTTTGAATCAGGTCCAAAGCAGGTTATGTGGTGATTGTAAAAGATGTTTCCTGACCTGATATGGGAACTAAAAAGTCAGCAATGATTGTGAAGCTGTTGAATTTGGGTGAGTGAGCTCGCCTCTGAGATCTTTCCAGGAGACATTCCTGTATGATTACAACACATATTTCTTCTTTATTGATATCTAAATCAAATATCTTAAATTTATTAGTATTACCAGGGATCATTCTTAATTGGATTGATTAAAAAGGATTCTACTTTCAATGTTTTTTTTTTTTTCCACCTGTATGGTGAATGGTGATGTTTACAACAGTAGGTTACTATATTAAATTAATTTGCTACAGTTCTCCCTTAGCTTGTTACATGTTCTTTTCAGCTACGCAGTGATGTTTACAACAGAAGGCTACTATATTAAATTAATTTGTTACAGTACTCCCTTTACTCGTTACATGTTAACCAGTACAATAGCCAGCCAATAGATAAAAATGAATACAAGGCAATGTCCAAAGTACTTTTGGGCTGGTAGATATGGTCTAAGTTTGGGTTTCAGAATGGCATGCATTCAACAGTTTGTTCTCCATCATGCTGGTGTTGACTGATATGCAGCTCCTCAGGACATCACATAATTTTCCAGTTTCAGTCAGTGAGCTACCTCATCTCTTCACACACAAGCAGAAACGTCTGTGCTCTCCTGAACCAAAGGAACACATTTAAACTATGAGCCAGGCCTGCAAGTATGATGGGCTTTCACAATTAGGGATGAATAAAAAAAGATGATTCAATACAATAGCCAATCCTCTGAGTTGAAATGTATCACAGATAGCAACCACTGAAACCACTACTAACTGAAGCAGATTGCATGGTTACAGTTTGGTTTAGTCTTCTGAAAGAAATATTTGAACTTTTATATTTATACTTAAAAAAACAAGAACAGAAAAAAAACAACTTTAATAAGGTCTTTGCTGAAGGCAGCAGAATCCAATCAAATCAGCATTGGGCTAATTCACAACAAGCACCATGGCCCAGCTCCATATGAGGTCTGCAGGTTTAAAAATAGCACTGGTTTCATAATTGTGCACCAATATGAGCAACTTTTGAAGAGGGGGGGTAGGGATGGGAATTAATGAGGCAGCAGGTACCTCTGGCAGGCCTTAATGCGATTTACCCCTTCCCCCCAACTCCCACCCACCTGCTGACGAACAAATCTGGAGTGGGTAAGTGACCATGATGGATGGAATCACAAAATCTTTATGATAACCCACCCCACCACCTACCCCAGTCCCCCCCACCATGCACAACCAAACATTGTCCTAACCCCGCTTCAGTGCGTGACTCCCAGTGCCAACTGCCACCATCGCTCTGTGACATCACCACCCCAGAAGTTATGTTTTTGTTGCTTCAAATTGAGATCCATGTCTCCGGCATCAATAATGCATTTGCTAGGTTGTCAGGAGCCCGGGTTGTCAGTAAGCATGCGTGTTGGTCTGAGTGCAGCAATTAAGGTGGCTTTTACTGTTAACCCCCTGGGGCCAGGGACCACTACGCCTCTGGCTTTCTACTCTTCAGATGAAGCACTTTCATTTGAAAGCAAGGAAATTAGCGGACATATCAATTTTGATCTGAATTGTCTCTGAAACAGCGTCATTTGATCAGGACACATTGGTCGCCTGTCACAGCTGCTTATAGTAGATTCTTACAAATGTTTTACCAGTGGTCAAGTTTGATGATGGCCTGCTCAATAATTTGTTTACAAGAGCTCTGAATAGGGTAACATATTTGCAAGGATACAGTGAATAGAATCTAAATGATTTTGCGTCTATTGTAAAAAAAAATTAATTAAAACAATTTTTCATTTTTCCAAAGGTACACTTTCTGGTCCTTAGATGGCACACCAGTGAGTTTTAGAGTGATTTGTTCACCATCCTTCTCTTGATAAGGCTATGGCCCATTATATGCCACCCTTTGGGGCAGATCACTCCCATCATACTAGGGCATTGAGGCTGGGATCAGTCACACACAGAAACCCTAATTTTAAAGGACAAGCCTCCTGGAAGCTACTGAAATACACAGACACTGAAAATTTACTCACATGCTTACTAGAATATTAACATTACTCAAAATAAAATCATTAACACAATTTAAATGACAAAAGTCATTATTTCACACTCAAAGATTTACTCATTTGTACACTAAAATAAGACAATCATTGTGTTGAACTTCTACAGCACAGCCAAAACCTGTCAACATCAAAATGTGAAAAATAATAAATACATTAACAAGCATAGAGGCAGTAAGGAAAAGAACCAATAACCTTCTGCTGTCAAGAAGGGCACTCGATGGAGAAACACCATGGTAGTGCACTACTTACTCCAAACTGAAAACTGTAGGCGTAAGGCTCTCCCTCTCTATTGTATTGTACAATATAAATTATACACTTTAATACTTTTATTTCTGTCTGTTGCTCACCTGCTGTTTGTAATCTCAATTTTAAATGATAATTACCCCAGTGGCTTAATTAGCATTGTAATGATTGTGTACTTGAAATTCAATAAAGCAGCTATGAGAGTGAAGTGAAAATCTCTTGTCAAACATGGCTTACCAATTGCTTCATCTGTGTCATAAAGGATAGCATTAGAAAGTTGCTTTTTTTTTCTAATACCGAAACAGTTGGGCCCGTTTATGCGTCATAAATACATAGTTTTGCTCTATAGCCTATTATAAAGCTCTTTAGAGCCTTCTGTCTGGGTTTTGGCCCAACATGTGTCAAGGGACCCCATCGGAACAGCTGTCAGGGATGAGAGGATGACGCCTGTAAGATCAAAACAATCAGAGCACAGCATGGACCCTAGTATTGAGCACTAGGTTCAGTGCAGACGTGGTAAGTCTGAACCTTTCCAATTCTGCTGTTACTTTGTGTATGACAATTTGAGGTGAATCATATTATTAAGGTAACAATTGTTGCTTTGCGACTCTTCTTAAATGTTGATATGATAACGGGGAATTATGCAGAAATTGGGTAATGTAGCACCAATGGTTGTTTCTCAGTGGGTTTTAGTCTTTGGTAGGCGATGAAGGCAAATTGGGCAGGTAACTCAGAAAAAAGACTTCCCTTCTTTCAAATGAAAACAGGGAAGCTTCCTCTTCCTTCCCCTCGCACGGGGAGGGGCTCAATGGTGCCGCCATCTGTTGGAAGTCTGCGCAAACTTGACCTCGGCAATGCGGGGGGCTTGACCTTCGGGATTGCACACAGCGACGTGCGGAACACGGAGTCATTAAACGGAGGTAAGACCTCGGTATAAATCACGCTGACATCTTTGGGATCTGACCAGGGAACCGGAGACTCATTACCATTGCGTTGCGGTTTCAACTTGCGCACTGAATGTCAAAAAGAAGAAAGAAAACTCCCATGATACATCGCAGGAACTGGCCAGTAAATCTACATAATGTCGATAATGTTTGAGGGAGTATTTAACATGAGAGGGAACGGTGAAGTGCAAGCACTGCACTGACCGTTCAATCCAGTGGTTTTTTTTTTTGTTTTTGTGATTTTTATGTCACTGCCTGTACAGTTTCCTGTAATCTAGTGCTTTTCCTTCCTCCATTTTGAAAGATACTCTGGGGCTGTCAAGCATTTTTAATTACAAAAAACATCAGAGTTGAAGTCATTTCATCAAAAGTGAAGTTTTCCCCATTATAATATAAAATCATTTTATTTTATTCATTTGTTTTGTTTCCATTGTTGAGTTTTTGTATTATTCTTTAGCAAATAAATGCCAAAGAGGAACCACAATTAAATCTCCATTTTTTTATTAATATTTATATTACATTTATCCCTCTGGGGTACCCCAAAGGCCCAGTGTAATGAACTTGCATGGAAATAAGGAAGATAAATACACGGCCTGTGTATTTTCAGAATGTTTAAATAATTTTGGTTGTTATTGTTTCCTTCCTTATTTTTTCACTGCTCATTTTTTAATTAACCATTTTAATTTCACTTTTATTGCTTGGAAAACGACCAGTTTAGGATTATTAAATAGCCAAATCTGTGGTTCTCTACCATATTAAATGACATTAGTCCCCCCTAAAAATTTGGACTGTCCTGCATGGATCACAGCATTGCAACTTTAAAACTAGAAGAGTGCACTCAGTAGAGTGCAGATCTCCACCAGGCGTGTCTGTCCGTTTGGAAGCAGTTGTTGATCACTTTTGGCCCCTACCGGCCGGTTAGGAGGAGTGAGGAGTTAGCACTCAATCTATTTGGACAATGGACAATGATGGAAATTAATCCAAATAAAATACTTGTCGTTGACAGATTTGCAAAATATTTGAGAATTCAGGTCCTTCAGCATGCACAACAAATATTAGGCTGATCGGCCCAGTAGTACGCGAGATTAGCTGCGGACAGATACACAAACACACACACACACACACGCACAAACACACGCGACCAAACGCATGATCCCCTCCTGGCTCCGCCTGGCGCAGATAAAAAAAAAATATCTTCCACTATTCTATCATCTAACACTTTCATCAACTATGTTCTACAAATCATGTTTTTAATAGGTCTGTGAATTAGCTGATTAACAAATTACTGTATCATATCGGAGTTTTCTGCAGTTTCATAGCCCAGATAATACAAACCTACAGCCTGTAATCGTGTACTGCATTTGAAATCTGATTAAATATAATAATACTGTTGGATCTTGTGGGTACAGGCCTAAACAGCAAAACATTTCAGTGTACCACTGCATGCACTAATGTTAATTCAAGAAACCGGTTCCTTTGCAGAACAAAAACAGTTTTAACTGCTTTATTATTTCTGTCTGAAATGTTCAAACTGAGCAACTATTGCCCAGGGGCCTCTGCTAGGTCGCTGACTGCCATCCAATCTGGCAAGGCATCCAGGTATATGTCTGGGTCTATTCCAGTATAGGGGAGACCTGGGTTTTGTGGCACACTTTTCACTCTTTGCCGTATTTTTCTGGCATAATTTAGTCGCTTTTCCACCGCATGGTACCGGCTCAACTCAACTCAACTCTACTCAACTTTTTTGGTTTTCCATCAGGCAAAAGTTGTGGATAGCACCTGATACCTGGTACTTTTCTTGGTATCACCTCCGTCGAGGTTCCAAGCGAGCTGAGGCGATACCAAAAGGTGACGTGAAAACACTGCAGACCACTGATTGGTGAGAGCAACGCATTTCATGCATTGATGGCCATCTACATTGACGGGGGTACTATCTGCAGTGGAAAATGAAGTACCTGCGAGTAGAGTCGAGTTGAGCTGGTCATGGAAAAGCGGCTTTTATGTTGAAGTATTCCAACCAGTACCAAATGAAAGGTCGATGTATAAATAAATATATTTAAATGTCCACATGTGCTTTCTAAAATTAGGTAACTAATGATTAAAGTCACTTGTGCCAACTAGTCCCAACACGGGGTTGGTTGGCACAGATTATTGGGTTGGTTGACACAATGTTAAAGTGCTATAGTTACAAAGAATGTAACTAAAGAAAATGTGTATTTTCTTGAGCTGCACTCATGTATCCAGTTCAGTGCCCTCTACATTCTCACCTGTCTTATCAGGAATTCCTTGAAAAATCTGATAATTTCTCATTGGTGGTTATAATTTTCTCATTGGTGGACCTGGTGGTTAGCTCTGACGATTTCTCTTTCAGTTAGAAGTTGTCCATAGTAATAGCATTTAAGGTTGATTACAATTGTTTCACCTTTACATTCAACTAACTCACCTCCTGATTCATCTGCTCCAGTAAATCCTGGATAAACCTGCCTTAGTTTTTCACTCTTTATCACCGATATGTAGTTGATCAGGCATATAACGTTTCTTTAATATCTCACCTATGATGGCAATATAGTCCATGCCCAAAGTAATCTGTTTTCTAGGCTGGTCGGAGGATTTAACTCTTCTGGTCTTCTTCCCCTTTTTAACCACCTGGTATATGTGCTTCAGTGTCCTCTGCGCAGTTCTCAGAAGTGAAACAAAACAAGAGAGAGGATGTTGACCCGAAGACGGCTGTTCTGGAAACTCAAATTCACATAGGGACACTCGCTCACACGGAGGGGAACGACGAAACGGTGTACATCGTTTAGCCGGTGCCATGGCACGGTGGGGTCTGTATGTCTGCTTCCATCACCAAGGAAACCCTATTAAGGCAATTAAACAAACTCCTGCTTATTTCTCGCGCAGCTGTTCATTTGACCGTCAATGTTTTCTCGTGCTCGGCTATGCTTGCCTCGTGGCGACTTCAGCGGGAACGGGCGTGGCCCCTTGCACGCCCTACTCGTTCTTAGTTTAATTTCGTGTCGACTGCGGGCAGTGCTGCTGAGCGATTGGGAGGCCGGAGTGATTATTCGAAATGCCTTCGGTATCCATCACGTCTCTTTGAATTGGCAGCGGCGATGACTGTCTAGTTTGACTGGGGATCGCGGGCACCCATTAGTGCCGTTCCAGCGTAGCGGCTGGCTCGCCTCGCGTCCCAGCAATGCAATAAAGAGTCAGAAGTGATCGAGGAGGCTTTAGCGCCAACTAATTAAAGTACCATAATAATAAGAGCTGCAGGAAGCGATGCATCCTGGGAAGCACGCATAAAAATTAGGCCCCAATTCTTGTTTATTTAATCGCTCACTGGAGCCGTGGCTTGCCTGCTCCGTCTCGCCGCACAATTACACCGAACACAGGCACCACTGAATGCTACGGGCAACGAGGAAGTTAAATGCAAAGGACCATGCATTATGGACCGCTGTAATGCTGGACGTGCTCAGAGTGGACTTGTACTCGTACGGTGCAGAATCCAAACCCTTTACATGGGGAAATAAATGTTGTTTCAATGTTTGAAATGTTATTCATAATTAGGATAAAATGCTGGTGATGGTGATTGCCAGAAAAAAATTTACTTTCATACAGCCTGAAGTACTATACATAGTTTTAGAACCTACTGTATGTGTAACAGGCCTGAAGTTGAAAGAGAAAACTGTAAAAGTGAACATTATGATCTGGTGATGTGGTTATTGTTTCTGCACAATAGGATCATTATTGCCTCAGTGAGGCCATCCGACAGTAAGCGTGCCATTTTAAGGGTACCCATAGTGGTGATTGGCGCAGTCTGTAGCTTATTGCAAGCTTGCAATCCTGGCACACTCTGTTGCACCATCTAAACCACAGGGGTCTCTGTGCCCTCCTACAACTATCACAAATTACCCATGAAAATATGTCTTTCCTCTTCTAGCTGAAGTAATCTAATTCTCATTACCGCCAAAGCACACGTGGCCATATATCTCTTTTGTTCCCACTGAAGGTGGTGTCGGAGAAACTCGTTCATAGGAGCCCAACTCCTTCAGTCAATACGGGGACATAGCAAGGTCCTTCAGGAATCAAGTAATACACAAATGGTCATTGTTCTTGTGACCTCTGTTTCCTGCTAACTGTGCTAAATGTGCTGCATATGAATGGCACGTCTCATCAACAGCCTCCACTGCCACTTGCTCAGCTCAACAGGTCAATAGATGCATTCTGCTGGTATTGACCAGGCTGGGTATTGTTAAGTTCAGGGAGAGAGGATTTGTGTTTTCCCTGCAAAGTCACCTGGCTCCTGTTGGGGGCCAGATAGGAAAACTGGCATTGAGGGGGCTCACAGTCCAACTGTTCCTGACACGAAGCAGAAACTTCAACCGCAGGAAACCCTAATGAAAAACTGAATGCATGCATAGCCTTGCCAACAGACAAAGACTGATTGTCGTGATAAAGTTTTCCAGAAAGTAATAGTCTGGACTGTTCTGTATCTTTGCCTTTTGGTACTGTACAGACCTATACACTGTATAATGTTTAGAACTGATAACATGCAAGCTGCCCTTTTTCTGTTGAATACCGCCCTTTCTTCTGGTTCTTTCACTTTTCTGGAATTCTTCAATTTGAGAAAAAAAAGTAATACAGCAAGTAGCTATATTTTGCACCCACACGCATGGCAATGTTAAATAGTAGATTGTTGGTAAGTGTTTCTTGTGGAGCTTACATTATTTCTGTATTCCAGAGTTTACAGTTAAATAAAAACAGCCATAATTTATGTCTCATGGATGATTTACAGTGCATATGTATCCTACGTGTGAAAGACAGCAATGCAATGCTCCCTTTTCCTGTTTGCCAAAGTTATTTCACATTTCCATGGAAACGAAAACGCATTACCGGTGTGGAAAGCGAGAGGGAAGATTGATTGAAGCACCTTAACTTGCTGGCAGTCCACATTATCCAGGTTCCTTGTGCGGATTGGCAGAGAGTGGCGGAACATTTCGGACCATTAGGGCGGAGGGGTTAATTTACTGTACCGAGCCTCTCTTGACCGTACTCATCATCCACCCCCCCCACCCCCCCCCCCCCCCCCCACCCCCCCGGTCTAAGTCCACCTCCATCAGAATCAAATGCTCCCAGGTCACATCTTCTGCACAAACAAGCCAGATTAATTTGAAACCGGAGCCTTCCTCAGACAGGGCCATCCCTTGTTTTGCCATATCTGACTGACTGGAAATATTTGAACGGTGCGACGCACTGACATTAATGAAACATCCCAGAGCTGAGGAGTGAGATCGCCTTCAGTCCACTCAGCATATTGTTACATAGTGCCTGTTAGTCTGCAGGAGGCTGTTACTTCCTAAAAGTGCAATGTTTTCAGCCTCAGATTAAAAACCTGAATTTATACGCATAACACTTTCACTGAAGATCCCATTAATTTACCATGAATAAAACATTATTTACATCTCTTATTTTGCAGTTTGTGCTGTTTATAGCAAATAATTGTTTTGCAGCATCTGTCTTAATGTGGGCACCATCTTTACCTTATAAATGCTTTATGAATGAAACTGTACAACAGTTAGAGCTATAAAGTATTCCTGTATCTATCCTAAAGTAATATGTAAGCAGGAGTGATGTGATTCTTAATTTACATAAACTCTATGGAAACATATTGGGTGTTACCTCAATTTGTCTCCACAAAAAAACCTACATGGATTGGAAGAGAACAAAACTGTGTTGTCTGAAAACCATTATATCCCAACAATATTGCCATTCTTACGTAATACTGTATCACTGGTTAAAGTGCATGTGAATGCACCCAAGAAAAATAACAATTTAAAGAATTGATATATTTATTTTGTGTCAGTATCCATGCTTCAAAAATAACCCCAAAGTCATAGCGGAACCAGATATATGTGAATGCCTTTTTCCATTAGCAGGCGAGAAGGGAATATTTTTTTTTTTAAAATACAATAATCTTTATGTGAGGTATTAAACATCATGGTTCTGTGACAGACACTTAAGGGGGACTGAGGGATTGGCCATTTGGGCAGGCTGTTAAGATGGTCTAAACCTAGAATGGCTCCCTGTTCATGCAATATTCCCCATCATACTGACATATTTAATTTCTTTCCCCTGTGAATTGTAGGTAGAAATTATCACAGAATTGCACCTGTGACCAAGTGCCCCTGTCACCAATGGTACACGGTACACTGCGTAAATAAAATGCTTCAATACACCATTTTTTGTGCCTTGAAACATTAGATTCAGAGATTGGGGAGAGAGTAATGGTGTTAGGAGGGTGCTTTTTTGGCATCTGGATGTGCTCTAAATGGCTTTTAAACATAACATTACGTTTTCACAGCTTGCAGGAAACTTTTGTATGGGGGCAAATTTTGGTGCTCCACATGACTCGAAAATATGCATACACTACAGCATGCATTACCATGGAAAAACTGACCTCTATAACCTTGTGTTTGAACTTTTTAACATTTTACTTTTACTCAGTGAATTTTCTTTTTTCAATTGTTGGTGTTTTACATGTTCTTCTAATTAACCATTAACTCTTTGAAAAGTAGTTTCAAATAAAAGCAAAATATATCTAAAATATAATTTTGGTTACTATAATTCACATACTTTGCGCTATACATTGGGAATAATCTGATATGGCTATGTTTCTTACATTAGAAATATAAGTGAAGAAGAAAATATTAGCACTTTATATATTATTATATAATATATTTATACTTTATGTTATATATTCATAATTCCAATAGCACACAGCTATGTTTGCACAACCAACCTCACCAAAACTGGGCTCTAAGAGTGAGAGAGCAAAATAGAGCGAAAAAGGTAAAGAGGCTGCAAGAAAGGGTAGGAGTATGGTGGCAAATCAGTGACAAAACTCACAGGGACACAAATGAGAATACCCATGCGTGTGAATACCTTTTGCGCACATGCAAGGTCTAATTTTTTTCCTCTCGAGTTCTGTCGTTGATTTTCCACCATACAGGAGAGAGTGAGACAGTAAAAAGCAATTCTATGCAAAAACTCTTGGTACATGGTTGAGTGTTTGCTAATTGTCGGTAAGAACTTTGATTCTTTTTCATTTCATTAAAAACCAATGTGAAACCTGGTCTAGGGAAGAAAAAAAAATCCTTGTTGATATGCATTATAAATTCTGTTATATATAACCATATCTGAGTTGATTGTAATAAGCAATATTTTAACAGCAATAAAAAAGACCAAAGCAGTGAATTGAGTGGTGTTTCGTGTCTGTCAGCTCGACCTATCACAGGCAATGGCACTGGACATAAAGTATAGAGATGTCAGGAGGGGAATGCAGGTTGAACCATGAAAGAATAATTACCGTTAAAAAGAGTATTGGAAGAGGTGTAACTATAAGAGTTGCATGTGCCAGAACGAATATGGCAATGCGGAGTGTCTCTTAAAGGCTGCACCAGGGACAGATCATCTCCACCTCTTTTTCTATTGCACCCTGACATCCAACCCCTGGCCAGTAATGGTATACACGTCGGAGAGACGGGCCCATTGATTTGCACTTATCCCCTACCCTGTTAGTGTTTATCATTTTTTATTCTGATTGACCTCCAGAACTTCAGAGACTCTCGAGTTTTGGGAGAAGCTGAGGAGGGCGGGGTTAAAGGTCAAAACCGTTGGTGGGGGGATTGGTATGCCGGGTCCTAGCTCAGCAGATGCCACTGTCTGCAGATTCCTTACTTTCTTTCTTCTTCTTTAGTTTCTTATTTATTATTGGAAGAATCACTTGACAGAAATCATTATTAGTTGAGGGATATTGTTTCCATTAACAGATTTGTTTCTGGTTGGGGTGTCTAACATTACAGAGTATCTGCCTCAGCGTATCATTAGACCTTAATGCATGGGAATTTCAATTTCATTCTAAGAATATTGATTCCTAGTCAGATTTTTATAAGACAAGTGTTGTATTTGTGCTTTTTGCGAGAATGGACTTGTGTTGGTATTTGACAGCTTTTAGCCAAGTCAGTGAATAGCCTTAGTGCCTCTAAAACTCAATGCCTCGAAAACCACAGTGATATTTTACAGTTCCAGCAGATGATGACCCTTAGGAAATATGCATCCATGGGTGCACATTATGAGACATTAAGTTATCCCATCTCCCTTCTCAATCATAGTCAACACAAAGAGGCAGCTTAATGTTTTAGGTAAGGCAGGGAAGAGCAAGCTTGCCGCTGATTGGCCGGGATTCTCATACGTCCGCACATATCCTAACAGTTTTGTGCTTTCAACAGGCTTTACATAAACACTCATCAATCATGTAATGAGGTGAGTGGACAGTGAAGCCCAATATGATTCCATTGTGGAGACAAGCCTGTCTGCAGAGAGGCTAAAACATGGTAGGAAAATGTAATGGAACTGACGTGATGCCACTTTAAGGCTCTTGCCTGTCCACTGTGGCACTTGAATAGTAAAAATGCTTGTTATGATATTTTATGCACCGACTGTTTTTGACTGTCATAATTTTTTCTGTTCACCTAACCTTATTTTCCTTAAATGTCTTATATGCTGTAATCTGTGAATTTTCCTGGATAATAGAGCCTAATAAGGTAATTAATGGAAATGTAAATGGAACAGCCAGACAAAGCCAGTTATTTATAGCACTGCTGCATTACCTTGAATTTATTGTTTGAGCACATGCCAACCAATGGTGCAGTTCAGGGGCCATGTGCGTTCCTAATAAAGTGCCACGCGTGAAACCCTATATCCTGCAGGATCTCTCTATGAAACACAGTCCCTTTGACGGGTTCCTCTATGAACCATTTGGCATTGTTTTCGCAATTGTTTCATATAGCTCAAATTGGGGCACAGGACCATGCCAACAAAGCACATTTCACATGTATTATTGCAAAATTGCATGAACAACAGCAAGTTTGTTGGTGTTGTAACATGGACACATAATTGGTTAACCATGGAGCATCATGAACAGTTGGAGTGGCAGTGCAGAGGAGTTGGAGCAGCTTATAACCAGGTTGTGAGCTCTAATCCCAGATGGGGCCTAAATTACTTCCTAATACCGAAGTTCAGATCCAGTCCTGAAAACTACAAAGTCATGTCTGTGAGGGGCAGTAATTCTATAATGGCTTAGAATGCCCACATGCAGAAGCCATCACAGGCTCACATTTACAAAGTCAGCAGCTCCTAATGACACAAAAGCTTGTTGTTTTCTCTCAGTACAACCATCAAGTCTCACCAGGGAGTCGATGCTATGGGAGAGATACACCTGCGCACACGCCCCCGCACACACACACACACACACACACACACGCATACACACCTACTCACGAAAGAACAGACAAAAAGCCGGAGCGACATGAGATGAAAGCGTACAACACGGGGTTCTTCTGTGTCCTTTATTACACCCGAGCATTAAGATATCCTGTTCTGCGCGGCTCCGTACCTCTGGAGTAAGAGCTTCCGATGACAACGGGCCCACTTTAAATGAACCAAAGACGATATTCTGGAGCAGAGTGCCGCCAGAGCAAGGCGAACCCCATCTAATATCCTTATTATTTTACAGCTGCTTAATGCGTTATTCATTTCTATCAGCGCAAATGCAGGGGAATAATAAATAATTCAGTGCTTTTTTCATTGGGGTTATTATTTGTGGAATGGCTGGTGGATTATTGCAACGTAATGAGCGGACTTCCCTCACGATCACTGCGAGATGTAATATAGTTAATAGCCCTGTTGGTTTTAATCACGGTTCCTCCGCCTGCTTAATTAAAAAAAAGAAGGAAAGAAATATAGGAGGATTATGGGTTTATTTTATCGGGGTGAGGCTGGGTGGCACGAAGCTACAAAAAAAAAAAAGGCAGAAATAAGGCTGCGTGTGAGTTTTTCGGGTCCTACAATGGGTTCGACGACACGCCCGCGACACAGAAATACAATCTAGTCGCCAGTTGGAACTGGTTCCGCTGGGGCACCATAAAGAAGCGCTCGTGCCAGGCTGCAGCTGCAATTCACGCGCCGCGCGGCGGAGAAATGTGCGCCCGCCAGCCACGGGGCGGGAAGACAGTGACGAACGCCAGCGCGGCGCCGCGCGGCGCGGATCCGAGCGCAGCGCCGGCCCCCGAACCCGAAGGCGCCGCCTACGACGCCTCCGCCCTATTCGTCTTTATCAAGAATGATGAATTAGGGGTAAATAGCGGGACCGGGGCTAGCCAACATTGTCTGCCGCGCGGTCGTTAAAATGATGAAGCGTGTTGTGCAGCAATCCTAATAGCGGCCTCGTACGGGGGGATTCGTCAGATGAAATCGCATTTTTTTTAAAGAGGGCCTTCCTTCTTCTTCAAAGTAATCGCAACTGTAAGAAGTTGTGGTCTGTCTCCTACGCCGCCATTATTGAATTCCTTTCCAAAGAGCCCTTCCGGTGTGTTTTACCTGAATCCCCGGTGTGAACCCCGGTCATTACGGCACGCTGCAGCTTCAGAATGAATCCAGCGTTATGGCTGAGGAATCTCCCACCTCGCCTCACAACACTGCAAACGGGTCATTAAAACAGCAAGGGGAGGCTGTAATAGCAAAATATATTCATTATCACTGTCGTTACCACGTACAGGACCATCATGACCCAAGGCATTAATAGGCCTGTTGAAGGTGATGATATTGGGAGAAATATGCTAGAAATGAATTGACTATGACTATTGCCCAACAAGGGTTAAATCACTGGGATGTAATTATTTTATGGGTTTTTTTTTTTTTTTTCAACAAATGGGGTATCTCAGCTAGGGCAAAATAGCACAGTGGAAGATATACTGAACCCAGAAATACATTTCTGTATAATTTCTAGTTTGTCTTTCATCGAAATGGTGAAATGACAATTCATTTGCAGGTTTCAACAACTACTGTAACTGCCTGCCACAGAGACCTCATGGTTTACTTTAAGTTTACTGATTGGTTTAGATGAAGACCAGACATCCCAAGTACAGTGATTTGTGAGCATTGTCACAATTTTCTACTTTGGCCAATTGAATGTGGTGTTCAGGTGAGTACTCTTAGCTGGTGTTAGCCTGGTCTAACCTAAGGAGGCGAATGAGGTTTGACCCTTTCGAAACACAGAGGAGAGAGGACAATTCAACCTGTAGCTTACAAGTACCTGAACAGCACAGAGTCATCTCATCCAGTTAAAAAAGGACTGCATTGTGTGTTAGCCAGTGCCAGTGTGAAAACAGCGAGTGGTTTGACTGTTCTCAGCTGTTCCAGAAACAGTTTCTGTTCAGTTGTGTCTTCAGCAGACAACTGAGTGAGGTCAGTGGCTCTGCTATTCTAGGAACAGATTCAAAAATTGAGTAATCTGCTGCTATTCATCATAATCTCACTGATAAGTAAATTCCACAGAACAGTTACAAATGTCAGGTTAACTAAACTAATGCTTTATTGCCATAACCATAATTAAATAGCATGTTTTTCAACATTTAAACCAATTTTCACTTCGCTATGTGTTGATTAGGGGAAGAGGAAATGCAAAAAACATGCTTGCTTGCTTACTGGCAAAACCAAATGGCAATTTTTCAAATCTGAAATGAAATGACAATGGATGTAAGTGCCTTCTTCCAAGAGAAATGGATATATTTGACAATAACATTGTTTGTTTAAACCAGGCCAGTGCACCTGATATGCAAGGCAAATAATTTAGTCTGAGATGCCATTCAAAAGGATTGATTGTATTTCAAAGTATACAGTCAGAGGTCAGATGCAAAAGTAAAGATGCAAATTCAGCTTTCAAAGTGAATAGGAAAATGGCAAGAAATAAATAAAAAAAATATTTAAAAAATATTAAAATATGAAAAAACCAATGTCAACTACATCATCAGAAAAATGTCAACTACATCATCATCATCTTTAGCTTAAGGGTAGGTGAGCTAATAAACTGGGCACACCACAGCTGTCCTGGAGTGGGTGGTTAAGCACTTCAGACATAAAATTATATGAAACTAACTGAACTGCCTTGCTTAGCCACAGTTTGATTATTCTGTAGACTGATAAAGGTTATTCAGTTTAGCACTTTATAAAGCATGTACCCGGCAAGCAAACAGGTCATAGTAATGCAATGCAAATACTGAAATTCCATTGCGGTTAGATTCACACTGTACCCACAATGTGGTCCACAGTGTCCTGCAGGTCCCATAACAATATGTAAAATATAGATGCTTAAATGGTGATGGTGTTTTTTTTGTGTAACACGTCAAATAAACACCGGTTAAATATGCCATTGGACTCCATCTGGTGCATATGCCTAAACAACAGCACTTCGAAAGTCACAACTATTACTCTGTGAATGAAAACGCTCTGATCCTGACACTTTTCCTTTTGCTGTGCAGCTCTCCTGGATTGCGCAGGTATTTGGCAAAATCAGACAGACGGCTCAACTTGGGGCGGTAATTCTGAACGTGACCTTCGACCCGAGCAAATCTCCTGACCTCCTAGCACAGAGTGATGAGCGTGACAGGGTGCTGAGATGTTGTCTGAGCCCCTTTCATTGCAAAGGCTGTGATTGGCAGCCAAGAATGATGCAATGACAGCGAAAAGACAGATGACTATAGTTCTCAATGCCTCAAAGGTGCATGGTGCTTACAGGGTGAGGAACTGCATTGGTTTGACATGAACTGCTTTTAACAACGTGCATGCTCGTATAAAAGAGTGTGTGGGGACGCAGAAGTGAAACAAAATAATGGATTTGTTTATTTCCTGTTTTTCATTTTATTTGAAATGTATATGCAGAAATATGTAAAATATTCTATATTAAATCTAGAATACAGTAATTCTTTTTTTCAAATCTTGTTGCAATTTACAAATATATACATTTTGGCTTGGTCATATTTGTACAAACCCTGCATTCTGGTAATCATTGACAATGATATTCCCAATAAGCACTGTGCATGTTGCGAATAAAAAATGATAAAAAACCAACGTAATGTTACTTAATAGAGTAGCGGGCCACTACATGTGCACACCTGGTGGTTGCTGTATTCGCAACTAAATGGAAACCAGTTTTTATCTGATTTCAGTCTTAGCTCAGGCCCAGTCCCATCAGGGTACGAGCATGATGGGTGGGGGGGGGGGGGGGGGGGGGGCGGGGGGGGGGGGGGGCGGTGGGGGTTGACGGGACCTTGTACTCGGAGCGAAATGAAAGCAAGCGTGGGCGCCTTCATTAGGGTCTCTTTGATGCTACGCATTCACCGCCATCTAAGCGCGAGCCCTCATCCGTCAGTGTCATCCCCAGCCGAGAGTCCGGCCCGATTCCCCCCCCCCCCCCCCCGGTAAAGCTATTTTGAAACTTACACATTTGCTTTTGTTGTACAGTCAGGCATGACGGCATAACTTACCCTGTCACAGATTCAGCCACGTGAACCGGTGAAGATTCAAAGAGGAGAGAATTTTTGTTAATGAAGACTTGTCATTCCTGTTTTATTTTTCTCTAACGCATCAGCAGGTATGCAGATATTTATTGCCAGTGATATTCAATGTCAGAAATAATCCACTTTTTAACTTCTTTTACTTGACAGCTTTTTTTTCCAGTTCACTACATAAATTATTTTCCCCCATTCAATTAAAGTTAATAAATTCCTTTTGTGTCAACACTAATGTGGCCATATATTAAGGCTGAGGACAGAGAGCCCTTAAGATATTAGAATGAGCATCAAATGAAGTTTTTACATCTCTGTTTGTTAAAATGAGGATGCTTAAGAAACCTAATTCAGCCAGGATGCTTCACAAATGTAATTTCCATTTAGGATTTCTTTTAAGAGTATAAAGATTTGCCAATTTGCTACACTTCCCAACAACTTCAGCATAAACCATTCATTCTAAATCTCTGGTAAGTAAATCAGTGAAAATCGACAGACACATTTGGGGTACACCTACAAATGTTCAGAGAACACTACCAATGAAATTCTCCCTCAGAAATTCTGCACACTTTATATTTACAGGCTATGCAATAATGCCAATTGCATTTAATAAGTTTGCAAATATGTATTTTATCCCAACCTCATGAATTCTTGTTGAGGAAACAACAACTTTCAGCTGGTGAGTCTAAGGGCATCAGCAGAAATATGTGTTTCTATAAGAGGCAGCCATGGCAAAACTACAGTTTTCCCCTCATTCTCACCATACTTTTTCTTTTGCCTGCAAACATGACTCTGTCTGACACCTGTGAATATGTGCAAATGATCCAGGTTGCAAGATAACTCATAGCTTCCTCCGTTTTCTCTCCCCAAAAAAAGCTTATCTTGCAAAATATTGCCTTTCTGTCTGCCAGTGGTGAGCGGTCGTAGATAAGCATGACAGATGGAGCGCGAGATGAGCCGTCAGATGAATAGTTCCTCATGGGCCTCGTCCTGATGGACTATTGACTCCAGGCACAGACCCCTTAAGCTGTGACAGTTTGCAGAACACCGTGGAAGATTGTGTGAGGGAGGACAACAGCGCTATGCTATTGCTACGCTTCCAGTGTTTTGCCACAGCGAATCTACCTCGCAGCACTACACATAATCTTGACACTGGCCAAGGCAGGAATTTTCCAAATGGATTTTTGGTGGGAAAAAGCCAGATAACTTGAGCAAGCCTTACCTGTTGCAGACAGGAATTACTTAATCATTTCCATATAAGAATGCTTACTGTTTTAATAACATAAAGGTGTCGGATTTTGTGTTAATTATTGATGTTTAAATGACCTATATGGGGATGTATACCAATTATTTACCATTTAAGCTGTGGACAGAAGGAGGATACACAGCCCTAGTGCCAGTAGAATGAATATGATGGTTCACTGTTTCCTTAGTCTTCAACTTTGCCCATGGCAAGCCAGTCTTAGGTGCGAAGCAGATGGTAAGGGGGGATACTTGCTGCAGACCCTGTTGCACTTGCCTTTGCGACATGACACTTTTTTCAAAGAAAGAATGTTTGTTATTTTCCAAATGTTCCTGAGGGCAGCTTGTAGCTACTGAGGCAGCCACAGACCACACCCATTGGTGAATTGACCACTCATTTTTGCCATGGAGTTGGAGGAACACGTTCATGTTAATTCCAGGGACCACCCTTACCATCGTGTAGGAGCTGGAGCAAGTACATTTCTCTAGTGTGGGCATCCTTCCATGCTACCTGTCAGTTATTTCTATAATAGGCAGAATAAGAATCCATAAAAATTGAAGGTCATAATCAAAACAGGTCAGAATCAGCCATCAACTATTACATCTCAGTATTACCAAAGGTTGATAACTTCATGATGTGGCAGTAATGGCTGAACTAAGGTCAACACAATCTATCTCAAACAGGGAGGGTGGAGGTACATACTCTTGTTAATCAACGGTTGGAGTACACCTTGGTGTTTAGAGCGGTTTCTCAAAGTTCCTGGAGTGTTTGAGTTTGGTCATTCAAAGTGAGACGCGTTTTCCACTGACACATTATTCCTCCACCCAGGCTGTTTTACCTCTGCTGCTATCCCAGGATTCCTGGCTGTGACAACACAGCCTCCGCCTCCCAAATGAAGATGGATGGGAACCTTGTATTGAGCACCTCTGAGACAAAGAAAGAGGGAGGGAGAGAAGGGCCAGTGAAAATGAGAGAAATAAAGAGTAGAAGGGACGGTAGGAAAAAGTAATGAGGAAAAAGGGGAGAGAGAACAAAAACTAGATGGACCGGGGGAAAGGGGAGGAGGGGGGGGGGGCAAAGGAAGACAGAAAGTAAAATAAAGACATGACAAAAAAAGAGAAAGAGGGGGAGATATATAATCTAGAAGGGAGGGTACCCAGTG
This sequence comes from Anguilla anguilla, assembly GCF_013347855.1. Taxonomy (NCBI): domain Eukaryota; kingdom Metazoa; phylum Chordata; class Actinopteri; order Anguilliformes; family Anguillidae; genus Anguilla; species Anguilla anguilla. Next base: position 38,021,018 of record NC_049207.1, read on the forward strand.
TGCACCAAAGTGTGGGAGGGCTAAATCTCAGATGAAATGTTTAGACACCAGAGAATTATACACAGTCTTCCCTGCACCCAGGAGCTGATCAGAGGTCAGATACAGGGACCTCAGGGATCTAAATGGCTCCTTGTCAGTGCAGATAAGCCAAAAAGTACAAACCAGCCCAGCCCTCCCACCCTGCCCTCCCCCCTCAGGCTGGAAAACCTATACCCCCACCCCCAACCCCCTCACCTAAACCCTACTTTCCCTGACTTTTGATCATCACCATCTGACCTTCGACCCCAGATGGTTAAGATCATGTGATAATGACCATCACTTACACGCCTCCTTATTGCCATTAGGACTGATGGGTATGAGCGTGAAACATGATAACCCATGCTTAAGATGATTTTTAGGAAAATGTTTTGTCTGCGGAATATCAATCATAATGGTTCAATATGACTGCTGTGTCCCATGGGGTCTAACAGATGTAAGGTTTTAAAAAAGGGAAGCATGTATTATCTAGTTCTCGTGGGACACCCCTACTCAAATGGTTGTGAAAAGCCCTGATTGCCCAATGAGGGAAATAAATGCCTAATAATTTGTTAATCTCCCTGTTTCCGTGAACCCTGAAGCATTAACCTCTTAAAGAAACTGGAGACAATGGCTTATTTTCTGAAGCACTGAGCAACTAAAGCTTTCATCAGTAATGAATTAATGCCAATATTATGACATTCAGGAAAACCTCCAGTACATTTACTACAATTTCTTATTTTCACATCCTTTCAATATGATTTCTAAGATTTGTTCTTAGACCTTGATCAAGGACAGAGCAGAGAAAATCTGTCAATAAGCCAGTAATAGATCTCTATAACATTTGGGACAAACACATATTTTGAAAAAACTTCTTTATTGCTTTAACAGTATGTTGGGGATCACTGTTTTGCTGTAGAATGGAGTGTTGTCCAATGAGTTTCAAGGTATTTGGTTTGGTTGAGCAGATACGATGATTCTGTACACTTCAGAATTCATTCTGCTGCCACTATCAGCGCTTGCATCATCAATGAAGACATATGAGCCAGTACCTCTGGCAGCCATACATACACCCAAACCATAACAACCCCATTACCATGATTCATCGCTGGGGGGGGGGGGGGTACTTTGTACTTTGTATTTTGAATAGTTCCTTTTGGCCTCCACACTTTGCTCTTTCCTTCTATCTGAAAGATGAAGATAAAGATAAAGATGAATCTTGCTCTCATCTGTCCATAATACCCTTTTCCAGAACTCGGTGGGCTCTTTTAGGTACTTCTTAGCAAATTGTAACCTGGCCATCCTGTTTTTGCAGCTAACTAGCAGCATCTTGCAGTGTAGCCTCTGTAGTTCTGTTTGTGAAATCTTCTGTGGACAGTAGTCACTGACACATCCACGCCTGCCTCCTGAAGAGTATTTCTGATCTGTCAAACAGGTACTTTGAGTTTTTTCTTCATTATGGTGAGAATTCTTTGGTCACCAACCGAAGAGAGGTTCCATGGCCTACCGGGCCTTTTGTGAATATTCAGCTCACCAGTGCACTTTTTCTTCTGAATGATGCTCCAAACAGTTGATTTTTGTAAGCCTAAGGTTTGGCCCATGTCTCTGAGTGTGTCTTCCTTATTACCTAGTTTCATAAAGGCTTTCTTGACTTCCATTGGCACAACTACGGTCTTTATGTTGAAAAACGCCAAAGGCATTTCAAAGGCAATCAAAAACCTAGAATCAAGACTAGATTCTGAAAGCTCTCTTATACCTGCACTAAGGAAGCAATTTAGCACACCTGACTAATCAGAAATACCTGTGCTGCCATTTGTCCCAAACATTATGGTACCTTGAAATGGGGGGAATATGTATAAAAAGTGCTGCAATTTCTTCAGGGTGAAACCAAAATGTACAAAAATACCTTATAATAAAAGCATATATCCATATTATTTAGGGGATGGGTGGGCAGGTGGTGGGTGGGTTCAAATCTGCTTTGGCCCCTTCAAAGGCTAGAGACGGCATTCGTTTTGCAGATACAGCCATACAGTTGGAGCACAGAATGTCAGCCATGCATTATGGTATGCCTCATTACATCTATTGTACTGCATCAATATGAAAGCGTTGCCTTGTCATTTGCAGTGAACCAATTAATCTGTCAATGAATCATCTCATGATATGGAATGTATCAACATTCCCTGAAAACAGCAGGCCCGCTGGACTCTGTCATTGACTTTGAAGTTGCTGTTACAAGGTTCAGCTAAAACATTCAAAGAGAGTGCCATTTTGTAATTTGAACCATTACAAGTCACCTCTGTAAAGCAGAAACATCCTTCTGTACCTCAGGCCAATACACTAAAATTGTCTTCATTTATCTTCTAAAAATTCAGATTATCCTCAGGCAGGAGGTAAATGGGACCTTTATTGACTCAACACCTGCTAATAATGCTAGTTAGTGGCTTAGACCGTCTGTGTGGTATTGATCCATGAGCTGCTATCTTACACACACACACACACACACACACACACACAAACACACATGCATGCGCATGCACAAACACACATACACACGCGTGCATGGACAGACACACGCACAAACATGCGCACACACATGCACACACAGACACACACAAATGCATGTATATACAGATACACACACGCACACACACACACAAGCACGCACACACACATATGCACGCATCGTCCTGCTGTTACAATGCCCCAAGTGATCACTGGGGCCCCAGGAAGGCTCAATCATCATCCAATCAAATTTGTTCTCTGGTATCGGTGCCTTTTAAATATGCCCATCAGTCTCTGAGGGGGTATCCTCCCTAACCGGATTACCCCATTATTACATTGATATTTGGAGATTTGGAGAGATTGGAGCTGACTGCCAACCAGCACGGATCTGCGCCGAGCAGGTGAACACGACTGGACTCAAGCTGAGAACACTAATATCAGCAGTCACATCTTCAAGGAAATTCAGTTACACGTGCTCCCCGGTGCCTCAGATTTGAAATTACAAGGCATTAGGTTTTTTATTCTATGCCATATTAGACGTTAAACAGTAATTTTATTTGATAGCTGGTTTCTCATTGTAAGATTGTGTTCACAATATGTGATTTAGCGAATGTACGGACCTGAATTACATGACAAAAAATAATAATTTTCCCACTTGATGATTTTTCCAGAAGATCACATATTCCTGCTGAAAATATTTAAAACTAGCTAGAAAATGTGTTATGAAAAACTTGGAATGTTATGCTAAAAACATGTAGGTGACCAGGCCATTCTTGTAAGGAAACATAATAAAATTAATCACATATTTTTATGACAAATAAACTCAAAATAGGAAAAGGAGTCTTATTCAGTGTCCTGTCATAAAGTGAACTGAACAGTCAGGGATCCATATAAAAGTCACACGTGTGCAATCTAGAATTTCTAAGAGCGGTTTAGCATTTTAAGGTTTTTGTCCACCTCACCCTGGATCTTGGATTTTGGAAGTAAGCCCCAAAAAATGAAAACGCTGTTGATGATGTCATAATCAACATAACACATTCACCAGTACCACCAATGACAATGCACGCAATGATGTCAAAATGAACAAATTCATTGGCCAATGGCAGCATCAACAGTGGCATTGATGATGTCATCATAAACAAACTAAAAAGGGAGGGGTGGGGGGGCGTTGGAGTGGCGGGATTGAGAGACAGGCAAAGAGAGAGAGTGTCTTTTAAAAGGATTCTGTCGGTTATTGACTGGTTGCAGTCTTCTGCTAATAGCCATTTAAAGATTATGGGCCTGCTGGAGGAAATCAAGGCCTCCATTGTGCTCCTTATTGCTCTCTGGCAGATGGGGGCTGACACCACAACACACAGCCTCCCTCCGGGCACGCTCAGTGTGCTCCCGCCTCCATCAGCACATCTCCTATTGAACCGCTGCTAATAACTGCCTATGAATTATTAATTTACACACTGATATTGGAGGCTGGGAGAAAGGAAAATGGGGGTAGAGTGTGTAGTGGGCGGGGGGTGAGGGGGGGTGGGGGAAGCACGGGGGAGGGGGGTGTGCAGTCTGCATGATTGGCACACTCCGTGCCATCCCGGGAAAGCCCAGGCCAAAGAGTCCCAGGGAACCCATTTCTCGGAACATGGCGGCCATTCCGATAACGGGCGTGGAGAGATAAAATATATATTCATTAAAGGGTAGACTGCTGATGAAATGAGGGCGATCCATTAGCAGGGTGGCCGACGGGATGAGCTGTAATGTTTCCCGATTTCTCTCTGGGCAGGACAGCTTTTAGTGGAGCCAAGCATGCTAGGGGGAGGAGGAGGTTTGGGAACTAAACTGCTTCAAATGCAAAGTTTTGTTTTACTGTAGGCCAATTCATCAGAACATGTTAGCATTTGAGTATTGTTCAGGACGAGCAACTACTTTTGCCTACACAATCCGGACAGATCGTCCCTCTGAGTCTTTACAAGAAGAATAAATTGCATAATAACTGCCCAATAGCTTCCTTTCATAACTGAATTACGGTAATTCCATTGTATTCTCCAGTCTATTAGCAAAAGCTTTGGCAGTTAGATTTTTTAAAATATTGTTCAACACAAGGTTTTCCTCAGTTACAGTAAGACATTGAACTCCAATTTATTGTCACCGATCAGAATCTTTTTATGTCAAGTCAAGCAGTCAAATGAGGGATATAGTGAAAGACACTGCATTGTGCTGTAGTGGGGTTTATTTTGTTTCTTCTGTCTACAGTATAGAAACAGCATTAATACTCCATATGTCCTTTGCATCAGATGCATGAGTGTAAAAGATTGTTCATACAGAATCTTAGCAATCCTGGTCTCCCTCTTTTTCATTTATAGTTGCCCTGCTTTCTTGTTGGTCATGTCCCAGATTGGATATGATTGCCAACATTTATTTGGCACACTAAAGGATTTGGGTCGGTCCCTTAGAGCATGTTTGCATGTTTGGCATTTTACTTGAAAAGGGGCAGTGTGGATGCAGGTTTTTGTTTTAGTAAACAGCATAATCTATTTATCAAGGTCTTGATTGAAGACCACGATTAGTTATTTAGTTGAATCAGGTGTCATAGTGCTGGGCTGACAAAAACCTGCACCCAGACTGGTACTCCTGGGATAGGACTGACTTAGAGTAATGCAACATCAATATAATGCAGCATTCGAGATGGGATTTGAGCCAATGATCGCCCTAGCTTGAGGTCAGTATCCAGTCATCACTGCATTACATTCCCAGTATTTTCCCACATTGAAACCAAAATTTAAGATTCAGTTTTCCCAGCCATTTGACGGTATAGTGTGCCAGCAGCAGAACCTGTAAACCTCACATCTATACAATTTCGGGAAGCCACTGAGGATGTTTCTCCGAATACCAGCCCTGTGGCAAATCTATTTTCACTTTGTTACAAAATTAAATACTCAGAGCGGTTGGAAAATTGAATTTCCTCTCAATTAAAAAACCCAAACTCTGAAAGAGAGAAATGAATAAGGCCCGAAGAAATGCGCATCTTCCCGCTTTGAGTTTTCATTAAGGAAGAACATTGATTGGCAGAAATGTATATCAGCATCATTACTGCATGCTGTCTTTGGCTATGGCGTGCCTTCTTACCTCTGAGAGTGGAAGGATGTATCAGGGTGATAGCTGGTACTTGTGCTTTTTGACACTATGAATGTGATCGCTCGCATTAGTACATGTTTATTTATTAATGTATTTATTTATTTTTTTGAAACATTTTTTTTAAAAGAGAGAAATATGTCTGGCCAAGTTTTTTTTTACCTTTAAAGTTGTGTGCGTATATCTATTTTTGGAGCGTACTAAGAATTTAGTGCACCAGATAACTGAAGGATCAAATCCCACCAGAAAATAGTGAGTGTGTGAATGTACATCAGTGTAGTGGTACAAATGCACACAAAAAAAGTTTACACATCTACACATCCCAAATAGGGGTCACAATTCGATGAAGAATCACATTTCTCCACTTACAGAATGTAGACAGAAACAACCAATTAAAAATCCCTACAGTAATTCTTATTTCAACCAGGCCAAGCATCTAAAAATCAGCCTTGAATTGAAGCCATGGAAACAAGCCAGCTCTCGTCTCCTTGCATCATTACTTTATTTTAGCACTTTGTCAAAAGCCAAGAAAACTCCTATCCACACACAGCCAGATTTGCTTAGAGTATTGCTTCCAATGTTGGTGAAACCTGAGCAGATTAAAGTGGTTCTTGTCGAGGAAAGGGTCAGGGAAAATAATGAGCAACACTTTGAAATGAGGCCTGCCATATGGGAGAGAGCCAGTCAGGACAACAACAAGCTCGATTTGCAAAGGGGGCGATCATTCTGTTAGCCGGGATGTTTTCTCCCTATGATTTACCTTACTGGCAAGAGGGATCTATACTCACATCTGCAGTACAAGTCTAGCAGTGCTTTTTCTCTTTCTCTGCTGGCTTGTGTAATCAGTCGATCCTCAGGGAACCGTATTCACTACCTGATAGAACACCTCTGTCCCTTCAGTCTTGCCCCAATGTTGATGGAAGAAGTGGAGGGATGTCATAATCATCATCATTATCATAATCCCCATCATCATCCTCATCGTCCAAAACATTCTCCTCATCATCAACAATGTAAATATCCTCCTCATCTTCATCACCTTGATCAGAGTTATCATCATAATCACCACTATCATCATCATCATAATGTAATTACATTATTTGGTGATGGTCACTGTCGTGGTGGTAATATGATCAGTCACCATCATTGCAAGGAAAAATTGTAAATAATATTACAGAAGCATACTAGAGGACATGGATACTCAAGTCTGGACCTCAAATCCAAATGTGGCCCTGGTTTCCTCTAGGTAATTAACTGAACAATTAGTGCTACTGATCGGCCAGACTGTATTCACACCTGACTCCCAGGTAAAAGGAGGGTGGACCTCTAGGGCCATGATTTGAGTAACAGGGCTATAGATTATTTTGATTCTAATACTGTAAATATGATGCAATATATTGGAAAGTGTTATGTTTTACAGCAGGGATAATGGTCGGGCCAATATTAAACCACTATCAGTTCTGATAGCCCTGATTGTTCATATGCCAGCAGAAGGTATTCTAACATACCTATACAATACATACATAACTGTACCTGAAAGAACGGATCCATATTAAAGGAGGTACAGCAAATGGACAACCTGAAGCCAAATCAATTTTTCTGTTGCCGCTTATTTAAGATGATGTTGCACTTCAAATGGTAGCAACCAATGGGAGAGCATGTGATGGTGAGGGTGCGAGCTGGGGTGGGTGTGTGGGGGGGGGGGGGGGGTGATAATAGAGGCATTTGAAATGAACACCATCTGGGTACAAGAAAACAAACAAAGCATAAGCAGGAACCAGCGTGTTACTGCCCCGCCCACTCTCGCGGTCAGGTGGAGGCCATGAATTGACGTTCTGTCATTAAAGGGGTAAACCCCCCCCCCCCCACACCCTACTCCAGCCCTTGCCCCCAAGGGGCCAGATCACTGCCAGAAATCTACAGGCTTCTGGCAAGCTGACAGTCACCCTTGCTAATGGCCCAAGCTGTTTATTCTGTACTGCCTGGAACTGGATTAGCCGAATAATTAAGGTTAATGATCCGCCGGCATTGACTGGTGGATCCGTGGTCATCCATTGTTGGCAGGTCTCTACAGACGTAGACTGAGTTGAATGGCTTTACTTACTAACGGAAAGGGCCGGATAAACATAGTGACTGGGGTTGCCATGGTAGACAGGAATGAAATTAAATCTTTAATACATTGTAAAACATTTTTAAAAATCTTGAATAGAAACCAATGTGATGCCAGAGTAACTTGGGGGCCTGGGGTGAAATTCCATGGAACTTTTACCTGGTGTCATAATTCTACATCTGTGGGACTTCCTTGGCAATCCAATATTGGGTCATAGCCTATATTTCCCACTAAACCTAGCTCACAATAGTACCCAAGGCTGAAAAAAGCTAGCAAACTGCTTGGATATCAGTTATTCATATTGGATATTAGTTATTGTACCAGAAAAAGATTTTAATACAGAAAAGTTACGGAGTTACTGTAACATGTAAATGAACAATGATATATATAATTGTATGCATTGAATTATACTTATAAAACATATAAAAAACACAGAAAGCCATCAGAGGTCATGCTTTACAGTAATTTTACAATAGCTAAGGGGTGTTCTTAGGCATGATGTGAAGCAGATTATACTAGTGCGAAAGAGAAGTACAATGTGTTAAGCTGCTATTACTGCCATTAGTGAACTTTTTACTGTGCATGCTATTCGTTTTCTCTATGGCAATAAATTGCCAATGTGCCATCTCATGTAAGTTATTTTTCATGCTGTCAACACAAATAAAAAGATCTTGTAATAAAATGTAACTGATAAAGTTAAAGATTTTAATGCGTGAAGAAAAGTATTAATCCAGCCCAGTTATTCTTCCTATTTTATGTTTTTTGAAAGCTTTATCTGTTTATTTCTTCATTGTGTATGGATGGTTGTCTGCTTTGCTGTTAAGGTATTTTCTATTTGAAAAGAAACTTTTTTATTAAGATGATACCCTGTCTTTGATGTGTTTGGCAGTGGTTCTTTTTGCAAATGGAATGTAGTTTCTCCCATTTCACTCCTCTAATGGACTCTGAAGCCTCACATCTTGGTTGAGTTAAGAAACCACTTGCAGAACATGATTAATAATGGTTATTCTTTCTTTTTTTTGGCAACTTTTATACACTTAGACACTTTTACATTGTAAAAGTTGCTCGCATCCCTACGTAAATGGAAGAACAGTGCAACCGGAAGGCGGGCGAGGCACACCTTGCATTTAATATCAGAGTGAAAAGGGGAAAATACAAATTTACATTTGAAATTAATTTCGCCTTGCCGCGTCGCTTGGATGCAGGAGAGATCCCGCCGCTGCCTTGCCAGTGGATGTTGAACACGACTCCAGATGGGGCGAGAAACAAAGGAAACTCTGTCGTACCAGCTCTCTCCTCCGGGCATCCTGCAGATGTCGCGATCAGATAGAGTCCTCAGAAGGTTAAACACGCAGCCGACGGTGAGAGACGAGGCGTTTTCTGTCACTAAACCCCATCTCGCCCTGTGCACCTGCATTCTGAGCGCTTGCAATTCTGCAGAATGTAGCACTTGTCCGTAATCCACAGAAAATATTTGTTATTGAATGCGCCATATCATATTTGGTCATTTTTTATGTTAAGAGTGAAAAACTGCATTTTTACATTTAAATGTTACTTTATTTGAAGTCAGGTTGCTCTGTTCAAAGCCTCTGTTTCTCTGTATTCGTGGGTTTCTCACATTTTGCCAAAGACAGACAAGAAAAAAAAACATCTGGGATTTCCTCCCTGACGGTAATACTCAGAATAAATCATCTTTATTGTAACCTCTTTTATCTAATTATGGTCCAAGGCTAGTTACATGGAACAAAATGCTTTTTTCTTTTGAAAAGAAACAGACCCCTTTTTTTCTATATACATTGATCAATTTAAAAAAAGACACAAAAAACATAGCTAAAAGAGCTAGATCTTTCTCAGGTTCCTCTTTGAAACTAACTGATAATACAGGCAAAAAGGGTTCTTGAAAATGTGAATTTTTGGAAAATCAAATCACTAGCAATGGAAACAAATTTAATGGCACAAATGATGGAACGCATCTGCGTTAAATAAATTACCCTCCTTGTAACACGGTTTTAATGTCTCCATTTCGGACACATTTTCCAGCCTTTTCCTGTAATTTTTGAAAGCGTTTTTGGTGTAATAAAATATCACTTTTTGTGCAATTGTGCATTAAACACTCATAGTCTCCATGCATTTTTCTCATAATCACTTTAAACCTCCCCGCCCCCATTTCCCAAAGCACTTTGCTCAACTTCCGTTAAGATGACACCAGCCTTGCAAGCACAGGAAATGGAACGTGTCTTCTTCCCCTGCTCTGGAGGCCCTGCATCATGATGTCACTGTCCGGGGAGCTGACCCTTTCCCTGGGACAAGTTGCAGAGCGCTCAAAAGCCGCGTAATGCAGATCATTACCCACAATGCCCCAGGCGGAACTGGCCCCCATGCGGCCACGGTGGCTCCAGTTGATCCGCCATGCCTCTTGTGCCACTGCAAATCCCCATGATTCTCAGATCGTCCACTTAATCCCATCAGCACCCGGTGAAAGACTGTATTTATTACACAAAGCCAGCTTTGTAACGGCCATGAATATGAACCGTGGAAAAGATCAGCCTGCTTGCAATTCACACTCCAAAGGCGCTTATGGGCTTCTTTCATGGATGTGTGAAGATGTTTAGGCTTACTGAGTCAGTTGGACCAAAAAGTCATGTCAGAACAAAAATGACTGATGACATAGTATTTCTTTCCAGAGCTTCTGGTAATAATGTCATACTGCCAAATAAGAAAATAATACCAGCACACTGCTATTATGCTTAAGTGATTTGTTCAACTAAAATCCGTGAGGAGTGACAACATTCTGACCATTTTGGTCTTCATCAGGTGAAGATGAAGGGCAAATAACAGGAAATTATTCCTGTAATTTACAGCCTACCTAAAATCCACAAACCCTTTGACGAAGACCAAAATGGTCAAAACGTTGTCACTGCTCACAGATTTTAGTTGAATAAATCACTTGGGAGCATAATAGCAGTATGCTGGTATTATTTTCTTGTTTTGCATTGTTCTTCTTCTTTGTTACCAGGCACCTGTGCTAAATTTTGGATGTGCGCATGCCTCTATTATAATTATGAGTCTTTAATAATGTCATACTACCACATTAAAATCCTTTATTGTATTAATCCCTTCAATACCAGTAACACATCTGTCATTTACAAGATTACATCCGAGGGAAGAATTGTGGTTACAGTCAAAGGACTGTGTGCAAAATGGTAATTTGTAAATAGTTCAAAACAAAGCAAAAATAAAACAAGACAAAACAGATACCATGATATTAAGCCTCTTTTACTCGAGAATGGCTCATTTGGTTAATAGAGGAGCCTCACAGCCCCGGATCAATGGATGCACAATTGGCGATTGCATCACACGAGAATGGAAGGATTCACTCGGGCAGGATTCAACATTCATTGCTATCAGGCCACCCCTGCTGGTCGGTTGAAAATGACAGTCAAAAGCTGCACGTGAAAGGTCTTCCTCTGACTCCACTCTGTTCAAGCTTAACAGTAAAGCATGTGAAGAAGCAACTGGCAACACTACATGTTTAGGAGGGGAACCGTGGATGTCCACACTCTCCTGAATCGGCAGTTGGGTTCGCAGGACGAACGCGGCTGTGGTTGCAGACAACTGGACATTCCAAATTGGGCTGAGAATTGGATATACTCAGCTCGGCTTTGGGTGCCAAATTATTATTTTTTTAAACGAATAAATAAAGCCTATTTATTCAGCTGAGATTTTAAATTAGTTTATTTTCTCCGTATATAGCCCACCATAGGTGGGTTTGGTATTGGTCATTTCACAACCATGTTTCTTATGTAAGTTTATATTTTAAGAAGTCAGCGATCTACCCGTTTTGTTACTTGCCAATCAGAACTGAACTTGAAGTGAATATCATATAGAATGGACAGACGATGTCAGACCTCCTGCTCTTCTGTTTAGAAATGCTATACTTCAGACCTCCAGCTCTTCAGTTTAGAAATGATATACTTTACATCAAGAGCATATCATATGATTTTACTGTTTAGAAATCTGAAGAAAATATTAAGGAACATCTTTATACTGAGGCTCGATTAAAGCTTTTAATGTGAAGAAACAGTGATTTTGCAGGTCTCTAATATATCCCCTGCATGTCTGTGCCCACAGTGGGAGGTGGGAGGCACCCTGCTTTCAATTCTGTCGCCTCCCCTCTAGTCTTCAATCTTCTGTCAGCTGCAGAGAAGAAGCCTGGGCTCAGTGGCACCATTTCATTTCATTTTTTTTTTTTTTTGTTTACGTGTTTTAATTAATGTCAAAAGCAACTGAAATCCTACTACAATACCTGACAGGCACAATGATCCAGACTTTCTTTTAATTAAAGAAAGTGAGAAAGAAACAAGAGGCTATGACTGAGGCCTGACTGGCAGAAGGCCCAGAGCTATGTGTGCGTGAGTGTGTGTGTCTGTGTGCTTACGTATTTGTGTGCGTGTGTCTGTGTGTGTGCGTGTGCTTGTGTGTGTCTGTGTGTGTGCGTGTGTGTGCGTGTGTGCGCGTGTGTGTGTGTGTGTGCGCGTGTGTGTTCGTGTGTATGTGTGTGTGTGTGTGTGTGCATGTGTGCTTATGTATTTGTGTGTGTGTGTGTGTGCGTGTGCTTATGTGTGTGTGTGTGTGTGTGCTTATGTGTTTGTGTGTGTGTGTGCGTGTGCTTATGTGTGTGTGTGTATGTGCTTATGTGTTTGTGTGTGTGTGTGCGTGTGCTTGTGTGTGTGTGTGTGTGCGTTGGGGGGTGCTGCAGTGAAAAGGTTATCAGCAGTGTAACACGGTGTGCAGAATGCTCCAACTGAGGGACTGTACTAACCCACTGACAGTTGGGTGTTGGGGCTTCACTCATCGACTCTCACAGGAAATGAGAAGAGCACTCATAGTGTATGGTTACCATGGGGATTCCAGGCATAAAGCTGTTGGAGCAACTTCAGTTTTAGAGCTCTGGAGGACCACCTAATGTATACTTTACAGTAGGATGGTTTAGTTCCTGCTCTGTAGGGCTACAGTACCTCTAGGGCTACTAAATCCTCAGTTCAGCATGGCAGTAGTGTCTGAAGGATTTCATGCCAGCTTGGCACTTACCAAATGCAGTTTGTATTCTTTGCCAGAACAGTCCAGTTAAAGTTTAGCCTTGGAAAGGCCTCCGTTTAGCATAATTCAGTTTTGAAATAATAATACACATTTATTGCTGATTATTTACTTCAGAATTATTGTTAAGTGAAAATATATGGTTTTTTAAAACAATGATAGTAAGTGACTACTTTCAGCATGTTGTATGCTGTCCTTTCCTTTTTCCCTTTAAATTGCATTTCTTTGGTGTCCGGAGAAGTTAGGATCCTTCTGAAGCACATCAGCCTACATTCAATCAATATTTGTCCTTAGCTTTGACTTACAAGTAATTGCAAGTGTTACAGCTCTTATTGACAAATTCAGTGTTTGTGGAACTTGGCAAAATGTGTTTGTGCAGAAAAAAAAATAATAAAAATTGAATTGTAAGGCAGAGCTGAGGTCAAATGTCGAGTGAAACCAGAACTTTGTTTACAATATTAATCGCAATCTTCTCAAGAACATATCAAAGGGTATTTTGCAGAAAATGGCTCATCACGCTTTTTGAGTTGAGCCGAACAGCAGGATCTGAAATAGGACACGGGATTTGAGCAGCATGGCTGTATTTTTTTTTTTTTTTTTGGGGAAAAAAGGCCCACATCTTCCTGTCCCCCGGAGCTCAGAATCACAGGCCAGCATGTAAGGGCAGCCTTTACGTACCAGCATGTTTACACCCTGCGCCCGTAATTGAACACAAATCTTTCAGATAAAAGGCAGCGCAAAAGATTAATATTGTTGTCAGCCCACATTGGCTTTAGCCACACTTTTAGAGGGATTCTGGCCTTGAGAGCCAAGAAGCTACTGTTTTTTCTTTTCTTTTCTTTTTCAAATGTAAAAAAAAAGCTCAAAATGTACATTTATCTTTAAGTGAATTTAGCAGTGGTCAAATCAGTAAATACTGCAGTTATTTATTATGCTAATTGATGGGAGATATAAGATTTAAAAAACTGTGACTTTTTGGTCATAGCGAAAACAATACATAAATAAATAAACAAATAAATAAATAACATAAAGAGAAAGATAGTATTTCGGAATGTTTTGGGAGCTACGTTAGAAACTCTTGGTCGTAAGCTCGATAGCTGTTGTACACTCAAGCATTATACTTAAACTGAACTGCTTCAGCTGACGTATCCAGCTGCATAAATGGATATTATGTAAATAATGCAAGCTGTGTAAGTCACTTTGAATAAGAGCATTGGATTTGCGTTTAAATATAAAAATTAAAAAGTTATGCTGAAATGACTGGTGACTGAGCTATGGCTTACATAGCGGTTGTAAATTTGAAAAATAATAGGTGAATTAATGAATATTGACTAAATGTATATGTGCCTTGTTTAAAAAACAAACAATATAGCATGTGCTATTGTGGCTTGGCTTGATTTTGGACTTGTGTGCATGACTAGTAGTTCCTGTGTGCATGACCAGACCACTATGACCATTCCTGATGAACAAAAACATGTGAATGAGTGCTTTCAAAAGATATTAACAGGCGTACAAGTGAACACAGCTGGTACATACTCTTGGCTAGTAAACTAGGGCATCTAAATATATTTACAAGTGAACAAACACACATGGTTAGGGAGAATGGCAGACCAAGCCAAGAGGTCTCTGGTGATAATTTTCAAAGATGCCCAGTTTTGTGAAACGGTCACTGCACAAGCGGGTGTTTGCACTGTCCATGCCAGTGTAGCCATAGCTTTTCAAAAACACCACCTATTTTTTTCTGATAATTCTTAGGACACTGAAAAAATGACAACATAACGTTACTCTCAACCTCATTCTCTATATTTATGCATCCAGGGAGGGCACCTATAGTATGGGGAACATTCGGCATGTATGCTGTGAAAATGGAGGTTTGATAACCAAACGAAACAAGATAACAAAAAGAAAACTTTAGCTCTACAGCTCTTAGGGTTATACAAGGTGGGAGAATGAGTCGATTGGAGAAGTAGAGAGACTGGGAGTAGAATAAGATTGGTAGAGGGATTAAGACTGGATAAATTGCAAAATAACTACAACTAATTATTACAAATGTCTATTCATAACACGGACAACGATGGCAAAGGAGTGTTTTGCTCAAACTCAAAGATGCTGTTTTAGTGGAACAGAATACTTTTATTTGCCTCAAACTATGGGAAGAGATATGCATGAGACTAAAACATTTTTTTAACCCCTTTATGTCAGGTCCTTCATGGCATCATGAAGGACCTGGACCAATAAATGTAAGTCTACCCATTTAATCCCCACATAGGAACAGATGGAAATGTTTACACTGATATAAATCGATATTGCAATGCAATTGATTTCTCATACTGTTGCTGTTGCATAACACATACCATAATAACACCACACAATGTAGTCTGAAGCTATTCACAGATTTACATTTACAATAATTTTAAGGATGTCATAGATGATGTTCCCAGCTCAGAAATCAGCCCCAAGAAACCCCATCAGTTGTTCCTATTTTGTTTGTCTGTTTGGCATTGTAATCATGAGCTAATCAAAATTGAGAGAGTGAAATCGAAACTGTAAAATTTCAAAAGAGGAAAAAGAAAATAGTACCAGTTAAAAAGTTCCCTTTCATTTTGTGCAGAATTTCATTTGGTGCAGAATTCAATTTTGTTATCTGGAAAACTGAAGCAAGATGAAAAGGGAATCACCAAACACATTAAATGACTACAAGCACACAACAAACAGGGCCGCATAAAATGCTGTGCAGGGCAAGCATTTCCAACAAGAACTAAACAGCTATCAATCACAATTGGCAAATGCATTAGCAGTAATTATTGTGAATATGATTGCCGTATAATTATTGAATTGCGGGTGTTAATGCCTTTTAATCTATTAGCGTTCCAATTAAGCTAAACTAGTTCATAACTTCCAGGAAAGCATTGAAGGGGTGGTTAAATTGTACACCGCTTGGAATTCATTTTAAAGATGTTGTTACTTTAGTTATTGGGATGTGCACAGTCATAACATAAGCATTCACATGCACCAGATAGAATTCATTGGAAACACATTACAGTCCAAACCACAATCTTTTAAAAAAATCTTTTTTAAATGACTAATTCATCCATTATATTCTAAAAAAATACTTTGCCTTGACACAAGATTAGCCTCTGATTTGAAGTATTGTTTCTTTATTGCTTTGTGACAGCAACATATTTGTAATAACAGTGTATTAATGAAGGGAGCAAAACTCTATGCAATTCCTGTGAAATACAAGCATGGACACTATGAAGAGTGTACAATACCAGTGTAACATACGCCACCTGCAGGAGACAGTAGGTAGACACCATGATGGACAAGCACATTTTAGCTGTCGCTCATCCAAGTACCAAACAAGCACATGGAAAACAGTACGCATGTCAATGATAAATATTATATCAATGTACTGTTCTTTAATTACTCATTGCCTCTGCACCTAAGTAAAAAACCACGAGCAAAGCATACAGTATGTGAAATATATAATTCATACACAAATCATAATTTAACAAATTTTCTTGGTTGATATAAGTACTGAGTATGAGGCACATTGACATTGTGATTTTTTTTCCTTGTGCTATTGAAAACAAATAATAATTGACCTGCAATAACCTACAGTTTAGCCTGTAGCTCCAGTAACTCTGAACGATATTGTTGCTCTTCAGACAATTATTTCCCTTTTTTTACCTTACAATACCGCCAAGTAGAGAATGAAGAATATCCTCCCTGCTCAATAGGCATTTGACTGCCAGCAGACATTCTATAAGTAAATCTCCTTAAAGCAGGAGTCAGTTATGGAACATAAACAGTCAATATCTCTCCATTGATTGTTCCAGCGTATATTCATTTATGTATTGACTACTAAACATTAAAAGGCTTTCACAGATGACAGCCTCCCATTCATCAAAGCTGGTAACATTTGTAGCCCACATTGCCTCTGAATACGTTAGCTTTGATTTCACAGCTTAAAGGTCAGATTCCAGCTCTAGCATAGAGCTCAGATTGCAGCTAAATTACTTTTAAGCCTTTTACATAATTATTTAAACTCAACTCCACACAGCAAAATGAGCAATTAAGTGAATATGATAATAAGGTCATTTATTTTATTTTAATTCATTGTCACTTTCCTTTAGTGTTTTCCACTACATGTAAAACTTGACATTGATTTTAAAGAGAATATTTGCTCTTTTTTCTTTCTTTTGAAGAAATAATTACATTTTCACACAAAACAATATAGCATCTTTAATTCAGACAAGTACTAGGTTACACTTGTATAGTCTTGCAATATTTTTATTTATTTTACAAAATCATTTCTTGGGAATCAAAGGAATGAGAAGAGGACAAATTGTTCCACTGTCTTCTTACAGTCATTTTCATTCACATTTTGCACTGCACAGGGATTATACATTCTATAGTGCAGCAAAAAAAGAAAAACAGGAAAAAAAGCAAACAAGGCTTGTGGACATGGTTAAAAAAAATGAACTCTCCTTAGCTGTGGTGGATTTGACTGAAACTACCAATTGTTTTAATTGATTTGTTTACGGTCGCTCTTCTGGCGGACCTGTCCACATTTAATTGCTCCGAGTTCGGTGATGAGAGCGAAGAGACTCCTTCTTCTCCCGGGGCTCCGGGCCTTTTCACCCCGCCTCTCCGAGAAGCAATTAAAAAAAAAACGAAGACATTCGCCCCTTCTTCCGATATGAAACGCTCCCTCTCCCTCTTCGCCGGGGTCAGACAGCCAAGCTGGTAATATAAACCCTACTTTATTGAGACATCCATTAATCGACGCCTTCTGCCGGCGACCCTTGACCCCGGCTAACCCCCGGAACATCATGTTACCGGCCGAGCGAGCCAGCTGCCTCGCCCATCTACCCGTCCGCACTCTTCGGCGGGGTCCATCCAGGCTGGCAGACGCTCCCCCCCCTCGAAAATAATCATTAAATGTCTTTGGATTGCCCAGAAAGAGGACCAGGGGACCCCTTTATGCACCACTGCTCCGACATAAAGGGGAGACTTTCGCGCGGGCAAACGCAGGAATAGTGTTACACGGACTTCAAAATTAATCATTTCGAATACCGGGGTGACTTTGAGCTTGTTTGGTAATCCAGCTGCCGCAAGGTGTTAGCTTGACAGGGGGAGGCAAAGAGAGCCGCGGCGAGGAACCTGGGCAACGAATCGCTTAAATAAAAATTTTATGTGCAATGGAAGCTTCTGCCTGGGAGTGTACACGATGTAACTTTATATGAGCGGTCGCCTGCGTGAGACAAACTGCGACTCGCCGCTGAAACGCCCGGCTCGAGGACGAGTCGAGAGCGCTGAAAGAAGACACCTGATTGTATTGGTGCCGAAACCTTTAAGCTGTTGTCACCTCACTGACTGATTATGAGCTATTACCTCCTCTGTTGGAATCCTAGCCGAATAGATTGAATTCGGATTGATTTCCGCCCAGGAAAGAGGGAGGGGAATTTAAAGCCTTTTTTCTTAAATTGGGTATTCGATGTGTGCTGATCCTGGTCGGCACACACCCCCCTCCCCACGGGATCTTTTATGGGGCAATAATGGCGGTTGGCCATCCAGTCTCGTCTCCAACCAAGGCCATAACCCTGCATTTGCTCTGAGTGCTTTTCTATTATACATTGATAGCCGAGCATCGATCAATATGGGGAAACAGAGAACCCTACAAAACCAACTTCTGAAAGTGTAAAAGACCTCTTAATACCGGGGCTTTCAAACAGCTTAACCTATGTGCTTTTTTCATTCTCCTTCAGGGCCTGGTTTTTGAGGACACTTATAAGGGTGATCTAACAGTGATACCTTTTATTCAGCGAGATGAGAGGCGCTAGAGGTGAATCCTTAAAAATCAGTTTTTTATCATACCATACCACTGGTATGAAAATGATTAAATCAAACAAAATATGTATGGAATATATTAATAATTTCATTATAAGTAATTGGCAACTAACATAATTTTATCTTTTCATCATTATATAGAGTGAGCTCTATAATGTTGGTTCTGGACTACACAATTTTAGATTTGTAATGAAACATTCACATGTGGTGAATGTACAGATTTTAAGCTTTTATTAAAGAGTATTTTTGTGCATTTTGATTTCACCATGTAGAAACTTTTTATACATACCCCCCTAATTCAGGGCACCATAATGTTTGGAACAACTGGGTTTATAGATGTTTCTGATTAGCCAAGTATTTTCAATTCCTCTCTTAGTGCAGGTATAAGAGAACTTTCCGTAAGTTTTGATTCAACGCTTTGGATTGCCTTTGGAGTCAGTTATTGGTGTTTGTCAAGATGAAGACTAGAACTGTGCTAATAAACAGCCAGGAAGTCATTATGAGGCTGGGTAATAAGGAAAAACAGTCAGAGACATGGGCTAACAAAAATCAATTGTTCTGAACATCATTAAAAAGAAAGAGAGTACTGGTGAGCTCAGTATTTGCAAATGGCCTAGTAGGGTGAGGAAGACCTCTACAGTTGGTGACCAAATACTTATCACCTTATTGAAGTAAAACCCCCAAACACCTGTCCAACAGATCTAAATCACTCTTCAGGAGGCAGGTGTGGATGTGTCAGTGACTACTGTACGCAGAAGACTTCAGGAACAGAACTACAGAGGCTACATTGCAAGATGCAAACCACTACATTACACTACATCGGTTACAGTTTGTTAAGAATTAATAAAAGAGCCTGCAGAGTTCTGCAATAAAAAGTCCTGTGGACAGATGATTCACATGTATCAGACTGATGGCCAAAAGGAACTCCCCAAGATCCAATGCACCCCCCTCATCTGTGAAACATGGTAGGTGTTATGGTTTGGGCATGCATGGCAGCCAAAGATACTGACTCACATGTCTTCATTGATGGGATAACTGCTTATTGCAGCAGCAGATTGATTTCTGAAGTGTACAGAAGCAAAGTATCTGCTCAAGCTCAACCAAATGCCTTCAAACTCATTGGACCACACTGCATCGTACATTATGCCAATGATCCCAAACATTCTGCTAAAGCAATAATGGAGCTGTTCCAAGTTTAAAACTAGGAAAATTGTTTGCTGACTTCACCTAAACTGAATCCAATTGAACATGTGTTTCATATGTTATGCTGAGGATAAAACAAGCTGGCTGCAGTACAGACCTGGCAGCATCACCAGAGAACATGCTCAGCACCTGGTGGTGTCTATGGGCCACAGACTTAAAGCAGTCATTGCATGGTAAGCATATGTGACAAAGCAATAAACAGGAATACCTTCATTTTCAGAAGATTCATATGTCTCAAACATTATGGTGCCCTAAAAAGGGAGGGGGGTATGTATAAAAATGTCTGTAACTTCTACAACTCCAACTGTAACTTCAACTTGGTGAAACAAAAGTGTATAAAAATACCCTAAAATTAAATCTGACAATCTGCATTTCAACCACATGTAAATTGTTTGATAAAAAATGTAAAATTGCGAAGTGCAGAGCCAAATCAAGAAAAACATTATGGCGCTCACTGTACGTGTGTGTGTGTGTGTGTGTGCCTTGTGTGTGTTGGGGGGTGCTGCGGTACAAAGGTTATCAGCAGTGTGACACGGTGTGCAGAATACACATTTTGAGGGCCTTTACTCACCCCCACACTGACAGTTTGGTGTTGGGGCTTCAATCATCAACTCTCTCAGGAGATGAGAAGAGCACTCATATGGTTGCCGTGGGGATTTAATTTTCTATAACATATTTAAATGCATCAAAACAAACATTCATCAGTTCAATCATCCCAAAACACAGCAATTCATACTGGAGTTAACAATGTGTGCTTGGATTTTTGATCACAGGACCACAGAAAAAAGAGACTCTGAACAGGACAAAACACATGATTTTTATTTACAACAATGACCATCACACTTACCTTTCATCTAATAATTATCTTAAATGCCCAATGGAGCAACCCTTCTGTCTTTGTCCAACTCCAAAAAACAATTAAACAAGACAAGATAAGAGTTTGACATTTTGATGACAAAACGTGTTTTGTCAGTGACACACAAGTCGTGTTTTGTCAGTAAGACACACAGTAAGACAAAGCACTAGGGACCTCTGATCTCTTCTCTTTAAGGGAACTCTTCTTTTTCTTTGTTTCTTTTTAAAGAGAGGGGACATAAAACAATGCTAGATCAAAAATTGTCTTTGAGAGTATTTTAATATGTAAATCCACTTGACAAGCCCTCATAGTCTTCATCGTCTTCATCTTCCTCATCATCTGAAAGGTCATAGACTCCTTTTTGTGGTTTTTGCAGCTGATGAGTCAGTTGTGCGTCTACAAAATAGAGGAAAATGCATAAGTATCATATTATAAATCCTGAAAAGTATCCACTGTACCAAAAAAAATCTAAATTCTATACATTTATCACAGTGGATCATTTTTAATACTACATTTTTATATTTATCCAAAGCGATTCGCTCTGCTTCTTATTGCGGTGCTTATTTTTTTATCAGATCTTTTATAAAAAATATAATACATTTTTATATATTTCAAATCAATTTAATAATATATCTAATTTCATATAACAGTCAATTCATTTCACAGCCAAATACTAAATCCAAAGAATAGAAAAAATGGGCTCTAAAGTTGAAAATGGCCCATTAAAACTTGCTTATAGTACTTCATTTATACAGTATTCACACATAAGTCTGGCATAATGCATCCTGAGTGCTCTACTTATAAGAATCACCTATGGTAGAATTAGACACTAATAATGATCTAATTCTATGAGAATCCAATTCACCAAGCACAAGGAATTTGCTTATAAGATTCAATTAATCTTGGAGGAGATGTGAATCACATATAGTGTGACGCCGTATTTTTCATTTTCATTGGTGAATTAATTTGCACAGGTCTCTGATCAAACTATTCTAATTCCAGGAAACTCATGGATGCCATACATAGTGAAATAAGAAAAACATTTTAAAACTGCACGTTATTTTCCCACATAGCAGCCCATCTGGAGTGACCCTTTCAAGGTTCCCCTGTGATAGACAGCCAATAGAGACAATTCCGGGAAAAAAATGGATTCGGAAAGATCCCGTTCCACAGATAGCTGGGGACGGAAGCGCAGACGTCTAATCCCATCAGCTCTTGTGTACTTCAAAAAACCGCCAGCCATCACTAATGCACCTTTCTCCCCAGGACAAAGCCCAAGGCGCTGTCGCCTTATCTCTGCTCCACAAAATTTCTCGGAACGCCAAGTTCACTCTCGCTCTCTTTCAGATGAAGGGTCCGATAGAGGCATCGATCGTTGTCTGTCATTGATACCGACGTCTACCCTTGACAGGCGAGAGTACATTTAGTTTATTTGAAATGTCTCTATGGCACCATTGGCCAACGTCCTGGCCCATAAAGGAAAGACGCACTGTGAGGAAATCATATGCGCTACAACAGCCCCATGTCCCAGTCTAAATGTGATGTGATGTGATGCTAATAAGTTGAGAAATAAAGGACTGGCACAAACTTCTGTTGTATAGCTTTAGGTGTATGGATTTAGTTTCACATTGCATTTTATTGCTGTAGTTTCTTATCATGTTTGTATGAGACGTACCAAAAATCTATCCCTAGTAGACTTCTGGGAAAGCCTGAGCCGGGAAATGCTATCAAATCAAACATGCATACTGTCAGCCCTGGCAGGTCAAGCTTTGGTCAAGAACATACAGAACGTGTTACACTCCACTATGTACAAGCATACAGCTGGTTAGAGTACCCACTTTGAGGCTGTTTTTCAACTTGTTTAATTTGTTGATATACATTGAAATCTAACAAGTGAGGGGCAGTAGGTCATCAACTTCAGGCTTAGACAAAACAAAACCTCACCCTCACTGTTAATTGGCATGCCCCAAGGGCAAAGTTGAATGCCAGTCCATTGGTGTTGTGGGGGTGGCGGGTGAACTTGTATAACTCTTACGTAAATCCAACATTCTGTTCAACACCATTCAGCCTCAGTCAGACATACCTTTCTCCACAACCTGCAATCTGGCTGACGCGGACACCTCCCCGAACTTGTTCTTGGCGGTGCAGGTGTATACCCCTTCATCGGCCCTCCGGACCTTCTGGATCCGGAGCCAGCCTGTCAGTTCAAAGCGTCGGGGTCCTCCTTGTGCCTAATAATTACAAGGAGGGTAAGAACACCACCCCCCCATGGAAAATTAGCTTGGCAGTAGCTACTAGGGCACCCATTATGTCACGATGTTACATTATTTACTTACTTAGCAGACTATCTGATCAAGGGAAACTTGCATAACTTCCTTTTTTTCATGTTGTCCATGAACACAGCTGAATATCTGTCGCAGCAATTCAGGTTAAATGCCTAGCTCAAGGGAGACTTCACGAGAATGAAGGTAATGGAAGTGAGTATATTTTGGTCATATTTTTCCCCTGTATATTGTAAAACACTTAATGTACTGCACTAGTCAGCAGGATCCAATTATGTATTGCAACTACAATGATGTTGGTTTTCATGTGGAATTGTTTAAGTGTAGCCTACTGGTATTTTATTCATTTTTATTTGTCCTTTATTTTTACAGGTAGTCTCGTTGAGATCAAGATCTCTTTTGCAAGAGAAACACACAAAAATGTGTCTTTTTAAAGTACAATTTATATATCACATTCAGCACTCAGACATTATACAAGGATATATCAAAGTAAATACTGCATTAAGAAAATCAATTTAATACATATATATTTATAAATTTCCAATTAGCATACTACATTTTCAATGAGGTGAAGAGATTAAAATTTTCTTTCTTTTTTTGCAATTTATTCTATATGTGAGGAATATACTACTGAAAGCCTGTTTTGCCCAACTCAGCGTTTACATAAGGTGCATCTAAAGTCAAAAAAGTCCTGAGAATTGGAACCATAGTTACTGGAAGAGACAGTGGGGAAGTTTTTTAAGTAGAGCCTTATAGGTGTTAGGTCATTATCACGTCCATTTATGCCAACAAATGTAAAGATCTAGATAAACGAAATGGAATGCAATTCCCTTCCCTTCAGTAAACAGCACATCCAACTTTTTCATACAAAATACAATGATCAGCAAGAAATGCATCCCCTGTGACAAAATGCATAAAAGTGCATACAACCATCATATGTTTAGATGCTACATGAATGCCTTTGTTTTTCCAGTTCACATCCCTACACTCTATACAGAGATTGGACTGTGCTATCTGTAAAAGCTTGTAATCTGCTTTCACACACAAATCACCTGGCTGATCAGGTAGTTCAACTGTCCACATGGTGTCCAGCGTTAGACTAGTGGTTATATATATATAAGAGATTAGACTAGTGCTGTGATAGTCCAGAGGGACCAAGCCACTAACCTTCCTTATCTCTCATACTGCATAGTATAGAGAAGACAATCATCCATCCATCCATTATCTATACCCACTTATCCTGAGCAGGGTGCAAGATGGTGCTGGAGCCTAACCCAGCACGCATTGGGCAAGAGGCAGGAAAACACCCTGGACATGCCACTAATCTATTCACTCACACACTCATAACTATAGGCAATTTATATTCTCCAATTAGCCTACCTGCATGTTTTTGGACTGTCTCTGTGGGAGGAAACTGGAGTACCCAGAGGAAACCCACACGGACATGGGGAGAACATGCAAACTCCACACAGAAAGGCCCCAAGCCAAGATTCGAACCCACAACCTTCTTGCTGTGAGGCGACAGTGCTACCCACAGCGCCACCACGTCGCCCCAAAAGAGAGTAACAGGTCACAATTATTTTTGTCACAGGCAGACCTAATACATGTTAGAACTGGGCATTGTAAACTGGGGCATTGTACCCCCATATTGTGATATAACGCAGCAAGGCCTCTATGAAATGTATGATGTCATTTCACATACCTGTACGGCCATGTTGGAGTCATCAGCAGGAAGGAAGATGCTATTCCCCTCCTTCCTCCATTCAATCACAGCCATTGGATAGGATGAAACCTCACACCCGAAGATGATGTCACTTCCATCCAGAGTGATTATATCACGGGGGGGAGTGGCAATAATTGGTTCTGTAAGGTTTTTGTAAAGCATTAAAAAGTTTCATTTATTGTGTAAAGGATAGATTGTTCTGGTCTGAATGTGAGTAAATCATTTTGAATAATATGTATTATGAACAATAATAATAAAATGCTTTTAACATTTCTCCCCTTTTCGCTCCAGTTTAGAATCCTCAGTTGTTCCTGCCAGATCAGTACCTACTGCTACACCTATTCAAGTATCTACTGCAGTTGAAACCTCTCTTCCAGTATACTCACAGTTACTAGTTACTACTTTAGTAATTGTGCACAGCATTATGGGAGAGAACTACTGTGGATCTAAAGAAAGCCTTGTCTCTCTGATGAAAGGTAGTTTCCTCTGTGCACCTGGTACATTGATGCAAGGGACTACTGCATCATTACCTGTTGAACCCTAGACAAATTAAACTCATGCCACACCTGGTGGCATAAGGCCAAATATCCTGCATCTCTCCCAGTCATAGTCTCATAGTCAGCTATGATATACCGGAGCCAAAGTTCAAACCTGAGACTACAGACTTGACAAAGACTCTTGGGAACTACATAAGATTTTCAATTATGCTATTTTCTCATTTTAAAGGAAAAAGTTATAAGCCCACACAACAGGAAATTGCTGTTGAACATTGAATGTGTATTTGCAAAAACAGAACAGAACAAATGCAATCAGTTCTTTACAGTCTGGCTGTCTCTGGTACAGTTTGAGTATATCCATCAGCACTGAAAGATTACTGCTATTCAATGATATGATTGCATTAAAAGCCAGAGTCAATGGTGCCCTTTGCTTCTGGAATTGACGACAGAAGGATAAAACCTTGCTTGCAGCATTGTTAAATGTTTTCTGAAAATGGTAAACTTTAAAATGCAATCCTTGCAACAAATTCACTCAAAACACAGGGTCTGAAAACCAATTCTTTCAGAATTAAATTACACACCACACTGGGATGGTCCTGGAGTTCATTAGGTTAACCCTCCCAGCAAACACGTTCAGGTGGGTTTTGACATTCATCAGAACTTCCCTGGGAAGGAGCCTGGTCATTTTAAGTTATTTTGCACTCTTATACAACAGAAACATCATAGATTGCTCTGATGAATTCAGAACATTGTATACACCACTCAGATAGTCAGCCATGATTTCCGTTCCAACCACTGTACTTCCTATTTCAGGGAGATTCTGAAGGGGTTTCTGGCTTTGAGTGCAACACTGTGCTAACTATGGATATTTTGTCCTCACCCACACCCTTCATGACTGTTCATAATAACTTTTTAAATTAAATCTTTAATCATTAATGGCAGAGTAACTTCAGTAATATTCAATATTAATAATGCAGAGCTGAATAGCTGGTAAATACATGATATCTGTAACCTCAGGCTGATAGTCTTAATCTTTGATGTGGTCAGTAAAAACAACATTAAAATGTTGCTTTTTCAAAAAAGGATCACGACCAGGTGACAATATGTGATGGAATGGAATACTCCAGAATCAATTTTACAGCCAACACAGAATGATGGACTTTTCCTATCATTCTCTGTTGAAGTGCTGACCACAGTGTTTAGTCAGCCTACCCTTATAAACCCTTCCAACGTGACTAAACAAGACTGTTTCTCTCAAGCATTTTAAGGAATTAAGAACTTTGGCTCCCACAGTTTTTGTCTCTATTTGTGAACCATCAGGAAGAGGCTTCGTCTCAAATGGATGCATCCTCGTCATTTGGCCTGCCGTGAGAGTGTGACGTCACCTCCTCCTTTCAGCCTTCTGTATGTGTTTGCATTTCCCACTCTGTCACTTGGGTGGAGGAAGTTCTATATTTACACAGCGTTTACACTCGTCTCCACATTCCCCCCATGCAAAAAAAGCAGCCTTGCTATCTCTTCATCTTTAATTAGTGCTGATAATTACACTCCAGCTGTGGAGGCTGGAAACTTTTGTTTCATTTGTTGCATCATGGGAACACCCCCCCACCCCTTCCCCCCACTCCCCATGATAGAAATAACATTCCCACCAACAAATGAGCTGTTAAGACTAGCCTGTTTTTCACCCAAGGGGTGATTGTCTCAGGTTTAAAAAAAAGCAGAAATCAATTTAAGCACTGCATTTAAGGGGCCCTCACAACTCTTCACTATTCTTACCCCACAGTGGCGGAACTACAGTCAGGACAGAAGTGTCACTGCCCCCTCTTCCGCCACAGACTGAAAATAAACCAATTTATTCTGCATCTGGGCTTCCCTAATGCTGAACTCTGATCATTTTACATGGGTTTACAAGCTGTAACTATGCTAAATGTAAAACTGCATATCCCTTTATATTACATATATGCAAATTATATTCCCTTTTCAATTTGCTTCCTAATAATACTACAATACTCTACTCCCTAATAATACTATGCTTTCTATTTCCCTCCTGCATCTACTATGACATCTAGCTTTATGTTGTAAAATTATGTATTGAATACCAATATTGGTTGTGACCCTGATGGCTTAGCATGAGCACTGTTTGCCTAAATATAAGCGTAAATGTCATAGACCAATCCAACTCATGGGCCCTGCCAAACCAAGGCTTGCTTGCTTGCTAGTTCATGAATGATCGGCATCATTGGTCCATTGTGTGTTCTTACCAAAATTATGCAACACAAGTTACTTGTGGACAAGTTATTATTGAATCCATTGTTACTTTAGATTATACAGATGAAATTTGATAACAGGTCACAGTATTTATTTATTTAGGATCCCCATTAGCAATACACGGTGTTCAGCTAATCTTCCTGGGGTCCGACAGTATAGGAGGAGTGTCACTTATTCTATTCTTATTTTACTGTTTGAAAAGCATGCAAGACTTCTCCAACAGCTGGCAGTTAATTAGAATGCACACTTTCCCTGGTGTTATGTCCAATTAATTAATAGAAAAAATATAAATGAAGTTTAAAGAAATCCCTATTTTGTGAGGCAGAAAAATATAGTATCACTTAAGAATTAAGTCCTTTTTAGAGCACTGTACAAATTGAGGTTAAATCAGTTTACTCAGTATATCAGGGGATCTTACACTGACCCACAGCCAGTTTGTGAGGAATGTATTAAATAATTCCTCACAGACTGGCTATAGACTAGCGTAAGATCTCCTGTAATACTGATTAATACTGACGTAACTGGGTGCAAGAATGGCTCCCTCACTGGCTGTGTAAATTGAGGTCTTTTCCTTGTCTCAGCAGATTATAGCATTTTACAAGGCTTTTGCTGAAAAGTAGTTTCTGATGCCCTGAATTCTTTTTTGTTGATTCTAAGGAGGTTGGTTATGGTAGTGCAGTTATTATGCAGTATGAAGGTTATAATATTCCTATAATTGTGTATTATTTTGTGCAAGTTATTGTCAGCTCTGTTTACCTATGGCTAAGACCTTGCAATCTGATTCATTTGTATTTTATTGAACATTTGAGGTAAAAACTACAAAGACAGTTGTATCCTACCTCATGTACAGTCCAACCCTCAATCACAACACAACACTCCAAGTCCAATGACAATAAGCTGTTATAAATAAAATAAATGTTATCCCAGGTGCTGAATCTGCTGTTATAAAATCACTGCTACCTTAAAAGGGAAGAAGTACAATGTTAATGTGTTATGGAGGCTAGTACTCAGTGGGTTATAAGTTGCAATACTAGGGGGATTGTACTTCCAAATCCAAAGTTTCCTAAACTGAATTGATACAATAAACATCAGCTCTACTGTACATATATGGCTATTATGCTAAATATAATGCTTTGAAAAAGATAATCCACACAACAAGTAACGTTGGTAAAATGCTGGTACTAAATGACAGGGCCGACCGGAACCAAAAAGAACCAGAAACTTACTGGCTCTGCAGGGCCCACGGTGCTCCACCATCAGCTTGACCTCCTTGTCCTGACTGTAGCGAGCAGCGCGAAGCTGGCAGCTGTTGTCGTAGGTCTTCCCGTCAGAGCCGCAGAGCGGCTCCTGTCGGGCGCAGACACACTGGGCCTGGGGGCTCTCCCCGGTGAGCCCGGGCCGGTCCCGGCGCGGCAGGGAACGGCACCGCAGGCCCTCCCCGCAGCGCCCGTAGAAGCGGGCGGAGAGGGAGTCCAGATCGCACAGCTGGCCCTCTCTGTTCCCGCACTCCCAGCAGCAGCCGCAGGTGTCCCGCACGCGACCGGCCGGGCAGGGGGGCCCCCCCACCGGGCACATCTCCGGCCTGCACTCCCCACAGCCCCCGCGCGGCCCGGCCCCGTGCCGCCAGTCAAACCGCCCAGGGAGGGCGTCCGTTAGCTGGGCCATGAGCAATAGTGCCAGTCCAGTGGCCTCCATCACACGCCTGGTGGCCCTGCTTTGTCCCCTGCCGGCCCATCTCGCTACCGTCATTTTTTGCCCTCTGCGCAACAAATGGTCAGGATGTTCTTGTGAGTGGTGTCCCTGATTGGCCAAAGCTGCTGGAATGAGGCCTGGTTCTCAGAAAGTGGTTCCCGGGATCTCTTCTCCTTCAAATCCTAAATGGAATTCCAAGCCCCCCTGCCCTGTCCTTCTCCCAGATCGAGCACCTTTTAAAACATACAAATGTGTTTCAAGAGGAGGGGGAATCCTCTCTGTTGTGGCTGCGCCCTACAGAGAAAAATATGACCTACAGTGAGAGTAAAAAAATGCCAGGGAAGTCTCCTTCTTGGTTAGCTTTAAATTGCTGGCTGTCTGTGCTGAAGGGCTGGGGGCAGAGCTCAACACTAGAAGCATCCAATCAGAGCTTGTTGGTGCTACACTGGCTTTTGTTTTTGTTGGCCCTCCCCCTGTAAAATCCTCACTTGGTAGCAGGATGCTTAGGCAGACAAAGTGACACTTATCAGACTATCTGAAAGACCTGGGTGGCACCAACACCTCACCACAAAGACCACAACTGGACATTCTCCTAAAAAAAGAGGTCACATACGCTCAGCAGTTTATAGTTGACTGAGCACCTGGGCCTGTGCAATTACAACACATTCACCGGTGCCTGGAGGAGGTAATAAAATAAGCGAAAATAAGAGAAGTGTTAAAAAGTACCATGAACTTGTACATTTGGTAGTATGTACTGCCATGCATACTGCTGAGAAGAGTAAATACTGCCAAGTATCTAGTCAACAGTACAAACAAATATCTTAACATTTGGAATGCAGTTTCATGGCATCACCATTTTAAAAGAGGCCATCAGTATCCATACTATTTCTTGTAAAGTGAAAAAATACCACATTCGTAAAAAAAATGCTCAAAAATCATTTTGATATTTTTATAAGCAGTTTTACAAAGCACTTTTTAAAATCCTCTACCAAGTATGCAAGAACATGTCTGGAAAATATGTGAGCATATGGGCACTGCATTTTGAAAAACTTTAAGACCCTGAATACATTTTCAAAAGACATTCTAGCTTTAATTATACACAGACTTTAATCCCAATTGCGCTTTTTGGGTTGGATGTATAGGCCATTTGTCAATGTTATGAGACTTTCCGACCCAAGACTGCATTGCGATTCTGAAAAACGTATCTCTTATAGTTCAGTTCAATTCCAGGGTCTGTTCATCCTCAGCAAATCTATCTCCAGGCAGAGGCTGAGGAATCAGCGGAACGTGACGAAACAGCAGAATGAACTGCAGAATTAACTGCAAATCAAAACAGCAATTTAACACAAAACTTTTCAGAAAAGCTTGTTAACACTCTGACACTGTTTATCATGCGACTCTCGCTACCTTCAAGCTGATTTATTTGAAGTCATTACCTGGTATTCTTAAACTAGAACAAACAAAAGGGCAATTAAAGTGGCATTGTTAATTGCAAACAATCCATCATTAATATTGATTAACTGTGGTGTGCAGATCTCTTTCTCCATGTACCACCTAATGAGCAGACATTACTGGAGCTAATTGCTGCAGGCCAACTCATTGGGCCAGCGGACTGAGGATGGGGGAAGTCAGAGCAGCTCCTGGTAATAGCATGGCTTGCAACTGTGCGGTGGACATTGTGTCAGGGTGACTGTGTTACATGCAAATGTGTTTCCTGTAGCACAGTATGCCCTGTAACTGCAAGGCGGTCAGTTTGTTTTCCAGCAACTACTGTACAGGGATCTGTGTTTTGTGTTTGTTTTCAGTGAATGCAGTGATATGTCCCGTCAGAAAGTCAGAGTGCTGAGAACAGCTGAGGAGGCTGTTTTGGGGGAGTGAGTTTGTGTGTGTGTGTGTGTCTCCCAGGTCCAGAATTCCCGAGGTTGTGAGCTGTGAACTTTACAATGCACCCCTCACCAACCCCAATATCCTGCTGGTCCTATATAATGTAGACATTATTAGAGTGTGTTAGTGAAGGCGGGTCTTCTAAATAATGGCTAAAAACAATCTGTAATGATAACGACTCATTCAGTGACTCTGTTTACTGAAAGTATGCCAGCTATCAGTGAAACTGAGGTGGCAGTTAAATGGGGGAGAAGGCCCATTGTTCTTTTTGGTTTATTTGCACATCTGGGAAGCTAAGATGGATCTTAAACAGTGTAATAATTCTTTCATTTAATAAAACTAAATATAAATGTAACTAGTAATGCAATGTCTATTACTGTTTAACAATCCCAGCTGGTGAGCATTTTGCTGCATGGGACAAAATGTCAAATATTCTGTCTGATGTCTGCTTTCGAAGTTGCTTGCCTGACATTCTATTACCTTGGACTGCTGTAATGCAGTCCCATTATATTGAAAAGTCACTACCCAAGAAAACAGTTTTTTTCCTGCAAGAAGTCAGCATTTCAGGCCAGGACTAAAATTCACTTGGGCATGTTGCTGCATCACCCTAAATATTCTGCAGTTGTCAGAAACCCGAAATTATGGGAAAATTAGTGAGTGGGGTGACAATGGTGTCTGGCAAACTCGAAAAGAGAGTCATTCCTAATTGGTGTTAATAGTCCTCAAAAGACGCCAGACTTGTAATTGCAAACCTGATGAGGCGCTCAGCTAATTGTGATGTGAGACAGGTCAGTGGACACTCCCACTAGCACCCCTAAGCTACCACAGAGACACTCTGCCATAGCTAGATCAGCATTCCTACAGACAAATAGGATCATAGCTTACAGTACAAACGTCAGTATGGTGTTGAATGTCCAGTGTGGGCCAAGCAATGTGTCTGTGGATAATGACCTTCCAACAGAAATATACCAAACACAGACTGATGCAATGTTTTTTTTTTAGAGAATAATGAATGCTTAGTTTGCTTTGACATAATGTATGGAGGGGGTACCATAAACAGTGTACCATAGTATAGTGTAGTATAATGGCTAAGGAGTTGGTCTTGTAACCTAAAGGTCACAGGTTCGATACCCCCGGTAGGACACTGCCGTTGTACCCTTGAGCAAGGTACTTAACCTGCATTGCTCCAGTATATATCCAGCTGTATAACTGGATACAATGTAAGTCGCTCTGGATAAGAGCGTCTGCTAAATGCCTGTAATGTAATGTAATGTAATGAGAGGTACCATCCAGACTGCAGAATGCAAATGTCCTGGTTCACATGTTGCATGCTTCATATAGGAAACTACATATGCCCCACCTTCCCCTCTCTGGAACAAGTTCCAACCAGTTCCTTGTAATCACGTCTACATTAGGGTGCCAACTGAATAAAATCACATTGTTATGACTCCTGTACATTTGTCTCTGTAACATGTTTCATTCTTCTGGTTCACCATCTGGCTGGCCATTTCCATCTCTGGTAGCACTGTCTGAAAAAGGTGCAGTTTGCCACCTACCAGTGGAGATTAGCTCTTCGAACTTGTGCTCGATGGTTTGTGTATTGTGATTGCTTCGTTTGACTTTGCGTAGTTTTGACTCTGTTTTTGTTTGATTCCAATTCCTGTGTAGCCCTTCTGGTTTGTGTGTTGATTAGATCACTTGTTTGACTACTGGCTTGTTCCCTTTGACTCCGAAGCTTGCCTTCTAGTGTTTACATCGTGATTTTGTATGTTTGACCCTGCGTTCCTTGTATCTGATTCCGAATCTTGCCTAGCCCCACTGCTTTTTTGCTGTCCATCAAGTTTTATTTTTTTATTTACATTTTTTTAAATGTACTCAAGTAGAATTAACACCTCATATGCACTTCATTGGCTTTTATGTCATGTTATTTCCTAATATGAAGAGAAACTGACCATTGATTGAACTATATATGCACATGTAGTGCCATTGGTTGAAGCAGGTATAGTCCAAGATGGTGCATTAATAAATGAAGGACTGGAATGTTTAATGGCAGAAACATTTAGGAGGGGTAGAAGATGAGAAAACTGATAAAGAAGAAAATGAGGGAAAACACAAAATAGCCTCCCAGCTCCTCCCTCCTTCAAGGCACATTGAGGTAGGAATGTTCTTGGAGATGGCAAACCTTGATCAATTTCCAAGTCAGACATGGACAGAGTACAAAAGGAGGGATAAAATAAGCAATTTGAATGAGTCTTTCAGAGCAAGACCACCACAGATGGTCTTCCTTTATATGAAGGTAAGTACAGTTATTGGTGTGTCAGGCATGGGTTTATTACCGGCAAAGAAAGGGTGTTATTAACCAGGTGCAGCCTACGTGGCAGTCTGTAGAGATTTGGACTGCCGTACTGATAAGGAATTCAGAAGTGTCAGTCTGATGTCATTATATAATATTTCAGCGTTTTGCAAGTCACATAAAGGAAAGAGATTCAGGTAGCATGTGTATGTGTCAGAGTTTTTGTTGACTTTGGCTGCTACTCACTTAACCAGCTGTTTGTGTGCCGGTGTAACAGATTGCATCCGCTGCACTCGCTACATCATTCCAGTTCCGGATCAGGTATCATTTGGATGTATTAGCCCCTGATTGGATACAGCAATAAGCATGCGTAACTATAGGCTATTTATGTAGGATCTGCATTGGACATTGGACATTACCAGGCATTAGCCTGCTATAGTGGCAGACATTACGGTTCCTTGAATCATTTGATTCAGTTCCATAAAAGGATTCTTTTATGGATTCATTCACCGGTTCCTTCATTGCTCTCATTCAGACTTCTGCAAATGAGAACAAGTCAAGCAGTGAGGGTGGGAAGTCGTTCCAACTTCCCACTCTCATTCACTGACTCTAGTTTCTAGTGAATGACAACAAGCGTCATGCAGTGGCTGGTTCCGATTTGTCCCCAATGTTTCCTAAAAACAATCTAGGAAACATTGAGTAGCATTGCTTTGGAATACAGCTTGTTCAATTTGTGTGAGGTAAAACAGCTAATGTTGTTTCTTGTAACTTGGTGTGATTTTGTTATCAATACTTTTAATGGCAGGCCTAGATTTTGCCAGTTTAAATGAATGACTTATAGACAGTGCATTGTATGTGTGAGTAACTTGCCATTTTTGTACATTGAAAACATGTTTTTAATCAGATATCATTTATTTTTGTACTGTGTTTGTTATGAGTTAGTGATAACAGTAATGCATATATAAATGTAGGCAATGACAGACATGCATTAACATAAATGCATGCAAACACACACAAGCCTACATTCTGAAAGAAACACACAAGCATGGATTCAACCATTTCTCCTTTGCCATGAATGAAAAGTAAATAAAAGTGTATGTCATATTTTTAAATGGAAGTGTTTTTAATGGACTATTGTACACAACATATCTTCAAATTGTTTGTTTGTCGGTAAAGGATCTATAAGGCCAGCTAACATTAATTTAGAAATGTGGTGTTGCTGGGTAGCTACAGTACCCTAGTTTAAAAGTATTTGTATCAGTCCAAGCGCAGCAGTGAACGTGAACCGTTTTGACTTAAAGAAAATCGATATACCTGGCGTGAAGAAGTAATTATCTTGCAGTTAGTTAGTTAGCCAGCAAGCCAGTGTAATTAGTTAGAGGGTCACTTGAGTCCAAGAGGGGATCTGAACCTGGGTCTGTCACACCTCCAAATAGTTCCAAAAGCAAACATGCTAAACCAAGCGCTACAAAGTAAGCTGACATCTGGGGTGCAAAGTTTTGTTCTTTCAAACGTGTGCATATATATATATATATATGTCCTTTTTCTGTGTGTATCCAATGTTTTTATTGACTGATGTGCCTAAATGTCCAATGGGGAGTCGTATTCTTTGTGAGCCTGGAGCATTTATGATTATGTAATCAAGCGGGAAAAAGAAGAAGGAAAAAATGCGAAATCCCCTAAGTTTGGGGCTTTATTGTGTGGACGTGTGAGGTTGTTTGTGAATTCAGACTGCTGAAATGGGGTCAAAAGGTATATAAATTAATGTTTTTAAGAGCTGAGGTCATTGTAATATTGTGATTATTTCTGTAGCCTTGAAAAGTGCCAAACTCTCAATGTTGTATAGGTATGGGTCATGCTGCACCACCAAGCCGTAATTTGGTGGGATGACATTTTATCTGGTGTAAATAAAAATTTCGTAAAAATTTTACCTGCAAGATGCACTTTAACTCATACTTTGGTTGCAGTAGTACTGAATGTCTGAGTTCAGTAATCTCAGCACGCCGGCATGCCGACCACTAGGGGGCTTTGCGCTAAGAGATTAAGGAAATCCATCTATTCATTGTAAATACCCATAACACAAGAAAGGCCTTGTTTCGTTTTTTTTACTACCTTAAACCACCAAGGATGATACTCAGTTGCGTCAGGCTCATCCAGCATTACAGCATCATTTTCACATTTTCAGAATGCGCATTGACCTAATTTCATAAAGATTATGAAACATTATGTTGCAAAACTAATTTCTTGAAATAAATGATATGACTGTATCAATTTCAACATTTTTACATCTAAATTATATCAATTTTATTACATAGGTAAGGGAAAATACACCACGGCATATTAGAGACATAAAATCAATAAAAATGTGCAAAACACAGAATGGAGAAAGTAGTTATAGAAATACATGTGCAATATTCAAGTCATTTCCTCAGTGATAAGGAATTCTGATCACTTCTCCTTGCACTTGCTTCTGCTATTTCGATTGAGCTTTTGCATATGTACCGTCTCTCTTCTCTTGCTAATCATTCCAATTACATTTCACGCAGATGTCTTTAGCCTTATTCCGACTGAATTTGCCGACCTGGCACTGCATTTTCTTCCCAGGAGTGATGGGTGTGCGAGTTGATGCTGCGACTGTGACTGGTTTGGTGGCTGCTGCTTCTTCGACTTCATGTAATTTCCCCACAAGTCATTCATCAGCAATTGCAGTGCTTCTTCTGGTCCCATTTGCTCGCTTGATTTTGCTTGATTTTGCTGTCCTGTAATCTATTCAGAGTTTATTCAAAGTCAGCATTTCAGTGAAAAACTGAAAGTATGTCGGAGGCATTATCTCCACTCAGTTATAAACCCATAAGTTTGATGACTACAAAGCCCACAATTATTGATCCCCACGCTGAAGTTAATAATCAAAGTAAATCATCTTCGTCAAACAATTGCAATTAATGCATTTTGTGTGATTGTATGTGCAAATTAGTTTTGATAGCGCTTCACCCAGCATTTCGTACCGAAGCGTTGGTCATTTAATTGCTAAATAGCGTGTCGGAGGTGAGAGCATCCCATTCACAGCTGTTTATCAGCACCTGTTACCTATTGTCTGGTAGGGGGGGTTTGTGAAGGAACTGGAACAAAAAACCTGTATTTATTTAATGAATTGATTTTTTATTCTAACAAGTTATTTTAAGCTTAACTATTTAGGAAGTCATGGAAGGAGGAGGGTTGCGATGTTGGAGTAATTTGCTTTTTAAAGTATAAACATCTGATGGCATCAGCTCTGTCCTTTCTAGTGTTCAGGTAAAGGTATTCATACAGATATACATTACAGGCCTTTTTATACACAGACCCCCATTTTAGGGGCCCAAAAGTAATTAGGAAAATTAGCATAATCTTAAATAAAGTGGTCATGTTTAGTACTTTGTTGCAAATCCTTTGCATTCAATGACTGCATGACGTCTGTGACCCATAGACATTACCAGATACTGGGTATGTTGCCTGGTGATGCTCTGCAAGGCCTGTACTGCAGCCATCTTCAGTTCCTGTTTGTTTCGGGGATGTTTACCTTCAGTCTTGTCTTCTGCAAGTGAAATGCATGTTCAATTGGATTCAGGTTGGGTAATTAACTTGGCCAGTCAAGGACATTCCCTTTTTGGCCCTTGTTGGTTGCTTTAGCAGTATATTTTGTGTCATTCTCTGGCTGCAAGGTGAGGTGCTGGTTTCAATAGGTAGGGTAGATTTAGGATGACTTTGTATGTTAAGCACACAGCTGCATTTACTGTGATTTTATTGTGATTTCCTATACATAAGTTACAAAAATGCTGTCTATAAATGTCTCTAAAATGCAAAAATGTTCACCCACTTCACTAGAAAGGTTAACATTGTTCATACTCTACTTAGCCATGGTGATGCGGTACAGGATGCAGAGCACATTGATAAACAATACGTTAATCTTATCATTGTTCCCTTTCGATCATGTTAAGTCAATAGAGGCCTACATAGTGTTATATGTGCTATACCATTCATGTTTAGTGGTTCCGGTGACTAGACACCCCCTAGAAAGGTCCACCCACTCCTACATTCTGGGCGCTAGCCTAATGATACTTCATTTGTTTTATTACAGATTACAATGTATTGTCCTTTTTGTGGATTCAACCTGTATTCTGAAATGACATTCTGCAGTTCATGTGGCAAGAACATCACATTCCTGTATGATGCCAATAAGCATGGCACAAGTGAAGGTAACGTTTCAAAGATTACTTATTTTTTAATTAGGCTTAGGCTATCCACATTCTATACTGTATGCGTATAGATCAGAATACTGGATAAGTGAACAACAGGATTAGCAGTGATCTATGCACTAATGATATTTGATTGGACTCTGTTTGAAGCAGGAAGCACAGGAAAAAGTGCACTGGCTTCATTCTGGAATTTCCAGAGTTTTAAAGAGAAGGAGAGACAATCATGTTTCAAAAAGAAAAAAGAACCACTGAAAGAAAAATGTGTGAAGGTAACTTCTCTTTGCTGATGTAGGCTAATCATTTTGCTGGTAGTCCATTCTGTCATATATTTTTAGTGTGTCAATTAACCTGTTTACAGTAGCCTACCTCTATGTTTCTCTGTAGATTTCAGTAGTCATTATGCGGATGGTGGGTGGAGTGCTGAAACTTGTCAGAGGAGTGGTACTACCCCTTGTAGTGCAACCAGGGTCGGATGCAGACCAATTGCTCAAAGCTGCCAAAAAAAAATGAAGGACTTTAACAAAAATTTACAAGATGGCCCCTACCTCCTGCTCTACCCTGATGGTACGAAGATAAATAATATACCAGGGACAGAAACAGCCTTCTGTCTGCAACACTACAAGGAGGCATTGGGGGAGGCGTACCAACGCATCACAGTGTACATTTGTACGGCTGAAGATTTCCTTACCAAATGGAAGTGATTCTGAAATGAATAACCAAACAAGAAGAGCTCTCTTAAATTGATTAGTTCTCAAGTAAATTGGTCCATTGTTCAGATTCATTCAGAATCTCATGTCTGATCTTGTATTTCACAGCTCAGAAATTCAACTCAGACTCATCTGATTCAGTGGTGATCATTGAAAGCAGAAGTGCTGTAGAATTCAATTTGGCTGATACAGTAGTGAGTGTAACATTTGCCATGTTGTACCTGCTTACATGACTTAAGTGCAGGTCAGAGATGGTATGCCCTTTACCAGTTTGGGTCAGGATGCTCATCACATGAGAGACACTGACATTTCTTATATTGTAGATTCTGTCAATCAAATCTTAAGTGTAACTGTGATATATTTTTTCGACTTCCAGCTATTTGAACCTATCTTGAACAGTACCAGTGATGGTGTTGGAGAATCTTCACACGTTGATTCAGCAGCTCCAGTAATATGTGGCTCCTGAACCTTAATGTGTGTTGTTCACATGTAGCTTTGTCTGAAAATATTGTTGCACAACTAATTTGTCCTACAGTACATGACGTAATGCGTGACACTGATTTAGAGACCCACATGATGTTTGTTTACATTAGAATAGTGCCTTTCTTTCTAAATATGACATCTGATACCCCTGACTTTACATCCTTAAGTATTTCCACTCACCAGTCCAATCCCTCTTATGGTTTGTTATACAGATCGTACTTTCTGACTCAGAAGAAGGCCCAGGAATGTCAAGAGGTGCAATGGAAACTAGGAAAGTAGATTACTAGATTGTCATTGAATTACCTATGTGGTAAAAGTTACTGTTAAAATAAAATGCTTTTGGTTTGCAGTTGTACTGCGTTAATAGTAGTGGACAAACATTTGGGCCGGTTTTGCAGATATCCATGTTGCTTTGTTGTGTAGTTTGGTTTGAAAGATAATACATCATCAATTAAATGTCAGGAAAGTAGTGTGGAAGTCTCATTTATGATTATGTAGCAAACAACACTGATGACTACACCATATTCTTTAGTTTGTTCGATTTTATGAAGACCAGCTGTATACTTTACACATTTTGCGTACATTAAGCCACACTGAAGGCATTGTTTCAAACATTGTTTCTACTGAAAATAAAATAGCAAAACTAATAATAATAATAAAAATAAAATTCCCAGACCGCGGACTCTTCTTTCTGTTCAATCATACATTGTATTTAAAGTAGGGCTGTCAATCGGTTAAAATTTTTAATCAAATTAATTACATGATATGCTGATTAATTAATTTAATTAATCACAATTAATCGCATATATCACTATTTGCTTGGAAAAGCCCCCAAATGAAGATATTTCAACTCAAAAACATTACATTATTGTTTCACATGAGTAAAGCATTGAATAGAAATATCAAAAGGGGGCATTAGAAATCAATAAATTGTTTTATTTCCAATCATTTTTCCAAATACATGTCTTTTTATCATTGAACTATCCCCAGATAGCCAGGTACTCTGGGCCAGATCTGCACCGAATCTGGCCCGGCAGTGCTGACTGATGCATCTTGTGTTATCATTTAAGTTTTTATCATTGATTGTTTAAATTGGCATGTGGGTGATTTGGTAATTACCCAGATATTGAGAGATCAAACAAGTTTTGGTACTAAGAAAAAGTCACTGTATTGAGAGCGCTACCTGGATTAAATGGGTGTACATAGTAAGTCGAAGGTGCTCTTTGGTATTGGGGTGTACAAGACTTGAAAGAAGGCAAGGAGCCAAGGCACTCTTCAAAATTAATGTATTCAAAATGCCTTTATTTGGCATATTGAAAAAAAGATTAAAAACTAAGTGAGTGAATACTAAAGGAACAAAGAGAGTCTAAATTAGAACTCCCATGAACCATCTTCAATTAAGGTGATTGGTAGGAGTGGTTTATGGTGTACAAAGGAGATCATTACACTGTTTTAAACACTAGGTGGTGTTCTAAATGAACCAATAAACTTCTACCACTGATGCAACAGGTAGCTAAAATATTAAACAGGTCCACAATGTTATTAGCATTAGCATTAGGAAAAAATGACGGTAAAATAGCACAAATATATAAAGAGGCCATGTATATACTTGGAAAAACATCAAATCACCAATCTTTAGAGGCTATACATACAAATAGAAAAGCAACAAATCTCAAATCATTCAATAACATCATACAACCAAAGTGGTGGAGACATCAAGAAGATTAAACATTGAGGGTGTGTAACTAGAGGTATGGTGTAAAAAGGAATCAATCAAAAAAATCCATCATCTTTAAGAGAATGACCAACTGTCAGAACAAAATATACCTTCATCTTGAAGCCTCCTTAAAAATCGAACATTTCTGCCACATGAGCCACAAACAGAACGGGTTGAAGGTTCACTCCACCAAATGGACAAAACATAACCTGGTAAAAGACAAAGGGAAGCAAAGTTTTAGGCTACAACCTATGGCACTGGTTCTCAAACTGTGGGTCGGGACCCTCCTGGGCGAACACCAATAGTTTTGGGGGGTCGCCAGGTGATTTTCTGAACTGCATGCAGCCTCAAAGCAAAATTAGTAAACAAGCTGCGGCGTTGGGGCTGTAGCTACTCTTCTCGCAATATTTTTATGCCACCCCCTTTTGCAGCTTAATACATTTGTACTGGTGCATACACAGACCCATATAGTAGCTTATTTCTGCACCATACTCCTTATTGTACATAGAATAAACGATTATAGTTTTTCCACCTTAGCTTCTGGTGTCCCTCTTATCCCAGCTGAAAAAAACAGCTAAAAACCAGCTTATGCTGGTAGCTGGTTTAAACAGGTTTACCAGCTTGTTTGACCATCTTGACCAGTTTGTTTGACCAGCTTGATGACCATCTTAAAGTATGTTTTCACATGACTTTTGATGGTCAGCAAGAGCTGGTACATGACCAACTAAGACCATCTTGAACCAGTTAAGATGAGCTTAAACCAGTTGTTACATCAGTGAGCCAGGAAGAAAGGGGGTCTTTATATTTTCATACTTATGTAATCTACCATCTAGGCTATTGGGTCATCAAGGAAATTACTCAGCTATTTCATTTGAAAACTGGTGTTCCATACATGACAGACTAAATATAATGTTCCTTTGCACGTGGTTCAATGATGGATTGAGAGTGGGCTAGCCTAGCCTACATGCCAGGTCTGCTAGCCCTTGCTTGAGCGTGTTTAAAAATACACAACATTTGCATAGAACGATCTCTACAGTTAATCTACTTTCACTGTAACGTTAGCCTAATATCGCTATGTCTCCATACGTGGGTACAGCTTAGGTTACATTCATCTGATTGACTAACGTTAGCTAAATGACGTAATGCTAACATTATTTAATGCTTATTCAATAGGGACAGATACATTTAAACATAGATTATTGTCAAACAATATCCAATGCAATGTATCACAGCATTTATAGCATATGCTAATTTCCGATGTTTGTCCCGTTACTGCATAGCTAGCTTCATAATAGCCTAACGTTAGATGGCAGAGTACATAAATATGAAAAAATAAAGAACAACATTGCTCATTTGTGACAATCACATAGCGATAGTAATCATAGTTAGCTTGCGAACAATGTTTCACTTACACTTTCCTCTTCCACATGTGTAGGCACTAATAAATAGTCAGCCCGTTTCATTGTCAACATCCGTTGTCGCTCACTTCTGTTATGTTGTGGCTTTTGCATTTGTGTTGTGATTTTTGCATTTGTGTTTTCCGTTAATGCGCTTGTGTTTTTCGAATTTGCAAAGCGTTGACACGTCTCGGCCACCGTACGAAGCAAAGCTCTTGATATTGCTGGTCCAGTCTTGAACCTCGGGCCTAAAGCAGTTTAAAGAAAGGGAGAGAAAAAGCAGCACATGCTGACAGAAACCAGGGGGAGTACAGCAAAGCATTCCAGCATTATCAGCAATCAGACCCACTTTCGCTGCGCTGTTTCAAAAACAACACTCTCTTATTTAAAAAAAGAAATACATGCGCACACCGAAAGTGCTGCAAAAGTTCTGAATGTCATTTATTTATTTATTGTTTTTATTTTACCAGAGAGCTTAGTGTATTGTTTTCAGACTTGCTAGTGAATTCTCAACCGCCAACATCACCCATGTAATTAAATTATTATAAATGAATTGTTACCTTCTGTTGATACCCGTCTTCAAATTGGCTCCTGTAATAATTTTCATGACTTTTTTTCTCATACTGCTTTTTAGGATCCACTCTCTGACCCATTCTCCTTTCCTCCTACCTTTGAAGTCAGCAGCCCTTACTGTAGAGCTACAGTACAGCAGCAGGTTAGAGCTCTGACTAGATTCCTGCTAAATGACTAATTTACTGTGCTGTCAATGCGAGGATTAGCCATTTCATGGGAGAGGGGAAAGACAACGCCACGATGTCTAAACAGCTTGTTTATGGCCACGGAAAGCATGAGCTCATTCAGCGAGCCGTGCCTCCATTGTGAGAGTTCTCTTAACCGCGGTCTCTGGAGAAAGTCCTAAAGTTGTTTTTATTCTCCGCTCATGTTGTCGGTTCCTGCCATGTTTCCATTTGAAAAGGGAAGGGAAGCACAATCCTATTAAGATCGATGGCCTCTTATTTTTTTAACATTACTTTCCCCCCCTATTTGAAAGATTGCCTTTCTCTATGAAATGGGCCCCTTATGCTGGGAAAACAAGATCATTTAATAAGCATACACAAGAAGAGGGGAGCAAATAGCCATCCAGACATCAATTTCTGCAGAAAGAAATGCGCTCCTTGAAAACAGAATGATGAGGTAGCCATTGTGGAGCCTCGAAAATGGCAATTATTTTATTATGCTGGCACAGAGAGGAAGTCATACGTGGAGATAATTCAAAGCATAGATGTTAAAAGCTATGAAAGGGTATTACCATTTGAATGCTCATCGTATTATGGTAAGTGCTAACCGGGGACATATACACATCACCTTGGGGATCATTCAAAGTGGACCCTGATAACACAAAGGCAATGATTCATTGTGGTGAAGAGAGGACAAAGGGCCTTTTACTGCTGTTTACATCCTGACTCTAGAATATCAACATTTACCTGGGACATCAAATCTTTTACGTTAAAGATGGAAAATGCTTTCAGTCCTTCTAAAAAAATATCCCAGCAAGTAGAAACAAATAAAATAAGTGTGGGAAATTCCTTAAAAGCTTGGGTGTCAGCTGTGGAAGGGACAGTATAACTTGTTAAACCCTTGGTGCAGAGCTGAACCTGCACTCACTGAAATGTGCATTGAATACAGGCATGTCCTGTAGACAACACATATACGCACACACACACACACACACACACACACTCTATCTCTCTGTCTTTCTCTCTCACACACACAAACATGCACATCGTCATCATCACATCAGCAAAAGACTCAGGGTCATTGTGGGTATACGTGTATGCATGTTCCACAAACCGAAACATGCGCACACATATGTGCAACATAATCACAAATGTATACATAGAAAACATGCCAGCATATACAAGACACATTCTGCATTTGAACACACAACACGCATACACACACACACCTACACAAATATTCATGTATAAAGCACACACATCTGCAACACAAGTCTATGCATACACAAACACGCACTCTGCTTTGACAACTCAAGGAAATTAAACACATGTTGAAACATTTGCATCTATATATACACTACATTGGAAGATCAAGGAGTATTTACACGCTGTAACTTCATACTCCATACTTTGCATATATCCACAGCCACACTGCTGTCACATAGTCTGTGACTGTCTATGAACGGCACTAAAGTGAAAACACTTTAAAGAAAATCCACATTACTACAAAGATGTTCAGAAAATCATGCTGCTTAAACTTGTGAAAAAAAGTGATTAGGGTCATTATTCCAAAATGCAAAAAAAAAAAAATACAGCAAATGC
The DNA here is from genome assembly GCF_013347855.1 of Anguilla anguilla. Lineage (NCBI taxonomy): Eukaryota > Metazoa > Chordata > Actinopteri > Anguilliformes > Anguillidae > Anguilla > Anguilla anguilla. The sequence continues at coordinate 38,065,285 of NC_049207.1, forward strand.
TTCACATATCAGGTATATCTTGATGCAAAATAATAAACCAACAGATAAAACATTCTGCAGGTAAATAAATAAATAAAGTCCAAAATGACATCAGACTTGTTTCCCAAAAGTCACTGGTGGTGCATGCCTCAAGTTGAATAATTAAATATGGTTGTACATAATTCATTTGAAGTGTTTTCTCATTAGAGTTTCCCTGGGGAAGGGATAGCGGGAAACACAGCTCTACAGTCCACTGAAGTGAATTGTCTCACCCACATGTATACACGCGCACACACACGCACGCACGCACGCATGCACACACACCCACAAACTTTTACAAAACTTACAAAACCTTTATAATTTCCATATGGCCTCAAAATCAGATCAGGCCCACCCACATGAAAAACATTAAATCTTTATCCTCAGGTGGACAATCACATGGTGAATAACCATCCATACCCAAGTTTCTTTTTCTTTTCTGCACACAGTCCATTGAAGGCTACCTCTGAAACTTCTCTGAATTAATTCAACCGTGTTAACAATCTAGAAAATGCAGCAAACCAGTTGGGCTTTCATTGACAGTTCAGACCACTTGCTTTCAAAGTGACGAAGTAACATTACACTCTGGCGGAGAATGAATGTTATCTTTGTAAATGTATCCTCTAACATTGTATGGAGACAAGTAGCTCAATATAAATCTCAATTAGGTGAATTATAAGTGGCAAACCATTTTTGACTGTTTTAACAGTTTTCTCCAATATCCAGTCACTGGCCCGTATTAAGTAACCCACAGAGAATTGTAATATTATTTCACTTGTACAGGTGCTAGGATCTCAACAAAAGAATTGTTAGTGAATCCAGGATGTAAAAAATGAAAACAGCCGATTATGAGGTTCCTTTCCGTGAGGGCAAAATAAGGATTAAAATGAAGTGGGGAAAAAAATAAGTACTTGAGATTTGAGACGCTCAAACTTTTTTTTTCTTCCACTGACCCCTTGCTCCATCTGCCGTCTAGTCTTGAAGAATCTGTTCCACTCAGCGAGCCAAACTGGGTCTTTATTGGCCCTAATGGCGCTATCAGCCGAGCCGCCAAACCCAATTACCACTTAAGAAGGGAGGCCTCCCCAGCTAATCATGGCTGCCTAACGCGATTTAGCCGTGATGAAGAGATGGGATAAATAGCAGTTAATGGAGGGAGAATGATCTCACAAATACAAAAAACTCAATTCATTTCTCCCGGAGAGCAATCTGTCCGATTCGGCACTAATGGAGTGGAGTTTCATTAGGCTTGGGGCCTAGGCACCAGCACGTCCCCTTATCATTCTAATGACAAAGTCCAAATGTGGAAATGGGGCCCACTTTTGGAGCCAGTGATCATGACCTTTGAGGTGGTAACCGCGTTAACGTAACGGTGGGCAGTTGTCAACGGCAATTTCGTTTTTGCTCAAGATAAGTTCAGCGGAGAAAATGGTTTATTATCTGCGATATTCCGCTTCCTTTCATGGGTTTAAATAATGAAAGTTCCCACAAGAAAAGCCATAAGTCGTCAGTTAATACCCATTAATATTTTATTTTTTGGCAGTGCAGTGACTTGCCTGTTGCAGGGAGCATATTGTACCACAGGGGGGGCTAGAGAAAAGAAATGCCTGGGAAGATGGACCTTTTTGAAAAACGGTAGCAAGGTGACCAGATGTTGCGGGTTGTACTGGTCTAAAGTTTGATAAACCATTGTAGGTAAGAGGATGCTCTTCCTTTTGCTGCCCCGTAGGCTAAGACCATAATTATCCGTGTCACGATACTGGTAACCTGTGGAAAGAGATGAAAAAAGGCATGGCATGTAAAATATTTTGGCTGATTATTGACAAGATTCTGGATTCTGTGTGTGTGTATGTAATGCCTGTATGCACACATGTATGAGTGTGGGAAAACCTCATTTCTGATATACATCAGTACACACTACAGTGACCGGGATAGAGCAATGGAGACTAAGTGGCTTGCATTTCAACTGTGACTTTCTCCCAGCCCAGATGTGCCCAACCATGCCCAAGACCTCTCCTTCCTTGGACTTCAGAGCCTGTCTCTCCATTCTTTATTTGTTCAGTAAACATTAATCTTCACAAATGGTCTTGATGTTTATTGCCATATAGGGTGGATTAGTCACGGAATGGTGGGGGTGGGGGGGGGGGGGGTGGATGTGGTCCTGTCCAGAGGGCCGCGTGTGTATCTGTGTGTGTCAGGGGGGCGTGAGGGGAGCGCGCGGATATGATCCAGAGGCCGGGAAGCGGACAGGGCGCAGGGACCCAGCCAGAGTTCGCAGACGGACATGAGGCCAGCCCAGAGTAAAAATCCTATTAGTTTGAGTTGGGAATTGGATTATCCTCGTCGTGAATCGCCTGTCTGGCAACTAGGGTCTCATTTGCTCCAATCAACAGCAATTATTGAGGGGAAGGGAGCCCTTATTAGGCAGCTTCATCCACTTAGACTAATGAATGGGCCAAATTCTATCTCTGCTGGGAGGGGGCAATGGGGAACACTTTCAGGGGGTCCACAGCTCTGGGTGGGGGGCACCACTATTATCTATAAATCAGCGGGTGGGGGTTGGAGGTTGGGGGCATCAGGCCAAGGAGAGGAGGTAGCTGGCTTGTTTGTGTGCGGGGTTGGGGTTCAGGGGGGTACTGAATTTTCATCAGGGGGAGACTGGCTGGGCTCTCGTCTTATATTTCATTTTTCAATGATCATGAACCAATGTAACCCTAATCCAGGACAAACCGTTTATATTGCTGCTATCATGAGTGTTAAAGGCAAAATTCACTGTGTTTGGTTCAGTTCGTATGGTTATTATGTTAGCAATTTAACAAAATACAGTTAGATATGTTTTTTCATGTTATAAATCTTATTAAAATTACGTTGGGCATGGCAAATCCGGTCAAACATTGTTGGTGTTAGTTAAATTTCTGTTCATGATACGGAAACACATACCAGTTAGGCTATGCACCAGTTTCTTCATCTAGGATGGTCTCAATTATCTGTCCACTTGTATTCTGTTTGCAGTGTCTGGCACCTTTATCAGACCTGGTAAGCAGTGACTAGAATGATTCTGCTCATTGATGTACAGGTGTGCAGAACCCAAAACCAAGATGCCCTCACACTACATGTTGAATGGAGCATCTGTGCTTGAATTCCAAGTTATCCGGCTAAAAGTTGCTGTTTTGGCCATTCTCTGTGAACAACCATCTGCACAGGAAGCCATTTTGGAGTGAACTTACTAACTTAGTTCTTGTCTCAAAGAATCTGGTGTGTGATAAGGTTTGGTGATGCGTTCATTTCAGGCTTTTTTCTCTTTGTCTCCCACTTTGGAATGCCCTAGAGTACTCATAATCAGTACTTATTACTGTAGCCTCCATTGTTGATCTGAAAAAGCACAGGTAAGCATGTGCTCTCCTCTGAAGTATCTCCTCTGCGTATCACACCACAGTCTACAAGTTGGAGGAAGTGCCCAATCAACCAATAGAGGTCACTAGTGCACAATGAGACCCATTTTTGAATGTCAACCAACTGAAACTCTTTTGTTCCCTGGGTGCCACTTCTGTGTTGCCCTATGGGGCTGCCAGTTACAGCACTAGCACATACCAATACTGTGGGGGACCATCCATGCACAAGAACAGTGTCTCACCAGGACTAGTCACCCAGCAACCCCCCACGCTGATGCATTATGTCCCAAAGTTTTACATTGCCTGTTTGTAATTGAGGTGGGACCATGAGTTCTACACAGGTAGCCGCATTTGCCTTGAAGAAGGGATAAAGTTTATTATGCTGCTTATTGGCTGTAACTGTAGCCTATACAGGGAGCTTTTTCGACTTCTTAACATTTGTTAGATTAAACCTATTTGGCTTACCAAATGAAGGGGGTGTACGATAACCATTTATGACAATTGTAGGTATTGTCATAAATCATAGCATATGCCTGATAGCATATAGTATATGTCCACACATTTTTATAAACCCAAAACACAGTACGGAAACACATTTAGTAAAAGTATAACAATGGCTCCACCTGGAGTTAAACATAGCAAACTGTCCCTCTTGTAAAGAGACTTGCTCTCTGTATGAGCTTCCAGTATGACTTGTGAGTCTCAGAAGCTAATACTGACATGCGTTGATTGTTTCATGCAACCAATAGCATAAAACTAAATGTATCTGCAAGCAGCAATTTAGGGGTCAAAAAGCACAGAATGGTATTGAAAAAGACATTTAACATTTTTCAATTATTATTTTTATGCGGAATGTTACTAGGCTCATTCCACAGTAGGAAAATCTTGATTATATTCTCCCAAACTCGTCATGAAAACAAAAGGAAAAAAAAAACAAAAGTGACAGAAACATTCATTCAAATTCTACTATATTTCAAGGAACATTCCTGAAAGATGTACACCTCCAGCTACCATATTTTCCTAAATATCAATGTGACTTCAAGAAAGACAAATAAGTAAGCATATCAGACCAAAGCCACCACCACGACAGACAAGCAAAAATATCAAGACTTCTACTTTATACTATTAAACCAGTAGCAATTGGGTGACTGATGGACTTAGATGGATTAGAACACTTTGTGTTGTACGTGGTCCTCATTCAAAAACAACAATTTAAATGTGTTTTTTCATTCATGTATTTTTAGTGTGGGACCTATAAACCATATCCTTCAGCATTCACCTAATCATCAGTGTACATTTCCATTTTTTCACATCCTTAGATGGAGGATGCAAAATACAAGTGTATGGGTGTTGCAAGCCAATCAATCGATAGTAATTGATCCAAACTTTTATGCAATTGAAAAGTATTACAACAGTCCTCAATTGAAATACAATTTTGACTGAATCTATCAAAACTGTAAAAATTTAACTGGAGAAATGCAGAAGAAATCTACAGAACAGGAAAAAGCAAAATAGAAATGTCTGTGTTCTCATTAGAACCCGGAATTATTATTACTATTATTGAAAGGCCACAAGCCGAGATACCAACCCATGACCTTGCTGTGAGGTGACACTGTACCACTATGCCACCCTACAACAACAACAACAACAATAATAATAATAATAATAATCATTTGTTCATTCAAATGATATTCAAACAGTGTGTATTAGGGGAATTCAGGATTATATGTTGCAGCAAAAGTAACTTTATATATTTTTTCCAGTTAATTTAAATTGAATGCAGTGTCATTATCCGGAACAAACAAAACTTTTGTGGAACTTTTTTGCCAATAGACAAATAAGGGCCAGTTCATCTAATATAAGTTTCCCAAGGTCCCTGGGTCTAAGCAGAGCAACCCTTTTGCCGCTTGTGGATAATGACTGAATCATGCAACAATGATTCTTTGTCTACTTCTTATTGTCATGTGAAATCATTCTAATAACTATGCGAAATGACTCATTCAACCCTTCCCAAGCTAAGTTGGAAGAAGGCTGGACATAAAGCAGCGTTTCTGAAACCCTATGAGCTCATGTGCTTACCAGTTTTCATTTGAGGTGACCCCTTCTAAAGCTTCCCAAAATGGCCAGTCTCTGGCTGAGGATCCGTATTTTTGCTGTGACGGATTGGGGTCAATAAAAATTGGGGCAATGTGCAGTGTAACTGCCTGCTGTGAAACACAGCAGAAATTTTTGCCATTTTGCTGTTATTCTCCGGGCATTCTGCAGACTGCATCTGAATTACTGTTCTATCCTCATAAACTTAAATGCAGGCATATCAAGTTTACAAATTTTATGGTATCTTTGATAGTTGTTCATAATCCCCAAAATTATTTTTGATTCTTGATCTTAAGACTTCCAAATTGTATTGTATTGCATTCTATTTCTATTCCATTGTGTACTGTTGTTTTTGCCTGTGATTCCGAGTGTCTATTATTTTAACTGTTAATAAGTCTGCTTGGAAATTAGTTTGATTATTTGTATTTACAATTACTTTGTGCTAGTGTGCAAACAACTTGTTATTTGACTATTACTTTAATCATTGTTGATATGAGGCCTTTAAAATTTAACTATCTGTGATTTAACTATCGGGCACTGTAAGCATTATTCACAACAGTGTGTAAAAATGTAATGCTGTTCACCTCAAGAGTAAATCCTTTGAGGGATGCATGTATGTTCATATTACATTGCAGTCTGAGTTATAAACGAAATTCCTTTGTGATTTTGAAGGAGAACATCAACTCAATGTGATGCCATTCTCTACAAAAATCATGTTCTAGCATTATATGTTTAATGCAATTGGTGCTTGGCAAAGACATCAATTTTTGAATGACCTTTGTTCACTACAGCTATATTGAGTTTTTTTGCTTGTCTGTTTGTATCCCCACTATTGATTAGTAGAGCATCTGTGATGTCATTCTGTTGTGCTCCACTGACAGAATTGTTATTTTATGTTTTGTTTTTGCATTTAGAATGGATTACTAGACCTTTTATTTGTAATTTGTTAGGAAGGACAGCTGCACTCGCAACTTGCAAACAAAACCTTACTTACATTTTCTTGGTCAATTAGCAGATGTAATTATCCAGACAAAATGCAAATATTTAATCTGCAGATCTCCTGAAAGAGGCTTTGTGATCCTTCCTAATTGCTGTAGTGATTGTCTGGCTGCAGAAGGTACTTTGGGTGCAGCAAGTACTCTGGCGCATGGACAGGCGGGCGTATCTTTCAGCTGTGGGTGTGCCACGCGCCAGGTGACCGTGGCCAAGACAGGAGTGCTGACATCATCGCGCAGGTGCACCCCGTCCCCAAGCCACAGATATTGCTTTGTCAGACAGCCCGTTGTGCTGCAGCCCAAAGAGACTACAGACGCAGGTGTTCCTGGGCGGGAAGCCAAGGAAAGAAAACTGAAAGTAAAAAGTAACTTTTCAGACAAGCAGCCAAGCATGCGGGCCTCCTCTGAAAAAAAATATGCTGTCAGCCTCTGCTTTGTTTTACTCCGCAGTCCACCAGCTTAGCTTGCAGAATTACTGTATCGGAGCAGCATGCTTCATATGCAACTTGCACAGGCAAACTGCATCGACACCCAATTCACCAGAAGGGGTCGCTGGTGCACAATGCATAAAGGTCATCCTGCCCACCAAGTTGTTTCATCTATTATTTTTTTAACAATTGAAAAATACTCAAAAAATAACATCTGAATTTTAGTTGAAACTATTTCATATGGTGCATGCCACCTAAGAAAAAAAGAAGTACCAACACAATTTAAAAACTGATATTCACAATTGATATAAATAATACAAATTTATGAATGAATGTCATACAATTAATATGATCCAATATATAAAACCATGTGGAAGCATAACTTTGCTTTCATGGACACTACTCCCAAAACTGGGAATAAAAATAATACAGAATCCAATTTATGATTAGAATTTTGACATATATAAGGAATAATAAATGATCACTGAGATTGTTGATGGCTGACAGAAAGTACCATTCTTGAACTGCAATTGGGAACTACTGTATGCACATGAACATACACAACACTAAAGATAAGGAAGAAACATGCAATAATTAGAACTTCACTTTGTGCCTGTGTGGCACTGTGTCTGGTTTTTGTATACTAGAGGTTTAAGGGTATATAAGTTAATGTTTGTTGTCATGGTAGTTATTTCTATGGAAAACCCTGAAACGTGCAAAACTCTTAGTGTTGTATATACATGGGGCATTCTTTGCCAACCTGGAATTTGATGGGTAGAATACAAGTCCCAATGAATTTCTCTATACCTTGGTGTGCATTTTCAGTGAAGTTGTACTGGCCTCTGGTGGCCGAAGGGCAGCACAACAGAAAAACCTCTCGATTTGAACTTCAACAAAGTTGCCACCACTCTCTTTTTTCTCCATCGACACTGGGCATTTAACTGCAAACCTCTAAATGCCGTACTATAAAATGCCATAAATAAAAATTTCCATGCCATACATCACAAAGACAACTTTTTTGACACAATGAAACATAAAGAACTTTGTCTGGTTGGAAAGAGATTGGACATTCCTCAAAGTTAGCAAGGAAGTATTTTAATATGATAATGTACAGTTTTGGCATAAACATTTAGGACACTAACAGGAGAGCAGAACTATATATAGCCTCTCTATTTCAAAAAGTATTTAATCAAAATTTAACTTTGTAAATAGATATAATGTACTGAGTAAACCATGGTGTAACTTATACAGTTGTGCACTGAGAGCTTTGTCCAGTATAAGGAGAAAAATTTAGGAGACACCTCAAAACATATTTCCATGAATTGTTTTATTCAAAAGCCTCGGTCTTACATCTTAAAATGCATGCATTGGTTAGTCCTGCAACTAAGTGTCACCAGGGGGCACTCCACACCAGGAAATCAACATTTAACTATCAGTTTTTCCCCTTCCAGTGCTTCTAATGCGGCGGAATCTCATTGGTTGATAAAGAATGTGGTTCAGGTGCAATGGAAGTTTGGGGACTGGGTCTCTCTCCTTGTGGAGGTGATGTCTGTGGCACAGAGAGCTCCTTAACTTCAAATCTGCCCATTTTGGTCTTCCTGATAATGAAGATGGTAAACATGATGACATTAACCAATATGAAAATCCCAATTAACAGTAGTTTCACCAGCAATCATGTGCACACTCCTGTTGTGGGACAGGAAAAAAATGGATTTATTGACTCTTAGATGGATAACTTCTGATTGGGTCTGTCAGTGCAAGGTGTATGACGTGACGTGAATAAAACAGACTAAGATGGTAATTATGAAATGTACAAAATGTTTGCAATGTAGTAATCAGAGCTCATCAGAGATACTTGTTGTGAAGCTCACCAGAACCTGTCACCAGCAGAGTAATGCTGGTGTTCCTCTGTCCATTCTGGTTCTGTGCCACACACCAGTACACATCCTCATCTTCCTTTAGCACCGAAGGAATGTACAGATCCTCAGTGCTGTTCAGCTCTGTAATGTTTCCCCTCAGCCACTGCATCTTTGGACTGGGGTTCCCGTCGGAAGCACAGCTAAGGTTCACAGAGAACTCCTCTGCCACACTCACGAAGCCATTGGCCACAGAACCTGAGTGTGAGGTCACACTCACTGCACTGGGTCCATCAAGAGAGGTAGAGAAAGTATGCCTAAGTGTTCATGAATAAACTACACATTTTAGTAACTCCTCAGAGGTTTAATGGCTTGGATCACTACCATTATTCACTGCTTTACATCACACAGATTTTACCTGATACCTGTTCAGTCTAATTACTGTAAGATTTAGCCTAACTGTGGTAGAGACAAATAAAATACGGTCCTTGAGGGCTGGGTTTCAGGGGGATTGCTACACAGTAAAGTGTTCAGTGTTAAATTAACTCTTATAGAGTAAATATGGTCTCTGTTTGGCTCAAACTGTATGCTAGAGTTGAATTAAAACGAGACATTATACTGTGCAGTACTCATAAACAGTAACTTTTTGAGAATGTTTTTGAGAACTTTTTGAGAAGAGTGAAGCTAATCTGGTTCAATAACCCAACTACCTTATTTAAATCATACCGTTAAGTTCCAGGTTGAAGCAGAATTATTCAGACGAAAAGGAATCTAGAACAAAAGGGTTCAGACAACCAGGACCCTCTAGAACCACATTTGGCCCTGCAGACATTTTGGCTCTCGGTGGCCAGGACTGTGTACACTCTGTGGGTTCTATGGCTTGTCTCCATAGGGGAAGACTTTTTAGTTCTTTATTTAACCTTCTACAGTATGTGTGAAAAGTGTATGAAAGAAATAAAGAAACTGTATGCAACACTGCAACTGCAAAAATGACTGCGCTATAATTAAAACCGTTTGATCATTTAGAGCAACAGGAATCATCATGCAGAGAAAACCCCACACTGAAGTGGTAGGCTATAAACCAAGAGGAGATTCCAACGACAGGTGATTCCAATCATCAATTAAGGCACCAGCAAATGAGGCATCATTAACTTGGCCAATAACACAATAAGACTAATATTTACCCATTGGTATCATGACCAGTATTTAAACGCTAATCATAATAAATAGCAACTCTATTTGTCATCTATTTACAACATTGCATTCAAGAAGAATTCATTGTTTAACCCCCTAGGGCCTTAAATTTATTTTCACAGCACAAGAAAATATAGAAAATGTCATTCAGATGAAGAAGCCATTTAAAGACTTTGTCATGGAAGGGGTTGCTTGAGAGGTAAATCAATTTTTCTTCAAATAATCCAACATATAAAATTTCGTAATCTTGAGCAAAAGTTGATCCCATTGTAGTTCTGGTCATAAAGAAAAAAATGGTCATCACACGTTATTCTACTTGTGTTATATATGTGATAACTTGTCCTTGTCGTCCGAGATACAGTCCATAGGAAAACCTAGAGCACTTGAACAGAGCTTCAGGAAGCACACCTGTACAATAAAAAAAGAATGATAGGAACTACCCAGTAGCTGTTCACTGTAATAATTGTAACCATAGGACGGAGTGTGGCACAGTGGGTAAGGAACTGCGCTTGTAACCGAAAGGTCGCAGGTTCGATTCCCGGGTAAGGATACTGCCGTTGTACCCTTGAGCAAGGTACTTAACCTGCATTGCTTCAGTATCTATCCAGCTGTATAAATGGATACAATGTAAAGTGCTATGTAAAAAAGTTGTGTAAGTCGCTCTGGATAAGAGCGTCTGCTAAATGCCTGTAATGTAATGTAATCATAATGTTTCTGACCTTCTGTGGGATTGAGAAGGTAAAAATGGGGTGGAAATTTTGATGTACTGCTAAAGGGAAGCTTTTTGGATTTTTGCTTTGCAGACTTTTGGCCCCTAGGGGTTTAAACAATGAACTCTTGTCAAATGTGATGTTGTAAATAAATGACAAATTAAGTTGCTATTTATTATGATGTGTTGAAATACTATTCATGATAACAATGGATAAAAATAGTCCTATATTATTGGTCAATTTTTATTCCTATAATATTGGTCAAAAATTGATGCCTTAATTGATCACTGGAATCACCAGTCATTGGAATCTCTTGTTGGTTATAGTCTAGTACAGTGTGGGATTTTCTCTGTATGAATATTCTTGTTGTTCTAATGGGAATGTTTTTATTAAAGTGCAGTGATTTTTGCAGTTGCAATGTTGCGTGGAGTTTCTTTATTTATGCCATATGCTAATTTTCTCCATGGCACCTGCCAAAGGCTAGACAGGTGTGCTGATATTTTACTGTAATTACTGCTGTACAGTAATATTCTTACTGTAGGTATGAAATGTGTGAAAACTCTCAGATTGGACCATTTTTCCCAACAGAAATACCATTTTTGTCCCCTGTAGGTCTCAAGAACCATATATGCTACTATGTTTAAACCCGGATGGCATGTTTTATTATCCAAAACACAGTAAAAATAAACACAGAAAAAGTCCAGTGTGCGTGTGTAAGGGTGAGTAACTATCTAATCATTCATTTATTCTTTCTAGATGTTTTGACTTTAAAATTACATTTACTATCAAAAAACTGCTATTTGTGTTAATGTCAGTTTGTGCATCCTTATTATAAAGTGTCACTACGCAATAAAATGTCCAGTGTTAATTCAGATCTAACAGAGTACATATAGAGACCACATGTACTTTGTAAGAGTTGATTGAACACTGAACATTTTAATGTATACATATATTTAAATGTGCCATTTATCAAAGCATCACATTTATTTGCAATGCATTAAAAAAGTTTCCTCTCTTGTTGCAATTTCACCATCTTCCCAATGTTCTTACGCTCAAAAAAATGTAATTTAAAGCATTCACTTTTTTTAATCGCAAAAAAACACTTTGCAGTGGTGCACATTTGCATCCTTAGTTTGCAGGACATGGTGTTTTTATAGACACTTTGAAGACACTCCACATTCGTATCATAATCCTTCATATGATCATTTTGTGTGAATAATTTTGCAAACATCCTTTTCGGAAATATCGGAGTCGCCTGTATAGTCGAATTCACAAGTAAACCTGACTGGATGTCTGATCTCAGCTTCAATGTGAGGGGGTTGATATACATTCATGAGAGTGAAATCTGGAACAAAGCATCAGTTTAATTGTTAGAAACAATACAGGCTTGCACAGTTAAGCACATTACATGTTGTCCAAATAGGAGACTGTACACTGGTTTAAATAAGTTATGATAAGGGATATGTTCCAATTTTCAGCTGTTACCCTAATCCAAGTAGTTAGTAATAGCTCACCTGTAACAGCATTCTTAATTATATAGTTACAATATGATATTGATGGTATTACAACTGTGTTATCATCATCACTGGGTAACCAGCTGCAGGTTATATTCCAGAGATGTATATCTTACTAAACTTAGATATTGGTTTGCTGGTCTCTGAAGTAAATCTGAAACCTCCATTACACTGTAAGATACATTGCTTTCCTTTGTTTGACATTTTTACGGGAAAGTTGTGCCTCATATAAACCAAATATAAGGTCATTTTCTGTTCTATGATTAAAGCATTAGACAGTGACGGAGTCCCAGACCATGCATTAATTGGCAACAGTATTTACCTGAAGTCTTGGTTCCTCCAAGTAGGAGAGAAACACAGCCAACGTAGAGAAGCAACAGGAGAACTGAGCAATGCTCACTCATGGTATCTCTCCTGGTGTCCGAGTCCCTGTCCTCTGAAGTTGCACTGCGATGATAGACAAACAGGAAGTGGGTCCTGCTTCATGATGGAAGTTGAGTGGTCGAGGCCAAAACGCAGCTGTTTTGTTCTGTATAACATGTTAAACAGCCACCCACCCACACATATACACATACATACACACACACGCACAAACACACACACACACACACAAAGCATAGAAACACACACACACACACATACTCACACATGCACACACACTAAGTTCAGCTTAGCTTGAGGTTGCATAAAATCAAAGAAAATTTGATTGTGTCTTGCTGATAAGTGTCGTAACTTACTACAACAGCAATGCAATTACATTTTTTTCTATGTAATATTTATGTGGCAAAGCCTGCGAACCAAACAATGCTTTGTGAACATCATTTAATCACTTGGAGTGACAGAACAATTCTTCTTGTTGCGTCTTCTTTTGATTTATCATTTTGGAGGGTTTTTTTTAGCTCCTGAACTTACTGTTAAATCATAAATTATGCCAGGTATTCAACTATTTCCTGCCACATGCTCTGTTCCAGTTTATTATAACCTGATACTTAATAGTTTGAGGACTTAAACACCTTTCAGTGGAAGGAAATTGTGGATCTGGTCTACAGGGAGCATTCCTGTTTTATTGTACATGACCAGCCAAGTTCCAGCAGGATGACATTGATTAATACATGCAGTAGGCTATCCTACAAGTGTATACACCACGAACAGCCTATTTAGAAAGACACAGATAATGCATTGCATACAGATATTTTTTCTTCCCAAAGTTGGCCAATGATTATCAGAAGATTTTCTCTTTTTCATTCCTTTGAAAGTATTAGAAATCCTCCAGTACCACAGAAAATATCTTGTGATCTGTGCAAAAAGTGAGCATTAAACAGAAATGAGCCATAAATCGACACTTTGATTAAAAAAAAAAAAAAAAAAAAAAAATTCATTAATTAATAGTTAATTTATTTATTTATTTATAAATTAAAATAAATTTATTAAAAACAGGAAATGGATGCCTCAAACAACAACTGCATCTAAAATGAGCTAGTTCAGAAGACACTGCGGAATGAAAAGTAACCACTGTGACAACATTTTCTCACAATAAATCACGCTTATTAATGCATTTTTAAACTGATAGAGGCGTTCATTAATTAACAGTGCTAGAAGAAGTTTAGATGGGTTGTCAGAAGCCATCTTCACAACCACAGAATGCAACTCACCTTTCAATGTTTCCTCACTGACATTGTCTTTTAGTGGCAAGAACCGCTCCTAGCATGCATTGAACTTGGGGTTTGTACTGTATTTTCTGTTACTCTGTAACTGATCCCCTATGATTTTAATTAAGCTAGAAACAGCCAAACATAATTTTTTCTCACTGTTAGCAATAGATTCACAGAGGTTTGAAAGGCATCTACCTGGGCTTAAAGCAGATTTCAGTGGTATTCTCCTATTAATCCAGTTTTATTTAACGCTTTTCTCTGTGCTTTGACACACAAAGTATCCTGCTTGTAGGCATACTGTAGATACATTAATTTATATCCATGGAGGACTCCATGTTGTCAATGCAACCTTGAAAGTTAAGTAAGTATTTATATTTAAGAGTTTTCCATTAAAAATATATATTTTACTCTCTATGTAAGCTATACAGTAAGTAAAGCTATTTGGTAGCATAAGCACTGTCTAATGGTAGTGTATATTGCTAGAACTAAAATAATTTGGTAGAACCATGGTTAATATAATAAACAAAACTGAAAAAATGATAAATAGCCATTAAAAATATATTTATAAACTGAAATAAAAATAAGAAAGGCAAAGGAAACTGCTCAGGAAACTAAACGAAACTAGAATTTTTGCCTCTACAATTAATCAAAATAAAATAAAGGGAGACTCAGCCACTATATAGTCATATGCTAACTTGTGTATTATCACATACATTGTAGAATCTTCAAGTTTCAAAGAAACAGCAATCAGATATTGTTGACTATCATGGCAGAGTTTCACAATTACAATTCACAATTTAATCAATTAGCACAAGCTTTCGTCAAAGCAATGTACAAAACTGTATATTCAAGTATTGTAAGAGCAGTTACAATCAGTTAAGTGCCACTGTCAAAGTGCTTTACTCTTAACCTGCAAGATAAAGGAGGACAAGTGTTAGCATGCAGATATGTGCGTGAACTTGAGTGTCCGAGTGAGAAAATAATAAAAACAGTTAAGTGTCATCAGTGTAACAATAATACGACATGAGCACAGATAACCGGAAGAAGGGATTTTGTATGAAGAGGATCAATCACCAAGCCATGTGTGACGCTGTGTGACTTGGTAGGGTCGTCCATCAAGGTTTGATGCAAACACGTGAGGGCAAAGCCTGTGATGCCCATTTCCTCAAGGGATGAGAGAAGCATCCTGTGGTTGACAGTTTTGAATGGAACAAACAAGTCAAGGTGGATAAGTGGCTTAGCTCTCACTGAGTGAAGAGCCTATTTGACTGTGATGTCAGCAGTCTCAGCAGCCAGACACCTGATTGGTTGGGGTCAAGGAGGTTATTCTGCTGGAACTGGAGAGACAGTCGGACTGCAGACTGCACACTTGAGAGTGTTAGATAAAATGAGAGGAGTGAGATATTCCAGTAATTATGTTCATCTACTTGGTTCAAAAAGGGCTTCTTGAAAGAGGAGTAACATGTGTAGGGTTGCCAGATTCCCTATTTTGTACCAGAATGTCCAGTTTTCAAATGTATTGCAAAGGACTGGTTTGTGGTCCTGACTGGACAATGTAAATGGCTGGTCTGAATAACTGATTTTATTTTGACCACTGGTTTGTAAGGAATTTCTTCCATTTCCACTTTCTTTTTCTTCCCCCCATTCCAATGGCACGCATTCCCCACCCCCAGTCCATGATCGGTTCTGAGAGCAAACCCCCCACCACAGTCCCCAACTAGTTTTGACAATTATAAATCTGGCAACCCTAGACGCAGGCCCTCTTAAGAGCAGCAGACGCCTTGATGATTGACACAAAGCAGTTGATAATAGTAGAATTGGTTGCAGGGTGGTGGGATGTTAGCAGTTGGAGAGTTAGAGAGGAGTGAAATGGAGGACAGAGATGTTGGGCGGTTAGCAGAATGTGAGACCGGTAGAGAAAGGGGTGAGTTAGTTACAGCGGACATTGACCTTCTCAAAACCTCAAAATCATACAAAGTTACTATATGAAAGAAGATGCCCAACACGCTTCTTGCCAGTTAAGTAAAATAGGACTAGATAGGTCCTCAACTGCCAGGACAGTCAAAATACAGTAAAAAATTCATTACCTGGACACTTCAATTAAGGAACACCGGAGCACACTTTGCTCAGTACAAAAGTCACTGTTTGATGAACAGGGTAGGACTGACGAATCGATGTCCACGGCATCTTCCTCAGAGTCAAAAAACACCAGGGTAGGACCCCTTTCATTAAACATCCCTGAGAAAAGTGTGCTCAAGAGTTCTATACAAAGTTACCTGAGGGTAAAGGATGGCTGGGGGTGGGGGATGGCTGGTGGAAGGGAGTGGGTTTGAGGACAGAGGCAAATGTGAAGAACAGGCTGTGTTTGAAACAGCATGAAATTTGAGCTGCCAAAAGGTTTTTTGTTAGTAGTTTTTGTTGTTAGTTAAAACTGTGCATGTAAATGCTTAGGACAGCATAAAATATCATTGAAATTGTCAGTGGCAGCAATATTGAAAGAATTGCAGCATAATAACATCACTGAGTGTGCAAAATGACAGCTGTTCCACTCAGTTTAACTACCTGCCTATTTCAATCTGTTGGCTAATACTGACTTTAAATGTCTATCCTCAGAAAGCAGTCTGTAGCTTAATTTTGTTTTTGTAGTGAGAAGTTGTTTCACAGAGGTAAATCGTCTGAAAAGGCAGTATCCAGTTTGCACAAGTTGCATTTTGCAATTTATTCCATCATTGCTGTATGGCTGAAGTGAATATCAATACTGTGGCAAAGTTTTTTTTTTTTTTTTTTTAATTTATTTTCATTTCTTTTTGTACCACCACTGAACCACAACTTTCCGGCTAAGTCTTCCTGCAAACACAATAAGAATACTCACGACTTTGACAACCCAATTTTCCACAACCTAAAAATGTACAGGCACTCATGCATTCACATTCAAACACATTCAAAGACAACAAATGTGAAAAAAAAAGAAAAAAAGAAGATAAAATATGAAAAACAAAAAAGATTTAAAAGTTAAGAAAATTTATATAAAAGTAGTAAGTAGTAAGTAGTAGGTGCAATTAAGTAGAAATTCATTATTCTGCTTGGGTGCTTCAGACCACAAATGCAGCATCTTGACCCCCCTCAACTAAAACATCAGACTCTATTTACACTTAGAGAATATGCACTTGAAAAAAAGAGAAAAAGAAAGTGTGTTTCATTTCAACAATGGAAAGCAGCTTATTAATGTAGCATTGCGCATCAGATCTGTGTTATGGTTGTGCACAGTATGGCCATTAGTAACAAAAATATAAGATCCAGTAACTCCATAGATTTATAAATATTAGTGTCCTAAAGTCATACAATGCAGAACTTTTTATTTGAAATATCTTGATGTGGTTGTTGTATCACTTTTTCTGTCCCCCAGCACATCTTTGTTCTTCCTACTGCTGGCCGCAGGGCTGCCCAACCCTGCTCCTGGAGATCTACTGTCCTGCAGGTTTTCATTCCAACCCTAATTTGGCACACCTGGTTCCTATAATTAACAGCCCAACTAGCTGTTGAATGGAGTGTTTTATTTTAGGGTTAGAATGAAAACATACAGGACGGTAGATCTCCCAGAACAAGAGTAGGCGGCCCTGCCAGGATCCACCGTGGGAGGTGGTTTTGCATATGATTTAGATCACATGACCCAAGCAATGCAGATGGCATTGTTCCAGGACTGTGTCGATGCTGGGGGTCTGAGTACAGCTGTAAGTGTTGCTGTATGAGACTTTGTCTTCCCTTGACAGGCCCAGCATGCGCTGGAGGCATCTGGTGTGAAAGCCCTTCAGGGTTCTGATGTGTGTGCTGTATGGTGTCCGGGCCTCTGAACCGTACAGGAGTGTTGGGACACAGACAGCTGTGTAAACTGCAGATCTGGTGAGTGGCGATTGACTTCTGTTGAGGTAGACCCTGGACCAAAGGTAGCCAAAGACCGTAGAGGCAAGAATGTGTGCTTAAATTTAATGGTCCATGTCATAGGTTGAATGCTGCCAAGGGAAAAGTGGGACCACCTGTAAGGGGTTCTCCACACATACAAACTAGAGCCCAACTGACACATAGGGCCGCTATTTGCATTTTTGGACCATATCTGTATCGGTAGACGACGTGTGGCTGATATGTAAGACCGATAATCATTATTATTTTTTTAACACTGACACACAGGCGTTTCTAGCACTCCACCTAGTGTTTCATCAGCAATGTTCATGTGACCTGGAACTATTTTCTCAGTGTTCTTTTCTAAAATTGGTTGACAATGTTAATAATGTTAATATTATAATAATAATAATATAATAATAATAATAATGTTAAATATTCTTTAATAAAGCTATTTGTTTAAGAAAGCAGCCTTCTGAGTACCTTTGCATGGTCATATCACAATAGCACAATCCACATGGAAAAGGTTTATTTTCATTCCAGCTCAAAAATTCATTATCGGCCGCCATATCGGTAATCTGTGAATTTTTCCCCTCTAAAATCGGTATCGGTATCGGTCTCAAAAATCCTATATCGGTAGGGCTCTAATGCAAACACACACACACACACACACACACACACTGCCACACTGCAATGCATCTGACTCAATGTTTTCTGATCTATTTCAGTCAGGCTTTGTGATCCAGTTCAGTCAGGCTTTTGCCCTTGCCCTGGCCAGAACCACGTCCCGATTTGCCGGTGTCGCAGTTCTGGCCAGCAGCCACAAGAGGCCGCCAGCTCCCTGTCCTTGTGGGTCTAGTTTTGCTCATTGTACTATTGGTTCTTTGTTGCCTTCATCTGTGCCTCCTTGTTGCTTATGTTCCACACCTGTGTTTATTAGTATTTAAGTGCTTTGTCTTCCCCTGTGCATTTGCTAGGTTTTAGGATTTGTCTAAGTGCCTAGCCTGTCTCTTGTGGTCTCCATATTCAGCAAGCATTTTTGGGGGAGTTTCTGGATGCCAAGCAAGAGGGGCATATTCATTTCCATCAGCAATGTTACACAAGCCACATATCCAGCAATTCGCCTGACTGCGTAACTATGCTACACGTGCCACTATGGGCATGCTCCCAAAACTCACCTCGTCTCTCCCTTTTAAGTAGGCTTTGGAGTAAGGAGTTGCAGAAATCTGCAGTCACTTGCAGCAGTGTTAAGGACCAAGGAGTAATAGTTGTTTTTGTAATTTCTTGTACTTACATATTAGCTCTTGCCTTCAGTGATGAAATTAATTATAGTAACAAGTCAAAGTGCACTTCTGGTAAGCAGGATCTGCCAGGGATGAGTTAATAATGTGATTCATTGAATTCTGTACACAGAAGTGACTCTCTCTCACCTGCCAGGGGCCACAGCCACTGATTTCAGCTAATTTCATTGCATTATGACATTATTGATTTTCCTTTATCCCATGAGAATTTATTTCCCCGAGTTAATTGCCTCCAGTTTAATATCTCACATCAGTACTGGGAAATAATCACGCTTGCATTTTAATACAATCTTGTGAATATTTCTGAAAATTACTCCAATTTTTTACTTGTCATTTTTTGAGTGTTGTTTATTATTTTTATTTTTTTTATTGCAATGTGAAAATCCATATGAAAGCTACATTTACTGTAGCTAAACTAGACCTGGAAAAAAGCAAATACTAGAAATTCATTATTGATATGTCCTACTGTGCCATAAAAATAGTTCTAAGGGATTTGAATCCAGGATGTTTTCATTACGTTTTCTTTTGTTTTGGTGGTACTCCTCCTCCTGATGAATGAAGCTGTCAAGTTGATGGTAAATTATTTACTGACAATTACTGAAATCTTTACCACATCGACATCAATGATTTATTAGTTCACTTAGCATTTAGCTTCTAGTTTTTGAGGTGATTTTATTTTAAAAATAATTTAAATATAACAATTACAGTAGCTGTAGGCTCTTATTACTTTGAATCAATACAGTTATTCACCTCATTCCAATTATCTCACCTAGTTTTCATGTTAGCTTAATGTTTTCTTCCATTGTGCTTTTTACCTTCAAATTAATTGCTAATAATTCAACTCAAGCAATGTTTTGTCATAGTCTGGGTCACAACTTTCATCCAGTGATAAAAGATGAAATAACATTGATTACATTTACTATATTTTCTTGTCTAAATTTATTGATAAAAAGATGTATGGCATTGCACTTCTTTGCTGATACATAGTTTCATTATTTAGGAGTATCAGTTGCACATGAATATTTCACACTTCAACCATTTAAGATTTCCAGGTGAGTAGCCCTTTCCCCTGCTAATTTAGAACAGTGCAATATTATATCTGAGAGAGGAGAAATTGGCTTCAGCTGCTCCACTACCAAGAGTCTGTCCCAGAGTTAAACATTAAGATTACCGGTATTGACTTGTATACAGCTCAAAAAATACAATTGAATTTGCTCATTATAAAATGTTTTCAGAGACAACTAATGTTACCAAAAAGTGATTGCATTGAATGGGTTTATGTACATACAGGTACTTTCTTCCCAATTAAGTGTTTTATGGCCTTGCCAGTCCTGTTCTTGACAGAAATTACCCGCACTAGACAGATTTTCAGCAATATTTATCTACCTGTAGATAAGTTGTTCACCCTCATTCTTCAGAAGGATCAGTATTGAAATTATGATTTAGCCAACAATTATTGCTATGCCGTTAAAATTAAGTAAAATTGATGCTGTAGGCAGTTTTTTCATAAAATGTAAATAGATCTTGACGGTCATAACAGTATTTCAATCTCCAGTCTCTTTCTCATTATAATCACATTTTTAAAATGTAATCTCATCCCCATAATGGCACTTATTTAATAGGAACATGCCCATGCACTAAATCAACTGTGGTAGTGAAAATTTTTATATTTACATTTGTGCTCCTTATTGGACTCATATAAACTCTGGTAGAGTTTAATTAACACTGAGCATTTTACTGTCTGCATGTAAAGTTGCTCATATACACAAAGCTTCTCAGTTAGATGCCATCTGGTAAAGGGAGAATTACCTGCAAATATAAAACCTTTGTATAAATCATAGGCCATTAAAATCCTGGTTCTACATGGTTAGAAATTCAAACATTACAGATTACTCTGTGACAAGGTTCTTATCAAACACTGCAGCAGAGTCTGGATATATGAGGTAAGTTCGATCTAACTGATGCTTTTAACACAATTGGTTGCTTGATACTTGTGTGGAAAATTTAGAACCTTGGTACAAACTTGCAATCCCAATGGGTTTTTCCATGTGTCTCCATGTTTTGCAAAGAAAAAAATTGCACACAACTTTTTAGTATAAATACACATACAAAATTAATTTGGAGTGTAGAAAAGTTCTTTTCATTTAACATAATTGCTTATGTAAGTAAAGTTGTTGCTACAATCCACAATTGTACCAAAATCCAAACAAAAAGTTCTAAAACAAGTGTAATTGCATGACATATATTCGGAAATGTTAGGGGGGATATCTGTAGCATAAAGAGATGAGAACATGAGGATACGTATTGTAGCAGAAGACTCCAAAAGACCCCCCGGAAGAAGAATAGTGTTTCATTACATTTTTATTGCAGAGAATCTCAACACTCATTGCAATCTCCACTATTGATTCTTATCACCTCACTTTTTGTCACACCACAACAGTTCACAAGTCAAACTCGCGCAGACGTGAGTTGAAGGTGGACCTGCAGGTGCCTGATTGACCAGTGGTGGTCACTAGTGAGCAATGAGTAGCTGGTCCGCTAAAACCACTGAACGCTGTGGCTGAAACCCTCCCGTCTACGGGCCAAGCTGAAAGTGATTGTGCGTCACTCTGCAGAGCTATTGGCCACAGTCAGCACTGTCGTAGTCTAGTCTTGAAATCAAACTATGGGCCCCATCCATGCGCTAGAACAGTGGTTCTAAAGTTTGGTCCTGGGGAACCCCTGTGTAAGCTGCTCTGTTAAAAATGACTTGCCTTTGCAAGATGTAACAATAATATTTTACATTAAAATATTGTAATGCCAGAAAGGGAATTAGTGCCAGCACTACAGACAGGTATGGCCACATCAGCTGTGGACTATTACCTAATTAATGGCTCCATAAGAGGCCTGGCTCCCAGGCCTAGACAAGAGGCATTTGGGAGCTGGGGAATTCACAGTGTGTTGGGTGTTTGCCAGTTTTTGTGGTTTTGGTTCATAAAGTACATAAAAGCTGAAATAAATCTGTCTCTTAGCTATTGTTTTGAAATTACCTCTTATGGAAATTAAGTAGATACCCTAATTGACTTAACAGAGGAAATGTACGGTAATATGTGCGGAGTTGTGAAAAATGGAGTTTGAATGTCTTTAGCCTTGGTGTATGTAATCTTTTGGCCTCAGCTGTAGTAGCGTTAACTTCACATTCGCCTGGTTATCTAAAATCATAAAGTCAATGAATGGATGAGTGAATGAATGATATTTTGTGTCTCAGAGATTAATCCTTTTTGAAATAAGGTTGCTTATGATTTATCTTTGTAAGTAACCTACATCTAATATCAAATGTTAAACAATTTGGGAAGCGGGCAGTGTGTGATTTGACATCATTTTATACTGAAATTATTAGCCGACTTGTCAGCTTAATTGAACATTTTACAACTGCAATGCTTCTGATGAACCACGTTTCTTAGGTTGTGTTGTTGAGTGATGAATGTGGCATCATATCTCACTTGGCTTTCAGTCATTTTCTTTGTATTCAGTGTTTGAAGGAAAGAAGCATTATTGCATGTACCTTGGAGAAACAATGTCAAAAATGTCTATGAAAGTGAAAGCTTTGGTCTTGGCATTTTGTTTACAAGTGCTTCTTGGGCATCAACCCAGTGAGGGACTCAAAATCAAAGACGGCCGGCTTCAACCAGAGAGTTTGTACTTTTCTGAGAAAACTAGTTGATTTTGAGTGGATGTCCATGTAAACATAATTTTCTGACTGGACTGTGTTCTGTGTTTACTTTTGAGGTTTTATAGTTGCATTGTTTATTCACTTTATCTCCACCTTAGCTGTTGTGTGGTGAGTGTTCTGGTGCAAAATGGCTGCCGTGCATCTCCCAAGTATGTGCTACACATTGGTGGTTGTTTAGATGAGCTTACACCTTCACTGTATAGCACTTTGTACATCTGGAAAAGAGCAATATAAATGTGATGTTCTATTTAATTCATTCATTCATGCATTAATCTGAGGTTTTGAAATTGTTGTATTGCCATACTTTTTGTGTTGATAATATTTGCTGCATGGTGTTATTGCAGTTGTACATTTATATTTTAAGCATAATAGTTTACATCATTTTGCATAGTAGAAATGCAAAAAAGGAAAATGTTCATGGTTGTCATTGATCAAGCTTCTGATAAATTCATACTGACCGTAATACTGACCGTATCTGTGTGATAGTCGATAACAAATTTGCCATTGATGCCACTAGGTTTCAACAACAGCTGCCATATCTCATAATGCAGCGTGGTAAAGTTCAATTAATATTCAAATTTCATCATATTTTGTAATAATATTCCCATAACCTGCATTGATTTCACAGCAATATAGTAACTACATTGTGAAACATTGCTGTTAAATACTGTAAAATCCAGGTAAGCATTGATTTCACAGTAAAATTCTGATTACAATATTTTATGGTGAAAGAAAGAATTCTGCTAAATCATGCAAAATCCAGGTAACAGTAATGTAAAAAAAAGTAATGTCATTTTTAACAATGTTGTCAGACAAGTCAACTTAGTATAGAATGTTTCTGACTGTTACCTTCCAGTGCCTCTGTTGGGTTTAATAATTGAATTATCCTCTCTTTTGTTTGTTTAAAGAATCATTAATCCTGTTTGTGCCAGTGCTTTTCAAAAGGAAGGTATTTGTAAAGATTACTATCAGCTACAAAATAAGTGTCCATTTAGCAATTGTGATTATTGCTATTGTAGATGATGCTATGTTTATTATCAAGCTTTTTTCTTTTTGATTGTTTGTAGATGTTGGTTATTACTTTAATTGTAGCTATGGTTGTTGTTATTCCTGTTGTGATTGCGGTTAAAGCTGCTGTACCTTTTTGTTTTTTTTTGTGATAGTATCCCACTAAATTCATTGCAAAGCTAAAGTGGCAACACAGAGCTGATTGGACAAAGAAACTAGGTTAAAACAGAAGATTGTAAATGGCATCCCTTCTGTTGATCTTGTCTGTCAGGAGACAGGCAGCAGAATGAATAATGTCTTGGAAAGAAAATAGGACTTCTTTACATCTTATGATAATGCTTATGGGATGAATACACAGGCCACTGTGCTTTGTAAAAAAAAAAAAAAAAGCTATTGTTTTCCCAAGGGGATTCAGATGTCATTGTGAGCAGGACACTAACACCTGGGATGAGATCATACAATCCCATGTAATACCCCCTTCCTCATTCTTTATCGCGCAAGGAACTCTGTGACATTTTTGTGGACATGTGAGATTCAGAGTTTTCTATGCAGTATATTTCATGGAAGCAATTGCAACATTCTTATGACATGGAGGATAAGAGCTATGGCATGACAGCAAATACATCATGATAGCAAATACAGAGTGTGTCAAGTTACTGTAGTATTTGAAAAGAAATTACATAAATGCATGAAACATGTGATAAAGAAGAGAGGTGTGTTCAGCGTTAAAATATTTCAGTCCTCTACACATCTACTCAAGATTTTCCATTTTTAACAGGAGGCTGCTTCTGTGTAGATTGGCTCTCTCTAGAGGACAGAATAGGACATCGTTTTGCCACTGTAAAGTTCCCAGGTTCAAATAAAGGTCGGATCATAATTACAAAAGATAGCAGCAGCCTCTAAGAGGAAATGATGTACAGTGGGCTTCATTCATTTGATTATCTTGCATTTATGCAGCTAATCAAATTTCCGTCAAACTGAATTCAGATAATGATGTGTTTAGTTAATGGGTTCCTGTCTTCATTAGGACTGCTGATTATTCAAAGAAGTTTCATTTAGCCTAGTCATCTAAAATCTACGGCAGCAGTATGACACAGTGGTTAAGGGAAAGGCAAGGTTGCTGGCATGATTCCTAGGTGATTAACATCAATTGTACACTGTATTGCTGCCGTAAGTGTCAGTTGACGTGAATGGCGAATATGAGAAATTGTAAGCTGTGCAAATATGCTTGGACTAAGGTTTCCGTTAGGTAAACACCTGATTGGAGGTTACAGGTTTTATACATTCTAGTAGAGAGTGAGTATTTGCTTGGACCGTTTGATTTGTTTGTGACATTGCTGACTGCAGGTAGAGACTCACAAATAACCTATTGCTCATGTACCTCACAGATTTCTATAAATAAAGTAACGTTCAGTAAGTCCTGTAAACATAAAAAATGAAAGAATTATGTTCAGCTAATATGTTCTTCTAAATGGGACAAAAGGCTGAGGCTCTAATCTATTTATCAGTATGGTCTCGTCTTCAGTTGAAGTTAAAATAAACCCCCGGATCCATGCTTGGCAGTTATCTCCTACCTTCTAGGATTATATAGCATGTCAGTCACAAAGAATCATAAATAATATGGCAGAGACATCGGAATATCAAAAAGAGAACATTTTAGCCTCTGTCTCTTAAATCCATGTCTGCCACACAGCAATCTCAGTTCTAATTCACCATAACAAAATGGAAGATTGCAATCTGTTGTCTGGAACATGCTATTCATATAAAAATGTGGAAACGGAAAGATATAGGAGTCTCCTGGTATATTGGAAGATTTGGTATCCAACAAATAAAAATAATTCAGAAAGTGAACATTGTAATTTTGTGTGTTTAGTGATTTTCTGCATACCTGGGTGCCAGAAGATGAGGAAAATAATTTACTTCTAATCTTATCTCAAGATCGTTGTACTTATTATTTCTGATTAATCTGTATGACTTGGACAATTTGAAAAGACCACGTTAATGCCTGTGTAATCACATGTTTATCAACAACAGTTCTAAGTAATAATATAGCTATGTGATATGAATTATAACACTGTTTAATAAAAACTCAGACTGAGCTGCTACAGAGATAGTTCATTAGACAGGTAGATTATTAGATATGTGGAATCGATGTGCAGTGTGGTGAAGTATGACAGTCATTGTGTTACTTTGATTTTCCCATCAAATAAAATCCAGAGGCAGGAGCCTTATCCCATTGGCCATCAGGCTTCTCCACAAGGGAGACACATCAAGCACAAGGGACAGTTTCTGTGGTGCCAGGCAAATGTACTATGTACACTGCGTCTATGTAGGCTGTCAAGTGTCAAGTGTATCTGTTATGTGTTTGTCTCCCCAATGTACTTTTAATGCCTCATTACAGTTTAAAATGTACAATTTCATATTTAGTAGACACTTTTATCTTATAAAGTAATAGGAGTGAACATCCAACACCTGCAGAGTGAATAATTAACCTCTAAGTGCCATGAAAACAATAAGTGCATTGACAGCAGGGACTAGACTACAGAACACACATATGTATTAATATAAAGCAAAAAGCAACATACATCTAGCTAAAACAAAGCAAGCAGCAGAAGTGCATCATAGTGGCACTAGGGTTCATATTGCAAAAAAAAAACAAACTTTGGATTGCCTCTGCAGTCCCGACTGAAGGTTGTTCCACCACCTGGGAGCCAGGCAGGAGAAGAGTGTGGGCCTGACCAAGTAAGAAAGAGTAAAGAGTCTGTTTCTCTGCATGAGCGGTTGATGGTAGGCATGCGGGCCTCATAGGCTAGCTTGTTGTCAAGGATCACACCAAGGTTCTTGGCGCTCTTGGCAGGAGTCACCCTGTTGTTGTTGGTGGTGATGGGCTAGTGAGTGTGTACTAGCAGTGTTGTTTTATTGTGCTGACCTAGCTAAATGAATTCCAGTGTACACAGTATAAATTGTATAATGAAAAGCAGGTGATTACCTGTCGACTGCATGCTGCTTTATTTTAAAACCTAAAAGCTATGAGCGCGTCTTGAAACTGGTCTCAGCAAAGGCTAGTTGTCTATCTCCATGTCTTACAGTCCATTAATGTGTTGTGCCCCACTCTCTCCCTCTCTCTCTCCCTCACTCTTTCTCTGTGTTGAAGAGATTGCGGAAACATCCCCTTAGAAAGCATCTTTGAAAAACTTCAGGAATGTGTTTTTGGTTTTTTCTGCCCTTTCCACACTCTGATTTTACAGCCACATATGATTGGCAGGATTATTTTTAAATTCCATTGCATGTTAAAACATAGGCATTTACCTTGGATTCTCACATCTGCTGAGCCTAGGATAACATAAATAGATACAACCTATTGTAAAAGGAATAAATGATGATAGGTGCAGGAATAAGATTGTACTCTAAACGCTTTACAATAACCATTATCTATTCAAACAGACACAAATCCAACAGTCCAAACAAATAGACATGCCACCCTCACACTGAAAAGCATTACATTCAGCTTGATATATTCATCAGTCTCTCTGTGTATCTCAGAATGGCGCAGTAATTATTCTTTGGCAACAGAATGCAAAGATGAGAAGAGGGCAATGTTCTGTGATCAGTGAACTTGTTTTTTGTTCTCTGTAATATTGTGCACAGTTTTTAAAAAAATTTTTTTTTGCTTTTAACTACAGGCAGTATCTCCACAGAGGCCCCTACGTGGTGAATAGGGTGAGATTCAGTTACACATGAAACACGGCTGAACATGTCGCCACAGCTTTCTCTCTGTGCCTCTTTCTCTGTCTCTCCCACTCTCAATAATAATAATAATAATAATAATAACAACAACAACAACAACAGCAATAATGTTGGATTTGATGGTAAATAATGTGGAACACAAAGCATATTAACATTAAAACATTTCCAATCCCTGTCGTCTATAGGCATACAAGATAAGAATGAAAATGGCTCAGCTGCATTGTAGCAGGGATATCTTTTTCAGCGACAGTTCCTCACAGCAATGTTCTGGTTGCTCAAATGTCTGTAAGCTCTTCTCAGTCACATCCCCCAACCCATTCTAACCTCCATTGCAGATTAATGGTGAATACGATGTACAAGCTCATCTGCTAAAATAAATTAATTCCATTACTTTTTAGTCAGATGTGTCAGGAGTTTGCCTTAATTAAAGTCTTAGTAATGGCTTATCTCCAACATTAAAGAGGATGGATAGCTTTTTAGACAAATGGCTCATTGACACAGGTTTGTAGGCTGATTTAATTTTCTCAATTACTTAGTACTGGTGGAAATGCCAGTACCGAGCCTAATGTAAGGTGCCTTTTTTATAAATGGGAAAAATAAACTTGCCAGGAAATTGTCTTCTATAGGCTAAAGATCACTAACCCTTTCTAAAGAAATGTGCATTCTTAAATGGAATTTGGATTGGACTGTGAGGAAATAGATTGCTTTTATTGTGACTTTATGCTCTGGTCACTTCATGAAAAATGCAAGTAAAATGAGGCAGAACAGTGATTTCTGTTCATGTTTTATATGGTATCTTCATTAGTAAGCCTACATATGCATATTGCCAAGCAGCAACACGATTTTTTTTTTCATAAAGATGATTTTTGAAAAATGCCCACATCTCTTAATACATTACATTAATTGACCTAAATGGGTAATATGGAAAACTGATTTCATTCGTAGATTTATTTCGATCCGTTGTTAAACCTAAATCTGACTCGTGGCGTCACTCTCTGCGCGGGCAACAGAGCAAAGCTCGCGCTCACCATGAGATCCATTTCTGGTTTTCCTGCGTGCCCCTATTTCTAATAGAGAGTAAGAAGGACATAGTGCGATCAACGAGGGGGAGAGAGGAGACGGCGAGCGGTACTTAGAGGACTAGTGATGTACACCAAACATAGACAGAAAAAGATTCTCATTATATCGACGGAATGTGGACGTTCGATATTATTCGTGTTACTGCTTCTACTGAACATCATACTGGAAACTGTGAGTGGAGAAAGCAAAGAACAAGGTAAATCAGTGCACGCGTCCCTCTTTGTAGTTTGAAAGTTGTCATCAACCAGTTGCGCGTGCCTGCACGCGAGTGTTGTTGATGATATGTTTTGAAAATAATCGTGCCTATTGCAAATGTAACTGTTTTGACGTTCTCGGGGATTATTTGCCTGCCGGGATTCTCTCGATTTAAAAAAGAAAAGAAAATTGGGGTGCGGAATTTGTAACCGTGGAACTTTAAATGTAGGCTCATTGTCGATGCTATTCCCATAAAAGGATAAACTGCTGAGACGGAATCATTCAAGAAGTATGTCAGATATCTTGAAGCAGCCATTGTATACATTTTTTAAATGTTAGGATAGGAGCATGTCAGCATCTCTAGCGATGTAGGCTATATAAATAGTTCTGTTGTTGTTCGCTACTCTGTGTTTACTTTGAAAACATTCAATGTAGGCTATGCTTGTCACGGAAAAGGTCTTGTGACATGAAGTAGCCTATGTGTCAGTTTTATTTGATCGTACATTAAAAAGTAAACGAGTGGGTTAAAGGCAGTTCTGCCCTTGGTGAAACAAAAAAAGCAGCGTTTGGTATCTCGCTTTGTGAAGTGTTTTCTTAATCTTGCCGTATAGCCTATCTATATTCAACTATTTGAATAGGCTTATCAAGTGACTCACAGTTCAATTGAGCACGCCGCTGCATAGACGCCAAACAATGTCACCATAGGCAATTAAGTGTAGCCTAAACACAGGCCTACCTTTAAAAACGTTTTCTTTGCGAAAATGCTTTAATAAAATGTGTCGCTATTTCCTTTAGGCCTATAAATAAAACTATTCACCAAAGACAACTGAAGTGAATGAGTTACGTTGCAAATACAGATTAATACTCCCGTCGGTGTTGCTACTGGGGCAGATTTAGCTGCAGTTTCCAAAAGGACTGACTGATGTTCTATAAAGAATTGTGCATAGTTGTCTTAAATGGACAATTTAATTTAGCCTGGACTGTTTAACTTATTTTAGAAAGTGCATTTTGCGTGTTGTGACGCTTGGACGCAGGATAAATAATACCCTGAAAGTAAACAGGGTCTCTATTCAAGCTGTAATGAGAAACTCGAGAAACCATGTCCTTATAACAGATTCCACATTAACCAGAAGATATTTCCACAGTAGTTTTGACCCAAACACACATGCACTCCTTTAAAGATAACTATTCCGTAGGACTAAGTACATTTTACATTTTTAAAGTAGCATTTTTGGTTAATCGCTTGTTGTTCCGTAATTCCCCCCGCGGGTGTGTTAATAATCTTCCAGCGCAACAGGTATCCTATGCCATATCCGCTGTTTTCAGAACAATAGTTTCCAGACCACATTTACCATCGAGGTCTCCCTTAACCTAGGCTACGTGCCTCGCGATGGGATACGATTGATCTCTTGTTTAGGGAATTACCTAATGCCGTATTTCACACTCATTCATCCGTCTTGACACGTGGACCCTAAATCCCAAAACCCAATAAATAGAAGCTTTACTGTGCGTTGTAAAACTTGGACACCCCTCACCGTCGAACTGGTCCTGCTGGTTGAGTCCCAGGTCACTGGTACAGCTTACTTTACAGGCTGCCAGAGCTTGGCGAACTACTGTAGGTCCTGCAGGCCTGGGTTGTAGATAACATGTTTTCATTCTCTGTATTTTTACTTTAATCAATTTTAACACGGTGCAGGTTTGGTTTATGGCCATTTGCGTTAGCTCTGAACTTAATTTTCCACGGTTTGGTTTCAGTTATCCTGGCAGTCTGAGGCGATCATTCAATCAATACAATTGTGAACCCTTTGAAAATAAATTTTCTTTGTTGAACGTAAATGAAAGCAGTTGTTTTCTGAGAACTTGCTTGTCTGATTAAAAGTCTTTGGATGAATATAGAACATTCTTCATTGCATCATTGTTTGGGTAGCCTACGTATTTCTGATATAATATGGCATTAAGAAGGTAAATTATCCTCAGTAAAGCTTCAAAATGTTACTTGACACATTTTTTACAAATGAGAAGTTTCAGTGTTATTAGAATGTATTAGGGGGTGGTGACTAAGTTTTTGGAAGGCCTGCTCTATACAACAGCAAATCATTTATTGTTGCAGTTGCTCTTAGCTCAAAGTGGTGAGCTCTCCACATCGGTATCCTTTGGTCCTGAGAGAAGTGTTGCTAAAGCTGTTCTCTGCCCCAAGTACTACTTTATCTCATAACTGCACACTTTTAAGTTCTTAAAGGTACTGACAGCTTGGAATATGACTGGTGTCAGGGGTTAAGTCTGCTTATGTCAATCTGATTTTAAAGTGGCCATACTGTTTTTCAATTGCCTGTTTCATTCAGGTGTGGGTGGAAGTGCGCTGTTATCACTCAGGGCCATTCCAGATCATAGCAAAGCACTTTGGAATTTTTAAAGTTGTGTGCTTGCAGTGGCAACAAAATTAAATGACTTTTGAAGTCTGAAGGATGGTATTACGCCACTTCTCTTCACAGCCACGCTTACTTTCTATTTCCAGGGTAAACCAGAGCTTTTGGCAGTTGTTTTTGTAGTGTTTCTAACAGTCAAAATAGGGAAAAACAACAATTTAATGACGGAAAGGTTTTCAATGAAAAAAAACAAAACTCTGAAATGGTAACTCCATGAAATCATCACCCAAATATCAAAATGACTTCGCTGACCCAGCCCTTTTCCGAATGTGTCCAAAAATTCAAACCAAATATGGGAAATGGACTCGGTCTTGCTTACTTGTTTGCAATGGGCCAATTTTTTTTACAGATCATTTTAAATTTGTACATACACTGCAGTTTCGTGATATAATATGTAGCCTAATACAGTACATAGGATTTGGGTCATATAGGGATCACTTCAGCGTGACTTTTAATTACACATTTTTTTCCTGTCAGATTTAAGATGCAGCCAGTCTTGCTTTGCTTTTCGGCACACTGAAGAGCGGGTCTATGTACAAGTCTTTGAATCCACAGGTTTCAGTACAGCATGTTGAACAGCATACGGGAGTCATTCATTTTCTTTTCCTTAGTAATATAAAAATGTGTTTTAATCTACGTTGAGAACAGTGCTGAAATTCTACAATCAGTTTCAATAATTAATATATTTATTATGCAAAGGCATGGGTTTGCAGAGCACATGCCACATGCATCTCGGGTGGCATGTGCGGTGCACACTGTAGTCGTAGTGCAGTGATTCGTCCTCAGTCCGGAATGTGATTTCAACGGTGACAGTGCCATTGGTGGCAGGGAGTCTCACAGGGCAGTGCATAAATATCCACAAAGATACCAAGAAGCTTCAGCCAGCAGGGTCATCCCTCCCTATGCCACACAATGGCGGCTCCTCCGATTGATAAGGCACCTGCATCCTGCCCATTACGGTAGCTGTGCAGCTTAGCTGGTGGACTTCAAGAAGTAGTGGTGGCTGGATTTACCCATTTCGGTGCACCCTCCTGAACTGAAGGAGGATGCTGCAGCAGTGAAACGGGCTTAGGGTTGAAGCTTGGAATTCCAAATTGTTGATCACGAAATGGGGATATGAAGTAGCTAGTTGCTCAAAAAATAATAATCATTTGGGGAGGCGGAGTTCCGTGCTACGGTATTCATGTGAATCGTGATGAAAACGTTGTCCCCACAACTGACGCTGGATTAGTTTATGAAAAATATTATTGCATGCAATGTCAAACTGCCGCTTCGTGTCACTCTGCTGTTCACTGGTGAAGCTCTCACAGATGCTAAGTCAGAGGAGCCCGCCGTACGTGCAGCTCGTGCAGGCAGATTCTGGCTGCCTGGCTGGCCAGATTGGCTCACTGGTGCGTGATGAGAGACCCACATTCTGCCAGCCAAAACTCACACCCATCCCGGGCACTGCCTAGCAGGGCTGTAGGCCAGTCGGCGCTGGCACGGTCCGGATTCAATTCGGCTTAATAATTTTTGGCAAAGATCTTGGGTTATAACTACAGTTGATTTAAGCTGATCCTGGCTCAGCTGTCGGTGGAACAGGGTAGAACAGGGATCATTTCCTACTGTGATAATGGTCCAGTCCTTTGCGGCAGTCCCACACTGCTCCTAGCAGATGGAAATAAAATAAGCTAAACAAAGGCCAGTTCAATCAAACTCCAGAGTGCTTTTCTTATAATTTGACCTTTTTTGTAAATTCATTGACGGCATCCTAATGCTAAACTAACAGTGACCAGTTTAAGCCAGTAGTGAACATAGTTTTTTTCCTTTGCACTTTAATCAACCATTTAATAAACTGCCAAATGATGTGAGAACGGAAAAACGGCAGTATATGTGCTTGGATTTGTGAGTTAGACACCCTACATGTGAGATGCTATATTCTGAAAAGTGACCATGAAATTAATTCTGAAAATTAAGAGTACAAGAAATGCAGATACAGATGTTTTTTTTTTTTTTTATATATCATTTGTTTGTGTTGACATGTGAAGGCATGATAAACGTGTCAGATTTATTTTGTATATAGCTACATGTATTGGTAATGACATCTTTCTGTTGTACAGAGTACAGATGATTCACTGTGGCTTTTAACAGACATTACCGTGAGATGTTCTTTATGTAAATGAGTTCCTGTAAATCCTTTTCCGGAAAGCAATATCGTTTTTCTATGGATTTTTTTTGTGGGTGAGCCTGTTCAAGGGTCAACTTGGCAATTTACGTTGTACCACTGAAAAACAGAACAACTACAGTTTGAATAAAAAAAATTGGTTCCCGTTTCTTCCATTTATTATGGGGAAACGTTCTTTTTGAAAATGCATTGTTTTACTAGTTTTGTATGAACTATTATATAGCGAGACTGAGAAACTGTCTCCTTTCTTCTGTCGTACAGCCGATACTGATAAAAGGTTTGTTGTTTAGATGGATACTGTAATTCAGCCATTGTCGAAACATCTAATATCAGAGACAAATTAGACATGGACAGTAAATAGCAGTTATTAATTTATTTTTTTATCAATAGCCATAGGTTCCCATTAAGGCAGTGTGTAGTTCTAGTGGTTTTGGTGATGGGATTGCAACCTGAAGATCATGGGTTCCAGTCCCAGGAGCATCACCTTTGCACCTGTGAGCAAAATGACATGACCTGCGTGGCTTTGGTCCATTTCCAGCTGAATAAATAATGTATATACGAACATAAATCAAGTCACTGATCCAGGGTGGTGTCTGCTTAGCAAATATGCTGCGTTAAAAGAACAAGCTCTTGTCCTTTGAACAGTTGGTAAAGCGTTGTGAACTTCATTGCTGCCTGTATTCATAACATAGTTTTTATGTTGTCTTTTGGAAAAGAAAAAAAAAAAGCTGTCCTTGCCCCCTCTCAATGATTTAAACTGTTGGTCATTACATAAAAGATACTCAATAAAATATTGTTCACAGAATGCGGCACTTCTTGCTGTCTGGTGCTCTTTTTGACAGAATGGTAAATGGGGCAGTTACGTTTCAGAGTGTGGGCGTATTTCAGCGGGAAAGGAGAGCCGGGCATTGACAGGAAGATCGTTTTGTGCCGATGCCGCTGCGCTCAGAGAGTCTCCTCCCGGCTCTGGAATGGTCGGAGCTCTCATTTTAATTTGGTTTCTCTGCTTCCGTCGAGCAGCTCTTTAGCCTGATCTCGTGAGTGCGCGCGCGTGCGTCAATGTCTGTGTGTATTTATATGTGTGTGTGTGTGTGGGGAGGGGGCACAAAGATGTAATTAGTGCGCATGCAGAATGAATGTGGTGCTTACAAAGCAAGACCCGCTAGGCGCAAGGGCCTTGAGAAAGCACCTTTTCTGTCTGGGCCTCCTGGGTTTCTGCCCGTGGTTCGTTTATTCGCCCCGGGCGTTCGCGGAAGGAGGTCGTCGAACCGAAAAAGCATGTGCGGTCCCTGGAGGAAGCGATCAGCTGACCTTGTCTGCCCTCCCTGATTCACATTTAGCCTTTGAACCCGTGGCTTGTGGGTCAACAGTCCACCCTGTAAGACCGCAACTCACAGCACTGTTTTTACTGTCCTGGCAGGGTGACGGGATAGGTTTACTCTGAATTAGGCTCACTGACATGCAGCTGATTTAGCGTGAAGAAAAACGTGGGCCTACAGGCAGAGATGGAAGATCCAGATTCGGAAATTAAAAGTTATCCCAGTGTTTTGTTCCAATCACCTGGATTTGCTAATTACCACAATCCTTCACCCAAGAGGTAGAACAAATTACGGGAATCAGCTGACTGAGTTTATGGGTGGAAGAAACACGTTTTCTTTTTTTGGACTTTCCACCTCTGCCTATAGGACCCACCTGGCTTAAAGATACTCCCCATGGTGTGGAGAATTTTGCAGTACACTGCTTGAAGTGTTGGGTTTGTTTGTGCAGCTTTTTTTGCTGTTTTTTAGCCAAGGGCAGTCATGATCACAGAATAACTGTCTTACTGGCTGTTATGAAAATCGACATGGTTAAATTTACTGTAATGATGGGTTTTCAAAAAGGTTTATACCAGTCACCAGTTATGTTTATTTTCAATTACAGAATGCTTACAATTGCAATACCTCTGCTTCTGTCTTTGCATCTCCTACACTTCAAACGTAGCTGACGGATGAGTGGGTGATAGCACTAAGGAAAAGCAACAGAGTTCTAAATACCAGCTAACAGTTTTAAAACTGAAAATAGCCTGCAGATCTTTTTTATGGTGGTACAAAGACAACGAATGTCAATAAAAAAGACTGTTACAGAACTTAAATAGTTGTACACTGATATATTTTTAATGCTATTTCTTATGTAATCAATTTGTGCAAGCCCTAATTGCCAGTGACATATATGTGCGTGTTTTTATATTTTATATTTTCAAACGGCAGGATTGTGTCTTGTTTTTTTTATGTGCAAAGTGCAAGGGAAGCGGAGATCTTTCAGCCCATATTTTCAGCATGGGTGTCCTAGTCGCGAGCCAAGTTGTAGCCATAGCAATTTTGCTACCCAGCTAGCCTTTTGCACAGCATGAACTGAGTGACATCAGATGTTTGCAATAAGCTCTTGCAAATGTGTCAGTGGGTAAAATGACAGGAATGTTGCTTCATGGTTTTCCCACAGATACCAGGCCCTGGGACAGTTAATTAAAACCACATGTTTTAAAAAGGGGAATGAGCACTGATTCATCATGGGAACCAAAGTCTCAGTCCACCTTGTTTTAAATTTAAGAGGTCAAGCGTCTGCCTTCACTCTCAGTAAGAATATAAAAAAACAACTTAAACTATTTCACATCTTTGTGATTTATGGAGATGAGTCATTCCTATAGTCTGTCTATTGTTGAAAGTTCCTTACTTGTTGTTAAACCTTTGAAAGGTAAGTTTATTGGAATGTTTTTTTGTTGTTGTCATGGACAAAAAGTCATTGTTCTAGAACTCCATTGCTTTCAATTGCCAGCAGTGATTGTTTCGCTACATAAGCATTAGAATGTTCAGTTAAGAACATTCTGATCACATATTTGTGATCTTATACGTTAAAGCAGTATTTCTTAAACTATGGGTGAGGACCCAAAATGGAAGACAGGAGCTTATGAGCTGGGTCACAGAATGAGTCTGTAGCCCACATGGCTATGCCAGTATGTGTATTTGACGTGTCCCTGAAAGGTACTAAATTTAAAATTTGGGTTATGATATTAAAAGATATTTCTATTTTGGGTAATCAAACCTTTAACACAATGCAGGTTTGGCTTGTTACTTGGTAGATAATTTATCATTATCTACCAAATGGTTAATTTTAGTGCCCATGTGTCCACACTTTCACCAATTAGGAGCCTATTGATCCACCTCAGTCTTTAGATTTATCAGTAGAATAATTTTGTTTTCTTTTTTTAATGGAATTCTTTGTAATGTAGCACAACGTGAAAATGGGAGGTTTATTATACATGACTTGCATAGCTCTTTGTGGTATTTACATGGCTTATTAGGGTAAATAATCCCTCTAAACATGAAAATAACCTAATTAGGTAAATTAACAGCTTGATTAGTATTCAAATGCACATACACGATTGGATTTTAAAATTTTGTTCCTATAAATTCACTTCACTGCACATTAAATGATCAGTGGTAATTTAATTTGAACAGGATTTATATGGGGCTAAGATATTTATATGGGCCTTGTGCATTTCTTGGTTGTTGAATATGATTCTGTTCTCTAGAGGGTTTTGTCTGAGTTTATTGTCCTGACGCTCAGTTATTCATAAATATTCATGATGGGGTGGAGTTAATCTGAGTTGAACTTTGGTGAATCTTTTCTATTGATTGCCAAACTTCAGGTCATTCACCCACTAGTCATGGCACTGATTTCAGTGGAAGACAAAATACCTTAC
This sequence comes from Anguilla anguilla, assembly GCF_013347855.1. Taxonomy (NCBI): domain Eukaryota; kingdom Metazoa; phylum Chordata; class Actinopteri; order Anguilliformes; family Anguillidae; genus Anguilla; species Anguilla anguilla. The sequence goes on from NC_049207.1 coordinate 38,102,407, forward strand.
AGTAGAACAATAAATATGGGAGAAATTAGTTTAACCAGAACTTAATCTGATAGCTAACTAGGTAGATGTCCTGTTAGCTTGCTTATGTGAAGTCGAGTTTGCTTGCATCCTGCATGGCTTCTAATTAGCTGCCTAGCATCCCCAGTATGAACCTGGCTTGTAGCACTCTGTGTGACCCCCATGATGAAACATGATCAGAACACAGAAGTCTGCAGCAGCTAACCTTACAGTTCTAGCTTGTAAGTCAGTGGCAACAACCAAAGTTCTATAAAGCTGATATATAATGGCAGTAATATGAGCTTTTGAAAAAAAAAGGCAAGCTGAATGTGACCTTGCCACCGTGTGCGTGCATCAGTTGAGGTAAGCAAGCGCGCGGGCCTTTTTTCCGGTTAGGGGCTTTGCCACGTTCCCCAGTTGAAACGGCTCCCCGCCGTGCTGGCCGCGGCCTTTGAACGCCGTGGCGAAGACCCACAGAACCCCATTTCCTTGCTGTACGCGCCCCTGTCCCGCGTGATGTGAATTCTCCCTCGCAGGGTGGAGGCAGGAGTGCTGGAACGGGCCCCTAATGGACTGCATTTATATAGCGCTTTTATCCAAAGCACTTTACAATTGATGCCTCTCATTCGCCAGAGCCGTTAGGCGTTAGGGGTTAGGTGTCTTGCTCAAGGACACTTCGACATGCCCTGGGCGGGGTTTGAACCGGCAACCCTCCGACTGCCAGACAATCGGTCTTACCTCCTGAGCTATGTCGCCCCTTTGCCTCTGTTGTGTCAGGAGCACTGCACAGTCTGAGACGAGCGGAAACCCTTTGGTCAGAGGAGCCAAAATGTCCCCTTCGATGCATCGTTGCGCACCGTCATTCTACGCTCGTCCTTTATTACTTCATCACGCAGTCTGCACATATTCCCCCCCCCCGCTACAGGACAGCAGATGGAAATGAGCTGTGTAGATAAATCTGTCATCGACATAGTTGCTGATATGTCGGTTACTGTGCTCTGTCCCTTTTGACTAAATTAAACAAAAATCCGCACACTCTTGCATTAGAACATTAAGGGGTGGGGGGGAAAATAAAAAAAAATCTTCTGCATATCATTTTGGATGTTGTATAGATGCTGTATGTCAGACGGGGACACCACCCATTTGAAGGGTGAACGCTCTATGTTTCGTACTTTATTTTTTATGACAAAATCTCGATTAATCGTGTTGAACTGCTACAGTATGCAGTTTGTACGTGTTTGTGGGGTGACATAGCTCAGGAGGTAAGACCGATTGTCTGGCAGTCGGAGGGTTGCCGGGTCGAACCCCGCCCTGGGCGTGTCGAAGTGTCCTTGAGCAAGACACCTAACCCCTAACTGCTCTGGCGAATGAGAGGCATCAATTGTAAAGCGCTTTGGATAAAAGCGCTATATAAATGCAGTCCATTTACCATTTGTTTGTAGCGAGGAGGCTTTTTGTCACTTTCGTTATTTTCCCTTATAAGGAAGTGACTGTGTGCCCACTGCAGCTTGAGCAGATGAACTGTACTTTATATCGGCCCTCTGAATGCACTGCTCATTACCTCTGCACCGTCCGCATTTATCTGTGGCAGTGAGCGATAAGACACTAGAGTTTGGCTAGAGAGGTTTTGATCAGGCGTTGGCTTACATTGCTTTTGGGCACTGTGTAATTATTTGTCCTATAGTGTGGAGATCCATTACTGCCGGTCACCTCTTTGTGCAGTGGGGCGCGGGTTATTGTAATTCAGGCTAAAGTCTTATCTCGGACTCACGGTATGTTTTACTCCGTCTTGGCATAGGCCTCGAGAGGCCGAGAGAATTGGTTGCCGATGCTGAGAGAATTACCACATAGGTATGTGATTTGTCAACCCCTGCATTTGGCCAATGTGAACGTTTTGCTAAATTTGATCTGTGTCTGGCCTCCCTCCCAGGCTAAAGTGTATAACAGCAGGGCCCCCCCGTCCGACGCTTCACGTGCGGGATTTTGGGCGTGGCACGCCGCTCGTTCCCAGCGGCTCGGCCCGCGGAGCCATTTTGTGTCTTTTTTTCCGACGAGTTCGTTTGCGACGGTTTGCCGAACGGGTCCCGTCGCCGCCCTCGGTTTTCCGCCAGGACCGCGGCGGAAGCCTCCGTCTTTCCCCGTTTCTTCCGGAATTCGAAAAGGGTCCCCTGCGGCGAGAGCGGAGCGCCCCGGCGCAGAGACGAAAGGGGGGGCCCGGCGGGCGAGTCCGCCGGTCGGGGGGCGACGGGATCGCGAGCGGCGGATCCCTGCTCCCCGGGGGCCTCGCTGCCGCGTTAGCGTCACATTAGCGCCAGAGTGGCCTGCCATTGTTCAGATGCTGTCAAGGTGCTGCAGGGGAGGCGACTCATTTAGCCGCTTTCATCCGCTGCTGATAGCGCTTCGCTGCCTTGTCAGGGGTTCAGCGTGGCGGTATTTTCAGAAGCTTGACGCATCGCCCCCCCCCCCGACCCCCCCCCCCCCCCCCCCTCCATCTCACGGATGTGGGTCATTTCTGAGTATGTGGGAAGCGCAGCTTCTTGTTTTCTTCGCTGTCAAACCACAGCCATTCCTCTCGATGTCGAGTGGGTTTGTTCCGGCTCCATCTCGACAATTGATGATGGACGGGTAGGAGTTACCAATACCGCAGCTGCTCCTGTCAATGCTGACTGGAAAGGCAAAGGCAAAAGGCAGGTGCTTGTGAGCTCATTCTCTGTCACTCTCACTCCTCCTCACTCTGATTCATGCACTTTTAAATTTTATTTCGAGGATGTGAAGGCAGGTGGCAGTAGCTTGGTCAAACTCTGGCACTAAACAAGTTTCAGTGTTTTAAGAAGTCAAAAGAATGCGGTGCACTGGGATGCATTGCGTCAAGACAACATTTCAGTTGGTAACGAACAAGTTGTGACAAGTATTACAGAAAAAATGCTCAATTATGTCTTATGTGTTACATGCTAAATTTTACTCAATGTTATATGGTAATATTTCCTTCTGATATTTCAACAAAATAAGTAATTATCATGTTGTCTATAAAAGTATTGGCAATACTTGCTATTAATGTACATGTACAATACCAGATAAAGTAAGCAAAAAAAAAAGGTAGGGGTTTGGTAAACTTGTAAAGTGCCACTTAATTTAGATGAAAAAATGCAGGCTTGGTGGGTACTTAATTTATGAAAAAGAGCCTGTTGACAACACGTGTGATTCAGTCCATGATAACCAACTTGCGAGCCATATGCCCAGACCCCCGCCCCCCACCCGACGGGGGCAGTGGCTCTCTGTCTGTAACCCTCTTTGCTCTCTACCTGTCTGATTAATGCAGAAAATACGAAAGGAGGCCAGATTGTCCCGCTCTCCTAAAAAAAAAAAAGAAAGCTTATTCTGCTGGTAATAAATAGCCATCGACCTAAATAGCAAGTGGCTGCGCGTCTTCAGTGTGCTAACATTGCATTAAATAAAATGTTCCTATTCGGCTCTCAATGTTTGTGTGAATGTCACATTAAAAAAAAAATTAAAAAAAGAATATGCTGAGGTGTTCTTTAATGTGCTTCCTCTTCCCTTCACACTAATTATAATAATTTTAGATTTTTTTTTGCAAGCAAAGGGAGACGCTGCATGCACAGGCTATTTGCGTACTTGAGCTGTTAAAGGAGGGGACTACAAATAAAGATACAATTACAATACTAACCGGTACTTCTCTCAATCGGAATCTACCACCAACCACTGTCAAGGGAGAAGCAATTGATAGTGATCCTGTAGAAATCACTTTAAATCTCAGTCAAATATCATCAGTTAAGTTATTATTGATTTATGAATTCAAACTGCATTTATTCCAATTCCCTTGGTTTTAAAGCACCAGTTTATTAATCTGAGCTGAACCGGTTCGGTAATCTGAGACAAAAGAAAATGGTAGCTGTAGTGGGAGTCCACCCCAGTGGTTTCAAAATTGATATTGTAACTGTGGTATCTGTGTCTGTATCTTTATCTGTCAATGGCTGTATTAGCCTATATGTTCAGAAAGTGATTTTTTCTTCACAATCACCCCTCATCAAGCACTCATGCATGGTTGCACCACCTTTAAGACTAAGATTCTGGGAGCACATATTTTAGACCCGTATATCTATTAAATACCACTGCACCATATGTTTTGCTCCAGGATACATCTCCCAAATGACTGACGAAGCCCCATTTGACCCACTCAGGGCAAGCACCAAAATAACTGGGACAAAAATACCAACCTTGGCACAAAGGTTCCAGAATATTCATTTGCTGTTGTGACAGTGTTGTGGCCTTTTGGGGCCCCAGAATGGAGAGCCCAATATCATATTAACAAGGCACATGCCTATTGGAGACATACTTACTAGTGGGGACAAAATGGGAAAAAAATCATTCAATGGTTTTTAAAAAGTAACCTAGAGGCAATTTTTAAATAGTTTATAACAAATTTTTAAGTATAATGATGAAATTGTGCCCCATTTGCTTGGTTGACAGGCTCTGACAGAATGTCACAACACAGGCAACTGATGATGTTGTGTGTACCTCCCCCTGTTGGTCTGACAGCTTGTCTTGTTCTGTCATCTTTTTCAAAGGGAGGAATAATTTAAATAATTAGAACAGCGGCTTCTAAGGGTTACGTAATGTGCAAATAGTGTGGGAGAAAGTGCATCTTTGTCTCTGTCTGTAATCTGTCTGCCTGATAGAAGATGGCATGAGTTGGCTTTTTTGGTTTTTAAACTTCAAGATCGGTGGACTTTTTCAGGGTTTATCTTCTGGGGTTTAGAACTTTGATCTGTAGCATAAATCGACAATTTTATCACTTTTTTTTTGGAGATTTGCTATTTAGGGGAAGTTGACCAATGTATGTATTATTTTGATTTTTTGTCTCTCCGCTTCAACCAGCTTCAATATGTTGAGTCTCTACTAGATGCCCATTCCATTCATTGCGATTTAGCCGACTGAGCGGACTGCAAATCTCATTCCTGACAGCACAATATCCTGAATAACACACTCAGAGTTTGGTTCAAATTTGAATTTGTATTTGAGTTTTGTTGAGCCTGCTCTTTATTACGTGGAGTGCACTGTGAGCTGTTAAAAAAAAAAAAAAAATTCTCTGCCATTGTAAGGCCATCTTATGCGCTGTTTGGCAGAAATGCATAGGTATAATTTCTCTGACACTGTCTCTCTCACTGCCCCTCTTTCTCAGTTTGATCTCCATTTGCACTGTCTCTTTTTTTTTTTTGCTTGAAATTTCATGCTGTGTATATTGCAAAAAAAAGAAGCTAATTGGGCACAAAGTGATTAAATTAAAAAGGTAAGAGTGATATCTCTGTACTTTGCTCTGACTGAAATCCAGTTCCTCTCCCTCTGGAGGGTGGGCAGTTGTTTCGTGTTTGTTTGCGAAATTTTTGGTTGGAGCAATTTTATTTCTTTCTTTGGCCACTCTCCGTGCTCAGTTCGATCTCACTTCTCTCTTTCTGCGTCTGTCAGTCATTCTCACTCTCTCTGTGCCTCTCGGTGTGTCTCTCTCTCTCGCGCTCTCACTGTCGCCGTCGCTGTCAGACTTATTGCTTTCTCTGTGAACCGTGGGTGCTAAGTGACAGCTTGCCGGGTGAAAGATGGGGGAATGCGTTTTGATGGGGCTCTCGCACTCTCTCCGCTGTCTGCAGTTAGAGCAGCGGTTGTATGCACTGAACTGAAACGGCGATACGTTGCAGACCATGAACCCCCGTCCTCTCCTGCTTAATCCACAGAAGCCACCTGTTGTCCTAAGGGTGTGACAGTGCACAGCTATCAAGGGGATAACTAACTGGCTCAGTTCCTCTTCTTTAAAACCAGCCTGCACAGCTCAGTACTACAATTCATATGGGTTTACTTCAGTACGAGGAGTATATTTTTCTATAGAATTGATGGCTGATGACCATTTGGTTAGGCTATGTAGTATGTATGGTACTGCATCCTGAGGACATGTATCTTCAGACTTTCCTTCAATAACTCCCTTTTGGCACGGGCCCAAGTACAATATCTGACATCCAAGTCGTCTTGACTGGAATCCCGCACCTGCCAGGACCTTTGACCTGCTGACAAGCTGACATCATTTAACGGAACTGGCATCTTCTTGCCGTTAAGTATTGAAACACTTTTTATTTAGCACTGCCATCAATCAGTAGGCTAGAGTCATTTCACTAAGTTGGGATCTACACTCATACAGAATTCTCATCGGTTGTTGAAATTGTATTTGTTCTGAATAAACCTGACAAAACCTCACTACAGGACTATGACACCGGTGGCATGTGATATGGGTGCTTTGTATGACACCCTAGCTTGCTAGCACATGCGCCTTGGCCGTGACCTTAAGCTATATAAGCCTCTTTGATTTACACGTCTCAGTGCGACTCTCTGGCGTGTCTGCGTGGAGAGATAGTCTCTCACTCAGAGAACCGAGGTTACGACATAACTGAATATTCTCTGTCATATCGACACTATCTCTCCACCCAGATACGTATTCCATATGTATGGGAAATCCCTGTAAGACCCATCGCAAGGAGAAGGTGCAGGTCCCTGGAGCCGCAGTGCACAAGCTGGGGCACCAAAGACAGACACAAGCACAGTGAAAGACTGAGCGTGCTCTAACAACCCAAGCTAGGCTAGGGTGTTTGACAAACAGTGTAGCGCCAGTAGGAAGGAGTTCTAAAGGAGGATTCCAAATGCGATGCAACCTGTGCGGAATGTGGCAGCAGATGCTGAACTACACCGAGGCGGTTGCAGCAACCTGAAGCTGAGGGATGGTAACGGCAAGACACCAGATTGCCAATCCCCTAGCCATGGAGCCTGTTTGCTTTCATGGCGATGCGGTGCCCTGCAGCTAAGAGCTGAGGGTGCGAATGGACTATATACAGTGCCAAACAGTGAACTGGCTAAATACAAATATGGAGCCATGTTCACTCTGCAGCACCCCACGAGGGACGACGTCAGCGAGACACTGATGCCACACCTCATACGAATGGGGACCACCGGATGCTGAGCCACCTGCTCCTGAAGGTGTGGTGCCAGACAATCCTATGCACAGGTTCCAGTTCAGCAATGCTGATACCGGAACACTGTGCCGTAGGGTAAGGGTCACCCTCGCAGACCTAGCAGGGCTGGGGGGTGTCACAGCAGCCAACCGTGAAGGAGGTAGTGGGGGGCACATTCAGACTGTAAAACCTGGTAAAAATAGAGGACATTGACCAGATTGCTACTGCGCAAACATCCGGCATCGATGCACCCCGGAACACCGCCCATGAGGTAGCAACGCCCCTCATAGAGTGAGCTCATACTGCTGGGGGTGTGGTCGCATCTGAAGAAGCATACGCCTGTTGTATCGTGTCCACAATCCAATGGGACAGCCTAGCTATGGACAGTGGCAGACCAAGCAATTCTGCCTTATAGCAAATTAACAGCTGCTCTGTCATCCTGAGATGTTCACTCCTAGCTATGTAGACCTATAAGGCCCTAACAGGGCACAGGAGAGACAAGTTGTGGTCCTACTCTGTGTCCCGTGGAGGGTGGCAGAAGGGGTGCAGCTCAATGATTTAGATGACGTGGGGACAATACTTTTGGGAGAAAGGCTGGGTTATGACAAAGTGCTGCCACCACCACACCCTCAGGCGTGAATCAACAGCAACACTTATGTGCCAAGAGAGCCTGCAGTTCACCCACCCTTTTAGCTGATGTCATAGCTAAAAGGAGCGCTGTCTTCGTGGAAGTCCACTTCAGCTCCACAGAGTCGAAGGGGCTCAAATGGGGCACACATTAGAGATTTCGATACCAGGTCCAGGTCCCAGGTAGGAAGCCAGGATGCCCTCTGGGCCCTAAACCGCTGGGTTCTCCTAAGAAACTTCCTAATCAGATGGTTGTCCTCCGCAGACAATCTCGAGGATGTGTGAGTGACAAATATTGCTGCCACAAATCCTCTAAGTGTAGCAGGAGACCGTCCCCTGTCAAACAACTCCTGTAAAAGCTGGAGGATCACAGGTGTTGCACAGGACAAGGGATCCTTCTGTCTGCCCTGCACCTAGACTGGAACAAGTGGCACCTGTAGGAGTACGCCACCCTGGTGGAAGGAGCCCGGGCACTCTGTAGCGTATGCGCTACCTCCTGGGACAGTTCACAGGCTAGGAACTAGGACCTCTCAGAGGTCAAGCCACAGCATGAGACTACTGGGAAAGGATCTAAATCTGAATCCAAAAAAAAAACAAAAAAACCTTTTGATGATCATACTATTTTATTGCTCTATTATCCTTGGTAGTTTAAAACTTAATTTCGAATTTCAAAATGAATGGGAGTGAATTGGGAGATGTACATCCGGGAAGAACGGCGATACCATTAACGATCAGCAGGGACAGCTGATGTTGCTAGTATTCCCGCTGTGCACATACAATGGGGTAAGCGTTACAAAATTGCGTGTTATACCAAAGTGAAATATGCCTTCAACGTTGAATGTGCTGCTGACTCATAGCCCCGCTGATTATATGAATATCAGAATTTGTTTGTGAAGCATAAAGGGTCTCCTCTTGCTCCCTTCGTCCCCTTGAACAAGATTCCCCTGCAAACAGAGTGGCTCTGTTTGACTGTTAAAGCACGTGGCGGACAGAGGTATGGGCAGAGCGCCTCAAAGCCAAAAGGCAAGTCGAGAGTAACTCATCTTGGTCATAGGCAGCTGCGATTTATATAAAATGACAATTACATTTTATTATAATGTCGATTATGATGACAAATTTATCCCCATGCCCATCTAGAATCCTGTGTGTTTATTGGGTAGTTTTTCCAGTAACTTGGAAGCCCTAACATTTCACTCCCATCACAGAAAATGTCAGCTCTAAGAGGAAGCTGGCAGTTACGTCAGCTTGGCTTCCCAAAGTGACAGTCCAAAAGAGTCTTCCAGCTTTTGATTTGATTTGATTTATTTGCACTCATCATACCTGTGGCTGCAAGGAGTGTTAGTTGCTCTTCAGAACCACCTAAATGCAGTTAAGAAGCTTTTTACACACACACACACACAGACGCACACGCACACGCACACACACACACACACACACACACACACGTACACACACGCATGCTTACGCACACATATTTTTCAGTTGCGTTCGGAAATGGAGATGAATCATCTTTCTGTTTGGCACATTTAATATTTCATAAATACAGCCAAGTATTCAAGTACCCATTAAAAAGCTGATCCCTCTGGAAGATTTAAAAATGAAATTCAGCAGATATGTCTTGACCTGGCTGCACTGTTTACCTCGAAGTCCAAAGAAGTTTTTGCTTAAGCAGTCAGTGTATTTATTTATTTATTTATTTATTTATTTATTTATTTATTTATTTATTTATTTATTTATGCATTTTGCATCTCTGAGATTTTAATGTGGTTTTGGGAGCAATATTGGAACCTGAGCCGGTATTGAAGGTGTCATTTGGACCCCTTTCATCGAACTTGATCGCAGCAGACTTTTACTGCTTCTCCCCTATGACTGCATCTCCTCATTCTTAATGCCAGGTCCTGGCACCATCCCTCCCAGTAGCCTCCCACTGGTGACCCCCACCCATAAACGTCTCTGTCCGGAGGCCAGTGTCACATGTGCGTGGAACAGACGTAGTGCCACCCAGTGGACTCCTCCGGCTGCCCTTTTGGGATGGGCCCCGTGTGCAGGCACCGGATGATTTATGTGCGAGAGACAGCAGGCCAACGCAAAAGCAATAAAAAACTTTCTTACCCTCTGCAGTTTTATTTTCTTCTCAATCTCTTCCATTTTTTCCTGTCATAATCAGCATTGTGGGAGAAATGGATGGTAACGAATTTGACGAAGCAGCAGTTTTTGAGGTCGTTACAAAGTTTTCGGGAAACAAAACGTGGAAGGGTACGGGAATAATTAATTCCACCTTTATTAGCACATTTCTGATTGTTCCCGCTGGCCTTGGTCATCTCTTTTTCTAAACTGCATGCTATAAAGTGTACCCCATTTTTTTTTAACTATATTTTTTAGAGTGACATCAGCACTTAGCGTCTTTGAAAGCTCCACGCGTACCATAGGGCCCCTCCCTTAAGATGAGGCGTTTGGTCTGAGAGCCATCGCTGTAATAAGCTGAGGTGTCCTGCGCACTCTGGCTGACGCATTGAAACGCCCCCCTTTTGGCGAGAGAGGGACCATTTGTCAAAATGGAGTTGCATGAGTGCTGTCACAAGGTCCGCCGAAGTTATACTGCGGTGGAGAGAGGGAGAGGGAAATAGACTAGTGATTCGTGATTTGACGCTGACGAAACTTAATTTTCTTCAGGGCTCTCCGCATTCATTAGGCAGCCGATCGCGGTGCCGCGGCCATGGCCAGTGTCATCATTCAGTGGGCCCTGTGATTAAAAACCTGCGGGCCTCTAATGCCTTCGCCGGGCCCATTAGCCTCGGCTAATGGCTTTCACGGGGCGAAATGATGAAGTCATGAAGTTGGGGCCGAGCTGAGTCTGTCATCCGAGATCGTCGCTCCAGAGCTGCAAATGTTCTCTGTGGTAAGAAGTAGGAAACAACCCTCTGACCAGGCTCGGATATTGTGCTGTCCTCTCAAGTTTTGGTAACCTATGGAGAGGAAAACATGTTACTTATTTAAATGGTTGTTTCAACCTTTAAAAAAAAAAAAAAATAGGTTTTTGATTTGGTTTGGTTTCTTTGGTCAAAAAACGCCCAGCCAATCACCTTCCTGCTGAATGTGTGCGCAACTGCAAAAACTTGGTGAGTGATGACATCTCAGTGTACACATGGGGACTGTTTGCTACCTGAAAAAATAAAAAACTGACAAAATCACACATGGTGAGTTTGTGCGGTTCATACAAATTCACAAGGTGGGCGGTGAGCAACTTAAAACACACTGGAAGAATGGGATGGCAATCTTATATTAAACTTACATATAATATTAAACACAAACTTACTTATTCTGTTTGTTTTCGCCTCTTCACTTCAAAGAAATGTATTCCCTTGATGAATTCTGGAAATTGTTTTTTTTTTTTTTTACACAATTATAAATAATTTCACTCGCTCAACTCTAGCCGTGTGTACAGGTACAATATGAATGCGCCTTCTACCTGTGCATGCAGAACCTACCTGAGCTCCCTGCTTTGCCTGATGGCCACCAAGAGTTTGCGAGTGAGAATTCAGTGTGTATCTGCCTTTAGTCTTTATGGGCACGGGCACCAGGCCCTTTTAGGCAGTAGACTGATGTCAGTATGTCTAGTATATAGGTCAATGTAAATAATGTGGTCTTTTGGTTCTAGTTTGTAGGATCTGTAGTTATAGCATAGCTAATTAGAAATGAAATGGTTTCCAGCCTTTAAGGCTCTATGCAGCGAAGAAGACTTTCCTTTTTCTTACTACAAGGAGAGTGCTTCATTTTCCGAGTGCCTCTGCTCTTCTTACACCGTGTGCCTTGTTAAATACACAGTGGAAAACAGTTTCTATAGCAGGAATTCCATACTGAGAAAGGAAAGCATCTCTCAGTTTAGCCCCCCCCCCCCCCCCCCCCCCCCCCCCCACAAGACCAACGTATATAATTGTCCTGTGTGGGCATTTAGCCTGGATATGGGAGCAGATTATATTCTTCACTTTTTTGTCTCAAAAATGACAGAAGCAGCAATCTTGCACCCTGTGAGGCACTTTACGAGCATCGGATTCAGGTCCCCACATGGCAATCGATGCAGCAGCCAGCGAATGATTCTTAAAGAAACAGGGAAACAAAAACAAAAGCACAACTGAAGAATAGCTTTTCAGGATGATGACTTTTAGGGAGCGCAGCAAGGTCTAAAAATGTAATCTGCAGGACCATCCACAGATGAATTAACATCATGAAGAGGCACAATACACCCCGCCCCCATTTAAAAAAAATCAAGTCACTTTGTTTTACAGTTTGAAAAAAAAACTGCAATTTTGATGAAGCCCAGTTCTATGCTATTCCTTTTCTCTCTCTCTCTCTCTCTCTCTTTAAATGAAGCAATCACCAGTAGTTACAGTACAAACCCTTCCCAGACACAAAATTGTGGGCATGTCTTCTGGCTGAAAATCTCAGCATTTGAGCAAGTTACAACCCTTTGGAGAGAACCCATCTGCAGCATGTGCCACAGAAAAATGTGTCTCGCATTCATGGTTGAACACTGCTTTTATGTGACTATTTCTTTATTTTTTGAAATTGCCCCTCGAAAAAGCTTGAGAGCCACAGTTCATGTGCCAGCACCAACCGTGTGTCTGAGTGTGACAGGGTGAATTAACCCATGGGTAGGGCAATAAAGATGGCCACTCTACTGCTACAGGTTTATTTTGACCGATACACTGAAATACTGACACATTCTTCAACCTGTAACGCTAGACATATTATATCTACATAAAATGAAAATACACAACTTGACCTGTGACATTTCCAGTCAATTTTTGTTGTGCTAAAAAACATTTATATACCATATGTAATGTTTTTATTTTGGAATAAAGACTCCTTGTGTTTTGGAGTGAGTGTGTCTTATGCTGACACATATTTTTGTCATGGGGGAGGTGTATCCCTTGTGAAAAAATCACATGTTCAAAAACCACATGTGAACACCCAACATTAGAGTGCACATGTGAACTATGAATATAATCCCACTTATAAAATGACAGCGGAAATGGGTAGCCTATGCTATTTCAAGTCACATGTTTCGTTTGTGCATGTGAAAATTGTAGTTCACATTTGAATAAGTGAAGATGCAAATGTCTCATTAAACGACGACTGAAGACCCACCTCTTCAGGCTGCACCTCTCCCCATCCCTCCCTTCCCCCCCTGTAAATGACTAAACTTAGGGGTGTAACTAGGCAGCTGTTTAATAGGTGACTTAGTTGATGCGCCAGTCTTAACGACTACTTGTATTTTTATTTTTCCATAGATTGCGTTGTTGCCGTTCTCGTTGTTAGTGTTAATCAGTTTAACCACCAGGGTCCAAGTTGAACTATGCGGTTGTTCCCTGCACTTGGACCGGTACTTCTCTCTAGGGGTTTCGTCATACTTGTTCCTGGTTATGGTTATACACTTTGTTGTACGTCGCTCTGGATAAGAGCGTCTGCCAAATGCCTGTAATGTAATGTAATGTAAAAAGCCATCAGATGTCAAAATGTCCAGTTTACATGTGAAATGTTTTTTTTCGCATGTGAATATTTTAATTCACATGTGCAAATGTGAAATTCATGTGTGCAATTATGATTTTTCGCATGCAAATTCCACATGATTTTTTTCATAAGGGATCCTCTGTCCATTTTATCGTCTTTTATTCCCCGGTATTTTTTTTCATTTTTCATTTTCAGATATCCTTTCGTATTTGTAGGCTTGCTCCATCACAGCCGTGTCCTCCGTCGCTTTTGGAGACTGCAGATTGGTATGCAGGTGACATGCGGCGCTCGCTGCCTCTTCATTCTGTGCTCCACTGTGCCAGAGCACTTCACGACTTGCACAGCTGGCGCGGCCTGACCGGAGGAGTCCCTCTTGCGCTGTTGGGTTGGGATTATCCTGCTGAAGGAATATCTGCTTTCCTGGGCTGCAGCGAGGAACTCAACGTGACACCCTTAAGGGAACATCACGATGCGAAGGAAGAACGACTTGACCGTCCACGCCAACAAATGCAAAAAATCCACCCGGTATTCAGTGTATCTTGTGCCTCGCGCTAATTTAGTGAAGACGAAACCCCGCGACACGTTTCCTGTAAGTTTAGGTATGATTCGTTCATCTGTGTTGTTTGGATGTTGTCTCAGCCTCGGGTTGGAACTTCAGCCAAGCACCATCCCTTTGTCCTCGGACCGGTTTTACAGAGCAGGTCAGAATCTCACAAGGAGAGATTAGAGGGGGTCGCACTTAGCACCGAATTAAATCACCACAATTTCTGCTCCTGTCCCCCCCCCCCCCCCCACCTTCTATAACCCACAGAATGATTGCACCCTTTTTTTCTGTGCTTTTTTGGAAAAAAAGCTAAGCCCAGCACCACTAGCTCTTATGAGTCGTTGAAGTCACCACCAGGGCCCAAATCAGCGAGGTAGATGGTGCCCCTCGGGCGTCGCTGAAAACCTCAGAGCCTGTTCACTCTAGGTCACCCGGCTGAGTCGCAGGTGAAAACAGGGGCTTGACTTCAGTAGCTTTCGATGACGCATCCTCTCATTTAATTCAAAAGACATGGGGGGGCGAAAAGAGGGGGGGGGGGGGGGGGGGGGGAGAGTGCCGAAAAAATACCTTTTATGCTTTCATTTCCTGGAAAGAAAGATAAGTGCACAGGGTCTCATTAGTTCAGGGAGCTGGGAGAGATGTCACAGCCCCCTGTTCCTGTGCACTCGGGGTGGTTTATTATCTTGCAGCGACCCACAGCGCCGTGCCGGACGAGCATGTGCCTGATTATCCAGAGTCTAAATTAATCTCACACCTGGCTGGCCGGCAGGAGAAGACGTACGCGGTAGCGGCGCTGACCTTTTGCTCTGATTGGTTGGAGATAAGACAGGTTGGTGACGGGGGGGCGAGGTCAGTACGCGATGGATCCTGACTCCCAGCGGCGTCCACCTGCACGGGCCGGAGCCGAGCCACCGCGCCCGCAGTGGCCGCCTTCGCCACACCCGCCCCGGAAGATTCTGAGGTTGCTGTGCACGCAGCACTGATGAGTCACAACACTTTTGAGTGCCATTATATGCAAACCTTTCCCAACACAGGACCACCCAAGGGTCACTCCACACTTAACCCTTTAAGGTGTAAGATCCAAAAATATGTTATTAGAATGCTCTTCACACAACACTTCCCACAATTTTTTTTGTTCAGTGTTGCACACCTCTAGAATTTCTGTCACGCAGTGTTGACTTGACTGCCAGATGGAACCCTGAAATTCATTGTCATGGATACTTTTTTTTTTTTTTTTGCTTCACCTCATTATTTTGGTTTTGACTGGTGTTGGTAAACGTGGTGGGAATAAGAGGAAAACCTTAGTGACGGATGCAGTTAATTAAATCATTGAACCGTTTAGCCAAAAATAACCTAAAATAGTTGAAAAGCTTGTCTTCATCCAGCATGTATCACATCTGATTAACAAGGCTAGTACATAGCGTATTCGCCTGGTTTTGTTCTTCCCTTGTTTGGCTTGAGTGATGGACCACATTCTTTTTTCAGTTATTTTTATTTATTTTAATTAAAAATTTTTTTTTTTTTTTACAAAAATAGATATAAAATGTATTCCCGTTTCTCAATAATTTCACTGGGCGTTGCCATGTGAACCCTCCCCACAGGCCTTGCCTGAGTATAAGTAAAAAAATATCATGCGACACTTTCATTTTTATCACACACTTGTCAAAAGGGTCATGCGACAATGTATAAATCAGGCTTTAAGCAACAATTGCCTATTGCGGAACTGCACAGATCTATCGGGACGATATCCAGTGCCAAGAATATACGAGTGACTGTTGTTGTATGTGCATTTCTCCGCAAGCAATCTGTGCCCGAAAAATCAAAAGGGACATGAATTGCAACACCATTCAAAATTGATAAAGCAGGATAAAAAACGTAAACCTATAATCTTCAAAATTAAATTACCACAGATGGACATTATAGTATAGTTTTCTCCATGAGATTTTTTTTAATCCACTGCGGTTTGCTTGTTAACACACTGACAGTTGTTTCAGCGGATGCTTAATGAGGCTTTTCCTGTATGTATCAGCAGATGTGCATCCCATCAAAAATTTCTCATCACATTTCATATGTTCTGAACAATTTGTTTTTGTCTAGCCTGAGCAGGCAGCCAATTTGTGGTCAATGGCTTGTTTAGCAAGAAAACAAGTACAATTATTGTGATGCAGCTGGCTTCTGGTTTTAATAATGCAGTGCTTATAACCGCAGACGTCCTGCCCTCGAAGCCTCCTCAAGTCTCATTTTAAACAAGCGGCGGGCCAACGGACTGTTTTCTTATGGCACGCTTTCATCGTTTGATTTTACTGGGGACAGCCTATGCTGACCGGCACGTTGCTCATTATGCCTTCAGTCGGTCTCATTTCATTGGCTCTGTCTCAAACCTTGGTGGAGACCATTAGCAACAGGGAGTGCCCGTGTGGCAAAATGTGTCACAGCCATTGGGGCGCAAGGCATTGGCGGATACGTGGTGCCATTTTGGATCGAGCTGTCATTTGTGTACCATGTGTTGCCGTTTGGGGTTTTTCCTGGATAGATAATTTCAAGGCGGCCGCCTTGATCGTTCTCCACACGGCCTTGAGAAACATGTGACCGGAGTCGGCAAGAACAAAGCCTAGTTCGAAAAACGTTGGGCACAGTCGATTGCCGTCATTGACAACGGCAGCGTTGCTGGAGATTGGTGCTGCAAGTGTAATCAACAGAAATGAACATCTGGTACAAGGCGTTGGTGACGAAGAAGAAAACTACTGTGCTGCTGTAAAGGTCTGTGAAGTTAGCGACAATAAGCCACGGTTTGTAAGCCAAGGCTACCGGTTTTAGCCTGCCAGTTTGCATTTGTGAGCTTTTTATACTAAAATAAACTTTGTTGCACAATTAGCAAGATTAGTATTCCAATCACATCTCACAACATCTCATGTTACATTTATGGGATTTAAAATTCTGAGCATATCCATTTGTAGTAGAAAATAACTTATAAAACCTGTTTGTAAAACTGTAGATTGCTGCTTGTTAAGTTAACGACTCAATGATACAGCCAATGAAAATATTTTGGAAAAAAATATATAATTTCTGAAACTTCAGGATTATAACGAATTCATGTTTTATTTATATTAATTTTTACAATGAAGTATTATGACATAATATATTTAGAATTATTTACGCATTTTTTATAGGGAAGGAACAAACCAGCACAACCTGTGGTTGTAATTCTTACTGAAAATATATAAATATTTTGTCTCACTACAGTAGGATAAAACTGGAGCAGTACATTGTTAAATGGTGTACTTTGAACAAACAATGCTAAACTAAGCAAAGAAAAAAATGTAATTAAATTTCCATTTGCACTTTTAAACTTTGGGTAATTTACAATTGGATTACAAAAAACAAAGCGATACAAAATAAATGAAGGTGTGGTGAATCTGAATCTTCTGAATGTCTAGTTTCCAAATCAGGTGAGTTTTACATTGCGCTGTTATGCAAATTATTGTTGATCTATAATTATTACTGACAGCCAAAATTGGGGTAATTTGAATATAAAGCAACCAAATCTTCATTCAATTCTTCTGCAAAAGCAAATGATTCTGAGTACAACTATGGTGAAATGGGTTTCTCAAAATATCCACTATATGAATGAAGTTAGTTTCAGAGAATGTATTTACACCATGAATTGTGGCTAGGGTTTAGCCCCTTCACGATTTTGGATGAGATACCACCTTTTTTTTTTGAGCAAGGAAAGCTCATTTTCTTTCTTTCTTTCTTTTTGTTTATTTCTTTTTTTCTGTCTTGCTGTGCATTCATACATTTATCTTGGGAGGAGTCTCCGCTTCCGCTATTTTATTTCTCAGGCACTAAAATCGA